>NC_062546.1:9705558-10409308 GCF_016906955.1 Phacochoerus africanus
TCACCAGGTGTGTGGGCTCTGAGACTTGTATAGCCACGGGCCTTTGCCTGGGTCTAGTGAACATTTCAGATTACTGCGAATTTTTCTTTCTGTGCTAGAGCTAGGAAGACATCCAGAAAACATCTTCCTTCCTAACCCAAACAACAACAACAACAACAAAACTGTACTTGGAAATAATTTCAGACTTAGGGAAAAATTCCAAAAAGTACAAAAAATTTCTTTATGCTCTTCACCTGGATTTCCCCAGATGTTAACATATTACATTTGCTTTGTTTTTCTTTCTATATAAACGTGTTTTTCCCCCAAAGCTGCAGACATGCGGTGCCTTTACCCCCAAGTACCTCAATGCGTATTTCCTACCGGCAGGGAAATTCTTTTATTTACCCACAGTACAATCATCACTATCAGGAAATTAACATCTATGCATGCTATTATCAAACTACTCTGATTTCACTATGGTTTTACCAGTTGTCTCAGTGGTGTCCTTTGTATCAAAAACGTTTTTCCCCTGTCCAGGATCCAGTTCATGAACACATATTGCATGTAGTCTTCATGAGTCTTCAGTTTCCTTTAATCCTAAACTTTCATCTTTCCTGACCAGGACATTTTTGTAAAGTACAGGCCAGTTATGTTATCAAACGTTCATCACTTTCGACTTAAGTGAAGCAGGTTGAGCAGGAAGCATAGAAGTGAGGTTACGTCCTCCTTGGTCCGTGGTATCAGGAGGCACACTGATACCTGGTGGGCCCGTTACTGTGGGGTTATCTTTCATCACTTGGTTAAGGAAGTTTCTGCCAGGTTTCTCCACCTGAAGTGACCGTCTCCCTCTGTCATTAATCTTAATCTTTCCTTGTCTATCATGGACTTGGAGAACAGACTTGTGGTTGCCGAGGGGGAGGGGGAGAGGGGGGGATGGACTGGGAATTTAGGGTTAATTGATGCAAACTATTGCCATTGGAATGGATAAGCAATGAGGTCCTGCTGTGTAGCACTGGGAACCATATCTAGTCACTTATGATGGAGCAGGATCATGTGAGAAAAAGGACTGTGTATGTGTGACTGAGTCACCTTGCTGTACAGTGGAAAATGGGCAGAACACTGTAAACCAGCTAGAATGGAAAAAAATAAAAATCATTAAAAAAAGAATCTTTCCTTGTCTTTTTAAGGTTGTCAGTTCAAGACTGCCTATGGCATGAAGGACATGGAGCGTCATTTAAAAATCCACACAGGTAAGTCGCATCACATAGATCTGTTCTCTGCGCTGGGAGCTGAGGATCCAGACAAGTCAGACATGTGATGTGACCCAGAACCTTTCTGGTTATCATGGGAACACAAATACGTATGAAATAAAAAATGAGATGCTGTTTCTACACATAATTTTGGCAGAAAATGTTTAGAGCAATAAAATCCAGTGCTAGAACAGATATGAGTGAATTTAGGAGTGGAAATGTGAACTGGCACAGCAATTTTTGAACATTAATCTGCCAGAATTAATTAAAATTTAAATGCCAATATTCTACTTGTTTGGAGGAGATGATCCCAAAATGTGTGTGGGGGTGGAGTGTAATGACTGGTAAATCGGAAGAAGGCGGAGAAGCTTTACATTACATCGTTGGATACAGTGAGCGTATGTTATTTGGGGAATTTTTTTTTTTCCTTTTGGCTGCCCCCAGGCACGTGGAGTTCCTGGGCCAGGGATGAGATCCGAGCCCAGCTCGGATCAGTTGCAGCCTATGCCCCAGCTGTGTGCAACACGGGATCCTTTAACCCATTGTGCCAGGCTGGGAATTGAACCTGCATCCTGACACTCGAGAGACACTGCTGATCCCGTTGCACCACAGTGGGAACTCCTATTTTTGGAATTTTAAGAGGGAATTTAATAAGTACTTTTGTTAAAGGAAAGAAGAAGATGGATGCATGGAAGAAGAAAACCATGATTATTTCTGGTGATGTGGATTTTTTTGGTATATTATTTTTATGTCTCCCAGACTTTCTGCATGGAGAAGGAATTTCTTTTAGACTATTTTAAACAAAGTATTAGATGTTCATAATTCAGATGATACAGACATGTATAAATTCATAGTATCAGTGTGCATAAGGGGGGAAATGTGCCCCGAAATTTGGCGTGGGCATCACTCATTGCCCATATTCTGCTGGGTAGCCTCCGCCTTTGGAAGATGAACTATCTGACAGTTATCTCTGGCCAATGATTTCCTTGTTGCACTGGGGTGACCATCATATCTAATCAACTTCACAGCCTCATGTCATTTGGATTTCTTGTAACGCTCAGAGCCTGGAGTTACTACGTTTCAGGTGTCGGTAAACCTTCTCAATGTAACAAGCAATGAACCGCTCCTGGTCTGTTTCCTGTGTTGAGGATCGCACATACCATATTCATCAGGGCAAGAGTAAAGGGATGTAATTAGTCATGATAATTGGGGAAGCATTATAAAAATATAAATGAGGACAGTTGAAGTCCATTGCTGCACATCTCCAGGAGCGTTTTCTACTGACAGTTACCCAAGCTTTGCTGTGTAGACTAGTTTCTGCCTGCCTGCAGCATCTTCAAGTTGGAGAGTTGACACAGTGTCCTCAACTTAGTTACTTTCAGAGAAGAGGGTGTTGCCAGCCGCAGCAAGAGCAGGCTCCTTTACCAGGAGAGCTGGCCAAAAACCATCTATCTCCCCCAGCATCCAGCATCTGCTCAGCATTGCAGATACACAGGATGGCAACCACAGAAGCTGCTGAGTAGCTGACAACAATGAGAAACGATTGTTGCTGATTTCTTAGCTTGACTATGAACATTTTTAATCATAAGTTGATGATCTTTAATACACTTTTAGATGTATTTCTGAATCCCAGATGTTTATTCTATGAGGATAGGGATCAATTTTGGCTGACATGGCGTTCCCATTGTGGCTCAGTGGAAACAAATCCGACTAGCATCCATGAGGGTGCAGGTTCGATTCCTGGCCTCACTCAGTGGGTTAAGGATCCGGTGTTGTTGTGAGCTGTGGTATAAGTCGCAGAAGTGGCTTGGATCTGGCATTGCTGTGGCTGCGGTGTAGGCTAGCAGCTATAGCTCCAATTCACCCCCTAGCCTGGGAACCTCCATATGCCACAGGTGTGGCCCTAAAAAGACAAAAAAAAAAAAAAAAAAAGACGAAATTTTGGCTGACAATGGATTTTAGTGCTTGGCTATTTAGGATTTGGCCAAAATACATGTTTGATGTATAAAGTAAAACGTGAAAATTGTGGCTTAGGGCCCACCTCCATCTGACACATGCCCCCAAATCACTAGTCTTAATAGTCCAGTGTGTCTCGTTCTTAACTTTTGGCATGCCTATACTGGGCCTAAACACATGCGCAATTTACTTTTTCCATCTCTTATAAAGTTACTATTATATACACTAGCACTGCAACTTGCTATTTTTCATTTAATACTGGAGATGTCTTTACATTTTCATATGTGTGTATCTCCTTCATTCTTTGCAGTGACCAAGTAGGAAACTGGTTCGGTAATTTACAGTACATGCATTCAGTGGAATACTTCAGCCTTAAAAATTATGCTGTTAAAATGTAATGATGTGAAAATGGTTGAAATTATTTTAAGCTCAAGAAAGTAGTCAACAGGGAGGCAGTGCAGCGTTTGGCTAAGAAAGTAAGACAGTCCTGGGTTCTAATCCCAATTGTTAAGAAGATTAAACACAATCATTCAGAGGCGGAGTACCTTTCAAAAAATAAGTGTTTAGATTGATGTTTGTCAAGGAGGTTTTTGTACACATACACATACACATACAAAAATAATTGGACGATATACATCAAGGAGTTTCCCGTTGTGGCTCAGTGGTTAACGAACCCGACTAGGATCCATGAGGATGCAGGTTTGATCCCTGGCCTTGCTCAGCGGTTTAGGGATCAGGCCTTGCCGTGAGCTGTGGTGTAGGTCACAGACACGGCTCGGATCCCACGTTGCTGTGGCTGTGGTATAGGCCAGTAGCTACAGCTCTGATTCTGACCCCTAGCCTGGGAGCGTCCATGTACTGTGGGTGTGGCCCTAAAAAGACAAAAGACAAAAAATATATATATACATATATATCAAAAAATTAGCAGTTGTTCATGGGTGGCAAATTGACGTGTGTTGTTGAGTACAGATTAAGCTGCTGTAACAAGGAAGCCCAAATGGCAGCTCACACAAGGCCGGGGTTTATGTCTGTCTCACATAACTGTCAGAGGTAAGCAGGTGGTCTAGGCACGTAGGCAGCTCTGACCTGGGAGATCATCCCGGGTCTTAAGTCCCTTCTGTGTCATTACAGTGCATTAGATTACATACCGACCACCTGCAGGTCTGCTACGCTCACCTGCTCGTTCTCCCCCGTGTCTTGGTAACAGCTGGCAAGACAGGTGGAAAGAAGAAAAGTAAGAGGCAAGCAATTTCCTTTTATGAAAGGGACACGTTTACGTTCTTTGCCATTTTGATTGACAGGGACTTCTTCACATAGTCCCATCTCGCTGCAAGTGAGGCTAAAAAATATAGTATTTGGCTTGTCACCTATGAGTTCTAAAACTTGGAGGTGCTTAGTTTTAGGGTGTGTCTCTTAGGACAAAGAAAAGAATGAATGGATATAAGACAATATCTCTTATTTTACTGAGCTGTACTTTAAAATTTGGAGTTGACTTCTATTTTTAATTAACGAGGAATCCATACTCCATGTAGGAAAAATTAGAGAATACCCATCAGCAAAAGAGCAGAAGCAGTTCCCCCCTCTCAGGATGTTAGCTCTTTGCCAATCATGCATCTAGTTTTGGGGAGCTTTTCTCAATATTCTTAGGCGACTGTGTCTTACTCTTCCTAAGGCAGTAGGAAATTAGCCTTTTTCCTTTTTCATCTTGTTTCCTGATGCCACCTCTGTGTGTTTGAAGGTGACAAGCCCCACAAATGCGAGGTCTGCGGCAAGTGCTTCAGCCGGAAGGATAAGCTGAAGACACACACGCGATGCCACACGGGCGTGAAGCCCTACAAGTGTAAGACATGTGACTACGCTGCTGCCGACAGCAGCAGCCTCAACAAGCACCTGCGGATACATTCCGACGAGCGGCCCTTCAAATGCCAGATCTGCCCCTACGCCAGCCGCAACTCCAGCCAGCTCACCGTCCACCTCCGCTCCCACACAGGTAAGTCCTCCGTGGGTGGTCCTCGCTTGACGGTCCAGCTTCCTGTCGCTTAAATCACTGGCACCTTCAGGCCTTGAATCACAACCTCAGTAAAAGACCTGGGAATGTTTGGTTGTCCCATGATTTGCAGTTTTGCTTTTCATCTGCTCAGAAGTGCCTTTCTCTGTAAAAGAGGGGAAAACATCGTTATAACGCTACATATCTTCATGTAGCGTTATAACATGTTCACTAGTCTTTATCAAGGAGGTGCACTACGTTAAGTAGAGATATGAACAATGCATCTTTAATAAATGTCTGCCTTGGAGGTCCTGCTGTGGTGCAATGGGAACAGCAGTGTCTCTGCAGCACCAGGATGCGGGTTTGATCCCCCGCCGGCATAGTGGGTTAAAGGATCTGGTATTGCTGCAGCTGTGTGAAGGTCGAAGGTCGCATCTGCAGCTGGGATCTGATCTCTGGCCCAGGAACTCCATGTGCTGATGGCGGCCAAACGAAAAGAATGTCTGCATAATGTATGTTTAGGCAATATTGGTCATTTTTTAAAGTGTGCTCTCATCAGCTCAGCATGGGACAGCTTGATGGAAAAACTCAGCAGAGTAGGTAACTTAAACCATGTACGCTTTTATTTTAGCAAGTGTTATCTGTTAGCTTTTGATGCAATGATGCTGTGTAACAACCACCACAAAAATCGCAGTGGCATATTATAAAAGCATTTATTGCTCACATACTTCAGGTCCACAGAGGGCTGGTTAGACTGGCGGGGCTAATACATGTGTGGGAAAGGTTGGGTGTGCACTGACCTTGGCTGGGGATCTGCTAACTGGGGGTTAGCTGGCTGTCCCCTTGCCTCGGTGGGGACAGTCTGGCTCTGCCCCACATATCTCATAGCCTCCCTCTGGGACCAGTGGGCTACTCCAGACTTGTCCTTCTCATGACTGTGGCTGACCTCTGCATGGCAGACAAACAAGCACGTCCCAGTGTGTAAGCTCATTTCAAGCCTCTGCTTGCATCCCATTGGCTGAAGCAAGTTAGGTAGTTGGGCCTGGTGACAAGGGAAGGGGCTGAGCTCTCCACAGTGGAAGGTCATCACAAGCTTACATGGCAGAGGCCATGTCTGTACCAACCCCAGTTCGCCACACTCATGCATTCATGCCCTCCCAGGACCCCCACAAGTCACATCCAGTCTTAGGATCAGACTTAAAGACCCGGATCTCATCATCGTCTCTATCAGGCAGAGATATGGCTTTTCCTGACCTAGAGCCTTTTGAAATAAAAAGACAAATCGTCTGTCCCCACATTCCCAACAGCCAGGATACTGATAATAATCCCACTGTTGCAAAGGAGAACAGGAGGCACTTGGCCGTCCCCGGTCCACAGATCTCTGAAATCCCTCTGGGCAAATGTTTCCAGGTCCCCCACTCTGGGGACAGAGAATGCTTGTTGATCAGGCCTTGGCTCGGCTGCCTGGTTTTTCACTCGGTCCCTCGGCGCATCCTTTCACCACCTTCCTTAACCGCTTCTGAAAAGGAGTGGAAAGTGTACCTTTGAGAAACTTTCTCTGCCTGCTTCCTGCCTGCCTATGAGAAGTTGAGATCTTCTTAGATTTTATTTTGTTCTAGCCTGGGGACAGCTTTGCTGGTAGAGCTCTCTTAACAACTCTGGGAGTTTCCTGTGTATCTTTGTGTTAAAAGCCACACCCTCAATTCTCTTGGAGGCTTGCCTTTCCTCTGAACCCCATTTAGAGGCACTTTGGGCTTCCATAGCATTTTGTAGGCCAAACCCTGTGAGACTTTCAGGAATCCTTGTCCAGCTGAGAGAACTGACTTGGCACCACCTGTATTCTTTTGAAGATTTTAACCAAGAACCTTATGCTTACACCCCTCATTTCTCACTCCTCTCCCGGAGATCAGTTCCCTGGATGTGGTCTTTGTCTCCCAGCTTTTGTTTTTCCTTTGAAAATCGTTTGCTGGTTGGAGATGAGCAACTTCCTCTAGCCCAGCACATCGGATTTTCTCTTTCTCCAAATTCCATTTTGAAAACGGCCAGGTCTTTTCTTGGAGTTTTTCTTTCTTGTGGTACATTATCATGTGCAGCTTGAATAGTGCACTTGCTCAAGTCCCAAATTCATGGGGTACATCTTCTATCTTCTAGGTTCCTACTGGTGACAGTTTTGCCAAATGTTTGCCATTCAGTCGTGCACATTGACCAGCCTCTATGCCACCCAATCCCAAAGCCAGTGCTACATATTTTAGTTTTCTGTTATGGCAGCCGTCTGTTTCTAGATGCCAACATCTCTGCCAGTTATCTACTGTCAAAATAATGCAGTGTAACAACCCTCACCCCCCAACAAAACCTCGGTGGATCCAAAAACATGCCTTCTCTGTTCACGTTCGGGGGTCAGCTGGGTGTCGTCTGGGCAGTCCTGCCGATCTTCGCTGGGCTCACCTACACATCTGAGAGGCTGCTGGCTGTGGGCTGGTTGTCCGCTGGCCTTGGCTGAAGTATTCCACCTCTGCTCCACACCTGTCATCCTCCTCTTGGGACCAATAGGCTAGGACAGGCTTGACCTTCTCGCGGTGATGGATGACAGACACACAAGCGAGCAAACCCCAATTCACAAGCCCATTTCAAGCCATTATTTGTATCAAATCCAGTTAACATACCATCAGCCAAGTCCAGCGACGATTGAGCCTATTTTCAGGGGTTGTGGCAGGTCATCCTGCCCCTGTCGGGAGAGCATGCATAATGACACGGAAGCCATGGCTACAGGGAGGGACCGGAAGTTGGGGGGTGGGTTCAGGGACATTAATCTACCGCAGCAAGTTAAGACATTGGCAGAACTGCTGCCCATCTGATTTTCTTTGGAAATCTCCCCAGCCCATGTTAGAGGTGCTGAAGGATTCGTTTAGGGAAGCGTTTTATTTACCTTTATAAGTAGCATCTTTAAGTGGGTCTAGAAGAGGGGTAGTTTCTAAAAATTTATATGTATGTCATTTATGAAATGTCTCCATGGACTCTTCATTTCCTTTTTATAAATATGCGGCACTTATTAAAATTTACAAATTGTAGAATTAATAGGATTTTGTTGTTACGCTTCCATCGCTTTGACTGACTGCATTGTCTTAGTAGCACGATAAACCCGAGAAAGATCAGGAAGTTCCCACATGGCGCAACAGGTTGAGGATCTGGCGTTGCCGCAACTGTGGCGCAGATTCAATCCCTGGCCTAGGAAGGTCCACCTGCCTGTGGTTGCGGCCCCTGAAAAAAGAGTGAAAGAAAGGTCTGTCAGCTTAAATGTATCAGTTGCTTATTCACTGAGCAACAGACAGTAAGTCCCCACCAGGTAGCAGACACTGAAGGGTTCAGGTCGTGGGCAGGAACCAAGGTAATCGTTATTAACTTCAGAGAGTGTAGCCTGTACGGGGACTAGTCTGTGGTGAAAAGGAGAAAGACGATGGCAGTGAGAAAGAGATGTAACCCTTTGCTTTCTTGTTAAAGAGTGTTTTTAAGCTCTGCAACTCAGCTGTGAGCTTTCGTTATCTGGTTTTTCTGGGTTTCACCTCTGCTGATTGCTTAAAAAAAAAAAAGGCAAACAGATCTTCACTAGTTTGGGCAGTGATGTGACTAGAAGACTTAGTAGAACATTCTGGAGCAGAGATTCTTCCTCTGTGCCCACAAACACCTCCCTTCAGGGGTCCATGAGTAAAATATAGGAGGTCTGTGAACCTGTGGGGAAAAAATGACATCTTCGTCAGTAACCTTACTGAAATGTGATGCGTCCTTCAATGATGAAAATAGGCATCAATCTGATGAGAGTGTGTGTGAAACTTGTCACCCATAGAGAGCACAGCTCTTTCTGTAACCAGCATTTTTTGAGGGATTAAAATATTGTTTACATTCTTCTCTGTTTAGAAATTACTGTAGTCCCTAGATCCGCCGTTAGAGCACATTACATAATGTATTAATAAAGCATTCACATTGCCATATCACAGATTTTTTTTCTTTTGATTTTTTTACTAGCTTTCAATATAATTAGTTTCTTTTGGATTCCTGTTGATTTTTATTTTAGTCTACTTTGCGCTTTTAAACAGTATCCTCAGAAGGGGTCCATAGATTTCACTAAACCACCAGAAGGGGAATGTGGCATTTAAAAAAAAAAAGGTTATGAGCAACCTGCTAAGGCAGAAGTCAGCAAACATTTTCCGTCAAGGACCAGAGAGTACATACTTTTGTAGGCTTTGCGGGCCATGCAGTGTCTGTCACAATTACTCACCTCCGCCATTGTCGCATGAAAGCAACCATAGACAAACGGGCGTGACTGTGCTACAGTAAAACTTCATTTACAGAAACAGGCTGAGGGCTGGATTTGGCCCTCAGTCTGTATAGTTTACGTTCCTTGTTCTAGAGGTTTGTGTGAATGATCTCATTAGGGCATGCAGTCATGCAAAGCACTGTTTAGTTTGGGGCTTCTCCATTTTCTAGCATCTAGCTTGTTTAATTTGCTCCCTGCCATCTTGAATTGCGTTTATTAAACAGCTCATTGTGATCTTATAGGTCTTAACACCAAAAAGCTGGAACACATCCCACTCTTTTGAACTTATGGTAAGAAAGTGAACATTGGTCATGTGTACGGAAATCACCTAGCATCTAAGAATACCAGCTTTGGAATCAGCCTGGCTTGGAACCCAGGCTCTGCCATGTACCACTGGGTGACCATGAACAAGTTATGTAGTCCCTCTAGGGCTCAGTCTCCTCACTGTCCAGTAGTGTTGATCACAATACTAGTACCCACCTCATGGGACTGTCAGAATCAGCCGACGGGACCGTTCTTGTGGAGTGCTCAGCAGAGAGCCTGCCGTCCTGGAAGCGAATGAAGACTCTTAGCTGCTGTTGTTTGGCTTGCTTAAACAATATTGCAATGGGCGGGGGCACCAATTTGCTTGAATTATCAGTGCCTTAGATGATTTGGACTTGGCCTTCACTGAGGAAATAAATTCGGAATATCATGTCCTTTCAGATGTTTGCAATTTCGCTTTTCCTGTTCATCTTTCACCGAACATGAATTATAAAAAAAAAAAATCAAGCAGCTGGATTTTGTAACTTCACAAGTAAAGAACGCAGCTGGCAATGTGGGATAAATAGTGTGCAATAAACACGTCTTTATTAATAAAAATCTGCATGGAATATAAGCTGGGTGTTTCCATCACTAAAAAAAAAAAAAAAAAGACTATTCTGATGAGTGAGCACTGGAGCTGACTGATTTGAAAATGTGCTCTTGAATCTGTTACAACATGTAACTCAATCAAAATCAACGGATTATGCAAAATTATACAACTGTGAACAGTTCACTAGCAGAGTGAGCACATAGGAACCATAGCTTGACTGTTTTAAACAATCTGCCAAGTGTATTCGCAACTCTTATTTATTGGGGACAATTAAGTAGCTTGTTTTCAATCTCCATTTGCCTTCTGGGTGTTGTCGTGGTGGTCGAGCACCTAAAGCCTGTGGTGGTGGTTTAAGTTTGGGAAAAGGAGAGGAGCCCCCGACCCCTCTTTTTTTTTCTCCCAGGGGCTGCTAGGAGCTGCAGTTAGAAGCTCTCCACCCGCCTGCCTTGGTATAAGCGATTTTCTGGTGTGTGCTGCGGGGGGATCCGCTATGGTTGTTTCCTGCCTGTTCTTATCGAAACTCACCTTGTGTTGACAGGGGACGCCCCCTTCCAGTGCTGGCTCTGTAGCGCCAAGTTCAAAATCAGCTCGGACTTGAAAAGGCACATGCGCGTGCACTCGGGGGAGAAGCCTTTCAAGTGCGAGTTCTGCAATGTCCGCTGCACCATGAAGGGGAACCTCAAGTCGCACATCCGTATCAAGCACAGTGGGAACAACTTCAAGTGTCCGCATTGCGACTTCCTGGGGGACAGCAAGGCCACGCTGCGCAAGCACAGCCGGGTGCACCAGTCCGAGCACCCCGAGAAGTGCTCCGAGTGCAGCTACTCCTGCTCCAGCAAGGCCGCCCTGCGCATCCACGAGCGCATCCACTGCACCGACCGCCCCTTCAAGTGCAATTACTGCAGCTTCGACACCAAGCAGCCCAGCAACCTGAGCAAGCACATGAAGAAGTTCCACGGGGACATGGTCAAGACCGAGGCCTTGGAGAGAAAGGACGCCGGCCGGCAGAGTAGCCGCCAGGTGGCCAAGCTGGACGCCAAGAAGACTTTCCACTGCGATCGGTGCGATGCCTCGTTCATGCGCGAGGACTCGCTCCGCAGCCACAAGCGGCAGCACAGTGAGTACAGCGAGAATAAGAGCTCGGACGTGACCGTCCTGCAGTTTCAGATCGACCCCAGCAAACAGCCCGCCGCGCCCCTCGCGGTGGGGCATCTTCAGGTGCCCCTCCAGCCCAGCCAAGTGCCCCAGTTCAGCGAGGGCAGAGTCAAAATCATCGTGGGGCACCAAGTGCCCCAGGCAAACACCATCGTCCAGGCTGCGGCCGCCGCAGTGAACATTGTGCAGCCCGCCCTGGTGGCCCAGAACCCGGAGGAACTGCCGGGGAACAGCCGGCTGCAGATCTTGCGCCAGGTCAACCTGATCGCCCCGCCACAGACCTCGGGGTGTCCCAGCGAGGCGGCCGCGATGCCCCAGCCGGCCGTCCTGCTGACCACCCACGACCAGCCGGATGGAGCCACTCTGCACCAGACTCTCATCCCCACGGCCCCGGGCGGCCCCCAGGAAGGCTCTGGCAACCAGGCTTTCATCACCAGTTCAGGCATCACTTGCACTGACTTCGAAGGCCTGAACGCTCTGATTCAGGAGGGGACCACTGAGGTGACCGTGGTCAGCGACGGAGGCCAGAACATTGCTGTGGCCACCACGGCCCCGCCCATATTCTCCACCTCCCAGCAGGAGTTACCGAAGCAGACCTACTCCATCATCCAGGGAGGAGCCCACCCAGCTTTGCTCTGTCCGGCGGATTCTATACCAGACTAGGGTGTACAAAACAAAAGAAAGGGAGGGCAAGGAGGGACAAAAAAAAAAAAAAAAGAATTCTGTAAGAGGTTTGCCTTTTGTGTTTTCAAGGATTGTTGTGAAAACACCCGGCCCCATAATAAATCGTAATTTTATACTGCTTACTCCAATTTTTTAACGCTCTGATAATTTTGAGCCCACGTGGGAATCGCCGCGTTGTACCTGTTGTAGTGTCTTAAAGGCTGTCAGGATGATCCCGAGTAGGGGTTGGAATTAAATGAATGGCGTAGTGAATACATTAATTTGCTTCCAACTTGATTTCCCAACTCTAATAAAGGTTCTTTTCCCTCTCATTAAATTTGCATAGTAGATGGTTCTCCTCAGCCTCTCTTAAGTCCTCTTTCTGAAATACCCCCCAGTGTTTGGGTTAATACATGGACACAAATCTTTTGGTATCAAGGGACATTTTCTACATAATGCTACATGGGTATTTGATGCCCCTCCCCCCCCCCAAAAAAAGTTAAGTGCAAGTGAGGGGAAAAAAAGGAATGATTTTTTAATAAATTGATACATTATTAAAATATACCGAATGTTAAAAAAAAAAAAAAAAAAAGGGAGTTCCCGTCGTGGCGCAGTGGTTAACGAATCCGACTAGGAACCATGAGGTTGCGGGTTCGGTCCCTGCCCTTGCTCAGTGGGTTAACGATCCGGCGTTGCCGTGAGCTGTGGTGTAGGTTGCAGACGCGGCTCGGATCCCACGTTGCTGTGGCTCTGGCGTAGGCCGGTGGCTACAGCTCCGATTCAACCCCTAGCCTGGGAACCTCCATATGCCGCGGGAGCGGCCCAAGAAATAGCAACAACAACAACAACAACAAAAAAGACAAAAGACAAAAATAAAATAAAATAAAATAAAATAAAATATACCGAATGTTAATGATTCTTTAGAGTCACAATATGATTTGGGTATTGGGGTGTGAATTATATAATTAAAGAGAACTTGAAGAAGCAAAGGTTCTTAGTCCTCTCTCATGAATAGCAAATAAACGTCTTACCTTCTTCACAGTCAAGTCAAATATGCATGGTGCCTAAAGTGACCCAAGTGCTATTTTTATAAATAAAAAATAAAACTTCAGTGACAAACCTGACATTTCTGTTTAGAAGCTAATATAATGCAAGTGTCTATTAACCCTTAGGACAGCTTATTAGGATACCATTGTTTTAAATATCAATATATGTACAGTTCTAGGGACCAGATGAGTGGGATTGGAAAAGCATCTAGGTTTTTTAAAAGCGCAGGCTGTATTGAGGAGAAGGCAATTGAGATTTTATTGCTTTGAATTGAAATGCTATTTGGTCAGTAGGTGGCGCCAGAGAGCGATCTCAAACTACCTGTGTTTTGACCCAAGATCTCTGATTTCCAGCTTCTAGCGTGGGCTCTTAAGTACTGAATCAATCAAACATGCTCTCAGAGAGCATCAGCAAGGACTGGTGAGGAAGGGAGGGTACTCTGGTGAGATTAGCATGTTTAAAATGTTGTGAGAACACTTTAGATACATTTTTTACCAGAATCATCAATACTTTTATTTCCCTAACACACAAACGTATAAAAATTCTCATGCATATCAGCTCAATTTTACATAAAGATATTATTCCCCCCTCCCTTTTTTGGGTAAAAACAAACTAAGGAAATAAAAAAAATGGCAATGCTGAAAGCCTTGAGGGTTGCCTGTTGGACAGAAAGTCAGCATCCCTTTAAGATAACACATAGTGAGCTGGGTTTTGTCTGTTTTCTGTCTCTTATCCTTCATATTTGAACACGATTCTGATAATTTGCCATGTCTTCTTTTGCCAGAATTTATTTTCATAACAATGGTAAAAATGTGTCATTAACTATAGTTTGGAAAGAAATCAAAACAGCTTGCAGTGTATTTTCAGTGTGTTAGTGATTTTATCACTTTAGAATTATTGCTTGTGATGCTTAGGGAAACTGCAGCTATTGAATTTTAACTGAGAAACTTCTGTCTTTTTTTTTTTTTTTTTGTCTTTTTGCCATTTCTTGGGCCGCTCTCTCTGCATGTGGAGGTTCCCAGGCTAGGGGCTGAATCGGAGCTGTAGCCGCCAGCCTACACCAGAGCCACAGCAACTTGGGATCTGAGCCGCATCTGCAACCTACACCACAGTTCACAGCAACGCCGGATCCTTAACCCACTGAGCAAGGGCATGGATCAAACCCGCAACCTCATGGTTCCTAGTCGGATTTGTTAGCCACTGTGCCACAATGGGAACTCCCTGAGAAACTTCTCTTGTCATGACCCTGTGTTCTACATTTTTCTTTTTTCCCAGTGTGCCCCTTGTTGCAACTTTTAAATGATTTTTCTCCTGATCATAAATGTAATGTATATTCAGGATAGAAAATATAGGAAACACATTAAATATCTTCCTCAGGGTACGAATGGGTTACATCCTGATAAATCCATTGTAAACTAAAAATATCATTAAATTGAAAATGCACTTAGGTGTTCTCTTGTGGCATAACAGGTTAGGGATCCAGTATTGTCACTGCAGAGGCTTGGGTTGCTGCCATGGCATGGGTTCAATTCCTGGCCCGGGAACTTCCACATGCCACAGATGCAGCCAAAATATAATAGTAATAATTAAAAAAAAAGAAGAAGAACATGCATTTAATACATCTAACCTACCAAACATCATAGCTTAGCCTTGCCTATCTTAAGCATGGTCAGAATTTTTACATTAGCCTACGGTTGGGTGGAATCATCTAACACAAAGCCTGTTTTATAATAGAATAGAGAGTATCTCGTGTCATTTGTTGAATACGTACTGAAAGTGAAAGACATAGATCGTAGGGGTACAGAATGGTTGTAAGTGTATCAGTTGGGCACCACTGTGATCCTTGGCTGATGCGCTGCCACTGCCCAGCATCAGGGGAGAGGATCAGACCAGATGTGCTAGCCTAGGAGAAGACCACTACCCCACGCGAGGTAAAGATTTCCTCTCTTTAGAATCATTATATTGCACTGTGTACATTTCTCTCTACCTTGCTCTTATTATTCTACTTATTAACAGTACTGTGTGTCTAGCCTACCTTTTTTTAAAGTGAAAGGTAGAATATGAAGAGTTCCCATTGTAGCTCAGCGGTTACAAACCCGACTAGCATCTATGAGGTTGCAGGTTCGATCCCTGGCCTCGCTCAGTGGGTTAAGGATCCGGCGTTGCCATGAGCTGTGGTGTAGGTCGCAGTCGCGGCTCAGATCCTGCTTTGCCGTGGCTGTGGGTGTGGCGTAGGCCAGCAGCTACAGGTCCCATTCAGCCCCTAGCCTGGGAACTTCCATATGCCACAGGTTCGGCCCTACAAAGACAAAAGAAAAGAAAGGTAAACTATGACTTATCCCGGTATAAATACCATGCTTTAGTCAACCATCTCCCTATTCATGGGAATTTTGGTTTTCTTTGGTTTTGTTTGCCATTACAAACTGCCACAGTAAACATCCTACCTAATCCCTCACATTCAGCTGTGCTTTCTTTTTTTTCCTGTAGGTTAGATTCTCCAACGTGAGTTTCAGGAAGTTTCCATCGTTTGTACTTGCATAGATTCAGATGACTTTTTCAAAATGATAATCTGCTCTCTGGTGTGGGCTCCAAGTATAACCAACCCTGGGTGTTAGCAGTCTTTTGAAGTTGTGTAAGTCTGATGTGTGGAAATGGTGAGTGGGTCCTTGCACGTCTCCCCAGCCAGTGTTCTGACCTGCATCTCCGTGACAGCTCTGCATAGACTTGTTGATTATTTGCATTTTTTTTTCCATGCACTTTAAACACCTCCTCTTTCGTTTTCCTCCTTGGGTTGCTTGTGACAGAACCCCAGGTTGGTCACATGGTGCCGAGCTGTCGCCCCTCCTAGCCTTTGTCTTTTGGCTTTCCTTATGGTGCTGTTTCCTGGGAACAATAACCATCTTTTTATGCAGTCAGATTCTTCTCGTGCTTTATTTGTGGCTCGTGTAGTTTCTGAGAAAGTCCTCCCTTCTCTTGAGGTTGTTTCTTTAATAGTTTCATTGTTTTCTGTTTCTGCAGCCAGAATTCATATTTACATATTCATATTTACTTATGGTATAGGAGTTTGGCTGCTCACGTAAACCAGGACCACTTGTTAAACAAAATATCATTTTCCTTGGAAGTGACATCGTACTGTCACCTTTAGGTGAAGTTCCTAAATATACTTGGATCTATTTCTGGAATCTCTGTTTTGTCCCACTGATCTTTATGTCTTTTCTGATTTACCTACATCAGGTCTTTGACTATATTAGAATTACGCGTTGTATCTTTCAGACTTGCAAAGCCTCTCTGTAGCTATATTTTCCAAAATTTTCGTAGCAATTCTTAGATATTCGTATTTGTAAATGAAATTCATTTTGTCCATGACCCCTCCTCCACAAAAAAGAAAACCTTTGAGGACTTATATTAGAATTATATCAGTATGGTTACATGAAAATTCATGAAAAGAATGACTTTTTAAAAAATGTTAAATCTTTTAAGTCTTGTTTTAAACATAAATATAGTTTTCTTCCCACACAGTCTATTCTTATTAAATAGGGCCTGTATTTTTTTGTTCCTAATTCTACTGTAATTGTAAACAGGATTTGTGTGTGTGTGTGTGTGTGTGTGTGTGTGTGTGTGTGTGTGTCTTTTTAAGGCCACACCTGCAGCATGTGGAGGTTCCCAGGCTAGGGGTCAAATCAGAGCTACAGCTGCTGGCCTACACCACAGCCACAGCAACACCAGATCTGAGTCTCATCTGCAACCTACACCGCAGCTCACGGCAACGCCGGATCCTTAACCCACTGAGCGAGGCCAGGGATCGAACCCGTGTCCTCGTGGATACTAGTCAGATTTGTTTCCACTGAGCCATGATTAGAACTCCTGTAAACAGGATTTTTTTCATGTTAGAATGATTACTTGTTGTACGCATAAAGAACAGCTGTAGGAGTTCCCGTCGTGGCGCAGTGGTTAACGAATCCGACTAGGAACCATGAGGTTGCAGGTTCGGTCCCTGCCCTTGCTCAGTGGGTTAACGATCCGGCGTTGCCGTGAGCTGTGGTGTAGGTTGCAGACGAGGCTCAGATCCCGCGTTGCTGTGGCTCTGGCGTAGGCCGGTGGCTACAGCTCCGATTCAGCCCCTAGCCTGGGAACCTCCATATGCTGCGGGAGCGGCCCAAGAAATAGCAGCAACAACAACAACAGAAAAGACAAAAGACAAAAAAAAAAAAAAAAAAGAACAACTGTATTTGTCTATCGTGTACTGCCTTAGGAAAAAATTCTTATTAATTGACAGTATTTACTAGAAACTCCTGCTCCCTAGTAAATATGACTTATGGTGGTTATGATACAGTCACCTCATTCCCAGATTGTTTTATCTCTTCCCTTGCGATGTTTATACTACTTATTTTGTTTTCCAGTCCTATTGCATTAGTCAGAACCTCTGAACCAGGTTGATGCCGCTGGCTTCCCTGTTGCAGCTCTGATTTTAACTTGAAGAGCTTTAGAACATCCAGTTTAATATACTATATGCTCTTCCTTGGGTGACAGTTTTTATACTGCTTAGGTCATTTTCTTCTTCAATTTTCAGCATTTTTATCAAGGTGGTTTGCTGACTGTTGTCAAATATTTCTGCAGTATCTTTCGGTATAAATATTTGAGTTCGGTACTTCCATATGTTGACTGTGCATCGGCGTGAGACTAGCCTGATATTGATGCACTGTGCAGTCCTGAAACAAACCCTCTTGGTCATGCTGGATTATTCTAATACATGCCTGGATTTCATTTACCAGTTATCTTCCTTGAAATTTTTATAGCCATATGTGTAAGTTCAGTTGAATGCTGGTTTTTTTCTTTGTGCTCTGTCTTGGCCTGTTTGTTTTAGGTTCTGTTACTCCAAAAATTAATTGAGGCTCTTTCTTTTTAAGTGACTGGCAGTCATTTTTTGTTTCAGGACTGTTTATTTTCTGGGCTGATACCCTTTTTATTGTCAAGTCTTAGCAAACATTCCAGTTTATAACTAACAATCTATTCATGTCTCAACCTGATAAGTTTTGGCAATTTATATTTTGCAAAAGAAAAAAAATCATTCCTTTTGCTCTAAATTTTCAAATATGTAACCCTGTATTTCCACTTAACATTCTCCTAAAATTATTTTAGAGTCATTGTCATTTTTTTGGTCTAATAGCTTTCTTAGTCCCCTGTGGGGGGGTGTTTCTTGTTTTGTTTTTGTATTTTCCGTCTTCTCCTTAATTAGCTTGCCAAGAGTTTATCTATTTTGTCATTTATATAAAAGTAAAGCTTTTGATTTTATTTATACTTTCTCTACTCATCCTCCATTTTATTCATTTCATCATTTACATTTAATCTCTATTAATTCTTTCCCCTGCTTTTCTCTCAGTTTGTTAGTCTAATTTCCTATGCGAAATTTATTTCTTTTCAGTTTTTAATAACAAAAGCCTTTAAAGCTGCATATTTTCCAGTGTGACTTTAAAAGATTATTTTTTTCAAAGTTAAAATCATGACTGTCGTACAAATATGAAATGAACATGTGTTAGCAATTTTATTTAGTTCATTAATTAACAAGGGAGTCAGTAAGATATTACAAGTTGGGGGGGGAAGTCAATGAACAAACACTTAACACAGGCAATCAGAAATGCGGACATGAATTTACAGACAGATGCACAACTGGCCAGTGTCTGTAGGGCAACCATCAGTTGCACTCCACCCACAAAGTCTGTTTGTATTCGTGTATGTTTTTTGCATTATTATATTTCCGTAACACACAAAGTTCTAAAATACCTCCAAAACACTGAAAGATACTAACCCCTGTAGAATATGATAACCCAGAGCTGGGATCTGACAGGACATCCAGTAATCTTTTTCACCTATTTCAGAATCGTTCAGAAATGGTCATGACATCCATATCTTTATAGATTTTTTTATAGGAAGTGTTCTTTCATAAATTTCTAGCTACGTTGTTGTTTCCGTTTTAGAGTTGGTTAATTGGTTTGGTGAGTCAGGAAGATAAAATCCGAGATAAAATATTTTGTATTTTTTCAGTTTGGTTTTGGTTTCTGATAATAATGCATTTCGATCTGAGACTATGACCTCTAAAATATCTCCTTTTTGTAATTTATTAGTTTTCCTTATGGCCACATAGGTGACCAAGTTTCGTAAATGTTTGGTGACGATCTGTGAATGAAGCATGTTGACTTTGTCATTCAGAGTTTTTAAACCCCTCTGAGTTTATGTCTGTTTGATAAACTTTGGAACAAGTATTTTTATTTTTTTTTTATAAAAATTTTTATTTATTTATTTTTGGTCTTTTTGCTATTTCTTGGTCTTGGGCCGCTCCCGAGGCACATGGAGATTCCCAGGCTAGGGGTCCAATCGGAGCTGTAGCCACCGGCCTACGCCAGAGCCACAGCAACGCGGGATCCGAGCCACGTCTGCGACCTACACCACAGCTCACGGCAACGCCGGATCGTTAACCCACTGAGCAAGGGCAGGGACCGAACCCGCAACCTCATGGTTCCTAGTTGGATTCGTTAACCACTGCGCCACGACGGGAACTCCGGAACAAGTATTTTTAAACCTCTCACTATTTTTTGTTTTTTTAATCAAGCTTTTCTTGTATTACTAGGATTTTTCATTTTATTATATTTTGCCATGTGTTGTTGGATGCATATAAGTTTGTGGCTACTATATGTTCTTTGTCAGTTTTACCCTTTTATCCTTTAGCATATGCCCAAACTTCCTATTAAATAGCTTTTGGCCTTAAATTACATTTTCTTTCACAACAATATTCTAAGTCTTATCTTATATTCTATTGCATTTGTTTGGTTTATATTTGCCACTCTATTTTTTACTATCTTTTGGAGTTCCCATTGTGGCTCAGTGGGTTAGGAACCTGATACAGTGTTGGTGAGGATGCGGGTTCAATCCCTGGCCTCGCTTGGAGGGTTAAGGAGCCAGTATTGCCACAAGCTTTGACGTAGGTCACAGATGTGACTCAGATCCCAGGTGGCTGTGGCGTAGGCTGGCAGCCGCAGCCCTGATCCCACCCCTAGCCCGGGAACTTCCATATGCCACCGGTGCAGCCCTAAAGAGAGAAATATATGTATATATTATTGAATGTGTTTCTTTACCAGTTTGTCTTCGGTAGGAGAATTCAAACCATTTGCATTTATCAAGCAATGTATATTTAGTATTATTCATTTATGTCTTATCTACTATTTATTATTTATTAAACTTTGTGATTTTCGCCTTGTCCCTAACTTTTCCCTTTCTCTTGAAAACCTTTATATATGTCACCATTCTGCTAATAGTTGCTTTCTAAACTTCAGCAATTATTTTTAAGTGAATTCCTCTGTTGCTATATCAAATGTAAATATTAACCAGGCCCCATCCTTCCAAGACAAGTCTCCTCGTAAATTGGGGCCACATGTCTTGCTACAGCCCCTCCTCTCCAGATCCTGAGTTTTGCCGAGGTCGCTGATGCATTTATTTTTAGGCTTTTGTCAAGTTTTGCCCAGCCGTACGTCTCTTTTAATTCCCAAATTACCACCATCCATGTAGTTTTCACCAAAGATTACAACATTCATCATGCACCATAATTTCTTATGCTCTTCCTCTATGTCATATCTTTAATTTTTTCCTTATTCTAACAGAGTCATTTCTTGAGTATATGCCTCAGGAAGGGGACATAGATTGGTATGTCTTTTATCCTGGCAGATGAAGGATTCCTTTGGACAGAGGATTCTTTTCTCTTCAGTGATCTTTAAATTTTGTGCTCATGGAGATGAAAAGTTGGATACTGATCTTACCCAGTCTCTAATGCCCTAGATCCTCGCAGTTCCTGTTGTGGCGCAGCGGAAAAGAACCCGACTAGGAACCATGAGGTTGCCCAGGTTCGATCCCTGGCCTCACTGAGCGGGTTAAGGATCCGGCGTTGCTGTAATCTGTAGTGGAAGTCACAAGACATGGCTTAGATCTGGTGTTGCTGTGGCTGTGGTGTGTAGGTCGCAGATGTGACTCAGATTTGGTGTTACAGTAGCTGTGATGTAGGCTGGCAGCTGTAGCTCTAATTCAACCCCTAGCCTGGTAACCTCCATATGCCACGTGTGCGGCCCTAAAAAGCAAGATACATACATACATGCATGCATGCCCTAGATCCAGTGATCCACCAGGCTGAGAAGGGAAAAAAGTTGGTAGGTTTCCCACCTCAGCCAGTCGGGTTGAGAGAACCAATCTCTGAAGCTTCCACCATAGAGGGAGGGGCTTAAAAATGGGAAACTTTACTGGTCTTGAAAATTGTTTGCTATTCATTTCATCCTATTACTCAGCGACAAAATCATGGTTCTATAAGTTGAACCTTTTTTTTTTTTTTTTTTCCCTTTTTAGGGCCACACCCGCAGCATATGGAAGCTCCCAGGCTAGGGGTCCAATCAGATTTGCAACTGCCGGCCTACACCACAGCCACAGCAATGTAGGATCCAAGGGGCAGGATCTGAGCCGCATCTGCGACCTACATACACCACAGCGCACAGCAATGCTGGATCCCCCACCCACTGAGCGAGGCCAGGGATCAAACCTGCATCCGCATGGATACTAATCAGATTCATTTCTGCTCTGCCATAGTGGGAACTCCTTAACATTTTTTTTATTCCCTATGACTATAGGGCTTCAAGCTTTATACCTATCTTTTACATCAAATTATCATTAGAAACAATTTTTTTTTGCTGCTGATTTTTTTTAAGATTTTTATTTTTTCTATTATAGTTGATTTACAATGTCCTGTCAATTTCTGCTGTACAGCAAAGTGACCCAGTTAGACACACACAAACACACACACATATACATTCTTTTTCTCACATTATCCTCCATCATGTTCCATCGCAAGTGACTAGATAGAAACAATTTTTATTGTTATGTTGTAATCAACATAAATAGATTACACATTTTGATAATTTTTTTTTTGTCTTTTTGCCATTTCTTGGACCACTCCCACGACATATGGAGGTTCCCAGGCTAGGGGTCAAATTGGAGCTGTAGCCACCGGCCTACGCCAGAGCCACAGCAACGCAGGATCCGAGCCGCGTCTGCAACCTACACCACAGCTCACGGCAACGCTGGATCCTTAACCCACTGAGCAAGGCCAAGGATCGAACCCGCAACCTTGTGGTTCCTAGTCGGATTTGTTAACCACTGAGGCATGACGGGAACTCCTTGATAAATAATTTAAATGAGTGAAAATTTACTGGTAATGTATATCCTAATGAAATAGACCTAGTTTTTAATCAGCGTATATATCTGTGAAGAATATTCTTTAAAAAAATGTTTTACCAGCTGCTAGAATGAGATACAGATCATTTCCAGTTATATTCCCAGTTTTCTTTCTTTATTTCTTTAAACCTGCACCACGGCAGTGACCTAAGCTACAGCAGTGACAGTGCTGGATCCTCAACCCTTTGAAGCGTCAGGGAACTCCTCAGTTTTCTTTGTTATTGATGTAAAGGCTGAGAAGTCTTATTCACATAAATGAGGATATGGAAGTAGAAACTGTTGTTATAGCAGTGCTTCTCAAATTTTTTTTTTTTTTGGACCATAGTTTGCCAACCTTTGCTGTAGATCCTGGCACATGGTGGATGCGTAACAAATATTTATTAAATAAATGGCAGTAGTGATTGTCTGTGATAAAAAGCTAACATTTATTGACTTGGGATATGCGAGCACAGTACTAAATGCCCTACCTAATAATTTCATGTAATCCTCCCAACACCCCATGAGGGCAGTACCATTATTACCCTTATTGTGCAGAAAATGATGTTTCCCAACTTACCTTGTATAAGAATCACCTGTTAAGACTGGCCACAGCCACAGCCGAGCGTCAGAAATCCTGATACAGTGCATCTGAGTAGGGGCTTGAGAATCTGTATTTTAAACCTAGTGCCTCTGGATATTTTTCTAATCCAAGCAATGTGGCAAATACTACAGTCAAGAACCAGAGGCTCAGAGAAGGTAAGAAATCCAACCAAGGTCACAGAGCATTTAGCCCTAAGATATTTAAACCTAGAGCCAACACTCAACCACCTTCCTTGCTCTAATCAACATGTTTTATGTAGTTAAGAGCTTCATCTAACTTGCTAAATTCAGGCTTCTTTGCAGGAATTCACTTCCCCTCTGCTCCCACCCACCCCAAGATCTCTCGGGAATATTAAGTGGGAGTGGGCAGGACTTGCCCAGCCCCAGACATAAGTGACAGGCTTATTTTGTTGCAGGTTGGTTTACAATTCTAATTTGCTGAATTCAAAGTTACTGTCTTTGCTGTGAGCTTCTTATATGCACCAAAATATTTCAGTGTTGTGCTCTTCATTATTCTGCTGTGCTTGATCCAAAGGATCAGAATATAAGCCTGTGGCATCTAGTTTTACGAGTTCTTGGGGAACCAAGAATTCAAGGGTTATGTTTTGGAACAGGGTCACTATGTAGATGCTAGCTACTTCTGCTTCTTTTTTTGGGGGGGGGGTGTTGTTTGGTTTTTTGGTTTTGTTGTGTTTTTAGGGCCACACCTGCAGCATATGGAAGTTCCCAGGCTTGGGGTCAAATTGTAGCTGTAACTGCCAGCCTACACCACAACCTCAGCAACATCAGATCCAAGCCGCGTCTGTGATCTACACCACAGCTCACAGCAACACCAGATCCCCGACGCACTCAGCGAGGCCAGGGATCAAACCCACATCCTAATGGATACTAGTTGGGTTTGTTACTGCTGAGCCACAACAGGAAGTCCCTGTTTGTTTTTGATTTGACCTTTATTTTGGCTTCAGAATAATTCTCTGAGCAAGAACACCTGAATACTTAGCACTGAAATTTACCTTTGGTTCATAAGCCACAATTGGATCTTCTAAAAAAATTTCAGGAGGAGCTCTGGAATAAAATCTCTGATGGCACGTCTCCCCTGGCCTTCTATTTTCCTCACTGTTGTGATACTGTCCCATCTTAATGCCGTTGTCTGATGAACTGGATCCAACTGCAGGGGGCCTTCCACGGCAAGACTTCTAATCCCAGGCTTGAACTGCCGGTAGAGGGGACACAGCCTGTAGAGACGGGGAACCCTTGCTTAAATCAACCCTTCATTCTTGAAAATGCTCTTTCAACGACTTATTTCTGCACTTTCAGTGCGATGGGGAGACTGAGCGAGAACCAGAGGTCACATGACTTGTCTGCGGTCACTCGGCTGGTCAGTGGCCTAACTGCTCTTGAGCCCAGGT
This sequence comes from Phacochoerus africanus, assembly GCF_016906955.1. Taxonomy (NCBI): domain Eukaryota; kingdom Metazoa; phylum Chordata; class Mammalia; order Artiodactyla; family Suidae; genus Phacochoerus; species Phacochoerus africanus. Next base: position 9,730,016 of record NC_062546.1, read on the forward strand.
CCCCACCTCCTTCCCCCGATGCCGAGTCTGCCCAGTGGGTAAGGAACAGAAGCAAGATTACCCTTTCCGTTTTCTCTGCTGGAGTTTTCTAATTTAGCCTGGTGCTGCCGAGTTCATCCTGGCATCATGAGAGCAAAAGAAGCCACACCACCAACCACCACTGGACCCCACACCAGAGAACACAACTCCAAGGGAGGTTGTGGTTTAGTATTGAATTATTGGGAGCCAGCAAGGTCACACTGCCACTGTCCTAGGCTGGTAGAACTTCTGCCCCTTCTCCTACATACACAGAAATTAATATATATATTAACAATTACACTTAGACAACTACGTGGGTACAAAGATTAATATCATCCAAACTGGATTATATATATTTGTGTGTGTGTGTCTTTTTAGGGCCGCACCCATGGCATATGGAAGTTCCCAGGCTAGGGTCAGATCAGAGCTGTAGCTTCTGGCCTACCCCACAGCCACAGCAATGCCAGATCTGAGCCACGTCTGTGACCTATACCACAGCTCACAGCAATGCCGGATCCTCACCCACTGAGAAAGGCCAGGGATCAAACCTGCATTCTCATGGATGCTAGTCAGATTCATTTCCGCTGAGCCACGATGGGAACTCCCAAGTTGGATTATATTTAAAATTTTTTTGGAGTGCCCGTCGTGAAGCAGTAGAAACAAATTTGACTAGGAACCATGAGGATGAAGGTTCTGGCATAGGCCGACAGCTACAGCTCTGATTAGACCCCTAGCCTGGGAGCCTCCATATGCCGCGGGTGTGGCCCTAAAAAAGACAAAAGACAGAAAAAAAAATTTTTTTCTTCTAATTTTAAGAGAAATTAAAGCCCTTTCGTGGGCTGCTGATGGAGACATCAGTCTCTGGGGGCTAGAAGATTATAAGCAAGCCATGAAAAATGTAAGAGAAGTTTTCATTCTACAGAGAGAAGAAACAGGTTGAGCAGAAAGTTAACCATTTATCTTTGTTTTACCCTAGTTTATTCGTTATATCAGCTTTATTGAAATATAATTGAAATGAGGAGTTCCCATTGTGGCAAAGCATTGCTGTGAGCTGTGGTAGAGGTTGCAGATATGGCTCAGATATGGTGTTGTGGTGGCTGTGGTGTAGGCCAGCAGCTGTAGCTGCAATTTGACTTCTAGCCTGGGAACTTCCATATGCTGAGGGTGTAGCCCTAAAAAGCAAATAATAATAATAATAATAATTCAAATGACACAATAGTCACCTTTCAAAGAACATAATTCAACAATTTTTAGTCTATTTACCAAGTCGTGCAACTATTACCCGCACCTAGTTGCATATCATTTTATCACCCCAGAAAGAACCCACACCCAACAGCCGTCACTCTCCATTCCCCACCTCTTCCCAACCTCTGGCAGCCATTAATCCACTTTCCATCTCTGCGCATTTGCCTATTCTGGGCATTTTACGTAATTGGACCCAAAACCATATGGCATCTTTTGCATCTCGCTTCTTTTGCATGGCATAATGTTTTCAAAGTTTGTCCAGGTTGTTGTATGCATCAGAGCTTTATTCCTTCTTTATGGCCAAATAAATAATCCATTGTATGGACAGACCACATTTCATTCATCTATTCAGTGGTTGCTGAACATTTGGGATATTTCCAGTGTTTGTCCTGGTTTTAAAGATACTCGTATATTCAGGTTTGGGGGATTACTTGTGAATTTTTATGGTAATACCCACTACCTATTGAGCAGAATGGGGTAAGCAGCTGGCTCTGGGTTGCACAGCTAGTTTAGTTGATTTGCTTTGAATCAGACCGTGATATAAGATCCTTCCTGTTCTGGGTCCTGCTGTAAAACACAGAGAACTCTATCCAATCACTTGTGATAGAGCGTGATGGAAGATAATATGAGAAAAAGAATGTATATATGTATGACTGGGTCACTTTGCTGTACAGCAGAAATCAACAGAACATTGTAAATCAACTGTACTTTAATTTAAAAAAAAAAAGTGGAAAGAAAAAAAAATAGTTCCTGTTCTGGAGCCAGAATCCTGTGCTGGGATCTAGTAAAGAGCAGGGCACATTCGCCCATCTGTGCACGAACACGTATAATGCAGTTGATTCTAGTCCAGTGGTGAACATGAAAATGGTCGGGCCCAGCAAGGAAATGACACATTCCTCTCTCAGTAAGCAGCAAAGGTGGAGCCTGGCCGAGGAGCCACTCTGTTCTCTGAGCAAGCTAACATTTATTGAGCACTTACTGTATCCCGGGTATTTGGCAACCATTTAACTGCTGCCTCCCACAACCAACCTCAAGGAACCAAGAGTGGGCCAGAGGAAAATTCTGAGAGTTCTTCAGCCCCAATATTGGCATCCCTTTGTCCTCAGGGAACACATCCATGCATACACGTATCACATTTGTCTTTTTTTTTTAACACACAAAGCTATTTATTGGTATTTTTAAAACATGGTTTCTTAGGACAGTCGAGATTTTTTGCAAACTCTAAGTAAAATAGCACTTCTGAATATTTGTCCTTAAACCAATCTCTGTTTTTCTTCAAAATGCAAGCTATAAAATTTTAAAAGAATTGTTAGTTGTCCCATATTTGATACCGATTTTGTGGTTCTTAAGCAATGAGAGGCATTTATCTTGGGTTATATTTTTTGGTGTTATCTTTCCCTAAGTATAACGTCACTGCATTTTGAGGGTGGAACTGGCTGATATTGAGTTGGTAGGAAAACGGAGATTATAGGGCAAATGTTCTGAATGCTATCAGCTGTTGCAGTTTTGTGGGTTGATTGATAGATTCATTCCAGGTACATGTACAACACTCATAAGAGGGCCGGAGGAGCTCCGAGGACACCAGATTCTATGATTGAACCATTGGCTTGAAGCACTTATTCTTTAAATGCCGCAGCCACAGCAATGCTAGATCTGAGCTTTACTGTGACCTACACGGCAGCTTGTGGCAATTCCAAATCTTTAACCCACTGAGCCAGGTCAGGGATTGAACCCACATCCTCATGGATACTAGACAGGTTCTTAATCTGCTGAGCTCCCACCCCCTTTTTTTTAATGGCCACACCCACAGCATATGGATGTTCCCTGGCCAGGGATTGAACCCAAGCCACAGCTGCGGCAACGCTGGATTTTTTTAACCCATGTTGCTGGGCCTGGGATTGAACTCTCACTGCTGCAGTGACCCCAGCTGCTGCAGTTGGATACTTAACCCACTGTGCCATGGTGGAAAGTCCTAAATGCCATTGCTTCTTGTCTTGTCATTTCTTCTACTAAAATTGCGGATCTTGAGGGCTAGGACTACCTCTAACCACTCTAACCCCTGGACAGAAGTGCTCAGCAAACTGTCATTAAACTCTTTCATTCATTCATTCACTCAGTGTTTCTTGAGCACCTACGAAGGGCCAGGGCTGGTTCTGGAAGCTTGAGAGCTCTCAAGAGCAAAGAGAGTGCTCTTTGTCCTTGTGGAGGTTCCCTCCTCGTGGGGGGAAACAGACAACAGAACACCTCGGGACATTATATAGTCTTAGAAGGGTAAGTGCTGTGGGTGAGAGGCAGGGTTTGCTATGGGGAGAGGGATTGCAGTTGCATATGGTGCGGTCAGGGAAGGCCCCCCTAAAAAGTGAAGATCGGAACAAAGACTGGAATGAGGGAGGCAGGGGGAGCCATGCGGTTATCAGGAGGGGGAGAGTCCAGACAGAGGGAACAGCCAATGCAGACGCCCTAAGACAGGCCCTCCTGTTGCGGCTCAGCGATAACCAACCAGACTAGTGTCCATGAGGATGTGGGTTCGATCCCTGGTCTTGCTTGGTGGGTTAAGGATCCAGTTTTGCTGTGAGCTCTGGTGTAGGTTGCAGACACAGCTTGGATCCCATGCTGCTGTGGCTGTGGCGTAGGCTAGCAGCAGCAGCTCTGATCCAACCCCTAGCCTGGGAACTTCCATATGCCGCCGGAGCAGCCCTAAAAAGACAGGAAAAAAAAAAAGCCCTAAGACAGAAACATGCCTGGTATGTTTGAGGTTAATGTGGCCAGAGAAAAATGAGCCAAGAAGAGAGGAGCAGTAGAAAGTGGGGAGGGGCAGTTTTATGCTGCATGGTTTTTGTATTCTGCCGTATTTCTTAATATCTAAAATAGCAGTTGCATTCGTTCAGCAAATACTAATTGCCAAGGGGGCATATCCTGGTGGCGACACGAGGCAGGCAGGATCCTTGCTCTCTGGCCACTCACAGACCAGTGAGGCTGATGGGCAAATAAACATTTGTCACAGCACATAAATGCTCTAACAGGGGACAGAAGGACAGTGAGGAACCCATATAACCCATTTGGAGGGCCTGGGCTGGGGGCTGCACATGGAAGGTCAAAATGATCCCTGGAATTGGGAACAAGGAAATGGGGGGTGAGCTCCCTAAAGGGGACTGGAACACATGAAGGTCTGGAAGAGAGAGGTCCTTTGTAATCGGAGCATTTTTCTGGAAAGGAAAAGGAAAAAAAAAAAGAAGCGTGCTCCTTAGGGAATGTTAGCTCCTGGGAAGGTTGTCTGTTTCCACCATGTATGAAAGATGATCATAAAATCCATCAGACGGGCATACCTTTGAGGGTGAGCTGGCACTGTTGATAACTCTGCTGGGAGAGCAGGTATAAACAGCTTCCAGGATGCCCTCACCACCCTTACTGATGGAAAGCTGAGCCCAGCGCTATAAAATAATGCCTAATGCCTCGCCCGAATGGTGGAGGACAGCAACACAACACAGCAAGGCCAAGGTCAGAGTTGCGTATCCCCCGGGAGTCAGTGTTTCAAGAAGAGTAACAAGTCACATGCCACAGAGCTAATCAGAGTGTGGGTTTTGATCCAACGCTTTGGAGATAAGTTTATCATTACCATCAGTGTACGAAGTTCTTCTCCATCTGTTTATTCACTGCGGCATGACCGTATTCCTATTTTTAGTGTTAGATGGTGGTAGATTAGATTTTTGTTACCTCTTCAGTACTCCCTCCCTGGTACAAAATCCTGCTTATGCACCCTTGCCCATGAGTATCATGATGGGTAGAGGGGCTTCCTGGCCCCACTGACTTTGGGCAAAGCCAGGTGATTTGCTTTGGCCAATAGAATACAGGAGACCCGACGGGAAGAGGGATGTTTAATGTGCCTGTACAGTTTGGCTCAGCCTCTTGTTCTCACATGACCTGTCATGAGAAGAAGATGTCCTGTGTAGCTAAAGACCCAAGGAGAAATGAGCAAACACATGGCGTGGACCTCACTTCAACCTAGCAGAGCCGCAGTGACCCGTAGCCTCGTAAAAAAAGAACATAAATGTTTGTTGAAAGCCACTGAGATTTTGAAATTGTCTGTTACTCAGCAAAACTAATACAAGAAATTATTAGTGAAGTTGTCAATTTACAATTGCCTACTGAACTGCTGTATCCAGTGTTTACCATTGAGTTGAATGCATGAAATAATGTTTCGTCACCATGCCACTTTAAAATCACTTTCTACACAAGTAGGATGAAAAAAGTTATTTGTTGTTATCAAATGTGGGTGTGAATCCAGCAGGTCTCTTCTTCCCATCTTATCCTGCCTCATTTTTTTTTTTTTTTAAATTTCTGGTCTGTTCCCTTTCATGGGCATCTTTGATTAGAGGCAACATTTTCCCCTCTGGCTCTGAGACTCAGCACCTCCCAGGAGAAAATATATAAAAGGAATAAAGTGCTTGAGATGCTCCCACTTTTAAAATGTGACACATTTTCTTAAAGAGGATTCCATTCATTTTGAGCTAACTCTGTTACCATGTGTCTTCAGAAAGATCAGAAGAGTTCAGATTAATTTGAAAGACTGATATGTTGAAGGTTTAGTGAGAATTTAAAATTTCTTCAGTATTAAAATTCTTGCAAGCTAGCCAGTCCAGTCGTCTTTACAGAGCATCTTTCATCCTGATCCAGGGTAGACAGTAGAGATACACCCAAGTTACCTACAAGCAGGAAAGGACCGCCATTCAAAGACTTTGCAAGCTTGGGTTGAACATCAGGGCCATGGAGAAGTGGAACAGGGAGTTCCCAGTGTGACTTGGTGGGTTAAGGACCTGCCATAGTGTCTGTGGAGGATGTGAGTTTGATCCCTGGCCTCCCTCAGTGGGTTAAGTATCTTGCATTGCCACAAGCTGCAGTGTAGGTCACAGATGCAGCTTGGATCTGGCATTGCTGTGGCTGTGGCATAGGCTGGCAGCTGCAGCTCCAATTTGACCCCTGGACTGGGAACTTCCATATGCTGTAGGTGTGGTCCTAAAAAAAAAAAAGAAAAAAAAAGGGGGGTGGGTGGAGGAGTTCGCAGCATGGTTCAGCGGAAATAAATCTGACTAGCATCCATGAGGATGCAGGTTCAATCTGGGCTTGTTCAGTGGGTTCAGGATCTGGCACTGCCATGAGCTGTGGTATAGGTCACAGATGAGGCTCGGATCTGGTACTGCTGTGGCTGTGGTGTAAGCCAGCGGCTGCAGCTCCGATTCGACCACTAGCCTGGGAACCTCCATGTGCTTCAGGGTGCATCCTAAAAAGACAAAAAAAAAAAAAAAAAAGGAAAAAAAGAAGTAGAACAGTAGACAGTAGGGGTTAAGAACAAGGGCTCTGGGGTCAGAAGAAGGTGGGTACAAACACCAGAGATATGACCCAGACAAGTGACCTAACCTCTCTGAACCTCAGTTTCTTCTTCTGTATAATAGGGATAGTAACAATGCCTACCTTATCGTGTTATAAAGAAGGAGTAAGTAAAATAATACATGTTAAGACTCAGACATAGAAAACAAACTTATGTTTACCAAAGCGGAGAAGAAACAGAGGAGGGACAAATTAAGGGTATGAGATTAACAGATACAAACTACTATATAAAAGTAGATAAGCAACAAGGATATACTCTGTAGCATTGGGAACTCTACCCTTTACTTTGTCGTAATGGAGTATAATCTGCAAAAATACTGAATCACCATACTGTACACCTGAAACTAACACAATATTGTAAATCAGCTATACTTCAGTTTAAAAAGAAAAACAGGAATTCCCATCATGGCGCAATGGTTAACGAATCCGACTAGGAACCATGAGGTTGCGGGTTCGGTCCCTGCCCTTGCTCAGTGGGTTAAGGCGTTGCCGTGAGCTGTGGTGTAGGTTGCAGACGCGGCTCGGATCCCGTGTTGCTGTAGCTCTGGCGTAGGCTGGGGGCTACAGCTCCAATTAGACCCCTAGCCTGGGAACCTCCATATGCCGTGGGAGCGGCCCAAAGAAATAGCAAAAAAGACAATAAATAAATAAATAAATAAAAGAAAAAGAAAAACAATAATAATAATACCTGTTAAGTACCTGGCACATAGTAGGCAATCAATTCGTGGAGCCATATACGTGGCAGCTCTAAGGATCTGCTTTCTCAGTGCACATGTATCCTCGGGTAAGGCGCCAATAGCTCACCTTTGGCATTATTAGGGCTGCTTGGGATCCAGCCCCTTCCTGTGCAGAGGGCATCTGTCATTGTGTTCACCCAGGTGGAAGGCAGTGTCCTACCCACCGTTGCACAAGCCAGGGAACATCAGCTCCTTCCACCACTTCCTTGCAGCTGGAGGACAGCACGAGCCCTGGGCTTGGCCCGTCGGGTGTGCTCACCTAAGGCCAAGCAAGCAGCACAAACCATAGGGGGGTATTAATGCTCCTTCACAGTAGCAGCATTTAGCAGAGATTTATTGCATAAGGGCAGCAGCAGCAGTGTCTGGGAGCCGGGGCGCCCAGCTTAGGGGTATCCAGCATCAGTACCAGAGACATCCCCCTGCAGCATCCCAAACAGACGTCCTTGTTCATAATATCTGGCCTGCCTCACTTTCTGCCCATTACCTGAGCCGGGTTCTGGCCTCTCTCACATCCTGCCAGTCGATTCCTGTTCTGGTTCAATTGGCCAGCAGATTCTGTTGCTTGTAATCATTGAACTCTAATGGATACATTCCCAAAGAGAGAAGCTCTGATGGGACCTGGTGTCACCGACCAATACCAAAGGCTCCAGTTGGGCATAATTTGGGGCCGTATCAATGTGGACAGCATTGCTTTAGACTCAGCCCTTGCACTTAGCTAAAAAGCCCGCTCGGGTGTTTTCAGTCGAACAGAGCACTGGCACCTTTAAGCAGAAAGATGCCCCCACCACTGCCATGGAACCCTCCTTCCTTCTGAGAGCTGGATGGGTACCAGTGCTTCAGGGCTGGCCTTTGATTTCATTCTAGAAGGGGAATTTTTTGGGTGGTTTTTTTTTGTTTGTTTGTTTGTTTTTCGTCTTTTTAGGGCCGCACCTGAAGCACGTGGAGGTTCCCAGGCTAGGGGTCCAATGGGAGCTGTAGCAGCTGGCCTGCACCACAGCCGCAGCAATGTGGGATCTAAGCTACGTCCTTGACCTACGCCACAGCTCATGGCAAAGCCAGATCCTTAACCCACTGAACGAAGCCAGGGATCAAACCCTCGTCCTCATGGATACTAGCTGGGTTCCTTACTACTGAGCCACAGTGGGAACTCTGAAGGGGAACTTTTTAAAGTAAAAATGTTCCAACAATTTTTTCGCCATAAAACATTTCAAACATATAGCAAAGTTGAAAAAAGAAAAGTTTGGTGATCACCCACATTCTTTCCATAAAGATTCTAATATATCATTAACATGTTACTCCTTTCACTTTATCCTGTATTTTATTTCAGTATTTTTAATTGAAGAACTGATACATGCACAGAGTGGAAAAATTCAAACATTCCGACGTGGTAGATGATGAAAAGTTATTCCCTTTTCCAACTGGATTCCTAGCTCCCCTCCCCTAAAGCCCTTGCTTACATGTGCTTACATGTCTGGGTTTTGTTTCTTCTTTCTCCTTATTTCTTTTTAATTGGTGCCTATTGATAAGTTGTCTGGTAGTTTGCCTTTCTTTTTACTTTCACATAACAATATCACTTGATTCAGGATTCATTCATAAAAGTTTATTAAGCCCCTGTATGTATCAGGCACTTTCTCCCTGAATGAGTGGATTAGTTTTGCTTTCCCCTCTCAGGGCTGAAAATTCAGAAATCATCTCATACATATTCAGGTGAAACTCTCTCATTCTCTTTGGTTTTGGCTGCACCTGCAGCACGTGGACATTCCAGGCCAGGGATCGAACCACCCCACAGCATGGACCCGAGCCACAGCAGTGACAATGCCAGATCTTTAACCCACTGAGCTACTAGGGAAGTCTGAAATTATTTCATTCTTAAAGGGAATTTTAAACCAGGGCTTAAATGTCAGGTGATAACAGAAATGGGTGACAGTGTCTGCCATTTAAAAAAAGAAGAAGTAGAACAACGTTTGGGAGTTCCCATTGTGGTACATTGCGTTAAGAATCCAACTGCAGTGGCTCAGGTCATTGCAGAGGTACAACTTCAATCCCTGGCCCAGCACAGTGGGTTAAAGGATTCAGCATTGCTGCAGTTGTGGCTTGAATTCATTCCCTGGCCTGGGAACTTCCCTGTGCCGCAGGTGTGGCCATAAAATTTTTTTTCAAAAGAACATTTGACCACCTGATAGGCAGGAGATCAGAAGTTGGAAGTAAAGTGTATTAGTTCTGGGAACTCTTGGGTAGGGTATTTTCTCTGCCATAAATGAAAGTCCTTTCTCTCTCTCTTTTTTAGGGCCACACCCACGGCATATGGAAGTTCCCTGGCTGGGGTGAAATCGGAGCTACAGCTGCCGGCCTACGCCACAGCCACAGCAACACCAGGTCCAAGCTGCGTCTGCCACCTACACCACAGCTCACAGCAATGCCCCATCCCCAGCCCCTGAGTAAGGCCAGGGATGGAACCCGTATCCCTTAGTCAGATTAGATTCTAGTCGGAATGATACTAGTCAGATTCGTTTCCACTGAGCCACGAGGGGAACTCCTTCTGCCATAGATGAGACTCAGCTATTCTGGCATTTGTTTGGTTTGGTTTCTTTGTTTCATTCTGCACGTCACCCTCTCTTCTGGGTCTCCCACACACCTCATGGTTTCTGCTTCCTTAGGGTTTTGGCTTCCTCATTACTTTCAGCAAGGGGAGTTCCTTTCTGGCCTCCTCTACGGCTTGACCACACGCTTTCAGCTCTCTCTTGGTTACAAGTAGCAGAAAACACACTGCATCTAGCAGAAGTAGGAAGAGTTCCTGGATAGATATGAGGTAGTTTCCAGAATCAAAGAAAGAAGCACAGGGGCCAGGTCTGCTCCAGGGACCCTGACACCTAAACCAGGGAGATAGTCCTGTGTAGCCTCTTTTTTTTTTCATGACCATGGCCTTGGCTGCTGGCCTTTGCTTGGCATTCTTCTCCCCGCCCCCCGCCCCCCGCAGGGTTTTCTGAACATGGTAGAAAGAGATGGTCACAGGCCACCCCAGCTTTACTTCCTCCCAATTCAGCACATCCAGAAGGCAGTCCTTCTTCTTTTTTTTTTTTTTATTATTAGTCAAATGAATTTATCACATCTGTAGTTATATAATGCTCATAACAATCCAATTTCACAGGATTTTCATCCCACAACCCAAGCACATCCCCCCACCCCCCAAACTGTCTCCTCCAGAGACCATAAGTTTTTCAATGTCTGTGAGTCAGCATCTGTTCTGTCCTTCTTTCAGATTCCATGTGTCAGTGAAAGCATTTGATGTTGGTGTCTCATTGTATGGCTGACTTCATTTAGAATGATAGTTTCTAGGTCCATCCATGTTGCTAAAAATGCTGGTATTTCATTAATTTTCATGGCTGAGTAATCTTCCATTGTGTATATGTACCACATCTTCTTGATCCACTCCTCTGTCGATGGACATTTAGGTTGTTTCCATGTCTTGGCTATTGCAAATAGTGCTGCAATGAACATCGGAGTACATGTGTCTTTGCAAGTCGTGGTTTTCTCTGGATAGATGCCCAGGAGTGGGCAGAGGGCAGTCCTTCTCTTTCTGCTTTGGTGTATAAAGAGCCCAGGAATGGTTCTCCACCGAGATGCATGCCCAGTGCCAGAGCACCTCTGTGATCACAGAGGGACAGTGGTTTAGGTTGAGCCTGTCCTAGCCAGTGGCATGCTCCTCTGGCCATCGGTGGCTTTGCATCACTGGCACCACCCCCAGAACTAATTCCTCAAAGGATGGAGGGGAGTGTGGCTGGACAAAACCAGGAACCTTCATTGCTGAGGCCCCAAGGCTTAGATCCCACAGCTAACAGCCTCCTTCTCTGAGCATTTTCTAGGTTTTTCTTTGGGGATCCACTCCACCCCCTCTTTCAGCCTGTATGCTCCAAATGGGGCTGACATACCCCCTTGATGAGAGGAGGGCGTGTGTCTCACATGTGGCCAATCATAGGACCCCGTGACCTTGGTCAAAGTTATTAGTTCAAAGCAAGGGTTAGCAAACTTATTCTGTAAAGCAGCAGAAATAGTTGCTAGTTTCAACAGAAATCATTGATTGTAAATATTTATCATCTCTGTTGTAGCTACACAGTTCTGCAGTTCTAGCACAAAAGCAGCATAGACAATGTGTAAATGAATGAGGTCATGTTCCAATAAAACCTTATTTACAGAAGCAGGCAGTGGACTAGATTTGGTCCACAGGCCATAGTTTGCCAACTCCTGGTCTAAAGGATGGGCATCTGACTCAAGGCAAGCCAGTCAGGCACAAGGTAGGTATTCGATAAAATAAAATAGAGAATAATGGTTATTATATTGTAAAATAGTGTTAAAAGTTAGAGTATAAGGATAATAGGTAGATGACAGCCCGCAACAATAATAAAACTAAAATGCTTGATTCTTTACTGTTTGTCAGTCCCTTTACGTATATTTCTCTTTTAATGCTCAGAAAACCATTCAAGGTAGATAGAATTATGGTCCTTATTTTGCAGATGAGGATACAGAGGAGGCTCAAGGAGGTTGAGAGACGTGTTCAAAATCACTTACTTGTGAAGAGCTGGTCTCTGGTGAGACAATACCCATAAATTGTTTTCTAAAATGCTACCTGGGAGTTCCCATTGTGGCTCAGCAGGTTAAGAACCTGACTAGTATCCATGAGAATATGGGTTCAATTCTTGGCCTTGCTCAGGGGGTTAAGGATGCGGCATTGCTACAAGCTGCAGCATAGGTTGCAGATGCAGCCTGGATCCTGTATTGCTGTGGCTGCGGCATAGGCTGGCAGCTGTAGCTCCAATTTGACCCCTAGCCCAAGAACTTCCATAGGCTGCAGGTGTGGCCCTAAAAAAGAAAAAAGAAAAAAAAGGTACCTAGCCCATGGCGAGTCTCCGTGAATACTCATTTTTGTCACTGTCATAGTCATCATCGCCACCAGTGTTGCTTCGAAGATGAGGAGAGGCTAAGTAACCTAGGATATGCCTTTGGGTGTGTTCAAGGTTTGATAGGGAGAGGGGCTAAAGGAAAAATAGGGCATGGTTTAGGTATACCCTGCTTGCCATACAAAGCCATTGCATCTCCTCCCTACCCATCTCCTGTCTCCAGTGTTCTGCCCACCTCTAGCCAGACTGAGGTTCCTCAAGACTGCTGTAGCTCCTCTTTGCACAAGCTATTCTCTCTGCCTGGAACCCTCTCTGTCTCACGTCTCTGTCTGCCCAAGGCCTACTCTTCCTACACATCTAGGTTATGAATTTGCCTCTTGCAGGAAGTTTGGCCTGACCACTGTATGAATCTTTATCACACTGTATTGTAACTGCCTGTTCATTATTTTTTCTCTTGATTATTCCGTGACTTCCTTCAAGGCTTACTGTTGCATTCCTAGAGGTTGGCATAGCAATGCACCCAGCTGGAACCCAATTAATGTTTGGTAAACTAATGACTGGTTCTAGAATAAGCCCTAGTGGAAAATGTCGGAGTTAAGAAGACTCTCATAAGATATGGAAACCCAAAAAGAACCTGAAAAGGACAGTTGGTCTGAGTGATTTCATTGTCACCTGAAAAGGATTGGAAACTTATTTTTCTCAAGAGTAGGTAAAATGACTGACCAGCCCTGGCCAGCCACATACCCTGCCCTGGGACTAGAAGCTTAGAATTCCTATTCTTGGATTACATTCCTTTATAGTTGAGGAACTTCCAAACCTGTAGGGACCAGCAGGTGAGCTGGAGTCTGTTTTCACTTTGAAGGTCCTGATCCATATTGTTGCTTATACAGGATCGTCCAGTAGTCCATCATTTCAAATTCTAGTCCATGAAGGAGAGGGTCTGGAACGGGTAAGCAGAAAGGGAAAAAGACAAAGAACTGAGGATTTGAATCAGGGTTATTTCCGTTTTCAACTAAGACTGTACCCTAGTAACTTTTAAACTAATTTCTTTTTTCAATTTAATTTAAAAAGTCAGCGAGTTCTTGTTGTGGCTCAAAGGAAATGAATCCAGCTAGGAACCATGAGGTTACAGGTTCGATTCCTGGCCTCGCTCAGTGGGTTAAGGATCCAGTGTTGCTGTGAGCTGTGGTGTAGGTCACAGATGAGGCTCAGATCTGGCATTGCTGTGGCTGTGGTGTTGGCTGGCAGCAACAGCTCTGATTGGACCCCAGCCTGGGAACCTCCATATGCTGTGGGTGCAGCCCTAAAAAGACAAAATAATAATAATAAATAAATAATAAATAAATAAGAAGTCATATATGCTGACGGGAATATGTTGGAATACAGCCTGGCATTTCCTAGGAAATCTGCACATAAGCATATGCTCTGATTCAGCATTTGCTCCTACACTGCATTTCTCGAACTTGCTGTGATGAGAATCACCAGGAGATCTTGTTAAAATGCAGATTCTGGGCATAGAAAAACAACGTGTGAATCAAGAAAACTGTGCAAGAATGTTCAGAGCTGCATTGCTCATAACTACAGGTTGGAGACCACCCATTGGCAGTGAAGGTGTAGATGAGGTGTGATAGATTCACAAGGTGACAATAAATGAACTATAGCTGCCTGCGGCAACGTGATGAATCCCTCGGGCTTAGAGGAGCAAGTGTCATACAAATGGCAACACTAAGCAACATATTTAGGTGATAAAACTCTCTTAAAACAATTATTACACAAAATTAGAGATCCTGGAAGAAGGCGGAAGGAGGAAGGAGACGTTGATGGTTGGGAAGGTATGAAGGGCCTCTTTTTTTTTTTTTGTCTTTTTGTCTTTTTGCCTTTTCTAGGGCTGCTCCTTCGGCATATGGAAGTTCCCAGGCTAGGGGGCTAATCGGAGCTATAGGCGCTGACCTACACCAGAGCCACAGCAACACGGGATCCAAGCTGCATCTGCAACCTACACCACAGCTCAGGCAACGCCGGATCCTTAACCCGCTGAGCAAGGCCAGGGATCGAACCCGCAAACTCATGGTTCCTAGTCAGATTCGTTAACCACTGTGCCACGACGGGAGCTCCCTAATTGCTACTTTTTAACTGTAAAGTAGAAACTGAATACACTCCCTATTTTTAAAAAATGTTACTAAGGATTGGGGTTCGATGGTGGCCTAGCAGATGGGGGTTTGGTGATGTCACTGCTGTGACGTGGGGGCGATCCTTGGCCCAGGAACCTCCATATGCCACAGGTGCAACCCCCCAAAATTCACTAAAATGTAGGTTCTCCAATCCCTCCTCTCCCAATCTACTGCCCCACCCCCACCTGGCTTACATCATAGCCAGTGTGCATCCAGCCAGAACTTTTTTCCTCTGGATTCTCATTTTTCACTTTGGAATTGACTGTGTGCCTATATGATTGTAGAACTTGCTTTTCCTCTTCCATGCGGTGTATCTGGAGCTCAAGCCACGCCTATAACCATAAAGCTGACTGATTACTTTTATTTGCTGCCTGGTATTCATGGTGTGGCTAAACTGCCCTTGAATCTAACCATTCCCTATTGTTGGGCATTTAGGTTTTTTGGCAAGTTTTTTGCTATGATGACAGTATTGCAACAAGTATTCTTGGACCTGCCCCCGTGTGCATGCGTATGTACAAGCATTTCTCTGGAGAGGAGGAGATGGACAGCAGGAGTGATAGATGATTGGCAAGGCCCAGCTAAAGACGGATTGCCAAATTACCCTCCAAAGCGGCTGTAAACGTTCACACGCCCATCAGCGATGCTTTAGAAGACTAATCTCCCTGCACTCTTACCAACAGTAGATGTTTTCAGCGTTCTCTATTTTTATTGGTCTGATAGATGAAAACAAAGGGGATTTATGGTTAATATCCATTCCTTTATAATTAGGGAGGCTGAAGGCTTATACATTTGTTGCCCAGAATCTGCATTGAACACAGTCCCTAGGTCACTCTTCTGCACATTAAACTTGAGAAGCACTGGAGTCAGAATCTGCACATTAACAGGGTCCCCAGTGACACCCAGGCGCTCTGAGAAGTGCAGTGGGGAGGAGGAGCTGGGTCACAGCTTATGCTCTCCTTTCCTAAGGTGTGTGGGCATGTATTTAATCTTTTCTCTTCAGGCAGGATGTAAAACTGTATTTCTGTGTATTTTTAACTTGCATTTCTTTCATAATAAGTGAGCTGGGACTTTTTTTTTTTTTTTTTCAAGTTCTTACAAGCCATATTTTTCTTCTCTGGGAACCAGCCAGCCAGTCACTGAATCTCCTTACTTTGCCTCACACACACCAAAGTTGATCGGATAGCCTTTGCTCTTACAGTTTCCTTTACCCTGGAATCCCTCGCCTTCGTCCTGCCCCGGGCTGCCTATTACATTCAGGTTTTAGCTCAAGGGGCACTTCTAGCCAAACTCAGGTCCACCTCCACGCCCACTCTTCACCACTCCATCTTTTTTTTTTTTTTTTGCCTTTTATGGCCGAACCCGCGGCCTATGGAGGTTCCCAGGCTAGGGGTCCAATCGGAGCTACAGCTGATGGTCTACACCACAGCTCCAGCAATGCTGGATCCTTAACCCACTGAGCGAGGTGAGGGATCGAACCCGCAACCTCGTGGTTCCTAGTCAGATTCGTTTCCACTGCACGACGACGGGAACTCCGACCACACCACTCCATTTCATCCTGATCGCCGCACCCATCCCACGCTGAAATGACCTGCACACACGTTCCCTGGTTACTTCCTGATTGCCTTGCTGGATCTTTGTTTGTCTTGCCTGTCCCTCTATACCCAGCATCTGGACCAGAGCCAGGCAAGAGTCTAGGCTCAAATTATCACCAGATGAACAAATAAATGAATTCTTGGCAGATGAAGACATGAGATTTGCTCTTGTCTAGCTCTACACACCATCTGGGCATCATTTTTACCTGGATAAACATTTCTTCATTCACTCCTATATCCGCAATGGAAAATACTAGTGGCTGTGCCAGAAGTCAAGTGAGGTGGCTTAGGAGAACATGACCCCAGCAAAATGCTCACACCCAGAGGTGGCCCAGGACAATCAGATGATTATATTTTTAACTATTTCTCTTAAAAAAGAAAGTAATTACTGACCCATATTAATATATAATGAATATTATTACTCATTTAATATATAGAGAGAGGAGTTCCCTGGTGGCTCAGTGGGTTATGGATCCAGCATTGTCAAGGCTGTGGCTCGGGTCACTGCTGTGGCACCAGTTCGTTTCATGGTCCTGGAACTTCCATGTGCTGTTGGTGCACCAAAAAAAAAAAAAGTTAATTAAAAATTAAATATATATATATATATATATATAGAAAGAGAGAGAGAGAACCTGATATGGAGGTGGTATCAGTTTGATTCCTGGCCCAGAAACTTCCGTGTGCTGGTGGTGCAGCAAGAAAAAGTTAATTAAAAATTAAATATATATATATAGAGAGAAAGAGAGAACCTGGTGTGGCGGTGGTGCCAGTTCGATTCCTGGCCCAGGAACTTCCATATGCTGGTGGTGCAGCAAAAATATAAGCTAATTAATTAAAAATTAAATATATATATATATATAGAGAGAGAGAGAGAGAAAAAAACTGGTATGGAGGCATGAGAAATCTGCAACTCCGAAGAGCTGGCAGCAGAAGCTTGTTTGCTTCCAGTTTATTTCCACATAAAACAATATCTGTGCCAAGTTCATTGGAACCAGCAATTCTTGATGAGTGTTAGCTGTTATTACAGATGACTACAACTCTTACCCTATTATTATAAATAACTTCACATTTAGAGAGCGCTGCCTCTCTAGTTGACCTTGTTCCAATGACCTTTACATATCTGGATTCATTTATCCTCATGACCACCTGCCTGTATCAGCATCCCCATCTTATTGATGAGAAAACTGGGGCACAGGGTAGCTTTCCCAAGGTCACATGGTGACAGAGCCAGGACTCTCACCCAGGTTGGCCCCAGTCCACGTGCTTAGTAATTACATTTTACTGGCTCTGGAATCTCTGTAATGCTTTGTAAGGAGATGCAGAGTGACCAGGAGAATCTTCTGTGTAATTCAGAGATAAACTTTATCTCTTGGCAAAAATATTTGTTATCAAAATTACAAATATACTCGGTTCTTCTTTTACAAAGTGACAGGGTTGAAAATTTATTGACATTCTCTGTGAAGATAGAGAACTCCCTAACAACCATTAAAAAAAAAAAAATCAGGGAGTTCCCGTCGTGGCGCAGTGGTTAACGAATCCGACTAGGAACCATGAGGTTGAGGATTCGGTCCCTGCCCTTGCTCAGTGGGTTAAGGATCCGGCATTGCCGTGAGCTGTGGTGTAGGTTGCAGACGAGGCTTGGATCCCGCGTTGCTGTGGCTCTGGCGTAGGCCGGTGGCTACAGCTCCGATTGGACCCCTAGCCTGGGAACCTCCATATGCCGCGGGAGCGGCCCAAAGAAATAGCAAAAAAAAAAATCAGGATAAATGTGATATATATAAAAAATGAGAAAATAACTCCAAGAGAAACATCTAGTGGAATATTTTGAAATGCATGTTTGGCCACGATTCCCTTGTTAAGTGATGTTGTTGCTGAAAATAATGAAAAGTTTTCACCTGCAAAAACCTCTATTTTCACGTTTAAACTTAGAAACAGAATTTCCTAATTTGTGTAAACATCTTCCAAATAAAGAGATTCATTGGGTTTGAAATCCGCTTGTTACGGATTTCAAACGATGCCTCCCCTTCAGTTTAAGTTGTAGAAGCCCTAGATTGATTATCAGGGAAGATGAAAATTTATGAGCTGGATTTCAAAAAAAAAAAAAAAGGAACAATTTGTATAACTGGTGAATGGGATAAAAAAGGGAAAACCATGACTTATGAAGCATAGCCAGTGATACTTTTTCCTTTAGATCTATGTATCCTCTGAAGGTTTTTTTCTCTTCAGTTTTTCAATGATGACCCTTGAAATCAAGCCATGCAAACCAAACATGGCAATAAACATAATTTAGGGTGGTAACTTTGAATGGATGTTATTATAAGATAGTAAAACAATGCTTTCAAAAAAGGAAACAAATTCTAATCAGTTGCTGTTGTTATAGTTGTAGAAACCAGGCTAGTTCCCATGTCGTTTTTTGTTGAAATAATACATGCAGGGAAAATGCAAATCAAAACTATGGTGAAATATTATATATCAGTTTGATTGGCAAACATTAAGACATCTGATAATACTGTGTGGGAAAGGAGGATATAGCTCCCTGGTACCTCTTCCTTTGCTGGAGGAAGGGTAGTTGATGCGTCCACTGTGGCATTATTTCTTAGTCACTTACAATCCAACAAATGTATACATTCATTTTCAAAACTGACACTTTTTGGAAAGAACATAGCTGCACTATTCATGTGGCAAAGCCTGGGCAAGAACCCAAGTGCCCATCAACAGGAGGACAGATGAACAAACTGTGGTATTCTCACACCATGGAAAATTACAGTCAAAACGGTTGAACAACAGTGACAATTCGGTTGATCTTAGCCATATAATAAATGGGGGTAGGAGCCATTCCTACAAGATTACATATCCTTTTATGAAGTTCTTTAAAAATTAACAAATATTTAAGGACTACATGTAGGTGCAAAAAAAAAAATCTTGCTAAAAAGAAAAAGCAAAGGAATGAAGAATGAAGAGTTTGGGTCGATCGATGGCTATGAAACTGGGGGAAGGGCATGAAGGGGGACGTATGAGTAATGCAGGGTATGGTTAAGGTCCTAGCTTGGGGCACTGAGTTCCCTGGTATTAATTATATCGTAATAAGCCAAGGAACCAAACCAATACAGGTCAATGATGGATCAGTGATGACAATGGGTCATCTGTCAAAGACTGATTAATCCAATTGTGTGCAGCTGCGCTGAAGAAATCCACTCTATCCCCAGGAAGTGCAAACACTGTAGTGAAAAGGGGTCTCAGATGTCTCCCAGCTTCCTTGGTAGGTGCGTTTTCTTCTTTCAACTTCCCCAGAGACACCCACTGTCCCGGAATGATCCAGTATCCTTCTGAGACATTCCAAAATGACACCCAGTAAACACAAGCACACATGTATGTTTTGAAACAGCTTTATGTATATGTGTAACTATACACATATTCTAAAAAATTTGTCCCAGGAGTTCCCGTTGTGGCTCAGCAGCTACGACCCCAACTAGAATCCCTGAGGGTGCAGGTTTGATACCTGGCCTCTCTCGTTGGGTTAAGAATCTGGCTTTGCCATCAGCTATGGCGGTGTAGATCATAGGCGCCATCCTCCGTGGCGCTGGTGTAGCCTGGCAGCTGCAGCTCCCATTCGACCCCTAGTTTGGGGACTTCCACATGGCCCGGGTGCGGCCCTTTAAAAAAAAAAAAAAAAAATTGTCTCGAAAATCTAACTTTGACCAACTTCACCTGATATTACACAAACATCCGTGCAATCAATTCACAACTTGGAAATCAACGGGAAGTTTAAGGAAAACAGCTCAGTTTTTGAGAACTATAAAAATACTCTTCTCGCAGGCAGTCCCCTAGGGTTTGTCAGCGGTAACCTCTCAGAAGGCGAAATACAGGCAGCTGCGGAAACCCCACAAGGCCGGAGCAAGCCACAGCAGAAAAACTCACTCTCGGCGCGGTTACAAATACGGATTCCCAGGCCCCGCCCCCACGGATTGAGCGCGGAGCCTGGGTCTTTTTGAAGCAAGGCCCCCACGTGATTCTCAGGTTCAGGCAAGCTCGGGGCACTGCCCCGCCTTAAGTAACTCCCCAATTTGAAGAAAGTAAACACCTGGAGCATGTTGGTGGCTTTCATGCTCCCAGTTGGATATCGTTTACCTGGTGCAGGGAGGGGTCCCCCTCGGGTCTCATCAAGGGCCCAGCCAGTCTGAGCACGAACGCCAATTAGCTCAACCCCCAGAGGACCACGCCTCAGTCACCTGCTGGGCAGGGCCCGCGCCCCTCTTGGCCCCAGGCTTCCTCTGTGTGGTCTCAGACCCCGGGCGCCAACAGTCTCCAGGCGTGGGGGAGGGGAGAGATGCATGGAAATACTGATTCATGGGCCCCGCCGCCTGAAGCCAAAACTTTCGGAACCTGCATTTTTAACCAGCTCTTCCAAGACCAGTGGTTCACCCTGCAGTTGGAGACACTCTAGCCTCATTTAAATTCTCAATTCAAATATGCAGCCGCGAGGGGAGGTCGCGCTTCTCAACCTTGGCAGCACATCAGAATAACCTGGGGAGCTTTTTAAAAAATATATACCAATGCCCAGGTTTCAGTGCAGACCAATTAAATCAGAATCTAAAAGCGCGGCCTGTGCAGCAGCACCGCCTCGGCATCACCTGGGAGCTCGTTAGAAATACAGAAGCTCAGGCCCCGCTCCAGACCCACTGAGTCAGAATCTGCATTTTAACGAGATCCCCAGTGATTCGTGCGCACATTAAAGTTGGAGGAGAGCTGTGCTTCTAAAATTTTAATGGGCAAGCGAATCACCTGGGGATCTCGTTAAAATGCAGACACGGTTTCTCAAACTTTAATGTGCATGCGAATCACCTGGGGAGCTTGTTAAAATGCAGATTCTGATTCAGCGGGTCTGGGGTGGAGCCCGAGAGTCTGCATTTCTAACGAGCCTCCAGGTGGTGCGGGCTGCCCGGGTGCGGACGGCGCTTCCCCCGGAGTCCCGAGGTCTTGGCTCCGGGCCAATCAGCCGTCAGGGCTCTTGATAAATCGCCCCGCTCGGCTGATGAGCAGAATTGCCGAGACATGCGCGCTCCGACCGAGGGGGGGTAATTTCCGAACTCCGGGAACTGGCTGTGTGAGGCTGGCCACTCGTCGGGACTCGTCCGAGCCCCGATCCTCACGCCATGTCGCGGCGCAAGCAGGCCAAGCCTCAGCATCTCAGCTCCGAGGAGCCTCAGCCTGGGAGCCAGGAGTTCGCCGAGGCGGCCCGGGAGGTGGTGGGGGAGCTGGGTGAGTAGCGCTGCGGACGCCCGACCCGGGGTCGGGAGGAAGTTTCTCGGACGTTCCTCCGACCCGCGCGGGTGAGAGACCCCGGCCAACGGCCGTGGAAGGATGGGTGAAGCTTCCAGCTCGGGTTTCGGGGCTTGGACCTCGCTGCCCCCGCGCCCCCTTTGTAAATTCCCCCTCTTCGGGTAAATTACGTGGCTCTCCGCGTGGATTCCTGTAACCGCTCCCCCCCAACGCTTTTAAATGACGGTTCATCTCCCGAACACGTTGGAAGGATGCTCTCAGACCCCGTCGGAGGCTGTCTTCCGGGTGCGCTGGCGCCCAGGTCCCCAACCTCCTTGGCCCTGGGCTGGGGCTGTGCGCCTGGAAGGTGGGCGTCCTGAGACCCGCGCCGTAGGCATCTTTTTGGGGGATTGGAGGGAGGCTGTAGAAAACATGTCTGAGCTTCTGCCGAGACCCGGGGCTATGTGCTGGAGAGGGACACAGCAACGAACAAGGAGAACAAAATTCCGCCTCTCCTGGAGCTTCTGGCCCAGTGGGGACGAGAACGATGGCACAGGAGATAAAGCAGTGGAGCGTAAAGTGTGTTAGGGGTGAGCGCTGGGGAAAACTAATGGCCGGAAAAGGGGATGGGGGAAAGAGGGGAGGGAGTTGTCCAGGGGCGGTGGAAGGAAAAGCATTCTAGGTAGAAGGAACAGCCCGTGTTGGGGCCTAGGGCGTCAGCGAGGCTGGAGCCTGGGGCGGGGTGGCGGTCCGGGCTCCTACGAGGAGCCACAGTGGGGGGCAGGGAGTGAGCAGGCCATTGCCTCTGTCCCAGGCTGTGTGTGGCTCGAGGGGGTCGGAGCTGCAGGAGAGAGACTACCCTAAGCCCCTAGGGCACTATTTCTCACCTGGTAGGAGCTTTGGGAACTCGATAAATTTCTCAGTCTTACCCTCGGGCTCCCACTCCCCCCCCCCACCCCCTCCCCAAGTGGAATCTCCAGGGTAGGGTGGAGTCTGGGAATCTGCATTTCTAAGGCGCTTCCCCTTCTGATTATCTTGCCCTCTGATAAGACCAAGTAGGTTCCTACTGGACGGTCAGTCTCCTCCACCATCCCTCCCGCCTTGGTTTCTGCTACCTTTTGCTTAGCTAGTGGGGGGCGGGGGGAGGGTAGGGTGGGGGAGAAGTTCAGCAGAACTTTTTCTTCTCCTGCCTGAATTTTCCTGGGTCAGGAAGAGAGCAAGGATCTCTTTTTTGGGAAGGATCCAACCTCCAGCAGCACAGGTCTATCTAGGGGACTTTGATGACCACAGGCTCCCAAGGTGGTGGTGGAGAGGAGAGAAGAAGCTTAACCAAATCACCCACAAACTAATGGTCTGTATTTAAAGTTTGGCTGGGTGGAACTCCTATAACCAAAATATTATAAGTGCCTTTCTGCTCAACACCTAGAATGGGGACAGGCAGGTTTAATCAGAGGGTCTTTATGGGGTGGGGGCTGGGCTCCTGCTGGATCCTCTCTAAAAGAAGTGGGGAGCTAGCAGGATGTTGAATTTGGGGGGGGGGAAGTGATTTAAAAAGACAACTTCCTGAATAAGCACAGACTGTTTAGTAGAGCAAGTGCCATGGCCTACTTTTTATTCCTGCAAACAGCCCTTGGAGGGCACCTCTGGGAACCTTGGGGTGGGGGGGCGGGTTTGGGGAGGTGTTGGTGTTGTGCAGCCCTGGGGGTGCCAGGGCACCTCAACATCAGCCACCAAGGAGAAAAGCAGCCTTACAACTGATACTCCCCCTCCACACGTTTTAGGTCTGCTGTGATGAGTTAGAGCCCTGCCCTCTTGAGTTTGAGACTGGGCCGCTCTTCATTTGTAGATGGCTTTGTAACTCGCATAGCTTTTGGAGGAAATACAGTGGAGCGGGTCAGTTGGTAGACTTTGATCACCAGTGAAAAAAATAAAAGAGGCGCAGGAAAACAACCTTATCAAAGAAACACCAGCAGTTTCTCAAAGGGTCAAAATGGCCACTGTGTTTTGTTAAACTGCGTTTTATCAAATGTGGCCACTCCCCTCACCCCCTTTCCAACTGGAAGGGTCTCTCTGCTCCAGCTGTACCTTTCTCTGGAAACTGGGCTTCTGATCTTTGCTTTCCTGCATGCTTTAAGGGGGAGGGAGTCACCTTTGAGGCCCCATGTGCCTCTGCCATATTCTGCCTGGGTGACCCTGTGTAGCCTGGGGCAACTTTCTGATAGTTGACCCATCAGTCTGCCTTCTGCCTGTCTTCAAATTTGCATTGCCCAGTGTTTCCGTCTCCCTGAGAATCTGGTGGCTTACGTGTGTATACGTGAGTGAATAAAACCAGTAACACTTGTACTGTGCCGACCTCTGTATAAGGTTCTTACACATATATAAAAGAATTTAATCTTCGCCGAAACCTGTGAGATAGGGGCCATAATCTCTATTTTACAGATGAGGAAATTGAGGAACAGAGAAGTCAAGTAACTTACCCAGGGTCACACAGCTAATGAAGGATAGGGTTGGAATTTGAAACTTTGCAGCTGGCATCCCAGTCAGTTTTCTTAAACACTGTGCTTTATGGCCTCTTGCCAAGGAATGCCGAAAAGCTGAAGTCTAAGTCTGTGTGGGATTAAACACCCTCAGGAGTTCAAGGGCTTTCTTTTTTGAACAGGTGAATTGCTAAGCAATGCAAGGTTTTGTGTGTGTCTTCCTCAGAGGGGCCTAGTGATGGACCTCAGATCTGGCAAGTGTGGCTTCTAATCAGCTGGAAATGTCTAGCCTTCAGCTGCAGCTCCTCTGAGCTGGTTTCTCTTCTCACAGAACAGACTTTTTCAAAGTGTGGTCCCCAGACCAGCAGCCTCAGCTGGGAACTTGTCAGAAATGAAAAATTGCCCGCTCTTCTCCAGACCTCCTGAATCGGGAACTCCAGAGGTGGAGCCCAAGCCACTTGTACCTTAACAAGCCCTCCAGGCGACTGTGATGCACAGGTGTTGGAGCAGCCAGGGCTGGAAGTTGTACTTCTCCCATTTGAATGCCCACAGGAATCACCTGGGGATCTCGTTAAAGTGCAGATGGATTCTGTAGGTCTGGGACCTGAGGGCCTGCGCTTCTTACCAGCTTTCAGGCTATGCCGATGTTAGGATTCTGGGGACTACCCTGTGAGTAGAGGCTTAGAGTAGCATAAGGGTATCACTTGGTGTGCTTTAAAACTACAAGTTCCGGAGTTCCCGTCACGGCTCAGTGGTTAACGAATCCGACTAGGAACCATGAGGTTGCAGGTTCGATCCCTGGCCTTGCTCAGTGGGTTAAGGATCCACCGTGGCCATGAGCTGTGGTGTAGGTTGCAGGTGCGGCTCGGATCCTGCGTTGCTGTGGCTCTGTTGTAGGCCGGCAGCTACAGCTCTGATTAGACCCCTAGCCTGGGAACCTCCCTATGCCACAGGAGCGGCCCTAGAAATGGCAAAAAGACAAAAAAAAGGCAAGTTCCTGGGGGCCACCCTTAACCATGCCTACCCCCACTTCAGTCTGGGATGAGGCTTTGGAAACTACCCTTAACCTGCAATTCGGGGGCTTCTGGTGGAGGTGGAGGGCTGGCCCATGTACTGTAGGATGTTCAGCGACATCCCCGGCCTCTACCCACTGGAGGCCACAATCACAAACGTGTGCACGTGGTCATGACGATCAGAATGAGCCTCCAGGAGCCCCTGTTGCAGCGCAGCAGAAACGAATCTGACTAGTATCCATGAGGATGTGGGTTCAGTCTCCGGCCTCATGCAGTGGGTTAGGGATCCGGCGTGGCTGTGAGCTGTGGTGTAGGTCACAGACGCAGCTCAGGTCCCACGTGGCCGTGGCAAAGGCCGCAGCTGCAGCTCTGATTCAACCCCTAGACTGGGAACTTCCATAGGCTGCAGGCGTCCATATGCCACAGGTTTGGACCTAAAAAGAAGAAAAAAAAACCCTCAGGCTGGTGTTCTGTTGTGGCACAGCGGGTTAAGGGTCCTGCCTTGTCACTGCAGCAGCTCGGGTCACTGCTGTGGCGCAGGTTGGATCCCTGGCCCAGGAACTTCCATGTGCCGTGGGCACAGCCCCCCAAGAGAAAATACCTTCAGGCATTGCAAAATGACCCCCAGTTGAGAGTCAACAGGACGAGGTCACTTGTCCAGACCCTGTGAAAGGGATTTAAGCACCCCAGCCACACGGCCTTTAACTGGAACCCCATAATAGCAGTGACTGGGCACGGTATCCAGAATTTACAATTGCTCCTGCCTTTTAACTGAGGCAGGGCAGTGAGTTCTTTTTACAGATAAGTGTTTGATAGCTTCTCGTGGTAAGAAGGTTGACCTTGACAAACCTCTCAGGGAAAACACACCTTCTAAGCCTGAGGCCAAAAGTCCCTGACCTTGGGCTGCAATTCGTAAACTAGTTAATATATTTTTCTTTTAGGACCCAAGATATTGACAGTACTTCTTTTTACCCTGGTCTGAAATCCACTTGGAAGGAAATCTGTGCAGTCTTTTAGGAGAGTCTAGTCTTGGTGACAGAAAATTATCTGATCATGTTGACCCACAAAAACAGCACTTTCATGGGCTTCGGCCTTGCTAACGGGAGACAGTGAACTTCCCATTCCAGATGCTCAGTTTCAACAACGAGCTCCGTGTGGCCAGTCTTATTTCTTGACAGCCATTCCCCTGCTCTGGGTTATTTTGAAGCACTTCAGGCATTGGCAGCTCACAAGTAGCCATTCCTAAACTACTAGAATGCTATTAAAAACATTAATTTCATCATGCCTTGGGGAAAAAAAAAAAATCCCATGTCAAACTTTGTGCTTCCCAAGGTCTTAGACAACTTTGACAATATATTGGAATCAGGATCCAAAAAGGCCCTGATGGTGCAGACCGACATGTCAAGTCTTGAGTCTCTGGCTTTTCCACCCATCGGTCAATGTGAAGCAATGGCATTTTTGTCCTGGGGACCGGTGGCACTTGAAGTGTGGCCTGGGACCTGTTGCTGAATGGAGACAGTTAAGTTCAGAAACAGTGAGCCCTTGAAAAGAGTTCGATCCAGCTTTCTGTCATCTCTCATAGCAACGTTTGGACTGGACTGTCTTCCTTTATTCTTCCCAGTTATTTTGTACAAGTACTGGTCTGTGGGGTTCCCGTTTGGGCGCAGCACTAACGAACCCGACTAGTATCCATGAGGATGTGGGTTCGATCCTGGCCCTGCTCAGTGGGTTAAGTCATCTGGCACGGCCGTGGGCTGTGGTGTAGGTCGCAGACGCAGCTGGGATCTACTGTTGCCGTGGCTGTGACGTAGGCTGGCAGATAACAGCTCTGATTCAACCCCTGGCCTGGGAACTTGCAGGTGAGGTAGGCGCAGCCCTAGAAATAAAATGAAATAGAAAATACTGTGATGGATTGAAAGGGACTTCATGAGCCAGGTCTTGCCCGCACCCTTTGAGACGTGCCATGGCCCAGTTTTGCAGTCTGGATCTTGCCCATAGTGTTCCTATCATGTTACCATGCCCCTTTGTCCCCTGTACTTGCTGTAAACTGGCACAGAGGAAGGACTTGGTTATGACCAAAATGTACATGGCTTTGAATTTCTTCCTGGAGGCGGGGGGTGGGGGGGGGTATGAGTGAAATAAGCCCAGACCTGCCGTGTATGACCAGACTCACCATGGTGCTCCTGTTTGACAAAGGAAGTCATGCTTCTTTTTGTGTCAATTTCAGGCTCAGACCTAGGTAATGATAGTCCAAAACCAACCTGTCCCTCCACTGACAGCAGCGATGCCCAGAGAGCCCATGTCGTGGCTCTTCCCTCAGAGTCAAAGGAACAAACAGTGACCCTTGGGGAGAAGACATTCAACTGCTGCTATCCAGGTAAAGAAGCCCCCTCTCTGTACCGGCCGTGGTCACGTGAGCTCTGTTGACTCGCTTGTTGACTCCTGGCGTTGCTGTGGTCGTGGTCACAGCGCGGGAGCACGGCGGGGGGGGGGGGGCGGGGGTGGGGGGAGGGAGCCGAAGTGTCCTGTCGCATCAGTGCTCAGCATGTGTCTTGCCAGAATTTCAGATTCAGTAGGTTCCCATTTCTCGTTTCTAGGTTGCCACTTCAAAACTGTCCACGGCATGAAGGATTTGGACCGCCACCTAAGAATCCACACGGGTAGGTACCCATTCATTTGTTCAAAACTTCAGTGCTAAAAAAAAAAAAAGACCCAAGGAAATGGATATGAATGAAGTGCTGGGCATAGCGTGATGAGCAGGACAGAGATGGTCTCCTGAGAGGAGCTGTGACCTAACGAGGTGGGGGGGAGGTAACTGGCAGGCTAGGGGGAAAGTGCTGGAGCAGGGACCCTTGATCTGGGCTGGTTGTGACAGGCTTTTGGGAAGAGGAGCCTCTTCTGGTATGAAAGATGGTGGCATAACCAGACAAGGAGAAGGGCAGGTTCCAGGTGGAGGGAACAGTAGGGCTGCAGAGGCTTGGAAGGAGCAATACAGATGGGGGTGGGATAGAACTGAGAGGTTGGCAGCTGGAGGGCTGCACAGAAGCCTTGTGGCCCTAGTCATCTTGGATAAGAGCAAAAAGGCTGCTTCCTAAAGGTGCCTTCAGAGCAACCAGCTGCTGAGACTACAGAGAAGCAGATGTGCTGGAGCAAAGGGATGCATGATCTAGAACCAGGGGCTGCACCCCGTGGCCCACGGGCCAAATCCAGCCTGTTGCCATGCCCACTGGCCTAACCACTATCTGTGGCTACTTGGTTAGAAATATATGACAGGAAGCTCACAATATATATTAACAGTTTTTTAAAAAGTAGCTACTTTGGTCTCTAATGTAGACCCTACACTAGCCTGTGTGAGTTAGGAAATTGATCCCTTTGCTCTCACAGAGACCAAACTAAATGGCTTAAAACATAAGCAGGTTTATCGTTTTCAAGCACAATTTAAAAAGAAAATTGTCCACAGCTGGTAGAAGAGCCACCATCCTTGGGGTTCCCACTGTGGCACATTGGGTTAAGAATCCAGCTGCTGCAGCAGCTTGGGTTGCCACTGGTTCGATCCCCAGCCCGGTGCAGTAGTAAGTCGACGCTGCAGCTCAGATTCAGTGCCTGGGCTAGGAACTTCCATATGCCGTGGGTGTGGCTGAAAAAGGAAAAAAAGAAGAATAGCCATCATCCTTAACATACAGCTTCACCTTCTGGTCCAAGGTAACCGCTCTAGCCCTCCAAAGCTCTCAGCCAGTGGGAAACAGAAGCAGGAGGAAGGGCTCACAGCATCCCTGCCTCGGGTCATGCTCTAGAAGCAGCATCACTGACCAGTGGGATATAAACAGAAGGTACCTGTGGCTGCATCAGGCACGAAGCGGGGCTAGAAAATGGTGTCAGGAAGGGCAGCCACATGCCCATCTGAAATGCTATCAAGAGGACAGCTTTCTGGATTAGTCTCTGCTGGAGATGGGCATTATGCTATGGAAATGAGAGAACCAAGGGTCAGCTTTGCTGGCTGGGAAGTGTGGATCATGAAAGGCCTCAGTGAAGCCTTGAAAGACAAGGTTGCCAGGATGACATCGGTAATAGCATGCAGACTTCAGAGCCATTTGAGCAAAGACAGCTGGCCCCAAACTAAGATCCCCCCGTGAGGTGGCACTGATAGGCAGCTTTGCAGGGGGTGAATCTGTCCTGAGAAGAAAGGAGTTCTTCTCAGTTGGGGCAGGGCTACTGCCATCTAGTGGATGGAGGCCAACAGTGCTGCCAAAACCCTGCAAAGAATTGTCAGGCCTCTCAGGTCAGCAGTGCCAGGACCTAGAGAGCTGCTCTGGGGCTGGAATAATGTTTTATTGGAGTGATACAGAGCATGAGGGGGCTATAGAAAGTAAAGCGAGGCCCTGTGCTTGGTGGGATTTTTGGAGTCAGGGAGGCAAATGTGGGGCAGACCTGTTACTGCTCTGGTAGATGTACACCCAGGCTACTTCTCTGGACCCTGAGGCAGCTGCCTGGGTTCTTCAAATCTAGAACCTCAGGGAGTTTTTGTTTTTATCTTCGGTTACAGCATTAGAAGTTAAAACCAAAATGTAATATGTAACTGGCTTACTGTTTGTTTTTTTTGTTTTTGTTTTTTTAAATAAAGTATTTTTCAAAACAAAATGCAGCAAGTAGCACTGCGTACACATTTGCAACCCTGTCTTGTTGAATAGTCAGGTGGCTTCTCCTGCCTCTCTGCTGTATAGGTCCATTGCCATGTTTTGGCCGAAGTAGACGAAGAAAATCTGGCCTTAAATATGTAAATGGAAATGGAATCATTTGACAGTTTTTTCCAGATAACTGTATTCCTTTCATGCCATACTGAAACACAACAAATGATAAAGATGAGTTGCTCTAAAGAATCTGCAGTCATGTCCATAAACTTTTCACATTGTCAAATTTAAATACATTGGTCTGTTTTCCACTTTGCATGGCTTACTCAGGCTTGAGTTTTTGAGAGTCATGCATTGGTCATTTGGAAAACGCCATTCCTAGCTAATGTACACAGTTCCAAATGTTGAGCCATTTCATTGTCCCCCAGGAAAATAATCACTTTGTTAATGTTACCAATCACATCAGAAAAATCAAACTAGGGAGATAACAAGCCTGTGGTTAGTGAATAAGTTCCAAGATCCTAAGGTTCATTTTAGCACCAAATCTTATCATTGCAGTGGTGTGGGTAATTTTCCTTGAAATGACGAATCCCCTAGGTTCATATATGAGAAAATGTCTGCCAGATACCAAACCTGAAAGTAACCGTAGTTGGTCAGTTCGTTCATCTCGAATGGTGCTGCACAGAAAAAGCTCCTAGTGTGCAGTGCAGCGGTCCCACAGGTACTTGTTCTCAAGACAACCAGTGTATTTTGGTTTTACAGTGGAAGCACCTAATGCATGCCTCCCATTTCATTGCACAGAATATTAAACAGGCGTTATAAAGGCTTACTCGGGGGAGAGACTTAAGTACAGCCGAGCCCTGAATAACATGTGGGGGATTAGGGGTGCTGACCCTCCTTGTAGTCGTAGACTCCCATCTAACTTATAGTTGCCTGCCCAACCGTGTCCCTTCACTGAGGGGGAGGGGGGAGAGAGAGAACGTTGTACAAATGCATCCACGAAGTTCGAACCCATCTTGTTCAAGGGTCAACGGTGATGGTCTTCACTGCTCGCGGGGATAATCCTCACGGAAACTGGCTCTGTCTTCTCTTGGGAGGGCGTGGCGGTGAGGAATCTCAGGGCTTCTGGTAGGGCTGGCCATGACGTAGAGGCACCAGCAGCCCTGCCCTCACCATTGCTTCTCCATCACTGTAACTCAACCGGAAGAGTAAGAGGGACCCCCAGGTACTTGCAGGCTACGCTTTGAGAGTTGTGGAGGTAGTTTGACAGGTGGATACAGGAGTGGTTAAGAATAGGGCGTCGGTGCACCTCGAAGGCAGTTTTGCTAAGGGCATATTGAGGGAGAGTAAATGAGAAAGCTCGGTTATGGTCACATGGGAGAAGTCTTGGAAAATCAACGTTTGAACTTGGATCTTCGTACTAACTTTATTCTAGAGTTACGCTGGTTTGTTTTCTTTATATACCTTAAATGCCACTTTGTCCTGAATGGAAACAAAAACTAAATTTTTAAATGCACTATGGAAATAGTAAGGAATGGGGAGGAAGGGCAGGATAGAAAACCCTTTATTCCTATTTTCCCATGTAAAATCTTTTTTTTAATTAATCAAATGAATTTCTCATATCTGTAGTTATATAACGATCATAACAATCCAATTTCACAGGATTTCCATTCCATAGCCCAAGCGCATCCCCCTACCCCCAAACTGTCTCCTCCAGAGACCATAAGTTTTTCAATGTCCGTGAGTCAGCATCTGTTCTGCAAAAAAGTTCAGTCTGTCCTTTTTTCAGATTCCACGTGTCAGTGAAAGCATTTGATGTTGGTGTCTCATTGTATGGCTGACTTCACTTAGTATGATAATTTCTAGGTCCATCCATGTTGCTAAAAATGCTGATATGTCTTTTAATGGCTGAGTGATCTTCCATTGTGTATATGTACCACATCTTCTTGATCCACTCCTCTGTCGGCCCATGTAAAATCTTAAGAAAAAAATACTATTGGTAATTCTGGTTAGAAGATTTAACAACAGCATCAATTTTCTCCTTGATATGTTGAGTATATATTGCTCTTACTTTCAAGTTTTTAGTCATCCAGGTAAAAGGTGACAAAATCACATTGTTTGAAAATTCCCAAGGGCGGGATGGGTTCTTTTCACCACCTCTGCTTCCATAACCCCTTCCCACTGGCTTTCTGCCTGGGGAAAATCACAAAAGTAGGAGGAAGCACAAAAGTAGCCCAAAAAATCTTAGATGTTTCGCTTTATCAGAAATTGAATTAAGGAGTTCCCGTGGTGGCTCAGCAGAAATGAATCTGACTGGCATCCATGAGGTCTCAGGTTCAATCCCTGGCCTCGCTTTAGTGGACTAAGGATCCAGCATTGCTGTGAGCTGTGGTGTAGGTCACAGATGCAGCTCAGATCCAGAGTTGCTGTGGCTATGGTATAGGCCGGTGGCTACAGCTCCAATTCAACCCCTAGCCTGGGAACCTCCATGTGCTGCAGGTGTGGCCCTAAAAAGACAAAAAATTAAGATCGTACCCCTATGTTCATTGCAACATTATTTGGAATACCCAAGATAAGGAAGCAGCCTAAGTGTCCTTGGATAGATGGATGGATAAAGATGTGGTATATGTGTACAATGGAATGTTAGCCATAAAATTACAATTATATAACATTACTCAGCCATTTGTGACAACATGGAGAATGTTATACTAAGTGAAAGAAGTCACAAAGACAAATGCCATATGACTTATTTAGAATCTACACTAAGCAACAAACATAACAGTGGACTCAGATACGGAGAACAAGTGGTTGCCAGCCAGGAGGGGAGTGAGGAGGTGAGTGAAAGGGGTGAGGGAGATTAAGAGGTACAAACTCCTTTGTTGCAAAACAAATGAATCACGAGGATGAAACGTACAGCGTGGGGAATTGAGTCAATAATATTGTAATAACTTGGACAAGGTGATCGCTAGATGAGAGCCGTTTTCGTCTTTAATGTATAGAAATACCCAGTCACTATATTGTGCACCTGGAACTACCAGTGTTACAGGTCAGTTATACTTCAATAAAAATGTAAATTAGAACACCAAAGAGCTGTGGCTCAAATGGATAGAACTAGAATAAGTATGGAATAGAAGGGAATTCAGAAACTGACCTGTGATCTGCAAATTCAGCGCCTGATAAAGGTGGCATTCCAGGTGGAAGGCGGAGCAGTTAAAGTGACCCATGTACCAGGACAGTCAGTGGCTCATTCGTGCAGGTTACCTAATGCCTCACCTTACAGTTCAAATTCTGAATATGTTAACAAGTTAATATTTTAATTTCCTAGGAAATAGGGGAGTCACAACATTAATTAGTTTATTTTTGTCTTTTTTAGGGCTGCACCCACAGGGTATGGAAGTTCCCAGGCTAGGGGTCAAATTGGAGCTGTAGCTGACAGCCTTCGCCATAGCCATGCCCGATCTGAGCTGCATCTGCGACCACCACCACAGCTCATGGCAGTGCCAGATTTTTTTTTTTTTTAATAATTTTGTCTTTTTGTCATTTCTTGGGCCGCTCCCGTGGCATATGGAGGTTCCCAGGCTAGGGATCTAATCGGAGCTGCAGCCACCGGCCTACACCACAGCCACATCAACGCAGAATCCAAGCCGCGTCTGCAAACCTACACTATAGCTCATGGCAACGCCGGATCCTTAACCCACTGAGCAAGGCCAGGGATCGAACCCAAACCTCATGGTTCCTAGTCAGATTCGTTAACCACTGCGCCACGATGGGAACTCCAATGCCAGATCCTTAACCCACTGAGTAAGGCCAGGGATTGAACCTGTGTCCTCATGGATACTCATCAGGTTCTTAACCTTCTGAATCACAGTGGGAACTCTGGAACAGGTAGTGCTGACAGGAGCAATACTATTTTCAAATGAATTTTGTGTTCTTGTCAGGCCCCTTGCTGTCTTATTTATTCTGATAGTTCAAGCCAACTCTTTTGGGTTGTCTGGGTGACTACTGCATGCAAATGATGAGATTTCCTTTTTTTTTTTTTTTTTAACTTGATTGGAGTGCCTTGGTCTTGATGCTCCAGATCAGAGTTAAAGGACAGCAGTGAAAGTAAACCATCCAGACTGTCATCTGTACTCTAATGGAATACTTGGATTTTTTTTTTTTTTTTTTAAACCACCATTTGTTGTTCAAGTCCTTAGGATTCTTGTAGAGATTGTTCATCCTGTTAAAACAATTTTTCTTATTCCAAGCCTTCTGAGGTTGGTTTGGGGGTGTATGTTTTGCTTTGTTGGAGCTTTTTTTTCCACCAAGAATGATGGTTGAGTTCCCTTGTGGCACAGTGGGTTAAGGATCTGATGGTGTCACTGCTGTGGTATGGGTTCAGTCCCTGGCCCAGGAACTTCGACATGGCATAGGCATGACTGAGAAAAAAAAAAAAAAATCATTGAATTTCAAATGTTTGGCCCTTCAGATGATCTTCTGGCATTTAGCCTCAGAGGGGAGATGGACGTCCAATGTTTGTGTTTTGTATTTCTTCACTTGGCATCGACAACAGGGTTAAACTACTCGGAAGCGAGTTGAGGCTTGTTTTTTCATTCCTTATTCTAGTAAACAATGAATTGAATGTGGAAACACTTTGCCTGGAAAACCGGGTAGAATGTGCCCATGATATTCCTTTTGATTTTTTTTTTTCCAGAGGCTGGAGAGGGGGGCGTAGATTAGGCTGTGATGCATGTCCATCTCTTTGGCCACTGGGGACTGCCCTGCACACCCCCCATGTCCCCACAGAGCTGCCGCTCCACTCCTGGGGCCTTCTCTCTGCGAGCCAGCTGGTGGAGCAGCCTGTCTAGACCATAGCAGATTGAGGGCATTCTTGACCTTTCTTCCTGCTGTGGACGCCTGGCAATTTTGTGAAGCCTACACACCTTTCCCAGCACAATGGTTTTAAATATAAAATTATATTTAACTGTATTAAAGGATACTTGCTGTCATCAAAGTGTTGAATGTGTAGTATTTTAATAGACTCTAAAGAGCAGAAATGTCAGCAGCGCCTGGGAGCTTGTTAGAAGTGCAGAATCTCAGTCCCCATCCCGACCCCAGAATCGGCCACTGCCTTTGACTCGTCGTTTCTGTGACCTGGGCTTGAGAGATGCCGAGATGCTGGTCTAGCGGTACCAACTTGCAGTTGTTAGAGGGGGAGGTTCTAAGAATCGAATGTACAGTGTGGCCGCTGTAGCTAACAGACCGTATGATATACTCGGAAGTTGCTAAGACCAGATCTTAAGCATTCTTAACCACAAAATGGTCATTGTCTGAGATGATGGAAATGATGATAAGCTTTAAACTTAAAATTAACAAATCTTACTGCAGTCATCATTTCTCCAGATACACAGGTATTAAACCATCACATTATAAGCTTTAAACTTACATGTCAATGACTTCCCAAAGCTGGGTGGGGGGCGGTGATCTGCCCTTTAGTGAGATCTCCTGACCCCCAGACGGTCAGTTTGCGCAGTGGTGCGGAAGCCCTGCGTTTAAGGTTAGAATCCAGTGGCTGGTCTACTCAAGGCCTTTATTGGGAAGTAGTGATGCGCAGCAGTGATGCTCTGAGAACTGCACCACGTACAAGGTCGTCTGAACATGGCTCGTGTCTGTTGATGAGGGTCTCAGGTACCATTCTTCGTGTGGTTTGTTGATTGCATCCACGATCGGAGGACACGTTCAATTCCAGTTAGAGGTAGTAGAAAAAAATGTCATCCTTTCCTATAAAAGGTCTTGGATCCCCTAAATTGTACCCATGAGGCCCAAATTGAGAACTCCTGGTCTTCACATAAAGCCAATATTTTATAAGCGAAATAACCTTTAAAAATTCTGAACCACTGTTCTGTATACCTGAAACTTAGATAATATTATACATCAACTATAACTCAAAAAAATTTTTTTTAGACTCAAATTGTCACAGGTCATCCTGGCAAGAGAAGTGTGGCCAACCAGGCACCCGCCCCTTAAAAGAATTTGCCTAATAGTGACTCATCAGTTTTGCTCTGATCAGTTGGTCTGAGCTGGTCACATGTCCAAGCCTACAGGCGATAGGGCCGATAGGGCCATCAAGCACGATTCTCCTGGGAAGAATGACAAATATTTGAACAACCAACCATTGGCCTCAGGGCTCATCTCTGACATGGCAGTTTTTCTAAATGGTTATTGTTCCTTTTTTTTGATTTTGACTATGTTTTCTCTTCCTGAACCCTTCCTGTTTTATTGAGTCTTCTAAATTGATTGGGTAAAGTTCTACTGAAGAGTCATAATTGCCTTTGTCTCTTGTCCCCTTTCTCTTTTCCAATGTCTACTAAAATGGTTCTCAACCCAGTGCAGTTTTGTCCCTTGCCCCCCTTCCCAGGACACTTGGTAATTACTAAGGACATTTTTGGTTCTCAGAACTAGGGAGGAAGGTGCTACTGGCATCTAGTGGGAAGAGGTCAAGGATGTGGCTAAACATTGGAAAGTGCACAGGCCTGCACAGCCAAGAATTACCTGGGCGCAAGTAGTTGGAGTGCCAAGACTGAAAACCCTGGCCTATTGGCATCTTCTCTTTGAGCAGACCTCCCTTTTTAATGGCCATGTTTTTTTTGTTTTTTTTTTTACTTTCAGCCTTTTTGTATGTTTGTTTTGCTTTCAGCCATTTGTTTAAAATGAACTTCGTTCACAAACATTCTTCTGAAAAGCGATTTGATTAGGCTGTGGGTTTTGCGACGTGGAGCTCTCATTCTTTTTCTCTTGGGAGTGTCTAATCTGATTTTGATTCTTTTTTTTTTTTTTTTTGGTCTTTTTTGCCTTTTCTAGGGCCGCACTCTCAGTGATTGTGATTCTTGAACAAAATTTATTTTAAAATATGGTCTATAATTTTCAAGCTTTTCTTTGAAAAACCTTTTGTACAACCCTGTTAGAACCATACGTTCAATTCACATCTACTTGGCGAGTTCTCACTTCAATAAGAAATTTTTGGTGGCTTTCACTATGATGTGTTTTGCCTAATATTGATATTTGATTTCTCTTAGCATTTTCCTAGAATATTTTTCTATCATTTTCCCACTTTTTCATTTTTAGATGTTTTAAGAGGATTCTCTTTTGAAAAACATAGTTGACATTTTAAATAAGGAAATGTATTCTATTTATATTCGTTGTACTTAATGACATTTAGTTTGATTTTTACCTTATGTTCTGTTTTATTCCTTTTTTTGATGATTGGTTCTCTCGTGGTTTGGAAGCAGTACTTTCCATTTCATTGCTTATCTCCCACATCTTATTCACTTCTCTGGGGTTTTTTTGTTGTTGTTCTTATGTACACAGTTGAGGTTTGATACCGAGTCATCTGTCACCTGGCTTTATTTTCTGTCCCCACTGAGTGCTACTTCAACTACAGGATTCTATTTCAATAAGTTCGGTAGAACTTTGTAGATACTGTTCACATCTTGCTACCATCCAGTGTTGTCTGAGGAGTTATGTGCTGATCAGGACATTTTTTTTCTGAAAGCTTTATGCTCTCGTCATTCTTGGGCTGCTGAAATTGTACCACCCTGCCTCTTAAGCCATCTTAAGACCCATGTCTGTCTTTGATGCTGAGAAATAATTATTTTTCTCTAACGTCAGGTTCTTAGGCTGGGCATGGCTTCCTGGTTCTGGCTTTCCTCAACTTTTTGGATATTGGGTAGTTTTCATTGGGGTGTTGTCAGTCTGCAGTGGTTGTAGAGGAAGGGTGGAGCATAGCTGGAGATGCTCTGGGCGTGGGGTTCTCTGTTCTCCAGGGTATCTCGGCTACCTGGGGCCTTTGTGTTGTTTCTCTGGCATAAGCGTCCTCGTGTTCCTAACAGCCTGGGAAGTAGAGACCGTTGCCGGTTGTGGTTTAGTACAATAGGGCAAGGATCTACCTGACTCTTCTCGACACGGTTCATCAGCAAGTGAGCCAGAAAGCTGTTCCAAGACCCCTCCACCTGCCCACTCTGATCTTGACTGCTGTAACCACTCTGGTTTTCCCAAACAAGCTTGGGCCTGTAATTTTCTCCTTCAGTCTGATTTTATGTCTCTTCCTTGGGATTCTTCAAGAGTTCTGAGCCATCAATGAATAGCACACCTTTTTGTTTCCCAGCATGTGACTCTTGACCTCAGTGTCTTCATGTCTCGGAGTACTGGGTCAGCAGGGAGAAGCAGAGCCCTAAGCTCCGGTGACCATCCTGGTCAAATCTCTTTGTTTGCAGCCCTCTTGTAGAGAAAAGCCCATAAAACCTTGCACCTTCCTTATGTATTTAAAGGAGACAAACCACACAAGTGTGAGTTCTGTGACAAGTGCTTCAGCCGCAAGGACAACCTGACCATGCATATGCGGTGCCACACCAGCGTGAAGCCCCACAAGTGTCACCTGTGTGACTATGCCGCCGTGGACAGCAGCAGCCTCAAGAAGCACCTGCGGATACATTCCGACGAGCGGCCCTACAAATGCCAGCTCTGCCCGTACGCCAGCCGCAACTCCAGCCAGCTCACCGTCCACCTCCGCTCCCACACAGGTAAGTCGCCGGCCTCGAGGCCTCTGGGCCCCCCTGGCTGCCCAGCTCCTTAGGATCATTTAGTTAAAGCACAAGCAACTTAAATGACATCATGGTGTAAATAAGGTAATTTGGATCTTCGGTGGGGATTGTGAAGCTCGTAGTTTCTCTCGCCAGCTTTCAGGAAAGCGTGAAAGTCTGATAGCTGGGTTTTCTAACTTGGGACACAGACTCACCAGGGGTTGATTACCCAGTTCAGCAGCCAGGGAGCCAAGGATGTATTGCAGTAAAAGTCTGGGTAGATTAGGGGTTTCCATCATTTCACTTAAACTTTGATTGTGTGGCTTAATTCAGAAACCTGTAGCGAAATCACTTTGAATATAGTTGCAAATCACAGGCTTCTGGTTCTAGAAATTCAACTTTGTAGAAAGCTTCTTCTTCCCTCTCTGTGCGACCCTGTTGAAATAACGAGCTAGAACCAACACATCATGGCACAGAAAATAAGGGTTGGGGGGCTCATAAGGAAGTTCATAAAATAAGAATTTCCAATGAATTTATGGAAAATGTCAAGCAGACAGTAAGATACTAATGTCTGAAATTGAGTAAAGAGGGAATTCCCTAGTCTCTAGTGGTTAGGACTTGGTGCTCTCCCTGCTGTGGCCCAGGTTCAATCTCTGGTCTGGGAACTGAGATCCCACAGTGAGCTGCTGTACGCCACAGCCAAAAAAAAAAAAAAATTTTTTTTAATTGAGTAAAGAAACTGTGTCCCAGCAGACAAATGGGAGGTAGCCACAGGGTTGAGCCAGTGACTTTCCAGCCAGTGCCTGACTGCCTTTAGATTTCTAGACTTGAAACTGGTATTAGGTCGGCTGCAGTGGTCAGAGAGGTCAGAGAAGCAGCTGAATGGAGCCTATTGGCAAAATGGCTCAAACTTTCCACTAACAGGTAACACCCATGGCACCTAATCCTTAAACCAGTCTATTCTTCCTTAACTTAAAGTGTCGACTCTGGATTATAAGTCATCTGTAGGAAATGGGTAATCTAAAATGTGCCAAGTCTAACATCCTGGAGAGAACAGAGTGCTTGGGTAACTTACAAGGATTTTTCAGTTTTAATCGGTATCCGCCCCCTGGCAGAAGTGTTGCATCGAAGAAGAGTTCTTTGAAAAAAGGTAGTGAGAGCCAAGAGCTATGAACTGAAACTAGGATGAAAAGTTTAAAAAAAAAAACAAAAAACTTACCAGGGAAGAGAAAAAAAAGTGGAGAACTGACAATAAAAAGATAGAAGTCTGGTTTCTGACTAGGTCTAGGAGGAAAAGAAAAGTGAGAAAATGAAAGGAGAAAAATGTTGCAATTCTCAGGGCCATGAGCAATGAAAGGACTTACAAGATGCCACACAGGACAAAGGGCATGCCGGAGAGTTCCATACCTAGAAAGACTTCTCGGTAATAGTGGCTTGTAGGAGATGGTGGAACAGTGCCCTCAAAAGTTGAGAAATGATTTGGGATGTAGACTTCTATACCCAGCCAAACTATCTCAAGTGTGCCAGTAGACTAGACAACAGTGTGCAAGGATTTGGGATTTTACTTGCAGCCAACAAGCTAGTGGGGGTTAATGGAAGATAAACTCGAGCAAAACGAGGAAACAAAATTTGCCATGAGATATTTGATAAATGAATATCTGAACATAGCTGACTGGGGCGGCAGTAAAGGGAAATAAAACGATGATACTTATATGAACTATTAAGAGCAAATTCAATAACTCAAACTCAGTCTATAAGACATTCCATGTAAAGTGTTATGTAATTAAAAGTCTGGGATGACTTCCGAGATTATGGTGAGATGCCTTTTCCTCAACGCACAAGTCAAGAAGCAACATAAAATGTAGCCCCAAGTGAACATATAACAGAATCAAGGGAGGGGCAAGATAGGGCTATGGGATTAAGAGATACAAATGACTAAAAAACAAGCAACAAGGATATACAGTTCAGCCTAAGGAAATATAGCCATTATTTTGTAATACCTTTAAATGGAGTATACTCTGTTAAAAAAAAAAAAAAAAAAAAAGGACCACTTACGTTGTATACCTGAAACTAAAACCGTAAATCAGCTATACTTCAATTAAAAATAAAAATCAATGTGACCTTGCTACTAGCAAAACAATCAACTGGCCCAGGTGTGACAGTGGCCCTCATAAGGAGGTGGATGTAATCCCAGAGCAGAATTTGGCTGTGGTGAATATCACACACTCAATCATAATATAAATTACCTGTAGTTTGGTTCCACAGTTGAAAAGAACCAGTTCAAGCCTGGGGATTCACAAGTCAAT
This sequence comes from Phacochoerus africanus, assembly GCF_016906955.1. NCBI lineage: Eukaryota > Metazoa > Chordata > Mammalia > Artiodactyla > Suidae > Phacochoerus > Phacochoerus africanus. Next base: position 9,770,300 of record NC_062546.1, read on the forward strand.
GCAGTAAAGCAATTTCGGAAAAGCATGGAGAAGTAGTGTGACAAAGAGGAAGGAATCTTCAGACTTTTCAAGCTGATGGACTGTTGAGGCTGTTCCTCAATTTAGAAAGTGATGCTAGGAGTTGCCGTCGTGGCGCAGCAGAAACGAACCTGACTAGTATCCATGAGGATGAGGGTTCAATCCCTGGCCTCACTCAGTGGGTTAAGGATCTGGCATTGCTGTGAGCTGTGGTGTAGGTCAAAGATGCAGCTCGGATCCTTTGTTTCTATGGCTGTGATGTAGGCTGGCAGCTATAGCTCTGATTCGACCCCTAACCTGGAAACCTCCATATGCTGCAGGTGCGGACCTAAAAAAAAGCAAAAGGAAAAAAAAGAAAGTGATGCTAGAAGAATAGAAATCACAACCCACAGGATACAGGAGAAGGTGGGGGACAAGGATGGAGGTGTAGGATGAGAAAGAATCTCATCTTTCCTCATAGTCAACTGACAGTGATATTTAAAGTAATTTCAAAAGAACTAAACCCTTAGCAGTGCCTCCAGGGAGTACAGAGGAGGCCACGGCATTTCATTATCTGTCTTCTGCTCCTACTGCCACATTCATGGGTTAATTTTATAAATAAAATTCAGTCTGTCATTGCAAAACTACAAAATCTTAATTAAGACAAGCCAATTAACCGATTTAATAATACAGCTTTAATAATACAGTTTAAACACTAAAGGGAGCACGTTTATAAATCCAGCTAGATTTGGAACAGTTTTATATACCGTAAACCACATCTCTTCCTTCCATGTCCCGTTTTGGGATGTCAAGTTGAGTGATTTAGATTCAAAACTCATGAAGAGTGTGCCCTTGGATGCCATGATGCCTGAATTCAAATCCTTGCTGTTTGGCCATGGTCAGATAACTTGACCTCTCTGAGCCTCTATCCATAAAATGGGGGTGATAGTACCCCCTCATTGGATTGCTATGAGGATGAAGTGAGTTAATATACATGGTAAGTGGTGGCTGTAGGAAGTGACAGGTGATTGGTGTTCAAAGACCCAGCCATTTCTTTGTGGCCAGGTGTTCTGCCTCGTGTTTGGGGGGACTGCTATGTTGCCTGCCTGCTCTAATGGAAACACACCTTCCGTTGCTAGGGGACACCCCCTTCCAGTGCTGGCTCTGTAGCGCCAAGTTCAAAATCAGCTCGGACTTGAAAAGGCACATGATCGTGCACTCGGGGGAGAAGCCTTTCAAGTGCGAGTACTGTGACGTGCGCTGCACCATGAAGGCCAACCTCAAGTCGCACATCCGCATCAAGCACACCTTCAAGTGCCTGCACTGCGCCTTCCAGGGCCGGGACCGGGCCGACCTCCTGGAGCACAGCCGGCTGCACCAGGCCGACCACTCCGAGAAGTGTCCCGAGTGTAGCTACTCCTGCTCCAGTGCGGCCGCCCTGCGCGTGCACAGCCGGGTCCACTGCAAAGACCGTCCCTTCAAGTGCGACTTCTGCAGCTTCGACACTAAGCGGCCCAGCAGCCTGGCCAAGCACATCGACAAGGTGCACAGGGACGAGGCCAAAACGGAGAACCGGGCCCCGCAGGGCAGGGAAGGGCCCCATGCAGGCAGCGCCCACCACGTGGCCAAGATCGTGACCCAGAGGGCCTTCCGCTGTGAGACCTGCGGTGCCTCCTTCGTCAGGGACGACTCTCTGCGGTGCCATAAGAAGCAGCACAGTGACCACAGTGAGAACAAGAACTCAGGCCTGGTCACCTTCCCGCCCGAAAGCAGTGTCTCGGGGCAGCTGGGCGCCCTGGTCTCCGTGGGGCAGCTTGAGACGTCCCTGGAACCCAGCCAGTGCCTCTAGTTCCACCAAAGAGGGTGGTCAGCTGTCCAGATTTCCAGACACATGCCCCAGCCAGGCCCTCTGCCGTCAGGCCATCGAGCCAGGCTTGAGTCACCAGCCCTGGGGACCCCTCCAAGTTCATAGGCCTGCAGAGGTAATGGCTGCAGTCACTGATGCCCCACGATGGAGGCCCCATGATGGAGACCCCGCTCTATGCCACTGTCTTCTTGCAAGCTGTCTAAGCAAGTTGCCTTGGTTCCAAGGTGGGGGGTCCATCAAGCACTGCTCTGTCCAGTAGGGATAGTTTCTTCTCGGTGGATGCCAGGTCTAAATCTGATCCGTCTTCCATGAAATTATGAAACTAGATGACATGGAAAAACTAACACTACTCTGATGTGTAGAGCCAGAAAGGTCTGGGTGATGGTGGGGTCTGGGGTGGCCAGAAAAGTTCGGTTTCCTGACCCCTACGTGATGGTTTATGCCTTACGCATTTTTGTGTGGTTCCTTTTATCTGTTGTCTTAAAATAAAAAGGCAGACTTCGTTTGTAGAAGGATGAAAGAGGGACAACCCACTTTTATGTTCTTCTGTAGACAGGTTATGGTGGCAGTGGGGGTCGCCAGTGCCGCCCCGCCCCTTAGTAATTTCCTTAGAAATGCACGGAAGATTTCTTCATGTCTTGGTGCCGCAGAGAAGCGAAATGCAGTTTGATCTGTAGGTGGCGCCAAAGATCAAGCTAACACTAGTGCAGCCTGTAATTGTGTGTTGTGAAAATTCCACATTTGTGTACTTGTGTTCGTAAAGAAGAGACCGAGGGCCCAGTGGGTCCTGGGCTTGGTTCTGGGACCTGTGATGTGCAGGAAAGCCCGGAACTGGTGTCTTTGGTCACAGTAAGCATTCGGTGTTTGCTGAACCAACAAACAAATGAAACCCCAGACCTCTTGTAAAATGGACACTTTACTTGATGAGAACTTAGAGGTGGCTGTGGAATGCCAGCCAGTGGGTATATAATTTATCCAAAGTTGCTTTGTTCTTTTCTTCAAATACAGTCTTTGTTTAATACAAGTTCTTGTGTGCCCTCAGCAAGCTAAATGTCTGTGCTTTTAAAACACTGAATAGATCCCGTTTTTGATACATGAGGAAAAGATGTAAAAACAAAATTTTTTTTATAAATTGTATACGGGGGACTATTTTACTTAGGGAATAGTAAGAGGTCCAGAGCTTATTTTAGAAACTGTTTGAACAAATCTGATTCCATTTATGTTTGACCTTGGCCGTGTGATAACACACTGTTGAATCTTCATGTAAGAAGAAAAGGCAGAGATGACGGCAGAGACCCTCGGTCGAAGTTACCTCTTCTTGGTTTTGGAACTATTTTCGGTTGTTCACAAGTGTTTGGTTACTGAATTCTGGTGCGTCGTACGCATTCTGTTGTCCCCTTTCTGCCGTTTGTCATGAGTCTTATCTGTGTTTCTGTTCTAGTAACAGAGGGCTGTTGACCTTTCAAGTGGGAACCCATAGATCGAAATCATAAAAACGTTCCTTGTACTTCGGGTGTTATGGCTCTTCAGATAAACAGGAACAATAGCAGCCCTTTTAGAAGGCATTTTTTTCCCAGCTGTATAGACTTCAAGGGTCTTGGATCCACACTGGTGTCACCTAGAGGTTTGACCTAGCAGACGTGAACGCCCAGAGAGGTCTGCAAAATGTTTAGGACCAATTGCTAAATACGTGAGGCATTACGGAGCCCTAAGTTCTCTTTTCTGACGAAACTCTGTGCGCCAAGGCAAGTAGACAGAAAAAGAATGTGCTCCAACACAGCAAAAAAATAATTCAGGAAATGGGAGCGTGAACGGGCTAACAGTGCTTGGAGGAGACTGAAAAGACACAGCTAGGAGTTGCCATTGTGGCGCAGTGGAAAGGAATCCGAATGGTAGCCAGGAGGTTTCGGGTTCAATCCCTGGCCTTGCTCCCTGGGTTAAGAATCCGGCGCTGCCGTGCGCTGTGGTGGAGGTCGCAGACGTGGCTCGGATCCCGCGTCGCTGTGGCTGTGGTGTAGACTGGCAGGCAGCTGTAGTTCCCCTCACCTGGGAACTTCCGTATGCCGTGGCCCGAAAGAGCAAAAATAAATAAAAATAAGTAAATAAATACACAGCTAATCACCAAATAAAACTGGGAAAAAGCCGTAATAGCTAAGAGGCCGCTGACAATGGCACAGGACCAGAAAGGCAGCGTTTCTCTGCCCTCTTCCGTTCTGCCAAGGTCGCTGTGGATCTGAAAGGGGAAATTGATGAATGAGTATGTTTGCAGTTTGACGTCACCTGGACTAGAGGCCAGAGAACTTTTTTTTAGTAAAGTGCCAGATAGTAAATATTTGGGGCTTTGCTGGGCTCGGTCTCAGTGGAAACTCTTCCACTCTGTTCGCCTCGGTAGCACCATCCCTCAGCTCCGCCACTGTCACTGAAGCGGCCGCAGAGAGTAGGTAAGTGAGTGGGTGTGGCCGTGTGTCAGTAAAACTGTAATTGCAAAAAACAGGCTGGGAGTTGGAGGACCATCTTTTGCTGACCCCCTGAGCTGGGCTATTGAAGGCAAGCAACAAGGTAGGATGGGAGAAATACTGAGAATTCCAGGTTTCCTGGGGTCCCTTCCAGGAAGGGGCAGCCTCGTGCAAGAGGCAGATGGGTTCCAGGCGAGGCATTGAGAAACGCTGTCTCCTTTCCATTCTTTTTCGGTGCAGCTGTAGAATCTCCAGCAGAGAGTCCAGAAATCAAGTGACACTCTCTTGCTGTCTTCTACTGAAGGTTCTGAGCTGCCTTCTAAACGCTGTAGAACATGCATACCTTTGTCCCTGAATTTAATTTCCGAAAGAAAAAGATGCGCCTCCGATCCTGTTGCTCTGTTGATGTGGGTCCTGACTCTGAGCCGGGCCCTGGGCTAAGAACTTGACCTGCGTTAACTCCTCACCTCTCCTGGTGCCGTCCACGACTGGAACCTGAGTGAGACAAGGGCACTGAAAACTCAGTCATCGACTATTTTAAAGCAGTGTTTTTTTCATTCAGCAAACTGTGGCCTGCAGGTCAGTTACTTTGTTTTTGTAAACAAAGTTTTATTAGAAGTTGGCCTGGGCAGGAGTTCCCGTCGTGGCACAGTGGTTAACGAATCCGACTAGGAGCATGAGGTTGCAGGTTTGATCCCTGCCCTTGCTTAGTGGGTTAAGGATCCGGCGTTGCATGAGCTGTGGTATAGATCACAGACGAGGCTTGGATCCCGAGTTGCTGTGGCTCTGGCGTAGGCCAGCAGCTGTAGCTCCAATTGGACCCCTAGCCTGAGAGCCTCCATATGCCGCGGGAAGCGGCCCTAGAAAAGGAAAAAAAAAAAAAAAAATGTTGGCCTGGGCAGCCTTGGTCCGATCTGTCAGATTCTGATTGTGTTCATTGTGGATTTTTCTGCATTATGTTTAATTTTTAGAAAAATCGTGTTAAAATACTTACGGACATCTGTGATTTAGGCATCACTTTGTATGGGCAGCAGAAAGGATTGCTTCAACCTCCTTACCCTCGTCTCTGGCTCTTGTTCAAATACAGAAACTGAAGCAGGAAGGTGAAGAAACTTCTAGCACAGAGTTAAGTTTCAGGCCAGAAGTGTAGCTCCAGAGTCCACATTTTTAACCAAAGTACTAGGCTGGGTCTCCAGTCGAGAGAAACAAAACAAAACAAAAACAACCCACTTTGTTAGAGTAGTAAGTTGATCTGAGTAGGGTGAAGACAGAACAATCCCAAAAGAGCCTTGTTTTGTTAAAATGTAACAGGGTTGAGGAGGAAGCGAGTAAGAATAGCCCTGCCTCTGGCACTACTATCTGATTGACATCCGGCTAGAGATCGCACCTCAGATTCTATTTGCTCATCTGTAAAATGGGCCATTTTAGGCATTGGGCTGAATGATAAAATCAACTGGTTTAAGATGACAAAAATTGACTCGCTTATGTGTCCTTTCCTCATTTTGCTGGGCTGCAGGTGGCAGTGGGGAAGAACCAAGAACTATGACTGTGATTTTTGACATGGGGCATTTTGGTTTCGCTCTTTTCACCCCCACCCCCACATTTCAACACGCAGTCCAAGGTGCTAGCAGTTTAAACTCCAGCCAGGATAGGAGGAGGCCACCCTCTGTCCCTTCACCATGGCTGGAAATTTGCACATATAACTTCTGTTCAGCTCCCTCAAGCTACCTGGCTGATCATCCACCACTGCTGTTGCAAAGGGTGCCCGGAAATCATGGCTCCAGAGTAGCTTGTGCCGAGTTAACACCTGCAAGGAGATGCTGGGTTGTGAGTATTTTTTGCCCATAAGCAGTAACATAGGCTCTCAAAGGCTGGAGATGACTTGACTGTGAAACACTGGCACGGATCCTGAACACCCAGCACACTATACACGAGCATTTCTATTGTATCAGGGCTTTGTTTGAGGCTCCCTCTGCTCTGTCTGAATATTGGTCCATGGCATTCTGCCAAGGTTTTCTGTCGCTCTGGTCCAGTGGGTCTCAGCTGTGGCTGTCTGCTGTAGTCACCTGGGAAGCCCTTACATATTTGGAGGCTTGTCTCTCAGGGGAGGGGCCTGGGCATGGCTACTTTCTAAAGTTGTGGGCGTGATTCCAACACGCAACCAGGTGGAAACAGTTGCTCCAGCGAGGTGAACAAGGCTGTCTTCCTGAGCAGGCCACCTGTGCTGTCACGAAGGGCCCTGCGCTCAGCTGCACACTCTGAAATTCAGTTGCCATCTTGAAATTCATTTTCTTGAACAAGGGGTCCTGCGTTTGCATTTTGCATCAAGCCCTACAAATTACGTAGCCAGTCCTGGGAGGGAAAGAAAGCGTACCTAAGACGGAAGGTTGTGTGCACCCCTGGCACAGAAAAGGTCTCAATCCGTGAAACTAGGGCCAGCCAGGGCCCCAGATGGGACGCACAGGCACCATGAACCATGACATTCAAGCATTTCCCTGTATGATTCCATTCAAACCTTACAATGAATGGCATTTGTATTTGTCCCTAAAAAGTAACACTGACCTTCAGAAAAGTGAACTTGCTCAGTGCAGCAAGTATACAGGATCGTTAAGCCCACGGGTACCGGACTCCGGTGCCTTTGTCTTACTTGCAGTCGGCTCTCGCTGCGTCTAGGGTGTCTTCCACGGGCAGGAGTCAGGGAATCAGGTATCAGGTGAAACCATTTGAGTTCTAAGGGTTGAGACAGACAAGATCTTTAGCAAGGATAACGAGGTCTATAGTTGGATTGGAAAGAAAATTTCTTATGTGGGTGTCACTGGATCATCAGAAAATGTCCCTAGGCTCTCTGCCCGCATGAGGGTAAGTATTGCAAGAATGACCGAGTTACGTTCCCCCAACATAGGCAAGTTACAAAACTGTACAGTAAATTTTGCTTCAGTACTGATGGTTGGTGACAACCACTCTTGAACTCAACCAGCATGAGCAGATACTTAAGCCAGTGTTCAGCCACGAGATCTTGTTTACATCCCACCTCGAGATGCTTCTGTTTTAGAAGAAAATGAAGGTAAAGAAGCCAAGCCCAGCACTGGTCAGGGTGAGAACTCAGGTCTGAGCCCTCCAAGTGGCTGCCTTCTCATACCTGACACCACCTGCTTGGGAGGGAAACCTGCCTTAAGGCCAGAGCACTTGTTGTCCCTTTGTCCAGTGGAGTCTGAGTCCTCTAAGTGATGTGTAAAAGACTACAACAAAATGCAGAGGTTTGCCCAGGAAAACAATTACATTGCAAGTTATCAAATGTTTTTTGAGCTAAAGTACATTTTTATAAGCATATTAAGTAAAGGCAGTAGCAGTAGAGGTAGTAACCACAGTTGAGCCTGGAACAACACAAGGGTTAAATCTAAGTATAATTTATATTCGGGCTTTGGCTTTCCACGTTTGTGGTTCCTTTGGGTCTGCAGATTCAACCAGCCACAACAGTGTAGCACTATGGTATTTACTGTTGAAAAAACACCCTCATGTATGTGGACCGGTGCAGTTCAAACCTGTTTTCAAGGGTCAGCCATGCTCTTCAAAGTAGAGATGCACATACGTGGAATATCAAGCTCGCTATAGCACACACATCATGTGAAAACACCTCATTTCTTTGGTTAACCAAGTCCCTGGTCCTGTTAATGCTTCAGTGGTTGGGTCCCTGCATCCAAAATGGACAGAAATGCTCAATTTCAGTTAGAGGCTAGTAAGATAAGATTCATCTTCTTTCCCATCCAAATCCCCAGATCCTCTCAATTCTATCTATGGTCCCTTTACCCCTATGTTAATAAGACCTCTGATGCTAATTGAATTTCTGGGATCTGGGTGGTTTTTTTTTTTTTTTTTTTTAGGGCCATACCTGTGGCATATGGAGGTTCCCAGGCTAGGGGTCGAATCAGAGCTGCAACTACCAGCCTACACCACAGCCACAGCAACACCAGATCTGAGCCACATCTGCAACCTGCACTGCGGCTCAAGGCAATACCAGATCCTGAACCCACTGATCGAGGCCAGGGCTTGAACCTGCATCCTCTTGGATGCTATTCACATTCATTAACCACTGAGCCATGACAGGAACTCCTGGGGTCTGGTTTTCTTGATAAAATTGGAACTTTTAGTTACTTTCATCATAACTAGATCTAGTAGCATCAGAGCTTAAATATTTATACCCCCAATGCCAACCCCTCCCCCAAAAAACCCACCTTTGATCAGGAGGTATTGACTAAACAGGGCTCTTTGTAATACCTATGTCCAGCCCTTTTCTGACAAGCTGTGCTTAGAATGGCTCAATCCTCACATGTTAAGGAACTTTGGCCTAATAGAAAACATGTAGGTGGGTGATGCCCACCCCACTTTACAGACAGAACTCTCGAAGGGCAGCGTCAACAGGTACAAGTAGGTGGTGTTGTCCAAGTGGTTTTGTGGTTGGATGGAGTGAAATCCTCCTAATGCTGGTCTGAAGGGTGGGTGAGAAATCTCCAAGATGAGCTACTTTCTGGTATCGAAAGTGTTCTGTTCTTAAGAACTGTCCCTATTGCAAAGTGGCTTTGTTTTCTTATTACAAAAGCTCTATGTGGTCCCTGGAGGAAATAGAAGCAAAATAAAAATTAACCTCTGTGTCAGCCATGGCAACACCTTGCTGGTAGGGGCACCTCCAGCCCAAAAGCAGGTAAGGCAATTTCCCATTGTCAATGCCGTAATGAAAAACTGTGTGGAGAACTGTGGCGAGCATCCTTCTTTCCTGAAGATGAACTTGGCATATAGCAAGGGCCCAGGGGCCCAGTTAGCAGGATGCAACCCAATGCCCATGAGCACAGGGCTGGTCAAAGGATGATAAACCCTACACTCGTGACCACACATCACTTAAAAGGGGTGGGGGGGTTGCCCCATGTGTATTGACATGCAGATGATTGAAGGTCAACTATTAAGTGGAAAAATAAAAATTGCAGAGTGTGCTGCACAGTTTAATCCCTGTTGGTGTTTTTAAAAAAGGGATAATGGAGTACCTATCATGGCTCAGCGGAAACAAATCTGACTAGCATCCATGAGGATGTGAGTTCGATCCCTGGCCTTGCCCAGTGGGTTGAGGATCCGGTGTTGCTGTGAGCTGTGGTGTAGGTTGTAGGTCGCAGACGCAGCTCGGATCTGGCGTTGCTGAGGCCGTGGCACAGGCCAGCGGCTATAGCTCCGAAGTGACCCCTCTCCTGGAAATTTCCATATGCCACCGGTTCAGCCCTAAAAAGACAAAAATAACAAGGGTTAGAGGTGAATATTGTCTTGAAGGATAGGAAGCAACTTCAATGGTGGTTGTCTCTGGTAAGTGAAGGAGAGGTGGGAAAGAGATTTTATGACCTTAACACCTTGCTGTTTGGCTTTTTACAGGCAAGTCTTAAGTTAATGGGGAAGAAAGCCTTTACATTTATCTGCCAGGTCCTCATTCGCTTGGCCAGTTTGTTCCCTTTGATGTCCATGTTCTAAATATAAACGGTACATTGAATGTGTAAAACCCTTTGGAAGGTTTAGATTCTATGAGCATCTCAACTCTTTGACTTCTGCTCTCTGCCTCCGTGCCTGTCTCCCTCATCCTTCTACACCTTTGGAAACTAACCTCATTTTCTGGAAAATACTGCAAAGAGTTCTTGATAGTGTGATTTGTGAGTTGCCCAGAACCTCTTTTCTCCACGTGGAAGAGTGGATCCCCCCTCGTGGGTTTCTTTGTTATTCTCTGGCATTCTAACTTCGGATAAAATACGAATTTATCCAATTAGAGCAGTAGTCGTTTCAGCACCTGACCTTTTTTCTGTCAAAAAAAAAAAAAGAAAAAAATCAGAGTAGATCTAGACCCTGATTCCATCTGTAAGCTACCTTCTACTTTTGTGCTTTAATAAAATAGTCCCAAAGAATGTGACCGCACCTCTTAAGAACAGGTACTGTTGTGCTGGGGACAATACAACGTGTTATTGATGTTTCATACCAAAGGGAAATACTGATCTTAATTTTTTTTTTTTTTTTTGTCTTTTAGGGCTGCACCCATGGCATATGGAGGTTTCCAGGTGAGGGATCAAATCAGAGCTGCAGCTGCTGGCCTTTACCAGAGCCACAGCAATGCAAAATCCGAGCCGAGTCTGCAGCCTACACCGCAGCTCATGGCAACGCCAGATCCTTAACCCACTGATCGAGGCCAGGGATTGAACCCTCATCCTCATGGATGCTAGTCAGGTTCACTAACTGCTGAACCACAATAGGAACTCCCTTGGTCTTAATTTTTTTGATTTAAAACTATTGCAGTAGTCAATCATTTATGTTATGTAAATTAAATTTATGCTGGTAGAAAACTTGGAAAATACAAAATAATACAGAAAAGTAAAATTACCTATTCTCTAGTTCCAAACCCATAGGCAACAATTGCTAACGTTTTGCTCTATTTGCTTAGTGTTTTACCTGCTTAGTATGTTTTTACATCATTGTGCAATGTATGCTAATGTACGTACAGTTTGAAATTTTTATTTTCTCCTCTGTGACCTAACATGGCATTTCTCCATGTTGTCAAAACTACGTATAAATGCTACCTACCAGTACTCCTTTAGGGGACATTTGGGTTTCTTTTCATTTTTTTATAATTAAAAATAATGCTCCATTTAACGTAATGCATAAATCTCTTTCCATATGCAAGATTATTGTCCTCTGATTCCCAGAAATTGAATTAGTAGGTCAAGGGTTATGAACATTTTTCAATCCTCTTGGGAACATTGGCAAATTGCTTTCCACAAAGGAAGGTTTTCCCTCGTCAGCAATGCCAGGCCAAGTCCAACCTTCTCCAAAACTGGGTATTATTTTGTTAAGTACTGTGCTAATTTAGATAAGCTGATTATCAGCATTGCATCAGTAGCTTTCAATGGCATTAGTGAAGGACTTTTAAAAAATCCGTGATTATTTTGAAATAGAGAAAAAAATCCATGATTATATTTTTGCTTAGCTAAATGATGTGTATGCAGTTTTTTAAATGGCAAAAAAAAAAGTGTCCAGATAACCAGATATTAGTTTGCAAATAGAAAATTCACCAACACCTTAATCCAACAGCAGAGTAGGCACCGTATAGACCTAAAAGCACTTGAAATATCACCACTATATTTAGCATATAATTGCTGTAGTAACCAGCAAAAGGGGGCAGTTTGGACTCTTTGCCCAGGAACGCTGGGAATTTATACGAGGTGCCTTGATTTGTTTAATCAATATTAGACGCCACTTGTATAGAAATCACAGGACTCAGCAAATGCTGTAACTTCCAATTGAATGGTGACATGAGGACCAATATCCGCCAGCATCGTTGGTTTTTGGCGATGACGGCTGGAAAACTGCCGGGCAGGGGACCATTTCCAATTGATTATCTTTCACAGCTAATAGCCTCACAGACTGTATCTACTCCTACATTTAAATATAGCTCTTGAAGGCTGAACACAGCAGTGGTCAAGGAAAGGGATTTGGGGTGGACACCACGCACACAAAAAAGGTACAGCTTTGCTGGATTTTCAGTAAGCAAGAGCAATGCAGGATCCAGCCACGTCTGTGACCTATATCACAGCTCACAGCAACGCTGGATCCTTAACCCACTGAGCGAGGTCAGTGGGTGGATACTTGTCTTCATGAGGATGTGGGTTCAATCTCTGGCTTTAGTGGGTTAAGGATACTTGTCTTCATGAGGATGTGGGTTCAATCTCTGGCTTCAGTGGGTTAAGGATCCAGTGTTGCTGCAAGCTGCGGCATAGGTCACAGATGCAGCTGGGATCTGGTGGTGTCATGGCCGTGGCATAGGCTCCAGCTGCAGCTCTGATTCAACCCCTGACCCAGGAACTTCCACATGCTCCAGGTGCAGCCATAAAAAAGCAATGGCTGGACCAGTATCATTTCCTTGCCTAGAACTACTGCTGGGTGTCAAGTTTAGGTCACAATCACTGAAATCATCTGTCTTCAAGCATGGGGAACTGAAGTCTTGTCACGTCTCATTACAGGGTTGGCAAACTTCTTTTGTAAAAGACCCGAAGGAAAATGGTTTGGGTTTTGCAGGCCACTCACCTCTGCTGCCCTAGCGCAAAAGCAGGCAGAGACCGTGTTCATAGACGCGGGGGTGGCTGTGCGCCAATAAAACTTTATTTGCAAAAACATGCAATGGTTGTGACCTGAGAGCCATAGATTGTCAAGCTCTGCCCTACTGGGGAGTTTTCAAAAGCTGGCCAGACACGGCTGGGAACCTTTAGGAGGCTCTCAGTGGGCAGCAGCACAATTAATCCATACAAAATTCTCCAGAAGGCGGCCTCCAGCTAGTCTCTCTTCTTTTGCCTGCCACGTTTCTTAAAGGTGCCTCCTGCTGGCAGAACATGGAACCCACAGGGAAGGGGATTCTGGGAAATGTCAAAATGACAACAGACAAATTAGCCGCGTGGGCCTCCCGTTCCCAGAAACAGAAATCCCCTCCTTGCCGCAGCTGTTTTCTCCCCTTGCTCACTGCACACCCTCTCCCATGGTCTTCTCTCCCAGTTCGTCACACCTGCCAGTCTCAGGACCTTTGCACATGCAGCCCCATGGGCTCGGAATGCTCTTTCCGCCCTCTTGCCAAGGCCGCTCTTTTTCATCCTTTAGACTCTAAATTAAAGGACGCTCTCTTGCAGAGGCCGCTCTGACCCCTCTATTTATAGTCACCTCACCTTGTATTAGCATCTGTCTTATCTCAACACTAAAGGACTATTTTGTTCCTCGTCACATGTCCAGGTTTTAGGACAGTCCCTGGCACACACTGATGTTCAAATCCTAAATGAGGGAGTTTCCTGGTGGTGCATCAGGTTAAAGATCCAGCATCATCACTGCTGTGGCTCAGGTCACCGCTGTAGTGCAGGTGCAATCCTTGGGCTGGGAACTTCCACAAGCCAGGGGCATAGCCAAAAAAAAAAAAAAAAAAAAACCACCTAACTGAATGTAACACCACAACTGGCTAACATTTGTTTTATATGCTGTATTGATTGATGGATTGATTGTTGATCTGCTTTCTCTATCCATACAAGCACTTTCAGGGCAGAGGTTAGGACTCTGGCAGGTATTGCTTACACCTAGCTCTTAAAATAGTGCCTGGAACAGAGTTGGTATTCAGTAAACATTTGTTGAATAAATCAATGAATGAACCTCATGTGTTTAAAAAATTTTTACTGTGGAAAGCAAGCACTAGCTAATCACGGGGGTCAGGTAAAATTACATAGAGAACTTTTCCTTCTATTAAGTATGTTGCAATGTCTATTCAGCGGCTAGATTTCTCATGTTCCCACCCAAGAGGGACGGGAACTCTAGATCTGGAAGGTCCCCTCCGGTTGTGGGACCAGCCCGCCCTGTCAGTTCTTTGCCTCACCTTAAGATGTCACTAAGTGACTTGGCCACGGCTTCCGAGGGCCGTTGCTCAAAGAGCTGGGAGGTCAGGCCACGAAGGGAGGAAATGACCTGGTGTCATGAGCAAATCTCCCACTTCCTGCAGCGCCTGGCAGACAAGGTGACAAGGTGCTGATGGGTCCCCCGGCTTTATGGGATGTTCATTAGCACACCTGATGCTCCGGAGCCCTGGAAACTTCTGTTTGCTTCTACAGCCAGAACCTTAATAAATCAGGCCAAGCCCGATAAATCCTGTCCCGTCATGACTGAGTCCGTGGTTGTGGGTCCTGCCCGGTCCCTAGGGCAGGAAGATGGGGAACTCAAATGTTCAGTGAGACTTCTGCTCTCAGCAAAGGGCAGGGGAGCAGAGGAGCACAGGAAAGAAAGATCTAAAAGTAATAAGAAAATCCTGTAGGCAATATGGTATTCTGGATTGGATCCCCCAAGACAGAAAAAGACGTGAGTGGGAAAAATCAGTGAGATACAAATAAAATGTCTCGTGAATAGCGTTATGTTAGTATGTTAATTTCTTAGTTAATTAGGAGAGGCTAGGTGAAGCCTATTGGGAACTTTCTGTACTATCTTTGCAATATTTCTATAAATCTAAAAGTTTTTAAAGTATACAAGGTGGTGCTGGCTTGGATAGCGTGGACATTTACCGTATGTTCCTGAACAGTGAATGAATTCCCGAAATCAGACCTGGACTCTCTATCCTTACTGCTTACCAGCTGTGTGACCTTAAGCAAGTGACTTAACCTCTCAGAGCCTTAGTTTTATTATTTTTAAACAATGTCCATGTCGTTGGGTTGTTGTGAGGGCTCCATGAGAGAACATCTCCCAGGATGGCACCTGCACATCCTAAATTCTCAACAAATGTTAGCGCTCCCCTCTGTGCCATTTCAGAAAAGGGCACAATCAGCTGAGCTTAAATATCTGGAAAATAAGTAACGAGGTGAGATTTGTGTTAGGTCATCAAGGTTGGCTAGTTTGTCTTAGAAAAGCAAGAATGGGGAATTCTCACTGTAGCTTAGTGGGTTAAGACCCTGACATGGAGTCCGTGAGGATGTGGGTTCGATCCCTGGCATCACTCAGTGGGTTAGGGATCCGATGTTGCTGCAAGTTGCGATGTAGGTCACAGATGTAGCTTGGATCCGGTGTTACCATGGCTGTGGCTGCTATGGTGTAGGCTGGCAGCTGCAGCTCCAATTCAGCCCCTAGCCCAGCAATGCCCATATGCCACAGGCAGGTGTTGCCATAAAAAAGAAAAAAGAACAAAAGAAAAGCAGAAAGGGGACAAGAGCCCCACCTGAAAATGAGCCAAGAGAATCACTTTTGGTCAGTTTTAAAATTTATGAAAGGCATTTCTTAAGCTATTAAAAGGAGGCATGTTTTTAAAAGTAAAACTCTTCTTAACTCATGGGGGTTTTCTAAGATAAAATCAGAAATGAGCAAAACAATATTTGTGAATGTTATTCACTGCAAAGCTGATTATAAAGGCCCAAGAGATTGGAAACCATTTATCTTTTCTGTTTGTTTTTTAGGGCCTCACCCTTGGCATGTGGAGGTTCCCAGGCTAGAGGTTGAATCGGAGCTGTAGCTGCCAGCCTACACCACAGCCACAGCAATGCCAGATCCACGCTGTGTCTGTGGCTTACACCACAGCTCACAGTAGTGCAGGATCCTTAACCCACGGAGCAGGGCCAGGGATCGAACCTGCATCCTCATGGATGCTAGTCAGATTCGCGTCCACTGAGCCATGATGGGAATTCCTGGAAATGATTTAAATGACCCCAAGGAGGGAAGAGTTTGGCTAGATAACTTACCATTCGTTAATTTCGTGGAATACTCTGAAGACATTTTATTTTTTTCATGATTTTTTTTCCCATTATAGTTGGTTTACAGTGTTCTGTCAATTTTCTACTGTACGGCAAGGTGACCCAGTCACACATACACATATCCATTCCTTTTTCTCACATGATCATGCTCCATCATAAGTGACTAGGTATAGTTCCCAGTGCTGTACAGCAGGACCTCATTGCTTATCCATTCCAAAGGCAATAGTCTGCATCTATTAACCCCAAATTCCCAGTCCATCCCACTCCCTCCCCTTCCCCCTTGGCAACCACAAGTCTGTTCTCCAAGTCCATGATTTTCTTTTCTATGGTTCCTTTGTGCCTTATATTAGATTCCAGATAAAAGTGCTATCATATGGTAATTGTCTTTCTAACTTACTTCACTTAGGATGACTTACTTCACTTAGGATGAGAGTCTCTAGCATCCATGTTGCTGCAAGTGGCATTATTTTGTTCTTTTTTATGGCTGAGTAATATTCCATTGTGTATATTAATCCATTCATCTGTCAAACCCTCCTTCACTGCTGGTGGGTATGTAAATTGGTGCAACCACTATGGAAGACAGTATGGCAGTACCTTAGAAAACTAAATTCTGAGGTACTGAAATCTCACTCTTGGGCATATATCCAGACAAAACTTTCCTTGAAAAAGACACATGTACCCGTATGTTCATTGCCACCCTACTCGTAGTAGCCGAGACATGGAAACAACCTAAATGTCCATCGACAGATGAGTGGATTATGGACATTTTAAAAAATAAAAAGCATGTGTCTCTCTGCATGTGTATATACCTATGTATTTATATTGACGTAGTCACACTCGAAGATACACAGGCATGAAAATAGGGTGCAGAGGAGTTCCCTGGTGCCTCTCTGGGATTATCACTGCTGTAGGGAGGGTTCCATTCCTGGCCTGGGAACTCCAAAGCCAGTGATCGTTACTTGATCTATACCAAAGAAAAGGACCATCCATCTTATTAAAATGTTACTGCCAACAAAATTTTACATTTTTTAACTTTTTATTGTGGAAAATTTCACATATTACAGAGGAGTGAGAATCACAGTGATCGTCTCTGCACCTGTGACCCAGCTTCAACAGTGATATAGCTTCCGTCATTCTGACTCTGTAGGACATTCACCCAGTTTTCATCAATTATACAAAAATTAATCATTGTAACAGTTCCGACTAAATGAAGTTAACTTTGTTAACATATATGTAAATTTCCTTGCTGAGACGTTTGATAAGATGATCAATATTACACTAATATAAAATTCCATGGGGATATGGAATTGAAGTGCAAACCTAAGGAGAAAAACTCCTTAAATAAGGATGTAAAATTTCAACTACTAAAGAACAGCTTACTCATGTGTGATTTTGCTTTTTAGGGCTGCGCTAGTGGCATATGGAAGGTCCCAGGCTAGGTATCGAATTGGAGCTGTGGCTGCTGGCCTACGCCATGGCCACAGCCATGCCAGATTCGAGCCACATCTGTGACCCTACGCCACAGCTCCCAGCAACTCTGGATCCTTAACCCACTGAACGAGGCCAGGGAGCGAACCCATGTCCTCATAGATAGTAGTTGGATTCATCACCACTGAGCCATGATGGGAACACCCTCGTGTGATTTAATTAGATGACAGTGGAAATCAAGGATACATGATATTTAGGTTACTTTCAATATCTTTAAAGAAATGTAACAAATAATCATAATGTACCAGAATCCTTTTAAGCTATGTAAACATATGAAAATCTTCTTGATGTCAACTTTAAAACCTGTAAGGGAGGACATACTTTAAAAAAATTTATGGAGTATGAGAGAAAAATAGTTTGAAGATCACTGATCTAGAAGGCCTGGTGTTTACTTCCAAATCTCAGAGTGCTGTTGTGTTGTTTGGATGTTGTCTGCCTGAACCCTGAGACTGAGGTCTGATGGATATGTCTGTGGCCAAGTTGGATTATTTCAGGAATGCAAGGTTGGTTTAATACTTGAGGATCAACCAGTTTCATTCACCCATCCAAATCTAGGATTACAGATATTTAAGTTCTCTTGGCCATTATAAATGTATGGAAATAAACACCCCCAGCCACCAGCTCTTCCTTTACTCACCACACAACCTATTGAAAGCAACCTGCTTTCTCTTGAGAATACGTTACTTTCTTCAATGCAGGGGATAGTCGAGGGTGAAACACATGCACTCTAACCGACCGCCTTGAAAGGATGGAGGCCACTGTCTGCGTCACCTCTCCCTGGCTGCATGTTCAGTCTTAGCACAGAGTTCTTCCAAGTGTGGCTTGTTGCCCACCTGCAGTTGAAATCCCTGTGGATTCCTGGGCCACAGCCAAGAACTACTGAGTCAAGCTTTCTAAGACGCTGCACTTTAAACATCTCCCCTCTTCCCAGTACCCTAAGGTTTATAAAATGCCATTCTAGCTCACTCTCACTCTTCACACTGTTCTGAAAATACAATCTCTATGTTATTGTCTCACCCGGGGGGGGGGGGGGGCGGGTGTCTTTCTGTAACTCTCTCTTGGCCTTTCTCCTACTTGACTGTTCCTCTTCTGATCCCTTTAAAGTTTTCACTTCCTTCCTCTAATCCCCCAAATCCATATGCTCCCCAATACATATGCCCCCCTCCTCAGCTATTGCCCTCCTGCTGATGATTCCCAAGTTCCCATCACTAATCCCAATGATTCTTCTAACAATAGCCAGCTTTACTGAGTACTTACCGAGCAATGTGCAGTAGTCCTTGACTTTGATTAGCTCACTTATTGCCCAAAGCGGCCCTTTGAGATAGGTCATCATTATCACGCTCTTACAGATGATGCAACAGAAGCTCAGAGGGAGAAGCAGCTTTTTCCAGCTTGTAAGAACTGAAGCTGGGTTTCAAACTTGGGACAGTCTAACCCTTAACCTCTCTATAGGTATCTCACCTCTGCTCCAAAATGCCTGAAACAGAACTCCATGCCTTCCCCTTTTCTTTCTCCTTCCCCATCTCTCAGGTCAGATATCTTGTGTGTTTGTTCTTCCAGAACCACTGGAGGTAACCCCACGTCCTGAGTCTTCACATCTCCTGGACATGCTCCCTTCAGATCTATAACTTGAGCGTTTTACTCTCTCATCTAATGTTTTTTTTTTTTTTTGCCACTTACTCTCCTTTCACCAAAAATGAGCTGAAGTACAATGAAGATGTCTAAAAAGTTATCTGAACTCAGTGGCAGAGCCAGAAACAGACTAACACGTCCAGGTTTGGAGGCTTCTCCACTTGTAAATAGGACGTTGCTGAGTCCATGTTCTGCTAAGTTTATGTGAGAGAACACAGGTGACCCCTTTGTATACATCAGTGTAAGCATGGCCTTCGCTTTCTTTTCCAACCTAGTCACACATCTCTCCTTCCATGCTTTTGACTCTCACTGTTTTAGTATTGATCCAGAATGAAGAATGATCATAAATGCTTCAAAAATAAACATCAACAGGAAAATGGGGTAGACCAGCAGGCTGATCATGGAGGCTTTGGGAATCAGTCTAGCCTAAAGATGTGAGCCCTCCAAGTATGCTTTTTAGTTTTTAATTAGGATTATGTGTAATCTCAAGTTTTTCCACATCAAGACACAGAAGTTAGCATTTCTTTTAAGAAATCAGGCAGAAGCCACACCAGGTCCACTTTCCTACATGTCAGTAAGGGCAGAATTTATTAAAAATCATGGGCAAGTCGGCCCCTCAACATCGGGTATTCAGCAGTGGCATTGTGCAACTCATGGCATTAAACACACTGTGACTGACACCATTCAGGCCCCACTTCACATCTCTGGTCCTGTCTGCAAAGCAGAAGGCACTTGCTTCTAAACGCCTCCAAGGTTTGCTGTCGCCCTGCTGCCAACATCAAGCAATACTGTTCCACAGCTCAGGGAGAATGTGGGCAGAGGGAGCACTTAGGAAAGAGAAGACGTAACTGAATTAAGTGACGAAGCTCCCCCCACTCCATAACTGCATCAGATACTTGCACAGTGTGTCTCACCAGCAATCCCTAGAGTGTCCCCTTTCTAGTTTCTCATTGTCCCAATTATTTATTCTAGAGGGGCTTCCAAAGAGCACACTGTTGTACAGGTGCACCTGGTGGCAGAGGACCATTCTGTAACCCTAAACAATTCCTGTGACTCTTCAACTTGCTCATATATTGGTTTTGATGTAACATGATGAGACTTTTGACCTTGGCAGCTAGATGAACACTGAATTCGGGAATTGAAAATAGATTTATTTTGGAGTTCCCATTGTGGCTCAGCAGATTAAGAACCCGACTAGTATGTATGAGGATGTGGGTTCGATCCCTGGCGTTGTGCTGTGTGTTAAGTATCTGGCTTTGCCTCTGTTACGGCAGATACCCAGCAGCCCTGTGCTGCAGCGTATCAGCTCTGGCGACAGCCCCGTGGCTGTAGTGTACCAGCTCCAGCAGCTCTGTGGCCGTAGTGGATCAGCTCTTTTACCCGGCGAGAAACCAAGCGAGCACTCGGAGAGCTGGAGAACTCAGATTTATTACACCGGCGGGCTCAGAGGAGATCGCTCTCCAGAGTCTGAGCCCGGAAGAAGGGTTTCACGAGGCTTTTATGGGCTACGTCTTCCGGGTCCAAGCTTGGCTGGTTGGACTGGAGTGACGTCAGGCAAGGTAGTAGATGCGGAAACAAATTTACAGAAGCAGATGCATGGGGGAGGACTGGTTGGGGCAGCTGGCTAGACTTTGCTTAGTCATCATGGCTGGGGTCTCTCCTTTCTACATTTTATTGGGACATTTTCTCATACACCTCAAGCTGCAGTGTAGGTTGCAGATGCAACTCGGATCCCAGTTTGCTGTGGCTGTGATGTAGGCCCCCAGCTGCATCTCCGATTTGACCCCTAACCTGGGAATTTCTGTATGCCAAAGGTGTAGCCCTAAAAAAAAAAAAGTTTTATTTTTATAGCAAATGTTAGCAGGCTTTAATGAATACTTTTGAATATATGTATATATTTCAGCTTTTTTAAAAATAATTTTTATATAAAGCTTGATCTCAATTATCCTTTGCATTTTACCTTTCTGTCTTAAGTACTTTTGAATGTTGGGATAGAAAAATATTTTAAAACATTCGTGAAACATTTATTTTTTAACAACATTTAATTATTTAATGCTATGTTCAAATTTTTTATACATTGTGTTTGACTTTTTTTCATATTTTAGATGATTATTGTCAATATCAGTGGTCAACAAACGACAGAAGTTTATTTCAAACGAACTAAGGGCTACATTTACCCCATCAAATAAGATTTTTTTTTTTTTTTTAATTGACTGCCCTGCCGCATATGGAGTTCCTGGGCCAGGGATCGGATCTGAGCTACAGTTGTGACCTATGCCACAGCTGTGGCAATGCCAGATCCTTTAACCCACTGTGCCTGGCAGGGATTGAACCTGAATCCTGACACTATAGAGACACTACTGATCCCGTTTTACCACAGTAGGAACTCCACGAATTGTGTTTATATTTTTAAAGGTTTATAAAACAAACCAAGAAGAACATATGAGAGAGATCATATGTAGATCACACAGCCTAAAACATTTATTATCTGGCTCTTTTTTTTTTTTTTTGCTGCACTTGCAGCATGTAGAACTTCCTAGCCAGGGATCGAACCTGTTCCACAGCAGTGACCAGGGCCACTACAATGCCAAGACCAGGTCCTTAACCTGCTTTGCCACACGGGAACTCCTTATCTGGCTTTTTATAAAAAAGATTTTAGTCTTTGGTCGATGGAATATAAATTATGCAAAAGATCTGACTGCAGTGATATATTTTGTGATTTTACTGAAATGGAAGCCACAAAAAAATGTTATAGGATAAGTAATAATTTATGAATTATGTTACTCATATGACGATCACAGAGCCATCAACAGAACACCCAGACGTGTGTAATAACAAGTAAATTCTCTCCTCTGTGATCGTTTTCTGACTTTGAATCATATGTAAATGATAGCGTGACACCTACGTTTTGCCTTGGTCATTATGAATATATACGTGTCAAAGAGGAAAGATTAAACGTTCTAGGATGTGTCTGATGACTTATACACATCCTGTCATACGGATGTTGGGCCGTGGCCCACAAATGTTGTTGGGAGATGTGCCCCCTGAGTGCATCAGAGTTTCTTGCCTGTGCCTGAAAATATTTGACCGGACTCAGGTGACAGATTCCTGTATCTACCGCCCTCTGTTGGCGTTGGGCAGAGTCGTCACACTTTTGCTTCCCAGTAGAGTTTCGTTCACATGGAGGAAAGCTCTGCAGTGACCACTTTAACTAGAGGAGTTTCTGTGCTTCATATCAGTTGTCTGGTTGCACAATAACTTAAAAATGCTTAAAGCAGCGAAAGTGCTTTATGAGGCACCTTTTTTTTTAGGCAACATTTTTATCCCAGAAAAAAAAAAAGTTAAAAAAAAAGGTCAAATCCCATCTTTCATTTTCTAATCATCATCACGTGCTACAAACGCTCTGAGCCAATGCTTCCTTTCAGTCTCTCAGACCTTTTTATTGATACTGTTTCAAAACAAGCAAGGAGCCCTATCTTCTGGATACTTGGTGGAAGAAGTAACTGCAGTGGAAGAGTGAGAGGGCATTGATAGTCCCAAAGAAAGTCTCCGTCCTTTCACCACTGAAGGCAGAATAAGAAGAGGTACAGAGAAAGGAGCCTTAGGGCTGGGACCCCCACCGAGCCCTTAGCAGCCTCCTCTACCTTAACTGCCTTCCTCCTTAACTGGCTTTCCCCAGCCTCGCCGGCTACTTTCTTTCAGGGTGAAAAGAAGTGTTGCTCCTTTTAAGGGTGAACCTTGGTGAATCTGAGCTTGGGTCTTTTCTCCTGAAGCTTAACTGACCCCCCCCCCGCCCCCACCCCATGGTGCAAGCTCTCAGTGGTCACACCCAGCTCCTGAGGGCTAATGGACCACCCTCCCCGAGGGCCACCCTCGGAAGCGTTCGCTGTTCCTTTCTGCTCCGGGATTGAGTCCCAAGAGGGTCTGAACGGTGCAGTGAGCTACTGTCTTTCCTGTACAGGCTGAGGAGGTGGGAGGTGCGCGCAGAACAGTATCTGGATCCCGTCCCTTAAAGGAATAGGAACACTGCTCATGGCACCTTTTAATCTGTATCTGACACTCACTTTGTCCTGCGCTGGAACTGCTCAGACTTGCCGACATTTGCCAGAGCTGCATACGCTGGTTCTTGCCAGTGGCTTTGAGTTTCACACCTTTGAGGATCTTTATCCTAATCAGAGAACTAAGGTGTGTAACTCTAGGTGATTCTGCTTCTGAGTGTTCCTTTTAGGGTTCAATCTATAGAAGCCAGGGGGTGGGGAGTTTGGTTTGAGAAATGAAAGATTTTCACCTTTTGGGGGGAGTATGTTTAATTGTGCAAATCACTTTTAAAAAATATATTGAAATGCTATTCTAACACACTTGCTAGATCTTCAACTTTCCTAAAATGGCCCACAGTGCTTTAAAAGAAAAAACAAAAAAACTCTCTAATCACATTTCACATTGACTTTCATTTTGTCGCTTTTAATTGAAGCAAAATGTCTCAGGATCTTTTTTCTGTTTCTTTGCTTTTGAAAATATTGATTCCAAAGGAAGGTCGGGGTCTTTTTTCCCATATAGGATTTTATCTTTAAACTCAGACCCACCGTCCCGACATGCTGGGACATTGGAGTCTTTTCATGCTTATAATTTCCCTTAATTCCATCGCTGACATATTTTGATGTCTATAAACCCAACAGAAGGAAGGGTTGCAAGTAACCAAACAAGTCAGTAGAGAAAGGAGTCTCAGGGTCTTGGGGGACTGCCTGACTCCTCTTCACAGCCGCCTGAAGAGAGATTGACCATTGACGATTTAAATCTCCAGTGCTTTATCTCTTTGTTTGAGTCTTGGAATGCCATTGATACCTTCTTTGTATTTATAATTGTTTTAATTAGCCACCCAGCAGGGGCCCCTCTCCCAGCTGGATTATGGGCAGCGCAGCAGGACCTTACAACCCAGTTAAAATAAAGCCCAGACTTTATGGCTCGCGTAATATCTTTTATCTGTATCATTTTTTTTCTTTCTTTTTTTTTTCTTTCTTTCATTTTCACTTTTTCCCCTCCCCCTTATTCTTGTGGAGGAAGGAGGGGTGGGCAGGAGCCCAACAAGTTGTACTCCCAAAATGACTTTGCTTCTGAAGAATCAAAGAATTACGGAAAAACCTCTACCATGAATATTTATCAACAGCTCGCATCTCAAGGAGGGAAATAGTGCAGATGTGCTTGTCCGCTGCTCTTCGTAACGTGTCATAAACCTCCACCGTGATTGTATCTTGAGTGATTACGCTGAAATTGAGGTCGGTTGCTAAACTTTGGTGGGCGGAGGGGAAGGGAACGGCTTGCAAAAAGGCGCCTCTGTTGTCCCTGGCGGTGTTTGTTCTGTGTGACCACATCCTTCTTTTGTGGATGGAAATCTGGAGGATCAATTATGATGCAGATCTGACACCGCTTCCATTTGTGGGAGTGGAGCGGCCTGGGAAGTTTGGACTTTTGGAAATGCTTGCATTGTTAAGATGGTTTTTCCTCGACTTTGAGCTGGATGCTGCTACTCTGGTGTGATCGGGACTGCTGTGCCAGGCATTTCATCAGGGGGAAGAGAAACACGGGACTTGTGTGTGGCTTCAGAGAAACTGCCAGGGCCTCTCTTTATTTGCGAATCTGTAGAACTCCTAGTCTAGAAATTAAAACAGGGCTAGTCTCTGTGGGAACATGCATCGCTGCTAAAAGGAATCCTCCTGCACCATGCTGCAAACCGTCTAGTCGAACTTCTTCTAACAAGACCCCAAATCGCTTAGCTGCATTTTTTAAAGGGGATAGCTCCAGTTATCGATGTGGAAAAGGCTTTAACCTAGCTTCCATATTTCTATGCAAAGGTCTTAAACGGTGTTGGGCCCTACTTTTATTTCTGGAACTTTCCAACAGGAAGCATTGAGTCTGTCCTCCACCAAACACCCGATAAGGGGCAGGGGCAGGGGGGAGGGGTGTTGTTTTTAGTTTGTGTACAATTATTTATACAATTGGGTGTCTTTAAAACCAAGTATGGTTATAATTAAAATTTTTCTTGTTACCTGGAATTCTTTGGGCCTTCTTAGCCAATCAGAGATCCACAGGTTTACTTGCTTGGTAAAGCAGCTACATATCACAAAAAACCTGGGAATAATAAGTACCCATAGCAATTTGCTGGGTGCAGTTGTAAGGCTTTGAAATTCAATGACAGGACTGAGAAGAGGCAGGAAACCCTGCGTGAGCTAGAGGCCTAGGGGTTGGGAGACTCTGGCAGGAGCCTGGTGTCCTTGAAGGGCACTGAATTGCTAAAGGATCAAAGAACCGTGCAGCCTGTGTGGTGCCAGCGGTATCATGTGCGACACAGATGTGTGTTCATGAAGATGGTATATTTCAGTGGTTATACAACATCGCAAATGACTGAAATGCCTCGTAATTATACACCTTAAAATGGTTCTTTTCATGTTATGTGAATTACACAGCAATATAAAATAATTTTACCAAAGCAAAACCAAGATAATACAGTAATCAAGATTTGGAAAGTACTTTACAGGGGTTCCTGTCGTGGCTCAGCGGTTAATGAACCTGACTAGCATCCATGAGGATGCGGGTTTGATCCATGGCCTCGCCCAGTGGGTTAAGGATCTGGCGTTGCTGTGAACTGTGGTGTAGGTTGCAGACATGGCTCAAATCCCACTCTGCTGTGGCTCTGGCATAGGCTGGCGGCTATGGCTCCAATTTGACCCCTAGCCTGGGAACCTCCGTATGCCATGGGTGTGGCCCTAAAGGGACAAAAAGACAAAGGAAAGGAAAGAAAGCAACTTTACAGTTTACAGATTTTTTTTTCTCCCTTTTTTTAACGTGCATTATCTGGCACATATAATCCTCATAGGATAGGACTCCTTGGGGTCCATATTTTGAATATTCATCTCATTTCCTACTGAGGCTAGGGGACCCAGTTGATCTCCTGTCACCCAGTGACAATACAGAGTTGGAGACTTAGAAATCCTGCTTTTCTCTGTTGTGCTTGTTCCATCAAATACGGCAGTTGACAGATGACAGCTCAGTTTTCTCTGTCGACTTACAGGTTTCATGGATGTTTTTTGTTTGCTTAAATGGTATTATAGCGGGAAATGCTGTGCTTGGGAGCCAAGCAGCTCTGTGATGGGAGCTGCTAAGTACTTGTTCTGACTCTCCTCCCCCACGGGTGCCTGGTTGGATAGGGAGTCCCACCCAACCTCCCAGGACTGGTATGATTTCAAGATCCCTGAACATGCAGCCAGACCCGGCAGTAGAGCATTTTCATTTCTTTGATTATTGACGTTATTGCTGTCATTTTTATTCCCATAAATGTGACAACCTTGACCCACGATCAAAAGCAGAGAATTCGTTTAAATGTAGAATGTGGTTCAAAGTGTCAACAATTTTAATCTGCGTGGCGATGACTAAAGATAAGCGGGACTATCTTAAAAATCACTTGGGGGATTGTTATTCCTTCACAGAGGTTATTGTGAATATCTCTGTATCTGTATATGTACAGCCACACAAGAGATCCTCCTCCTCATAAAATATTATGTTAGCATAGGCAGGGAAGGAAGAAGGTTGGAGACACAGGGTCCCTGGAGGGGATAGGCTCAGAGTCTTCCCTTTCCGTGGCCCCTATTTCGTAACTCTTGATTTGGGGTTTGCCTCCTTCATCCCCTGGGGCTGTCCTGGAAGCATGCCAGGCACGAAGTAGATCCTCCAGAAACTGTGTGCTGGTGTGTGCAATCGCTGCATTTAGTAAATGTATGACCAGAAAAGCAATAAAAGGGAATTGACATAACCGAAGTTTGACTAAATCACTGCCCTTATTAGAATGAGGAAAGTACCCTTCGGTAAGATGCTGGTCAGAGTCCCAACAGATGGTGTATTTCCAACTCTGTTTTTTACTTTATTGTCCCTCAAGCCCAAACGGAAACACGAGGCACGCTTCTTTCCGAATCCGTTAGAGCTGCTGAGCTCCTGCAGGAACAAGGTGGATGGGCCTCATGCTGGCTCAGTTACATTAGCAGAGGGCCGCGCTGTGCCCTGGCGTGGGCTTCCCAGCTTCAGCTGGTCGTGGACCGGACCTCCCGAAGCTCCTCTTGGTGACATCACTCACATCTGTGGCGACTTAAGCCTCCTGTTTCTTTGAAAACGGAATTTGAGAATATGAAGGGTTTATACTCTCTAAACTAATTAGCGGTGACCAGTAACTTGAGGAGGCCAGCGTGCCCTCCAGGACACTCAGTTTACCCGGGAGTCTCGCCGAGGCCATAGAGCCATTTCTGGCTACGCTACCAACCTCCGGGAGGGAAGAAAGGAGGCGGGGCCCTCTTTAAAAATAGAGAACTAATTAAGTCTAGTCCTCTGGAGATTTTTTTTTTTTTTAATGCTGTGACCTGGCAAACAAATGTAGCACCCGTTACTGGAAAACTGAATTTTAAAGGAAAAGATGGTGCTTTGTAGGAAGACGTTTAACCACACCAAGCAACTAGTGAGATCGATGCTTAAAAAAAAAAAAAGACAGGAGTGGTTTTTCTTGCAAAATTGTAACATATGAAATACATATTTGTGACATAAATATATATTGTGGTGCCTTCTGGTATGGAACAATCTTGAAAATACAGTAAATGAAGAAATCAGGTTATGGAATTGTGGACATGGTGTGTAACAAAAAAACATTCAGGTAAGCAACGCATCTATACTTGTTTGCTTGCAATTGCACGGAACCCCTCTGGAAGAATACACCTGCAACGTATAAAAGCTGTGATTGGTAACAGCGCCTTTCTGAGCGATATTGGAGCTTGAGGCAAAAGGAGAAGCCAGGAGTACTGACCTTGTTTTTCATTTAAAATTTTGGTATTTTTGTTCACCATGGATTTTTTCCATTAATTTTTTTTATTTCTATTAATTGTTTTTAATATTGCCTTAAAACAGTATTTAGCTTGATGACTAGTTTGGGGGCACCCTCTCTAAGTTTTGTGCCCACGGTGAGTGAGGGGCCTCATCTCCCTAGCCTCGGTTCTGCCTACTCTTTCATACTGTTTGATTTTATTTGCACCACATGCAAGTATGGCTTATTCAAAACTAGGGGGGGAAATTACAGTTAGCCACAAGCAGTCTTTGGAACCCTTTGCAGTCATGGTTCTTAATCTTGTGGGGGTTAAAGATCCCACAGAGAACGTGATGAAAGCTGCAGCCCCTCTGCACATATAAACGACATTCTGCATTTAATTTCCAGGGGCCCCACAGACCCCCTTGACCTCCATTCAAGACTTTTAAAGAATACTACTCCAATTAGAGAGATGACCAAGAGGCCAAACTTCCTCTTTCAACGAGTGTTCTGATCTTCCCTACATCCTCCTACCAGCAGAGAAAACGAAATGTCTTCTTTCTATTTTCCATGCCCTTTTAGCTGTTTCTTAAGTGATGAGGTACACATGGTCTGGTGTAGGGACAAATGACATATTATTTGCTCCCCAACTAATCTTCACTGCTTTTGTGGTTATTGGCAAAGCCTCCCGGGATCTGAATATTTCTGCGCCCCCCCCAAACCCCCCCCCCCCAGCAAGATGCTGTGTCCTGAGCGAGGCTCCATCCTAAAACGGACTTACTGGAAACGTCTGTCACGTTGGATTGCAAGACAAGAGGAACAAAGCTCTGACGTGGCTTCTCTAACTCAGCACCATTTGCCTTTTGAGCTGGTACTTCGTTGTGGTGGGGCTGTGCGTTGTAGGCTGTTTAACAGCATTCCTGACCCAGTAGATGCCAGCGATACCCCCCCAAGGGTGACAACCAGAAATGTCACCGGACAGTGCCAAGTGTCCCCTAGGGGATAAAATCACCCCCTGCCTGAGTACCGCGGGGCTGGACTCTGAAGATCGTCTGAAGATTCGGTGACGGTTTTCCAGTTTTTCTTTCCAACTTTTGCTGGGACGTTTGCATTTCCTATAGTACCAATTAATGCATTGGGTAAACAACACAAACGGATTACTTACAAGTGCCTAGAAATGTTAATCCTGAAGTTCTGCCCTTCTTATAATAGGTCCTGTTGCTGTTTATGAAATCCCAGCTGGGGAAGGTTCATAAAGACCTTCCCTCCCTCAACTGGACTCTCCTCCTCCTCCTCCTAAAATATCCTCTCCCGCCTAACCTCGGGAAGTCAAAACACGACTGTTTACCGGTTACGAGTGGCTAGCTAAAGTCATCCCACTCTTTATGACTCCCAGCTTTACTTCCCAAGAGTGTTTTGACCCCGCCCTAGAGAGTAGTATTTTCTGCTCGAGTGTAATTAAAATCCCAGTCATCTGTTCAAGAACCATCACCAGTAAAGTATTAATTGTCTCTTGGAGCTTGAAAGTATTCTTCTTAACAGGACTTAATGGAGCGTACAGATCCAAGGGACATTCATAATCGTTGTCCCCTCCGGAAATATGACACGGGGGAGGTGGATCATTCACTTTCACTGTTTTAGGATTTAATGGAGGGTGAAGTTTTTAATCTACTTGTTGGGAGCTTAATATTTCCAAGAGACAAGACTCCTTACGGTCTCAACAGCCAGACAGAAGTCTCTTTTTATTTATTTATTCTTTTCATTGAGTTTAAAGACTCCCTTTGTGTTTGCCTGTGGGGATTTATTTGTCATTATATTAATTCTTGTTCGCTTTTTCCACTCTTAATGACCGAATATGCAGCACCAAAAAAAAAAAAAAATTTTTTTTTTTCTAAGGCACAAAGGAACAAAACAAATAATTGTGCATGCCAGCACAGAGATGTATTTTGCACACCATTATGCTGGTGCAAACTCAGAGCAGAGCTTAGAATTGATCTTAGAATATCAGGGCCAACACCAAACCCGTGAAAGACATGATATTCCTTAAGTGGATTCCATTAGGAAGGCCTCATTCCCTAACATGACGTAGAGCCTGAGCAAGATTCTAAGCCAATGTTTCTTAATTTTGTTGAATCAGAATACCTTGGATAATCCTGTTATTTTGGTGTATGCAATTTTTGCTTGTCATTTTTGTTCTTGTCATTTGCATATGTGCGATTTATTATTTAAAAGAGGTCCTCTCTTCATGGGATTCAGTATTCAAAAGGTGCAAAGGGCTGTGCAGAAAAAACATTTGCTTCTCCTTTTTTTTTTTTTTTTTTTGCTTTTTAGGGCCACACCCGAGGCATACGGAGGTTCCCAGGCTAGGGGCCTAATTGAAGCTACAGCTGCCAGCTTATGCCACAGCCACGCCAGATCCGAGCCATGTCTGCAACCTATACCACAGCAACGCCAGATCCTTAACCCACTGAGCGAGGCCAGGGATTGAACCCGCAACCCCATGGTTCCTAGTCAGATCCATTTCCACTGCACCACGATGGGAACTCCAGCTTCTCTTACTCCGTAACCATTAGTTCCCATCCCCAGTGCAGCCACTGCTGTACGTTTCCTGTTTATCTTTTTTGGAGATTTTTATACATTCACAAAGATGTTTACACTGTCTTTTTTATTTGTTCCTACAAAGGAAGCATATTAAGCACTTTGTTCTCTATTTGCCTTTTCCACCTGCATTTGCATCTTGGAGACTGACCCACATCCTCAGTCTTAGAGAAAGCTACCTTCCACATTTTTTAAAAATAGCTGCGCAGTATTTCAATACACGGCTGTACTTAATGTTTTTAACCCTTGGTCTACTTATTGCCATTTACACAGTTCTACTCTTTTCTGTAACAACAATGTCACAGTGAGTATTTGCAAATACAAAAGCTTAATGCAGCAACTGCCTGAGTACTACTCACACCACCTGAATTAAGAGACTCTCTGCGTTGCCCACCAGATTAAAAAGCTGCTCTACAATTTTTTAAAAATTATTTTAAGCTAATTTTTGTAGAAGGCTTTGGATTTACTAAGATAGCTTATTGTTAGTGACTAAAGGTTTGTCCCTCATCCCCCAAATTCATATGTTGAAATCCTAACCCCCAACGTGATAATATTAGGAGAGGGGACCTTTGGGAGATAATTCGGTCATAGGAGTGAAGCCCTCATGGTGAGATTAATGGGAAGGGACACCAGGGAGCTGCTTCCTTTTTTCTCTAGTCCAGAGAGAGCATGTGACACAGTGAGAAGACAGACAACCATCTACAAAGCAGGAAGCAGGCCCTCATCAGACACCACATCTGCCAGCACCTGGATCTTAGACTTCCAGCCTCTAGAACTGTGAGAAGTAAATGTTTGCTTTTTAAACCATTCAGTCTACAGTATTTTTGTTGTAGTAGCCCGAGTTGACTAAGACTTTTGCACATTTGTTTATCTCTAGAGACCCTAGAATTGAAGAAAAAACTTTTATTGCAGGCTGCATCCGTCAAAACTCCTTCAACTGTGAGAAAAACCCAGCTTACATAGGCTTGAAGAAAAAAGGAGATATACTGGATTACATAACTGAAAAGGCTGTTGGTGTCTGGTATGGCTTCAGGCATGGCTGTATCCAGGTGTTCAGATACTATCCCACTACTCCTGCTTTCCTCTTAGGCAGCTTCTACGTGCGGGATCCTCAGGACCTCCAGGCTTATATCCTCCCAACTTCCAATCCAGCATCAAGAGAGTATATCATTCCTAAGGGTTAGATCAGGAATTCTGAATAGGAATTCCATTTTGCTCTTTCTGAATGGCCTGGGATAGGTCATGGGTCCACCTTTGCTCCAATCATTATGGCCAGGGAGAAATTATCACCACCTTGCAAATCAACTACACATCACTAAAACTTAAAAAAAAAAAAAAAAAAAAAAAAAAAAAACATGAAAAAACACTAAGGCCGGAGTTCCCGTCGTGGCGCAGTGGTTAGCGAATCCGACTAGGAACCATGAGGTTGCAGGTTCGGTCCCTGCCCTTGCTCAGTGGGTGAAGGATCCGGCGTTGCCGTGAGCTGTGGTGTAGGTTGCAGACGCGGCTCGGATCCCGCATTGCTGTGGCTACAGCTCCGATTCAACCCCTAGCCTGGGAACCTCCATATGCCGCGGGAGCGGCCCAAGAAATAGCAACAACAACAACAACAACAACAACAACAAAAAGACAAAAAAGACAAAAAAAAAAAACCCACTAAGGCCAGTGAGATTCAAAACTGTAAGAAAGCCTCTCTGTATACTCTGTTTGTTCCAATCTTTGCTTGGGACTGAGTGAGGATATGATGGCTGGCAAGCATGTGGTGACAAGTCTGAAGATAGAAAACCAACGCAAGAGGAGAGAAAGCAAAAGGATGGAGAGACCCTGAATCCTGGTGGCTTTGCTGAGCCACCAGACCCAGGGAACCACTTTACCTCCAAGACATCTTGTTATGTGAGATCATTAAATATCCGTAGTATTTAAGCCATGGTTACTTGCAGTTGTAAAGATCCTAGCGAGCACAGCATCCTTGAGAGAGAGGCTTTCTTCTTTCTATTTCTTTTTTTTTTAATTCGTATTTTATTTTTTTAAATGGGTTTTATTTTTTCCATTATAGTTGGTTTATAGGGTTCTGTCAATGTTCAGCAGAGTGACCCAGTCACACACATATATGCATTCTTTTTGTCACATTGTCCTCCGTCATGCTCCATCACAAGTGACTAGATATAGTTCCCAGTGTTATACACAAGATCTCATTGCTCATCCACTCTAAATGCTCTTCTTTACGTTTCATGGTTGAGGAAGCTGATGCTCAGAGAGACTAGGGTTCTGGCTGAGAACAAAGAAAGAAAGAAGGAATAAACAAAAGAAAATGGTCCTTTTGGTTTCCACATTGCCTGCTTCAGCCCAGCCCTACCTGTTCCTCTCCATTTTCCCTATCTCGTGTCTGGGTATCACGATCGAGGCCAAAACCAATTTGCCAGCAATGGTTTTTCCCTTCTCCTCACCCAGTCCACCCTCACACCCATCATCCTGGGCTTTAAACCCACCTGCCTCTCTATCACTGCCACCGCAGCCGAATCCCAGCTCCAGTCACGGTCACCTCCTACCTGGCCATCAGTAGCCCTCACTGGTGTGTACTTCTGTTCCTGACTCCCACACTCTGCTCTCCATCTAACAGCCAGAGCAAGCTTTTAAAATAAAATCAGAGTGTGTTCTTCTGCTGAATATAAGCCTCTGAGGAGTTTCTCACAACAGAATTTAACACACACACACAAAACAGAATAAAACCATAACCACATTCCTTGAATAAAAGTCCAATGACCTGGCCCCAGCTCATCTCTGCAAATCCATTTTCTGACACCCCCAGCCCACCCTTCACACCAGCATCCTTTTAATCCCGGAGATCTGTGAAAGGGGGATTGGGACGGCTGGGGTCCAAAATGGACATCTGATGGCCAAAGGGCGAGGGTGTCATTGCATCACTGCGTGGAGTCTGTTGTCCGTAAGCAACTCTATTGGCCGTTGGGAAGGCAAACTCTTATTCGTCTTTCAGCCTAAGAATCATTTGGTCCAGGACTGTGGCTCACAACTAGGGGCAATTTTGCCACCCCCTACCCCCACCACAGAGAATGATCCAGCCCCAAATGTCAATAGTGCCGAGACTGGGTGATGCTGCCCCCTTTTGGGTGGGGACCTCCTCCCTTATTGAACTGGCCTCCTGATGACAATCTTTTAGACTGTGTGCTGCTCCCCCATTGTGGCCTGACCCCTTCAGGGTATCCCTCTGCAGACCCTGTGTCCACTGCTTGGGGATCACAGTCCAGGGTCCCGGGGAGGGTGGCAGGTGTGGCACATGTAAGAGGAGCCGGTCCTGGGGGATCAGTGCAAACCCCCCCCCAGTTTGAAATGTGCTTACTGTCACCCACTCAGAACGCCCCACGCCTTAGCAAGTCTTTGCACCCCCTTTCATCCATTCCTCACCCCCGAGCTCCTCCCCCATAAGCCCATCTTTGGCTGCTTCACAGCCCTGGTCTATAGAAGGAGCCCTTTAGGAGGCAAGGAAGTGACAGGTAAGCTAATCTGAGCCCTTTAGGCAGGAAGCAGGGATGCACTGGAAATTGGTGAGGTGTTTGTGACCGTCACACTAACAGGGAACTGTCCCTGGCATTTAGTGGACGGGGCTAGGGATGACACATGTCCTCAGTATGTGGGACAGCCCCACGCCATTAAGAGGTACCACCCTCTCCATCTTTCTGTGTCTTATGGGGCATAAGTATAGGACCTATCAGAACATCTGTGAGACACCCACCTGTAGAAACATCACTCTGGCTCACTTTGTCCATTTTGTGGGCCTGCAATTGGTCTCAGCTGGTTATCGTGACGCTCATTAAGACCCACGTCCGTTTTCTCTTGTCTGAAACATTTAACTCTGACCCGTTCATTCTTGTTGTAATTATGTCCACGCCTGCCCTTGGCCCTTTCTTTTCCTATCCTGATTGGCTCCTAAATCCAAACTTGGCTGTTACTGGTTGGAGTAATTGTCAGAGTTCTTTCAAATGCCTTTTTTTTTTTTTTTTCCAGCCTGCACCCACAGCATATGAAGATTCCTAGGCTGTAGCCGCTGGTCTACGAATTGTCACAGCAGTGCCAAATCCCAGCCGCGTCTGCTACTTACACCACAGCTCATGGCAATGTCAGATCCTTAACCCACTGAGCGAGGCCAGAGATCGAACCTGTGTCATCATGGACACTATTCAGATTCATTTCCTCTGAGCCACAGTGGGAACTCCCTCAAATATCTTCTAGCCTAGAATGCTAAGCACTTGTGTATGGAAGTCAATTTTTCACTAGAAAACTCAAGTCACTTCTTCCAGGAAGCTTTCACTGCCCACGCATGCTCCTCAACCCTCTGACTGTGCTGAGCACGCCCCTCGCCTAGCACTTGTCGCCTAGGTCCTTAGATTGTTGGTCTGAGCCTTTGCTTAACATCTGCCTGCCCCCTATACCTTGCAGGCTTCCTGAGAGCAAGGACTGGTCTTCCTTATTCTTCCCTGTTTGTTTGCTATGTCTTCCAGAACACAGGAGGTGATCCATATATATTTGCTAGACAAAAAGGAAGAGAGAGAAGGAGAGGAGGGAGGGAAGAAAACATTATTTCCAGAGCTTTATGTTTTGAAAAAATAATAAATAATAATCCACTGAAGCATCATTTGGAGTTTGGAGTGTTACCTGGTAGGTTCACGGTAAAGCACTAACTCTCATGTTTTGCTAGCTTGTGTGTTTATTATTTATTCCTTTGCGTGGAATTTTTGAAAGTTGCTTCCTTCTTTTTCTTTTGTTTTCTTTTTGGGCTGCACCCGCGGCATATGCAAGGTCCCAGGCCAGGGATTCAATCCAAACCAGAGCTATGACCTATGCCACAGCTGCAGCAACGCTGGATCCTTAACCCACTGCCACAAAACAGGGGATCGAACTGGCACCTCCGCAGAGACAAGGTGGATCGTTAACCCACTGTGCCACAGCTGGAACTCCCTCAAATCCTTCTTGAGGACACCAAGCAAGGCATTCCCTGGTGACTTAGCAGATTAAGGATCCAGCGTTGTCACTGCCATGGCTCAGGTCACTGCTATGGCACCGGTTCCATCCCTGGCCAGGGAAGTTCCACAAGCTGCAAGCATGCCAAAAAAAAAAGAAAAAAGAGAAACCAAGCAGAATCGACAAAAGTGAGTTGCTGCTTTTTGTACAAGCAAAGGTTGAAGTTTTTCTTGGCGGATCACATCACAGTTCCTACTCTGAGCCCGGCAAGCTCCCCGTTCCTGCCTTCAAGTGGCTCACACACCGGAGGGAGACTCAGACTCAAAGACGGGTCATTGTGGAGCCATGTCGATTCAGGGACAGGTCATTACAAAGATGTTGGGGGTGGGAGGGACCGAGCAGAACGCCTGGGAGCGCTGGACAACGTGGTGAGGGCTGGTGTGTTATCCAAACATGTCAGTTTCCAGTGACAAATGGAACCACCAGGGGGGTGACGGCCTCCTCCAAAGCCAGCATGACATGTGATGACGGGGAGCTGGATGCAGGGTGTTAAAGCCGTGGCCATAAATCGGACGATGTTCAAATGTGCCATCGCTGGGTCAGGGCAGTCTCCAGATCTGTCAAACTACTTACCCTTGGCCCCAGGTCAGCCTTTGTAGAAAGAATTGTTTTCCCGAACCCCCCTCATCCTTCATTTCCTCACTGTCTGTCATCCCTCAAGTTTGGATGAGTCTGGATGGTTTCATAAAAGCTTTGAATTACAGAAGTAGGAAGTTGAACACTGTAAAAAAGCTTAAAATATACCTAAAAGAAAAAAATGACCTTAAGATTAAGATTTCAAGTGTCATTTCTTTGCATAGGCATTTTTTAAACTAAGTGGGATTTTTCTGTACATGCTTTTTCCTTTGGGAAATAATGATAGGCTCCCAGGACCTCGTGAAGGGCACAGAGAGGCCCCGTGTACCCTTCCTGCAGCTTCTCCCAGTGGTCACAGCTCACATGTCTGTGGTACAGAGTCGATACATACAGTTGTGTAGCTTTTTAAGAAAACTCTTACTCCAGGAGTTCCCGTTGTGGCTCAGTGGTTAACAAATCTGACTAGGAACCATGAGGTTGCAGGTTTGATCCCTGGCCTTGCTCAGTGGGTTAAGGATCCAGCGTTGCCGTGAGCTGTGGTGTAGGTTGCAGACGCAGCTCAGATCTCGAGTTGCTGTGGCTCTGGCATAGGCTGGAGGCTACAGCTCTGATTGGACCCGTAGCCTGGGAACTCCATGTGCCAGGGGTGCAGCCCTAGAAAAAGGCAAAAAGACAACTCTTACTCCAATGTGAACATCTTTCTGCGTGTTTAATCTCTCTCCTTTCCTGGGTGCCATGCTTGCCCCCTGGGGTCCAGTTCTCACACGGCAGCCAGAGAGATTTGGTTAAAACCTAAGGGGAGGGCAGCCCTCCTTTGCTGGGAACTCCCAAGGGGATCTCAGCTCATTCAAAGTCGGCACTTTTACAGCAAACTGGGAGGCCTTGATGACAGCACCCGGCTCCCACCCCCGACCCTCCTTCAAATCTGCTCCCTTTTACCTTCCCCTGACTTACTCTGCATCAGCCATGCTGGCCTGCTTGCTCTGTCCAACATCTCAGACGTGCTCCTGCCCAGATCCCTTGCACTGGCTGCTCCTCAGGCGTAGAGTCAATTGTTATATCTATTCTTCATTATCTGAACACCTGCCCCCCCAATTAGGACAGAAGTGTCGTAAGGAGGTATCCCAGCCTCCTAGAGCCCACTGCTCTGCATACCAGGTGTTCAATAAAACAGCCATTGAGGCTCACATTAAAAGTGATCAAGAGCTTGTGTCCTGTGTTCAAATCCCAGCTCTGCCACTCAGCTACGTGACCTGGAGCAAGTTTCTTTCCTGTGCCTCGGTTTCCTCATTGGAAAATGAAGGAATAATAATTACCTGCCTCATACAACTTAGTTGCCTTAATTAAGGATTACTTCAGTAAACCTATGTAAGGAACTAGTGCAGTGTCTGGCATAAAGCAAATGGTAGACAAGCATGCTAATTGTCATTATTGTTTTATAGAGCATTGCTGTTGATTATGTGCCAGTGATTGGTTTTAACAATAGCTGGATAGTTGCTTTCCGTTTCTCATGGGTTTATAGAAAAATACAGTGAGCTTCCGTATAGTTAGAACTTTGCATGTGCCCTTAATTATTCCTTTAAGGGAAAATGTTCGTGATGGCTTTTAATTTACTTTTAAATATAATTTCTCTTCCCAACTAGGCTATTTCTTGTTGGATAACAATTTCTTCTGCTTTGTTTTTCTATCACCAGTGTCTTATATTTCACAGGTTGTACAAATATCCCTCAGGCAATTGTTGAATAAGTGAATATTTAAGTGAATGAAAATTATCCTTTTCCAACACATTCATCAACTGCAAATTAGTATTTCATAAATGGCACATGGTAGGTACCAGTGGCAGGGATTGCTCTTGTCCCCAAGTAGCCATTGTTCTCTTCTGTAAAAACAGAAACCCTGATTAATGGCAGGACAGGTTGGTGTCCAGAGTAAAGACTACATTTCCCAGCCTCCCTTGCAGCTAGTTGTGGTCACATGACTATGCCCTGGCCAATGAGGTGTGAGAAAGTGTGAGTGGGAATTTCCCAGTAACGGCCTTAGGGAAGGAGCCTGGTCTCTATCCTTCCTCTTGCTGTAGGTAAATGTTGACGTGGCACCTGAAGCTCATGCTTCCATATTGGACAGTGGGAACCACAATTTGAAAGGAGTAGAATGGCTAGATGGAATGAGTCTCAGTTCCTGATGATCAGGGAATCACCCTACTGGCACTCTGTTGCCTTCAGAGAAGTAAGCGTCTGTTTGTTTAAACCACTGTGACTTTGTGGTTTCTATCCTCCACAGCCAGACCTAATCCTAACTCATTCAGGACTCAGTAACTATTTCTTGACTGAATGAGTGGAGAATGTGTACATATTTTCCTAGGTTTGCATTTGGCAAAGCATTTTCTCAAGCAGGGACTTGCTTGATTTGGTAAAGGTCCTGAATTAAGTTTGTACTTGTCCTTTCGGGCATCTCCTGCTAGTCTCTGGTATTTCTATAATGTGATGTATCCTGTAGGAGGCATTTGTATACAAAGGTCACTCAGTTTGCTTTAGACAAAGACATTTAATTGACTCAGAAAACAGAAATCTTGCATCTCCAATTTGACATAATGATTCAGTAATGTCATCAGATTTTTTTTTCCTAACCTCTATTTCCCCTTTCTCAGCATTTTACTGATGTCTCACGTCCTGGTCCTGAGGTGGCTGCCACCACAGCCAATATCATTTTCTCACACAGCGAAGGGAACCAGGAGTCGGGACTCAGCGCTTGTCTCTCCTATGGCTTCCTCTTATTGTGAGG
The DNA here is from genome assembly GCF_016906955.1 of Phacochoerus africanus. Classification (NCBI taxonomy): domain Eukaryota; kingdom Metazoa; phylum Chordata; class Mammalia; order Artiodactyla; family Suidae; genus Phacochoerus; species Phacochoerus africanus. Next base: position 9,808,844 of record NC_062546.1, read on the forward strand.
AAGGGAAATCTTTTCCAGAGGCTTCCAACTGGTGCCTGCTTCATTGGCTAGACTGGGTCACATGACCTCCTCCATAGTGTCCCTGGGGAAAGGCAAGGGAATTGCTCAGACTGATGCAGACCAGCTGGTCCTCAGAGTAGAGTCCATAGAATCCTGTGGTATCTGAGACTCTCTCAGTCAGGGGGCTGTGAAGTTGAAACAATTTTCATAATAACACTAAAAAGTTACTTACCTATTTTCATGGTGTGGACATTTGCATATATGGTGCAAAAGCCGGAATAAGAGTCCTGCTGCTATCTTCTGTTAAAGCCAGGCATTGAAGAGATTTGCATAAATTATGGAAAACTGACTGCCATTCTTCTCACTAAATTTTTTTTTAATTTTGGAAAATATTGTTCATATTTCCAAAAAAATGTTTACTAATAAGTAATGGGATTATTATTGTTTTCAGTGAATTACATTTGCCCCTCAGCATGTGCAAAGGCTTGGTTCCAGGACCCCCTGCAGAGGATGCTCCAGTCCCTTATGTAAAATGGCACGTAGTAGGGTCAGCCCTCAGTATCCACGGAGGCAGGACTCACCCCAGCAGAGGGCAATTGTAATAAACAGATATTTAAAAGTTTCTCGGAGTTCCCATCGTGGTGCAGTGGTTAACGAATCCGACTAGGAACCATGAGGTTGCGGGTTCGGTCCCTGCCCTTGCTCAGTGGGTTAAAGGATCTGGCGTTGCCGTGAGCTGTGGTGTAGGTTGCAGACGTGGCTCGGATCCCACGATGCTGTGGCTCTGGCGTAGGCCGGTGGCTACAGCTCCGATTAAACCCCTAGCCTGGGAACCTCCATTACGCCAAGGGAATGGCCCTAGAAAAGGCAAAAAAAGACCAAAAAAAAAGTTTCTCAGTTTTGATTTCTAAGTTGGCATCGTGAGATCAAAACATTTGAGAACTGCTAATTTAGATGAATCCAGCAGATAAGCCCCATTCGCTCTGCACAAAACCAAGGTCTTGTAATAAGGAATGAGAGGAAGTGGTTGTCCAGCAGGCAAGCAAGGATAGCTGCAACACTTTCCAGGAGCTCAGATTATACATACAGCTTATGTATATTGTTAAATATTTGTATCTTTTTTTTGTCATTTGAGTATATGATTTATATTAAATTTATACTTCGTGGTGTTGAGTTTCATCTTTAAGAGTTTAGACCCAGTGGTTCTGGCACTAATTAGTTATATAACCTTCAACAGTACCTCCACCTCTTGGAACCTCAATATCCTAATCGGTAAAATGGGATGATGGACCGCTCTTGTCATTTTTGCAAATTCAGCCTTCTGGTGGGTGACAGAGATGGACAACATGAGCACCTGGAACGTTCTGGATACAGGGTTAGTGCTTGCCGTTAATTCTCTCCTCTCTCTCTCTTTTTAATTTTATTAATGTTCTAAGTTACAATCATTCTCATAAACTTTTAGCACCTTGAGAAACTGAGGCCCACCAAAGTGATGTTTTAGTGTGACGTGGTGAAATAGCCAGAATTGAATGATATGGGGCAGGGGTGGTGATTGGGGCGGCCGGGCGGGGGGGGGGGTCCCTCCCTTTCAGTAGGACATAAAATTACACCATTACACGTGACAGGCAATGGTCAAATGGTTCTGCCCTGCTCTAGTACCTGGTTCATTTCCCCCCCTCTCTTTTTCTCTCTCCCCTAGCATAAAAATTGCTACCTAAATATGCATGTGGGCATCTGTATTTATTTATTTCGTGCCTAACTTTATATCCTATCATAAAGGAAATAAAACCATAAATAAATAGATCCAGGAAGCAATTTCCCACCATCTTGGATGGGCTATTGCCCTGTCCCCACCAGGAGTAAAATTGCTATTTTAAAAAAGGCCTTGGGAGTTCTCATCGTGGCGCAGTGGTTAACGAATCCGACTAGGAACCATGAGGTTGCGGGTTCGGTCCCTGCCCTTGCTCAGTGGGTTAAGGATCCGGCGTTGCTGTGAGCTGTGGTGTAGGTCGCAGACACGGCTCGGATCCCGCGTTGCTGTGGCTCTGGTGTAGGCCAGCGGCTACAGCTCCGATTGGACTCCTAGCCTGAGAACCTCCATATGCCGCGGGAGCGGCCCAAAGAAATAGCAAAAAGACAAAAAAAATAAATAAATAAATAAAATAAAATAAATAAAAAAGGCCTTGGAGTTCCCATCGTGGCGCAGTGGTTAACGAATCCGACTAGGAACCATGAGGTTGTTGGTTCGATCCCTGGCCTTGTTCAGTGGGTTAACGATCCGGCGTTGCCTTGATCGTTGAGCTGTGGTGTAGGTCGCAGACGTGGCTCGGATCCTGCGTTGCTGTGGCTCTGGAGTGGGCCGGCGGCTACAGCTCCGATTCGACCCCTAGCCTGGGAACCTCCATATGCCGTGGGTGCGGCCCTAAAAAGACAAAAGACACACACACAAAAAATAAACAAAAAAATTAAAAAGGCCTGAGGGGCTGTTTGATGAGCATGGGAATTTCCCTTTCAGTAGATAACGATGTTCTGGAACTGAATCTTCTTACTGCTTGTACACCATTGCAAAGGGACTAAATGCCACTGACTTTTACACTTGAAAATAGTTAAAAGTGATAACTGTTGTGTGTATTATACCACTGGAAAAAAATACATAAAGAGGCGCAGTGGGGCTCTCTGGTCCCTCTTAGGGAGACCTGGAGAGGACTGGAGTTCCCCAAACTCTTCCTCCGCAGTGAATTCTCCTTCTGCTGGAGCCTCGGGGTCCTCCTCCCAGACGCGCCTCCTCCTGGACTGACCAGTCCGTCTGCCCATCCCACCTCTTGGTTTCCTCTTGGCCTGGAAGCTGGAAGAATTACAATGACATCCCCCCCCCAAATGTCTTATGCAACAAGATCTGGAAAGCGGTGTCTCTTGCCAGAATGAAGCCGTCGGTTTTGCTCATGCCAAACGACTGTCACCCTCTGAAGCCACACGGAGGCGTGCCCTCCAGACAGTGCTCTCATCCTTTGTCATTTCAAGTGCAGGGAAGGCTGTGTCACTTTTTAGAAATGCAAGATGTGTTCTCCAACTGCTCAAAGCCTTGCGTTTTACTTACTGTACTTGTGTTATCAAAGACCCCGTCAAGTCAAGTGATTTCCTCTGCTTTTGTCCAGGACTCTGGAGAAAATGACACTTAATCACCCCACATGCCCTTCTGCCTGTGCTCCCCTCTGAGAAATAAAGCCGTAAATATGTTCAGTTTCTGTTGACATTCACACCGGAAAGAGCCGAGTCCCAGGTATTGTGGTTCCTTTGGTATTTTATTACCAAACAGCAAGAGAAAAATAGCAGAGAGGCCTTCCTGGCAATTCCGGGAAAGGCCACGTGTTTCTTTTTTCTCCCCGAGAGGGAGGAACGCATCTCCGCACCACTGCCAAAGCCCAAAGGCTCCTGAATGCGATGCTGCTGCTGCACAGAGCCATTCAATAAAACGCTTAGAGCCCTAGGCTGAAACGCCCAGGAGCAGGGAAGTGGGGGCTCCGAGAAGCTTAAGGAACCGGACTCCCCCCTCCCGTCTCCCCTCCTCACGGTGGAAAATATCAACAACATTCCTGGCCACTGTAATCAAATACTTACGCAAAAGCCAAGGAATGCGCAATAATTTGTCAGGCGTCCTTTTAGTGGAGTCCGCTAGAGCAAACTCTGGCGGGCCCCCTTGACCCTGAGAGAGGGTGCCCTTTGACCTTCTTTGGGCCTCTTTTATGCGGGGCTTCACTCTGACCAGATGGCTAAACTATCAAAGGATTTTATGAGGAAAAACTGCTTTCTCAACTCGCAAGTTGTATATTTCTCTCCATGTTAATGTGAACTATCAACCCAGAAGCTTTAAATTGAGAACACAAAAGGTGTCGTGCAGCTGGGCCCCCGGCCTCCCAGCATTGTGTGTGAGCACAAGGGCTTCGGGTGTTTGCAGAGAGAACAGCTGACACCCAGATGAGGACAATTTCAGCTAAATATTTAAAATAGCCATCAAGAAAGGAATGATTGATTGATTTTTTTTTTTTTTTTTTTGGTTCCAGCCATGATCTTTTATCAAGCTGCCGGCACGCATGCTTCCTGCATAAATGCATAAATCCAAACTGTAGGTTTCTTTTTCTCCATCCCATGTCTCCACCTTTCAGGAAGGCTGGGTGACAAAAAGTCATGAGGTCCAACTGCCCCTGCCCCTGGAATCCAAAACAGAGGGTCGCCTCTCACCATTAGAGTTTAAGTGACATAGTCCTAAGACCTAGGGCGGGTGGTGTGTGTAAACGTGTGGTTTGTTTTGTAAATTCTTAGGAATGTTCCTCCGAAATAATAGGGATGCGTGGACTCCACACATGTTTACGAGCATCACCCAAATGGGGGACCCAGTTCCAGCCCCAAGAGGATGGCTGGAGCCGGGGCTGGGAGGTGCTTACTGAGAAGATGCTCCCATGTGTTCTGTGCTGAGAAAAGCAGCAGAGAAATAAACACCCCCAAAGGGCAGGCGGTAATAAGTGCTGTGATGAGAACAAGACAAAGCCCTGTGATGGGGGCCACTGTGCAGGACAGGGGTGACCCTCAAGGTGGTGTGGTCAGGAAGCGCCTCATTGAGAAGGTGATACGAAAGCAAAGATGGAAGCAGAGCTCGCCATTCCAAATCTGTGTCGTGCTGAATTTTCTAGTGGCCAGGTTTAAAGAGGTAGAAAGAAAATACGTGGGAATAATTTAAAGTTATTTTATTTTAATGAATGGTTTGAATATACAAATTAATATTTACATATTTTTAGGTTTATTTGAATGATAGATTTCATTTTATTTGCATTATCCTAATTTTATTTAGTTTTCATTTTAAAAACAATCTTAAATTGATGTTTATTACTTGTTCTTTTTACATTTATTTAATAATATATTTTATTATACTCAGCCTTACATTGTCTAGTAGCCAGATTAGAAAGGGTTAAAAAACAAAGACCAATTTTAATAATGTATTTTATTTTTATTTAATGTATCTAAAACTTCTTTTCAAAAATGTTTTGGAAAAAAGTAACAGATTTTTTTTTTTTGGTGGGGTTTATTTATTTATTTATTTTGGTTGTTTCCCGTGCTAAGTCTTTGCAGTCTGCTATAGATTTTATGCCAACAGCACACCTCAGTATGGACTCTTTTAAGTTTTTCATGAGAAAGATTTGATCTGAGTTTAGATTTAAATCACATTTACAGTTGAAAAGGTAGATTCACAAACCCAAATCGTGCTAAAGATACCTTAAAGTGCTCAGTAGTGAATTTTAATTTAAATGAAAATGAAGCAAAGTTAGAAATCCAGTTCCTCACACACCAAGGGGAGGGACCCTGGGTGATGGGGTCACCCGGCTCAGGTGTCTGGGAGAACCCTGGCGCCTCCGCCTCCGAAGGGCAGCTCGGCGGCGGGGTGGGGGGGTGGGGGGAAGAACCAGTCAGTGCCAGGTCTGGGAGCTAGGAAGGGCTCATCATATCATAGTCCAGGAGCAGAGAGGCTGGCTCAGCCGGGAGCAGAGACAGGGATGGGGTCCAGCCAGGTCCCTCTGGGTCTTGAAGCCTGGGCAGAATGCTCAGATGCATTGTGAGTGCGATTGTTAGTCCCCAAACTTAAGGCGAGGACGCAGAGTAGGAATGTGTTTCTCTCTGATACTTTGGACACCAGCGTATCAACCTCTGAGATACCCCCACCCCCCGCATTAGGTCCACACCACACAAGCTAGGAACAGCAAATGTCACAGGGTCATAGGGAGGCTCACAGCACTGCTGGAAGGACAGAATACCGCACACAGCCTGAATATCCACCCACCAGAGAAAGGATACATAGAATGTGATCTGTCTCTGAGAGGGAATATGGCCCAACAGTTGAAAAGAATCCTATGTGTCAACATGATCCGTCTCAGAAACAAAGTAAAACAAGAAACTATGTAAATTAACTTATAACATTTAAAGATACAGATATATAGATATGGGTGTACATCTAGAATATTGAAATTATTGTAATATCGGCTACAAGGAAACATCAATTTTGTGATAACAATCGCTTTCAGGGGAGGCCTTGAGAGAAGGTGCGATGGGATTGACTTAATCAGTATTTTTTTTTTTTTTAATTTTAAGAATCTCAGAGATTGCAACACAATTATATTTGGTGATTTGGGCAGTGGGAATGTAAGTGATGGTTACACTATATTCTGAACTTTGCAGTAGATGTCATTATTCTCCAAATTAAAAAGAAAATTATATACATAATAAGAGAAAGGGACCCCATTGCCACCCTCTGTCCTCATATGTTATCTGTCCCTACATTTTCTGTAACCTTTCAGGGCTGACCGTGGCTTAGAGTCAGGACATACAGATCTATGACATACTGTGTTTACTTATAACCTTTCTAGAAAAAAGTTGCTGGCCTGGTTCTGCAATGTCTGAGGCTGACTGCCAAGAGGATTTTTAATTAACTCTTTCACCACTGGCATCAAGGCACCTATTTATTCCCCCAGTGGCTTCAGGATTTTGTGCTCTTGCACGTTCTTATCCCTCTCACTGTTTGGAGCACTGAGCACCAAACATGTTCCGTGTTGAGCAGAAAGATAAGTAAGTGGAATTCAGAAGTTGACAGCACAGTTCTCTGACGCCACAAAGAAAGTGAAGATATTCCTCTTTTTTGATTTCTGAAGCTGTCGCTTCTGTTACAGCCCCCGTGTGTGTACCCGCCCCAGATGCATGTGGTAAGATGGTATTTGGAGGAAGGGCCTTCGGGAAGTCATGAGGTCACGAGGGGGGAGCCCCCAGGATAGAGTTAGTGCCCTGATGACAAGAAACACCCAGAGCTTGCGTCCTCTCTGCTCTCCACCATCGGCAAACCAGACACCAGGTCTGCTGGCACTTTAACCTTGGACATTTTCAGCCTCCAGAACTATGGGAAATAAATGTCTGTCACTTACACTATGCAGCCTGTGATACCTTGTGACGGCATCTCCAGCTAAGGCAGCCACTGATCCAGCCTTTCAACACATCTGTCACCAGCCATGTGGCCCTCAGCACTCGGCTTCCCCAAGCCTTAGTTGCCTTATCTAGCTCATGCGGATAAGACTAATAATCGTATTCTCCCTCACAAAACCAATACGAGGCACCAATGCAATATGCGTAAAGGCCTTGTCATGCTTTGTGTTAAATACGCATACGTGAGTTATTCCTGTATCTCTCTCTTTTTGTCACTCCCACTTATGTGAGTGATGACTATATTGGATGGTGTCTAAAAACACAGGTTTGTCAAATAGGCAGGTTGGAAATCTACTCACCCACTTTTAAGTGAACTTGGGTCACTTAGTAGCCCAGAGAACCAAAGAAGGTTAGTGCTTCCAGAATGTGCATTGCAGGTGGAGGTGCTGATATGGGGAAGGGCATGGCTCTTACTCATGTAAGCCAGGAGTGGTGTTTGCAGCAGAGAAAGTACTGGCATTTCAGGGAGGCTCGCCTGCCCACAAACAGCACAGAGGCTGACAGTCTTGCAAATTCATTTAAAAAAAAATTTTTTAATCAAAGTGTAATTTACAATGTTGTATTCGTTTAGAGTGATTCAGCCATACATTTATATTCTTTTTGGTTATATACATATTTATTCTTTTTCAGATTCTTTTCCATTTTAGGTTATGACAAGATACTGAGTCTAGTTCCCTGTGTCATGAAGTAATTTCTTATAGACAAATGTTACAATGAGCTGAATCTCAATAACCACCACACCTTCTTTTAAAAGACAGCCTTGCATATTTCGAAGTATGATTTGGGACTTTCCTGACGGCTCAGGGGGTTTAGGACCCAATATTGTCACATCTGTGGCTTGAGTCACTGCTGTGGCATGGGTTCATCCCATAGCCTGGGAACTTCTGCCTGCCACAGGCGTGGCCGTAATAATAGTAATAGTAATAAAAGTACAATTTGGCCTCCCATTTGTTGCTTTCTTAAGTTGTTCTAGTTATCATTGTGTTTTGTTTTTTGGGGTTTTGGGTTTTTTTTTTTTTTTTTTTTTTGCTATTTCAGGGCTACACTCACAGCACATGGAGGTTCTCAGGCTAGGGGTCAAATCAGAGCTGTAAGCCGCCAGCCTCTACCACAACCACAACACACAGGATCCAAGCCACATCTGCCACCTACACCACAGCCCATGGCAACGCCAGATCCTTAACCCACTGAGTGAGATCAGGGTTCGAAGCCACATCCTCATGGATCCTCATCGGGTTCATCAACCACTGAGCCATGACGGGAACTCCGCTCTGGTTGTCATTGTGAAGTCATCAGGCTTGCTTACTCAACCAGGTTTATCTGTGGCAAATGTTGCAGGCTTCATTGAGTTATGACTATAAACATAAGAAATATGAGAACAAGGTGAAAGGTGGCTTCTTGATAGCAGCTGTAATTTGTCCAAGATTTTGTCCTGGCCTTTGATTTGGGGGCTGACGTGGGATCTAGTGTCCCCTGATTGCATTAAGAGCAGCCTTAGGGGTCAGATGGGATTCCAAGGTCCTGGAATCAGTTGGAAGGATGGAGCATGACCACGTGTGAAGAGACAGGAGAAGAGGCCTTTATAGAAATCCTCCATAACCTGGCCCCCTTGCTGTACAGTGGGGAAAAAAAAAAAAAAAGAAATCCTCCAAGACCTGAACACCAGCTCCCTGCCCACGTGACCTTGGGGGAGGACAGGGCCAGCTTCAGGGACATCCAACCTGTTCCCGTGCTCAGAAGGGCCCTATGCTTTATGGCTCTGCTGCGGCCATCTTGAAGTTCTGAATACAGTTTTAACAAGAGGCCCCAGACTGTCATTTCTCACTGGGTCCTGCCAGTCCTGTAGCTGGTCCTGGGAGAGGAAGCTGGGACTTTGGCTCACCCAGGTACAATCAGGATGGTCATAGTTGATGACAAGTATAGTGTATACCCAGGGAGTACTACTCATCACACGTGACATGCATGAACCAAGAATTTACAAAAGGCTATCTCATTTGAGCCTACCATGTACCCATTTTAGAGATGGTAAAACTGAGGCGTGAAGAGCATAATGATAGTTTGCATTTATCAAGCACTTGCTGTAGATCAGTCATCTCGATAAGCTCTTCATATGCATAATCTCCTCTACTTTTGATGACAATCCTGTGAGGTGACAGTTATTGGTTTGGCCACATCTTAGTTCTTCTTACAAAATTAAACTATTAAGTAAGAAAAAATATAGATGAATCCAAAGAAAGCAGAAGAAAGATGGTAATAAAGATAATTTTTTAAATAACAAAATAGAAAACAAAGGTTTTGTGAGAAAAAAGAAGAGCCAAGCCAAAAACTTTTTTTCTGAAAAGACAAATGATCTAATGAAAACATCTAACTAGACCAATTAAAGCAAATTAAAACATATAAATTAAAATATTAAGGATAAAAATATATTAAGGATAAAAAAGAGGGCTTAACTATAGATACAGAAGAGAATGATAATTGAGATTAATACCGTAAAAATTTCTTGCCAAAAAAAAGTGAATGAACACTTGGCAAAATTAACTTCCTAGAGAAACATCACTTAGCAAAACAGAACCAAGAAAATCCGGAGCCTTACACAGACCAAACGCTGTTGAGGAAATTGAATCAGTAGCTAACATGTATGCACACGTACACACACACACACACACACACACACACACACACACACACACACACACACCAGGCAAGAGCAGGTTTGGGGGCTAATTCTACCAACCATTCAAGAGACTGGAAAGTAGAGGCTGTTTACCAATGCCTGATACCCATAGCTAACATTTATTGAGCACTTACTGTATACCAAGCACGGTGCTAGAAGATTTATGTGTAATGTCATATAAGGTAGGTACTGGCTTCCTCCTTTTACAGATGAGGAAACTGAGGCCTGGAGGCATTCAGGAGCTTGCCCAGAGTCGGGCAGATGGCAAGTGGTACAGAGAACTGGCACTGAATCAGGGTCCTGTGTCAACTTCCCAGACAGCATCCATTGCCTCTGTGTTCAGCTCTCACCTGGAACTGGGCAAGGAAGGCCTTGTGGTCCAAGTCCAAGAGGGTGACGAGTAAGACCTTTGTGGTCTAGGGTTCGACTGTCCGCATCAGTCCCTGCGATAGTCACCAAAGACCCCATCGAGTCCCCTGCCCCCACCTGGCTCACAGTCCACTGTTTTTGTTTTTTCGTCTTAAGAGATGGCAGCTGTTGTCATCAGCGGGCATTGCCTTTTGGAATCTGAAGGTAATAATCTAGCTTGGAGGTAGGACTGGATGAGTATTTCCGTCCCATGATTAATATCAAGAAGAAAGCTGCATAAAAATTACACCAGGATTATGCTTTCCCATTATGGGAAATCCCATTATGGAAGCTACTTAGGACTTTTAAAAATTGGAGTTCCTATAGTGGCTCAGCAGTAATGAACCCGACTAGCATCCATGAGGACGTGGGTTTGATTCCTGGCCTTCAGTGTGTTAAGGATCCGTGAACTGTGATGTAGGTCAAAGCCGTGACTCGGATCCCACATTGCTGTGGCTGTGGCCAGCAGCTGCAGCTCCGAGGCGACCCCTAGCCTGGGAATTTCCATATGCCTCGGGTGGGGCCCTAGAAACACCGAAAAAATAAAAATAAAAATAAAAAAACAAATGTGCAGGGTCAGTTGTATGTTACCTTGATTAATTCCCGAGCTACAGGTGAGGAGACAGGATTCAGGGAGGTGAAGGGAGGAGGCTGGAGTCAGAGGATCGAGCCCCAGTGGACCCCAGCGTGGCAGTACTGGGTTCCACTGAATTCCAGCACAGAGAGGGAGTATCTGCTTCTCTGGAGCTTGTGGTGGTGCTGCCTGTCCTCCATGCAAGGGTGGATCTAGATTTTGGGGGACTTGAACCTTTCATAACAGAGGAGTTGGGGGGCTCTTTAAAACAAAAAACTATGAAAACAGCTTATGTTTGCAAATTTTACAGACACACACGACCACGTGAATAGTTGCTGGGGCTTCTACTTGGGTCAGGAAAGGGGCCTTGAAACTCGAGCTTCACAAGCCTAACACATCCATCTCAGCCCCTGTTAAATCACGCCTTCGGATTTAAGTTTTCTCTTTTTTAATTAAATTGTGTTGGAGTACAGTTGACTTACACTGTTGTGTTTTAAAAAATCAAAAACAGGGAGTTCCCATCCTGGCGCAGTGGAAACAAATCCGACTAGGAACCGTGAGGGTGTGGGTTCGATCCCTGGCCTTGCTCAGTGGGTTAAGGATCTGGCGTTGCCATGAGCTCTGGTATAGGTCGCAGAGGTGGCTTGGATCTGGTGTTGCTGTGGCTCTGGTGTAGGCCGGGGCTGTAGCTCCGATTAGACACGTAGCCTGGGAGCCTCCATGTGCCGCTAGTGCGGCCCTAAAAGAAGAAAAGACAAAAGATTAAAAAAAAAATCAAAAACAAAAAACAAAAAAAAAAACCCACCAGTAATTGTGAGATGAGCAGAGTACAAATGCAGGGTTTTGAAAATGCATTTGAAATTAAGAGATCAGCAACCGAAAACAATACTTATATTTATAGACTACTATACAAAAATCTCATGGTTACCGCAGAGAAACCAACATTGGTACATGACTACTAAGTAAACTCCAGACTTTTACTTGCGATTCACAAAAGGAGCATTTTATTTATTTTTTTCAAAGTATAGTTGATTTACCATGGTGTGCTAATTTCTGCTGTACAACAATGTGACTCAGACATAAATGTGTATACATTTTGTTGTTGTTGTTGTTGTTGTTGTTGCTATTTCTTGGGCCACTCCCGCAGCATATGGAGGTTCCCAGGCTAGGGGTCCAATCAGAGCTGTAGCCTCCAGCCTACGCCAGAGCCACAGCAACTCGGGATCCGAGCCGCGTCTGCAACCTACACCACAGCTCACGGCAACGCCGGATCGTTAACCCACTGAGCAAGGGCAGGGACCGAACCCGCAACCTCATGGTTCCTAGTCGGATTTGTTAACCACTGCGCCACGACGGGAACTCCACATTTTTTAAATGTTATTTCCCATCATGGTCTATCTCAGGATATTGGATATAATCCCCCATGCTATGCAGTAGGACCTTATTGTCTCTCCATTCTAGATGTAGCAGTTTGCATCTGTGAGCCTCAAACTCCCTCCCCTCCCCCTTGGCAACCACAAGTCTGTTCTCTATGTCTGTGAGTCTGTTTCTGTTTTGTAGATAGATGCATTTGTGCCGTATTTTACATTCCACATATAAGTGATAGCATATGGTATTTGTCCTTCTGTTGCTGACTTACTTCCCTTAGTATGATAATCTCTGGTTGCATCTATGTTGCTGTGAATGGCATTATTTCCTTCTTTTTTATGGCTGAGTAGTATTCTGCTGTATATATGTACATCTTCTTAATCCACTCACCTGTTGATGGACACTTAGGTTGTTTCCTTGTCTTGGCTATTGTGAATAGTGCTGCCGTGAACATGGGGGGGGGGGTTCATGTATCTTTTTGATTTACAGTTTTGTCCAGATGTATGTAAAAGGAGCATTTTAAAGGTCTTTATGGCTAACCTTTGTTGAATACCTATGATGTGCAAGACATTGTATCAAATACTTTATATCATGTTACATCCATACAGCTCCCTGGTGGGGTAGCTTGTTTGCTTAGCCCCATTTTGCAGATGGGGCTACTGAAGCCTAGAGACCACAGTGCTTATTAAGAAGGAGTCTGAACCCAGGCAGCCCAATGCCAGAGCCCCCACAGCAGACCACCACATTAAGGTGTTTCCTGTACCTTCTCCTGAGGAATACATTCTCATTCCATCTCTCTCGTCACTCAGAAAACCACTAGTTTGCAATCCTCTCATTCTCTCATTGTTAGAACGGGAGAAAGAGAAGTCACTATGGAGTTCCCTAGTGGCTCGGTGGGTTAAAGATCTGGTATTGTCACTGCTGTGTCTTAGGTTTGACCTGGGGTCCCAGAACTTCTGAATGCCTCAGGTGCAGGCCCCCCCGCCCCAAAGAAAAAAGAAAGAAAGGAAGAAAGAAAAGAAAAAAGTTACTACGAGAACCAAACCAGTTATTTTTTACAAAGCAATTTAGAACCATACGGGCACAGCATAGGAGCTATTTGCCTTATTGTTGATGTTTCAATAATAATAATAAATGAATTAGCGGGAGAAACCTATTCAAGCAGGGTCATTGATGGCATCCCCCTCCCTCCAAAAACCCTCTGTGTTGACTAACTGAATCTTTCAACTTTCAACTATTTTTAGTCATGTTGACACAGCCCCAGTGACTGCATTTGAGCTCAGTGGGGCCTCACCTCACAAGCCATGTGGCTGGACCCATCAAAGCCCTGCGTTCACATTAAAGATGCAAAGAGGAAAAACCTTTCCATCCCCAGGGACGGTCCTCAGCCTGTGCGGGGGCTGCCGGTATTCCAAACAATGATGACTTCTGCCAGATAAAGTCCTCTCACCGATAATGCCACCTGAGGTGCCACATGAGGCATATCAGTGTCTCCTTTTTCTCTTATTATAATCTTTCATCTAAAGATGTGACGCTAGAAAGCTGACCTTACATTGAGTCAGATGATCGGCCAATCGCTTTCTAATTCTCTTTCTTTCTTTCTTTCTTTCTTTCTTTCTTTCTTTCTTTCTTTCTTTCTTTCTTTCTTTCTTTCCTTCCTTCCTTCCTTCCTTCCTTCCTTCCTTCCTTCCTTCCTTCCTTCCTTCCTTCTTTTTTTTTTGTCTTTTTAGGGCCACACCCAAGGCATCTGGAAGTCCCCAGGATAGGGGTTGAATCAGAGCTATAGCCACTGGCCTTTGCCATGGCCACAGAAGGCCATAACTGAGCAGCGTCTGTGGCCTACACCACAGCTTACGGCAGTGCCAGCTCCTTAATCCACTGAGCGAGGCCAGGGATCGAATCTGCATCCTCATGGATGCTAGTCAGATTCCTTTTGGCTGAGCTACAGGGGAACTCCCCATTTTCTATTTCTGATGAGAGAATTCCAAAATAAAGTGCCACTCAGGCTTAGAAGCTTCCATTGCCGAATGCTGAAAGATTGTCTCGTTTTTAGTTCACTGTGAAATAATCCCCCAGACTTTGTTATCAGTGGAGAGCCAAGAGCCCCTTGCGCTTCGCATCCACACAGTGCTGGGGGCTGGAAAGCGAGCAGCAGCTGATCTGAAAACTCAGAGGTATGGGGTGCGGGCACCGGGCGGAAGTAAGCCTGAAACTGACAAGGGGGTCGTGGCAGAATTATGCCCGCCTGCCCCATCTCCAAGTGACTGGGGGGCTGCGTTCAGTGGCTAAGAACCCCCGTCCCGTGCTGGGATTCGGGGAGCTTCTAGCTCAGCTCCTAAGGAATGGGCACAGTGAAATGGAATCCAGCGAGATCATCCTAGGCGAGGAGAGAAATCAAGGCAATGGCCAAGGCCATTCCCCTTCTGCGTTGTGCTTTAGAAGCATGTAATGTGACATCCCCATGTTTGTGTTTTCTTTACATTTCTGAATCAGCCACACAAGTGGTTCAGTTGTTTCCCGCACCTTCTTTGGAGCCCACTTATCTAGTTCAATAAGATTTGGAATTTTTAAAATATACAAAGAGCAATTTTACCACTTATTCAAACCAAACGTCCAAAGCATGCTTTTTTTTTTTTTTTTTTTTTTCCTGAGCCATCATTTCCAACAGATTGTATTAGTGTTGGGGGAGGCATGTGGGGTTTTTGTTTAAAAAATTTTTTTGAAGCACAAAGAGTAAGTCAGCAATCTAAATTTAACTTCTTGAACTATGTGCATTCTAGGCCTTATTATTTCATTTTCTTTCTTTGTGTGTGTTTTCAACTAACTGATAAAAAAGATCAGTCACAGGCCTGTCATTCGGATGGGGTAAGGTGGTACCTTAATATTTGTCATCATTGCCTGACACACCCTGAGAAAACAAACAGCAAAGAAAGCAGCTTTTCATGTGTTATCAGCCGTCCCAAACATCTGGTTTCCCCCCAAAATAAATCACTCCAGGTCAATGAGGCCTTAGTGATGATTTCATATAATTCTCTCTAAATAACAACAAAAACACGAATTAAGGAAATGAATAGATCAAACATAATGTACCATCAACTAAAGGTTTAATTTTTGTATTATTTGCCATTCGTCCTGCTTTTGGTTAAGAAAGCTTTTATTTTACAAAAGAATTTAGCAAAGGATCTGTATTTAATAGGCCTCCAGTGGTGTTACAATAATGAAAAGCATTCTCAAAACTTAAAAAAAAACAAACCAGCTTTAACCAGCCTAAGATACATTGAAGACAATGTGACGATTAAAAGTTCAGTGTATTTGATGGACAAAAATGAGTGGAAAATTTATTAATTTCTGGATTTTTTAAACGGAGTAGTATAACCTCATGTTACAAGATTGAAAAGGCCCAAAAGGATGTACAGAGAAAAGTCCTTTTTCAGTCCCCTGCTTCCCAGGGTCTCTTCCTAAGAAGTCACCAAAGGAGCCAGTTTCCAGGTGAGCCCCTATAATGCAGGGGGTTCAATCACTGAGCAGGCCATCCTATGTACAACACCAGGTTTTTGGTGGTTTTTTGTTTGTTTGTTTGTTTGTTTGTCTTTTCTAGGGCCGCACCTGTGGCATATGGAGAGTCACAGGCTAGGGGTCCAATCGGAGCTACAGCTGCCGGCCTACGCCAGAGCCACAGTAACACCAGATTCAAGCCTCTGTCTGCGACCTACACCACAGCTCACAGCAACACCGGATCCTTAACCCACTGAGCAAGGCCAGGGATCAAACCCGCAATCTCATGGTTCCTAGTCGGATTCGTTAACCACTGACCCACGATGGGAACTCCAATGTACAACACCATTTTTTAGTGTTCCCCAAAGGCTCTTAGTCATGTAATTCAGGTTTTCCGCTTCTGGGTTTCTTCTCATGTTTGAGATGGTAATTTCAGCAGGACCTATTCTGCATAAAGTAATAAATGCATTAGCTTTGCTTCTGCCCTGCCTCCAAGATTTAAATTTGCATGACAAGTTCAAAACCAATAGAATCTGCTATGATGCTCTAGGAATCTGGAACAGGGACCCTGCCAAAGGAGGTTTCCGGGAGATGATGCGTTTGACTCTGGGAGCCAGCCAGCCATTGGGCCCGATTCCTTGTTCTCTGGGTTCTTCCACTGAGTTCCACCATTCCATAACGTGTTGTTGTTGCATGAGTTTTTTTCCTTGGCTTCTATCCCTCCCACGGCTTCCCCAAGGACCCGGGCTAAGTTCTGTAGGACACAGAGTGGCCACAATCAATGGGCTCTGCAAGTACCACCCTCCTTGCCACCTGTGAACACGCCAAGCAGCTTCCCACAGCAGGGGCCTCGTGTGTGCTAATCCCCCTCCCAGAATGCACTTTCCCTGCATTTGCATAATCTCACAGGTTTCAGCTCAGAATGTCCATCCCCGAGAGCCCTCCCTGGGCTACCCTTGCTAACAGTCCACTTTAGTCATCCACCCACTCAATCATTTTCCACCCAAGGACTAGCTTCACGCGACCACAAACATTGAGGCCTGGTATCCTCATTGGCTGGTACCATCCTGTCATTGATTTTGTGATGTATTCATTCTCAGGTTTATGATCCACATTTCCCACTATAGGCCGTCAGCTCCAGGTGTGTCTGTCTCATTCCGAGTAAAATCCCAGCAACTGACCACCTAGAAGTCACTCAACAAATACTGTGAGTAATTGAAACATATTGACAACCCTTTCTCTTTGTCAAACATACAAAAACTATCCTTGTGGTTGCCAAGGAGAGGGGGGGAGGGAGTGGGATGGACTGGGAGTTTGGGGTTGGTAGATGCAAACTATTACATTTAGAAGGAATGAGCAGTGGGGTCTTGCTGTATAGCACAGGGAACTATATCCAGTCGCTTGTGATAGAACATGGTAGAAGATAATATGAAAAAAAGAATGTATATACAGGTATAACTGGGTCACTCTGCTGTACAGCAGAAATTGACAGACATCGTAAATCATCTATGCTTTAATTTAAAATGTTTTTTTTTTATTATTTATTTATCCTTGTCTTTTTCGGGCTGCACCTGTGGCATATGGAGGTTCCCAGGCCAGGGATTGAGTCGGACCTATAGCTGTTGGCGTACGCCACAGCAACGCCAGATCCCCAACCCACTGATCGAGGCCAGGGATCAAACCCTCATCCTCATGGATGCTAGTCAGATTCGTTTCCAGTGAGCCACAGCGGGAACTCCAAAAAATTATTTTTAAATGATTCCACATAAAACTGCACGGAAAAGTCATAGACTCCTAGACACAGTTTTCGGGTCTGCCTCTTGTCACCTGTCTGACCTCAAGCATTCCCTCAGAGCCTGAATGTTTTCGTCTGCAGAAAGTGGGGATCAGAACTCGTAGTTGACAGGATTGGAAGGAGAATTAAACAGTAAAATTGGAGTTTAAAAAAGACACCATCTGGTGTTGGGCGCCCTGACCATGTGACACGTTTCTCTTAAGATGAAAGAAGGTTCCACTGATCACTCTTTGAAAGAATTGGGTTTATTCATTTCTCTTATTAATTAGTGTATACTTGTAAGCTTCTACAAGGGAAAGGTTTGAGTCTGTCCACTCAACCCAGTGCTTGGAAGACCATTTCTTTAGCATTTCTATCGTGGCGGTACCTCCCTGATAGGGTTGTTTTGAAAAGAGAAATAGACAGTACACATCAAGTGCTTTGAATGTTGTTCGGCCCATTTTGCGGTCAGATGCTCTACCACTGAGACATGCCCCCTGTCTGGCACATTTTGATTTTGGATGCTTTAACTGAAATTCGGAGGGAATTAAAAGGATCTGTGTTTGACTGTTTTTTGAGTCCTTGCTTCCATTTTAATGGCCAGGATATATGGTGTCAGAAGTTTAACAAGTGGCCACCAGTGCTTCAAATCATTAGAATCTCTATACAGTCAGAAAAAAAAAAAAAAAAAATGAGCTTCGGGAAATTTCAAAGAATGTGCCAGATGAAAATTATGTGTTCGATGAGATGCTTTAGGGAGTTCCCGTTGTGGCGCAGTGGAAATGAATCTGACTAGGAACCGTGGGATTGCAGGTTCAATCCCTGGCCTCGCTCAGTGGGTACCCCTAGCCTGGGAACCTCCATATGCCACGGGTGAGGCCCTAAAACAAACAAACAAACAGACAGACAAAAATAAATGAGACGCTTTATTTTTTGCTAGGAAACTCTTAACATACTGGCTGAGGACTATTCCAGTTCCATCTTCTCTCCATCGTGTTTAATAAATGGGAGGGAAAAGAGCAGGAAAATAAGGCAAACTGTTATTAGTGGGAGACAGGAAAAGAGGTGAATGTGGCTCTCTGCTTTTGGAAAATTGATTTTCATCCCACTTGGATAGACACTTTTAGAAATCTCCAGATTGGAGGCTGGAGATAACGATCCTTTTCAACACTGGTCTGTTAACGTGTTGCTATGCCGTGTCCCTTTGGAATTGTGTCTGGCAAAGGAGACAGAAGTGATTCTCTATTTAAAAAAAAAAAAAAAAGTGTGCGGTTGCCTAGATTCTATATAATAAGTCTCCACAGGTTGGTATAGTAATACTTTGTGATAGTAGCTTCTAGAAATGCATTACATCATCTCCATCAGACCACAATTATTAAGCACCCATATGCTGACTCCAAAATCTAGCAGTTAAGTCTAGGATGTATGTGCAGATGTCCACACACAGCAGTAAAGGCCTGTGATTGTAGAAAACAAGATGACAGGCACAACTGCTTTTCACAGAGACAGTGACACTTTAGGAACCGCAGTCAGGAACGTTCAGCTTTCTCTCTGAAAGGTGAAGGCTCTCACAGTACGGATTAGATTCGTGCATTGTCTGTGTAATTAAAATTTGATTTTTAGCTTATACAACCACCATGCTAGGAGTATAAAAAGTAATAAAGTCAGTAAGAGCCACCAAAAGAAAACAATCCACCCAAGTGCCTTGGTTTAATATTAATGTTACTACATTTACTTGTGCTGAACAGCAGCATCCCCAGCCTTCATGCCTCTGCTTGGGCGGAGAATGATGGTATTTTAGAAACGAAATTTCAGCATATGATCATTGCAGCTCTCACATGCATTTAAAACCCTGTTCATACATCATCCCGCCCGAACCTCCCTTCCTCCTCCCCCCGCCCCCCACCCCCGCCCAAAAAAGGAAGTTCTTCGTTTTGAGGAGACCCACAGGCGTCTTTGCTGTCAAAATGAGCAGGCAAAGCCGCCAGCCGCTTGTAACTGCTACTGAGTCCCTGACTCACCGCACTCCTGGTTTGTCGCATGATTCCCCTAAAAAGCGCCTCATCAGATCAACAAGGATTTCTGTCAAAAAAAAAAAAAAAAAAAAAGAAAGAAAGAAAGAAAGATCCCCCGCCTCCTTTCCAAATGAGGGGTGTCAGTCCCTGGGCGCAGATTCTAAAGCTCTGGGGCCGTGACCGGCGGAGGAGTCATGGTGCGTCGCAAAGGATAAGGGGAGATAAAGTGTATCAAAGGGGCCTTGACACATGGGATGCTACGCAGGCCTGTCTCCCCGAGAGCATCTCTGGCCTGACTGACAGGGGATTAATCCACGGGAGGGCCGTAAACAATGGCTGAAGTGGGTCTGAGGCCGAACACCTGGATGCGAGGTTGGCTGCAGCGCGGGAGGCTGCCCCACGCTGCGAGCAACGCAGCCCGCGCCGCGCCGCCCCGCCCCTCCTCGCCTCCCGGCCCGGGCTTGCGGTCCTTTCTCTTGGGTAAACAGGTTTGAAAAATAGGTCGGGATTTTGTTTTTGCTTTTTGGTTTTGCTCTGTGCTTGGGGCCAGGGAAGCCGGGGATGTCAGAGACTGAACAGTCGCCTGGGGGAGATCTGAACAGAAGGGGTTTCCTAGGACCGGGCCGTGGGAGGACCTCGTTGGGATCCTGATTCCAGCAAGTCAAGAGTAAAGCAGAGACTTTTGAGATGATGCAGACCCCGGGAGAGGGACTGGGTGATACCCAGGAGTCAGTGCCCCTTTTATTAGAATGCATCCTGTCTTTTTTTTTTTTTTTTTTTCCCTGAGCAAACTGGGTGTTTATATCTGAATGCTAACGTGCATAGGAGAAAAATGACATGAATTCTAGGGCATGCTTTAAGATCCTAAGGATGGGGGTGGGGAGGAGAGGAAGACGGGTGCGTACCTGGAGCAAGGATATTACAGCAAAATCATAATAGTTAGTAAAGCTAGAGTCATTACCTATAGCCTGTAGCCTTCACTGTACTGCCCATATCAACTACTGAGTGGAGTTTGAACATTTTTAGCCAAATAATAAGAATGATAATCTTTTTAAAGTGTTCTAAAGAATGGCAGGGGTGGTGGAAAATTTTGCCAAGTGCTGTGTCAGTTGAGTTTGTTAAGCCCTCTGAATCATGGGCATGTTCTCATCTGCACTGGTAAAGTCAAGAAAACCTGAAAGTGATGAGGGTACCGTTGGGGACAAGCAGAAATGGAGTAAACTGAGATGGTTTTATTTCTTGAGTTGCCCTGCTTCATTAGGAATATACCACCTCCTCTGGTCGAGAGCCTGCTCTACCTGCATGATCTGATTTCATCCTCACGTGGCTCAGAGAGGTTAAGTAACTTTCCCAAGGTCACCCAGCTAATAAATGGCAGATCCAGGGTTCAGATTCAGGGCAATCAAGTTTTAGATTCTGTGCCATGTCAGATACTTACTTTCTGACGAGGGAGAAGAGAAAGGAAAGAGGAAATTCACAAGCTTGGCTGCCCTGTCCTTCTTTGGAGTCATAGTTATCGTTAAAATGTAGTTATTTGGTTTCAAATGACCCATTTGGATTTTTTTCAAAACTTAGTGCAATACTGGTCACAGATCCAGTCTTTAAACAAAATTTCGAAATTTTGTTCATTGTGGATTTTTTTAAGGCACCAAGCTTCATCTGTATAATCTCATTTAATCCTCCATAACCCTGAGAGGTGAATATTACTCTCACTTCACAAATGAAAAAACAGAGACGTGAAAGATGAGTATTTGCCCAAAGCCTCATAGCTAGAAAAAGGTAGATCAAAACATTACATTTTAGGACTTCCCGGGTGGCTCAGCGAGTTAGGGACTTGGTGTTGTCACTGCCATGGCACAGGTTTGCTCCCTGGCCCAGGAACTTACACATGCCTTGTTGCCTTGTGCACTGTCAAAAAGAAAAAAAAAAAAAAAAACACTGCGGGTTTTTTTGTTTTTGTTTTTTGTCTTTTCTAGGGCCGCACCTGCAGCATATGGAGGTTCCCGGGCTAGGGCTCTAATTGGAGCTGTAGCTGCCAGTCTACACCACAGCCATAGCAATGTGGGATCCAAGCCATGTCTCTGACCTGCTGCCATGTCTCTGACCAAGCTGCTGTCACAGCTCACGGCAACGCTGGATCCTTAACCCACTGAGTGAGGCCAGGGATCGAACCCATAACCTCATAATTCCTAGTCGGATTCGTTAACCACTGAGCCATGACAGAAACTCCAAAAACTGCATATTTTTTTAAAAAGCATTACATTAGAATATTATTTATCTTTTTTTTGGCCACACCCCGTGACATGTGGAAGTTGCCAGGCCAGGGATCAAACCTGAGCCATAGCAGTGACAACACTGGATCCTTAACCCACAGATCTACCGGGGAACTTGTAAAATATTATTTCTCTTGATGACTGAGGTTTTTTTGGTGTCCCCTTGAATTTTCTGCCTAACCTTAACCTCAGACCTGCCTACTGTGCATTTCTCCTGAGCAGAGACCATGTCTCATTCATTTCATGACCCCATGTTAGCACATGGAAATGCCTAATGCAAGTGTCAAGGCAAAACCTCCGATTACCAGAATGTTTTCTCCTGTTCAGATATTCTGGCAAAAAAATAATAGCCTAAAGATTAATGATGATTGAAAACAGAAGAACAAACAAGCAAAAAAAAAAAAAAAAAGTCCTTGATTATGTAGCTGCTTCAACTAATTAGGAAAGAACAACTAGCATTTAAGCACTCTCAGCTCTAGAGAATAATGTTCCTAAATAGGTCTTAGAAATAGGAAATTAAGGAGTTCCCGTTGTGGCTCAGTGGTTAACGAATCCGACTAGGAACCATGAGGTTGCGGGTTCGATCCCTGCCCTTGCTCAGTGGGTTAAGGATCTGGCGTTGCCGTGAGCTGTGGTGTAGGTCACAGACGCGGCTCAGATCCCGCATTGCTGTGGCTCTGGTGTAGGCCGGTGGCTACAGCTCCGATTCTACCCCTAGCCCGGGAACCTCCATATGCTGCGGGAGCGGCCCAAAGAAATGGCAAAAAGACAAAAAAGAAAAAAAAAGAAATAGGAAATTAAGCTTATGTAGTAGACATTTGGCCTAGGAATTGTCAGCCGTGGTAGCTGAATGTAGGAAAATGCTGACTTGAAAGCTTTGAAGAACCAGCAGAAACTAGGAAAGCATATCATTAATGATAATTCTTGCAAGAGCGATAGTTTGTCCTTTTAGAACTCAAAGCAATCCCAGGCTACGACAAGAGAACACTAGATCTTTCTGAGAACTGGCGTGAAATTTCTTTCAACTTGGGGTCAAAGGACTCCATCTAACAACAGTAAGCATGATTATAGTCATAATTTATTATACAATTAATAACATGTACAAGACATGGAACTAAACACATTGACTCGTTTAATCTTGTGGGGTATTACCCTCATTTGTAAATGCAAATATTTGCCCAAAAGAATCTAGTTAGAATCAGGCAGAGCAGAGATTTGAACCAAAACACCACAGTGCCCCGCCCAACCATCTAAACCAGGAAAAGAAAAACAAATCAGTTATTTAATTTTTTTTTTAAAGTGTCCCAAATTCGGAGTTCCTATCATAAGTCAGCGTGTTAAGAATCCAACATAGTCTCTGTGATGATGCGAGTTCAATCCCTGGCCTTGCTCAGTGGCTTAAGGATCCAGAATTGCCATAAGCTGTGGTGTCGGTCACAGAAGTGGCTTGGATCTAGAGTTACTGTGACTGTGACATAGGCTGCTGCTGCCGCTCAGATTTGACCCCTAGCCTGGGAACTTCCATATGCCACAGGTGTGGTTCTCAAAAAAAAATTTTTTCCCAAATTCCAGATTGCTTTATTGGAGCTCATGCCTTTCTGTTGGCTTCTTCTGAGCCTTAAACTATGAGCTGTAGGATCTTCCAGCCTGATCCAAAACTTAAGATAACATTCAGTATTCAAAAGGACCTAAAGCTTTCTCAGGTCACTGTGGGTTAATTCTTCCCAGAAGATAATCCGGCATTATCCTGCCGACCCTAAACTAAACTGTCAAGTAAAATAATAAAAGGAACTCAGTTACCTGGTCAGGTGGTTCTGACTTGTGGCCCACAGAACCCATCCCAGCTAGTGGCCCTGGGGAACATTGTGGGGGTTGGTGGGGGGCGGGGGCTTAGTTTCTGAGAAGACCTTCCTTTAATCAGTGTCAAAACTGAAGGGTAAGGGACAACCCCTGGACATCCCCTAACACAGTCCCCAAGGTAGGAAAAAAAACAGGAACAGCTGAGAAAGATGATTTCTTCCCCCAGTAAATTATAAACACAGAAATTCCTTTTTCTCTCCCACTAAACTGTACTAGGTTATGCATGTACTACCAAATTTCAGCATTCCCAGATGCACCTTTTTTTCATATTTTTACATCTCCAATGTTAGGCCTGTATCTTAGAATCGAAGACATGACACATGCTAATTAGGGAGTTCCCATTGTGGCTTAGTGGAAACAAATCTGACTAGTATCCATGAGGACACAGGTTCAATCCCTGGCTTCACTCAGTAGGTTAAGGATCCGGTATTGCTGTGAGCTGCTGTGTAGGTGGCAGACGCAGCTCAGATGTGGCGTTGCTGTGGCTGTGGTATAGGCTGGCAGGTACAGCTCCAATTGGACCCCTAACCTGGGAACTTCTGTATGTTGTGGGTGCAGCCCTAAAAAAAAAAAAAAAAGCTAATTAGCCTCAGTTTTTCTTTCCTGTATTACATAAACTAATTACACAGTCTACAGACTATGGCGTCTTGGGTTGGATGAAATCATGTGCTGGAGAATCATTCCTCTCCCTAAAATTCCCAGTTTATAGCCACAGAAGCCAAAACTTGAGTACAGACATTGGCTCATAACCATGGACGAACAGAGGTTATGGAGCCAAAATATATGTAAACTAATCGGCGTCGAAAACAGATGTGTGGATTGTAGCCTCCGATGGCTTATGAAAGAAGTCAAGCCGAAGTGTTTGGTTAATCCACTGCCCCCTTCTCCAGCCCTTCGTCATTGTAAATCTGTTGAAGGGGATCTGGTGAGAATATGGGGGTGGCTCCGGTTTTCGGATCAGCCTGCAGAAGTTCTGTCTCCGCTCCACCAGGAGTTGCACCCACAATGGCTTGCACGAATCTCGGGTATCAATCCGCAGAGAGAGCCCCTTGAACTCCGCCTGAAGGGAACAAAGGGTTTCCAAGATGCATCCGAGGAGCAGATGTTATCTGAAGGGTCAGAATGCCAATTAGATATTGAACATGGCAGGAGGAGGGTGGAGTTTCCCAAACAAATGAACGATGAATAGGAACGGTCTGAGTTTAGGCTCAGGTCCTGCTGTTCTTTTGTACGATGATTTGTGGCAAATTTGTTTTGTCACTGAGGCATAGTTCCCCCGGGTCTTAAAGTGGTTTTGAAATCACCAAAAGGATTTTTTTTTTCTTTAGATGTCCTTTTCCTAATCAAAACTGTATATCAATGTATTACCTTAAAAACTACATTTGAGCAGCTGCATAGTATTGAAGTGGGCGATGTACAAAGAAGAGTGATTCCCATATGGAAAAATAGAAGGCAGAAGTAGTGAGGAGCTAGGGAATAATTTGATTTTTTTTTTTTTTTTTGGTGGGGAGATAAGCGTCTGAAAGAATTCAGGAAACCAATTTTTTCTTTTTTTTTTTTAAAAAGAGAAAAACTTATCACTTGGTCCAGCAACGTGCAGATTTTGCTGATTTTCAGTTTTCCAGGATAAGGATATCATTTTAAATCTCAGATGCCTACAAATGAGAAAAATGTGGGACACCTGAGATGCAAAATGCTTCCATAGTTAATTATGTATTTATACTGGTGTTACCACCATAAATCATTCTTAGAGAAACAAAACCAAGAGGAAAACGACAGTGGCGTTCTGTTTAAATAATTTCATTTGGTTCCCGAAATACTTCTAGCTATTTGTTTCCCTTGAAACCACCCACATTCAGTAAAATTATATCCTAAGTGGACTCCTACCCTGCTCGCTCTCCCTCTTCTGACTTCTGGCGAGTACTAGACCGTGGAATACCGAAGGCCAAGCCGCAGAAAAGGAAATTGGGATTGCATTGATTTAAATCAGCCAGTGCTGTGACCGAATTATTTAGTTCTCTCTTGACCTCTGGAGG
Organism: Phacochoerus africanus; assembly: GCF_016906955.1. NCBI lineage: Eukaryota > Metazoa > Chordata > Mammalia > Artiodactyla > Suidae > Phacochoerus > Phacochoerus africanus. The sequence goes on from NC_062546.1 coordinate 9,834,341, forward strand.
TCAGATTTGACTATTTATGCTATCTGCTAATGCTTTACTATTTTTCATTGCTTTGCCTGTTAACAATTCTGACCTACAGCCTTCCCAGCCTGCGGGGTCGTTATATTAAACAATCACTAATTACTTCTGGAAACATATGCTCCCGTTTTACAGTGTCACTTAAAGAAAAGCCCAACCAAATGCCTGCATTCGTTTCGTGAATGAAAGCAAAACATAGGCATTTAAATATTTCTGAGAAGTCGAGCATTGCCAAATTGGAGAAGTAAGGGGAAAAGAACCCCTCTCACCCTCATTATTAACTTGGAAATTGCTTAAAATAGCCTACTCCTTGAAAATATCAAAGGGCAGCAGATATTCTCCTTCAATGCTTGTCTAATATGCTATTTTAACAATTCTGCATAAAAGCATGAATATGCTTTTATCCTTGCTGAAGATCTTACATGCAAAAATATTGGGGTTGTTTTTCTCTCTCTCTCTCTCCCTTCATCCACTATATACATCTGGGTATCAGTGATGAGCCAGACACTATGTTAGGTCTCAGGGTCCATGAGTGAGAAAGATAGCCAGAATTCTCTGAAAATTGGCCTTTCGGCTTCTCATTTGTTAGAGAACAAATTCGAAACCAACAGATGGTCACGTTTCCAGCATGTACCATGGAGAGAGGTGACGAGGAAATTATGGGTTGGGGGACATCGCTGACGTTCCAGAATTTCTCTCAGATTGTATTTGAGACAGACAGAAAAAAATAGGTTGTTCTGTCTACGAAATAAAAGATAGGTGCTTTATTCTCAATCAGAATAGCCAGAGACCAAGAGCACATTAAAATAATAATCCACGAAAATCATTCATCATTATCACTATTCTGCTAACCCAGGAAGCTGCAATTGCGCGCAGGCAGTTCAGGGGAGCTGGCCGAGGTGGCTGTGGGTACCCATGCACGCTGGCCGGCCGTGAGAACTCAGAGGCGCGTCGTGCCCAGGCAGTCTAACCACGTCTCCCCTCCTGATGACACTGCGCCACGAAAACTCATGAAATATGACAGGAAAGGGGTCCCCGTCAACTTCCTGACTTCCTGCACTTTACATTCTTACGCATCAACCTCTAATTCATTTCAGAACACAGAGGTCAGTCACCACAAGAAAATCTGAGGCTAAATATACCCTTTTGTCCAGCAGAAGGATAACAGGGGTCTCTGTCTTTTTTTTTTTTTTTTTTTTCCTTTTGACCAAAATGTAGCCATAGCCAGGTGTTTCCCATGTCGGACAACCCACATCAGGAGAGTGTTTACAGACCTAAAAAAAAAAAAAAAAAGCATGAAATACTCGTTTAAAAACTTTTTATTGGGGATAATGTTAGATTTACAGAAAAATTGCAAAGTGTAAGACGCTCACTATGGCATGGTTCATAAAAGCATCCCCACCTGTCTCGGCCCCCAAATGAAAACGTGTAGACAACTTGTTTCCATCTCCTTGGGAACAGTGACTCTTCTGCAGCATGAGAGAGAGGGAGATGCAGATGTCTTTGAGTGGATGGACTTTGAAGGATATACATGGCCAGCGCATTGCTCTTTCATGTGCTTTCATCTTTTTATCCATTTATTGATTATAATAAATATTTACTGAGTGCCTATTGTGTGCCGGGCTCTGTTCTGGGACACAGTGCAATGACATACAGTTGTTGCCACACCGGTGCCAATACTCTGGGGAAGACACCACCAGTGAACCAGTTAAGTAGGGGTCCACCCAGATGTCAGAGACCAGGGCTGAAGGAAATAAAGTCCCGGAGGTGAGGCATGGAGGTGGAAGAGGGAAGCCCAGGAGCACTCTCCTAAGGAGATGTGCTCCAATGTTAATATCTGAATGGATGCAGGCCAGTGGATACCTACCTGGAGGAAGAACATTCCAGCAAGGGAAAACAGCAGATGCAAAAGCTTATGGTTTGGAGTTCTGAGTGAAAGATGGGAAAAGATATATAGATATAGATATAGATATAGATAGATAGATAGATATATACACATGCCTACATGTGGCTTCTCTTTCTGACAAGGGGGGGGGGGGAGATCAATGGATGAGATAGACTAACAAATGTCCGTAACTAGAAAAAGATGAGAATATACCAAACTCTTACTAATGTTTACCCCAGAGCATGGGACTGAAGCGGAAATCTTTCAAATGTTTCCTTTATAAACATCTTTTCCTTTATAAACATCTCTCTTGTTTCTGTTTTTCCAGTGAGCGTGTATTATTTGTAATGGTGAAGACACACAAAATAAATTTCAAGAGTTCTAGAAGAATCATGGTCTTATCTTTTCTTGAAAGAATTCAGAATAGTGTTTCTTGGAGTTCCCTGGTGGCCTAGTGGTGAAGGATCTGGTGTTGTCACTGCTGCGGCACGGGTTCAATCCCTGGCCCGCAGACTTTCACATGCTACAGGACGAGGCCAAAAAACATTAGAATGGGGTTTCTTAGCCACACTTGGGTCTGAATAATTCAGGTTTGGGGACCTGCCTGGTGCATTGTAGGAGGTTATTGGCATCCTTGGCTTCTACCTTCTAGAATCCTGTAGCACTCCCCAAGTTTGCAGACAACTGAAAATGCCTGCAAACATTGCCAGATGTCCTCTGGGGGTAAAAATCCGCCCCCCTCCACTCCCCACCACCTTGGAGACCCACTGATCTAGCGTGACATTGGGTTCTAGAGGCAGCCTACCAAGCTTCCAACCCCAGCTCTGTCGATGGCAAGTTTCAGAACCTGTGATGGTGCCCCTCTGTGCCTCAGTGTCCTCATCTGTAAAATGGGTATAATCACATTGTCTTCCTGGGCTTCCTGTGATCAAGACAGGAGCCAGTTCCTGGCATGTGCTCAGGACAGGGCGTGAAACCGGAAAACACGAGGTAAATGTTATCACTGATGTCCCTCCGTGTCCCGCTCCTGCTCGCGGCTCCACCAAGACACACGCTGTTCACGTTCTTCACGTTCACTCCCCACCCCGCGCCCCCTGCCCCGCCCCCCCCCCCCACCAATCTCCCTGCCAAGCAGCCGAGCAGCTTCAGCCTCAGCCAGGCTCTGTCCCTGCGAATGGAAAACTCAGACAAGGAACAAGGACAGGAAAAGAGTGGCTCAAACTCATTGTTCGGTTTAGGGAGACGCCCTTGTCAAATGCTTCCTGCATCTTTTGTTTTAAAGGGGAAAGTGAGATTTATTTTAACTGAAAGTGGGTTGTGTAGCTGCAAGTATAGTTTTCTTCCCGTAAATGCTTCCAAACCTGCCTGTGTGTCTTAATCAAGAGGTCATTGACCAAGAAATCATGTTGGCCGCCTCCCCCTCCCCCACCCCTGTTGGGGTCTCACACACACAAGCTTATTTTCCCCAAAGCAAACTGCATTCCTCTATGGGGCCGACTCATCCCCAGCCCCCATCTGGTCCACATTTTGCTTTGGTGGAAATTAGAAACCATACCCCTTTTGCTCAAATTTTGGACTGCCCTTTGTGTCTTTAGCTTTTTCTTTTCTGGATCCATGGTTTTTTGTTTGTTTTTTTAACTTTTTAACTGTCCTCATCAGTGCTTTCCTTAGTTAAAAATAAATAGACATTTACATATGTTTATATATATATTTAAAATTTCATTTGTGTTTATATGTTACATATTATATATGCATACTTTATATGTATGTTATTCATAAACATTTATTTATATTTAATAATTTGTGTTGATAGGCTATTAAATAATTATTTCATAATATTATGTAAGCATATATTACATATTCTATACTATATGCGCATGGATATATGTTCCTTTAGTTATGTGTATGTTTAAAGCAGTGGTTCTCAACCTGGGCAGTTTTGGTCCCCTCCTCCCTCCCGGGGACATTTGTCAACATCTGGGGACATTACCTTTTTTTCTTTTTTTTGGTCTTTTTAAGGGCCACACCCACAGCATATGGAGGTTCCTGGCTAGGGGCCAAATTGGATCAGCTGTAGCTGCTGGACTGCCTGTGCCACAACCACAGCAACGCCAGATCCAATTCACGTCTGCAACCTACACCACAGCTTACAGCAACACCAGATGCCAGACCCGCTGAGTGAGGCCAGGGGTGGATGGAGCCTGCGTCCTCATGAATACCAGTTGGATTCATTTCTGCTGAGCCATGATGGGAACTCCTCTGGGGACATTTCTCATGGTCACGAGTAGGGCCCAGCTACTAGACTCTGGTGGGAAGAGCCCCGGGATGTTGCTGAACATGGTACACTGCTCAGCACAGCTCCCACCACAAACTCATCTGACCCCAATGTCAGGGTCCACCCGAGACGGAGAGATCTGGATGTAAACAAATGAATACTCTGCAGCCGTGTCAGACTGCCGCGTGCTGCATGCTGGGCGTTTCACGTGCATCATCTCTTCTTAAAATCCTGTTAGCAACACTTCTATCACTGCCATTTTGCGAATGAAGATGCTGAGGCAGATAAAGTTGTGGATCTTGCCCAAGATCACAAAGCTAGTAAAAGGCAGAGGGCTGGGATTTGAATCCAGGCCTGTCTGAATCCAAAAGCCAGGGTCTTACCTACTGCTGCCTGGCCTTGAAAAGCTGCCTTGGCTGCATTGTTAGGCAAAAAGAGGCAAATTAATAAGTATGCCTCCTTTTCTAGAAAAGAAAAGAATTAATATGTGCATTATGGAAAGATCAAACAGGAAGAGCATGCATCATGCTTTGGCTGGTGGTGCTTCTGGGCAGTGCTGGCTTTGGGGCGGTGCTGTCAGACACAGGCACGCATGCAGACCCATGCACACGCACACCCATGGTTTCCTGGGGTCGCCTCTAGTTGCAAATTGCACATTTGCTACACAGCACTGTCTACATCCTCTCATTTTCTCTTGCCTTGCGAAGGTATTTGATTGACATCTTTCCCCCTCACTACAGAGTTGCCTTCTTGAGAGCATCTTCAGGCCCTGGTGTTCCCCTCTATTCAATCCTCAACTCAGAGCCCAGCACCGAAAGAGCTCTCAATATATATTTGCCAGATCGATGGCTGGGGTGGGATTACAGGGAGCTAGCTGTTCCTCCCCGCAGGATAGACCCCTGTCATGTGTGACATTATTTACTTCTAGTGTATTCTTTTTGAGATCAGAAAAAAAAAGGTATTGTGTATGCTTTTAAAAACAAATTGTGGGAGTTCCCCCTTGTGCTCAGTGGTTAACAAATCCAACTAGAACCCATGAGGTTGCAGGTTCAATCCCCTGGCCTTGCTCAGTGGGTTAAGGATCCGGCGTTGCTGTGAGCTGTGGTGTAGGTCACAGACGCGGCTTGGATCCTGGGTGGCTGTGGCTCTGGCGTAGGCCGGCGGCTACAGCTCTGATTAGACCCCTAGCCTGGGAACCTCCATATGCCATGAGAGCGGCCCTAGAAAAAGCAAAAAGACCAAAAAAAAAAAAACAACTGTGGTCCATCCATACAATGGGATATGGCACAGCCTATAGAAATAAGGTTGTAGGTAAAGATTTATTGCTTGGAGTGTATATTGTTGCATTTGAAGTAGGAGAGGACTAGACGTGTGTGTGTGTGAATTGCGTGTGGCTGTGTATGTGGCTAATGTGTGCATGGTTATGTGTATAGATGCAGAGAGAAATTAGGGGATGTGACTACTTCTGGGGGGTGGAACTGTGGGTGATGTTTGCTCTCCTTTCTCTTTTTTCTTATTAACCTTTTCCTAGATTTTCTACAATGGCATGCCCTTCATTTTGTAATATGCCGCTTGTGTTCCTAAAACTCACCGTGCTACAGAGAATTGCCTAATAAAACACAAAGCTTTTTAAAAACTGAAAGTGGGCACAGCATTGAAAAACCCTTCAGTGGCACATTTTTAAAAAAGCAACCTAGTAAAAGTGGCATCACCATTTTGTACATGTGAAGTTGTTAAGTATATAAATGCTGCAATAAATAACACTTTACCTTGAAAAAGCCCTCAGGTTTGCTGTAAAAGTGGGCATTGGAAGGTTGCACCTGTGCGTTGTTGGGACATAGAGGGAGGAGGGTTGTCTGACTTTGAACAGAAAGTTTTACACCAGGTGTGGGTGGATTGGGCTCATAATACACAGGGAACTGGGGCAGCTGGTAGATACCCAGATGTGCGTGTCCCTGTCTCTGATGGCCTGGGTGCAGCTTTCCACGTTCACCTTGTGTTTCTTACAAACTAAATAAGTAAAGTAAATGCAAAATTTGTGTTATGCTCAATTTGCCTCCCAGTATATAAGTCCCGATACAACAGGTACTAAAACAAGCCTTAGAGCAAAAATGACTGTGTGAGAAGGGAAAGCATTTCAAGTCATTGAAGTACAAATATTTCCAGATTTTAGCTTGACTTTTATCACTCAGGCTTGACAGGAAAATGGTAGATGAGTTATATAACTTTAAAAGCAGCAATAACACACATCTATGGGGCACCTACCAAGCCCTTTTTATGTACATGATCTTATTCAATCCTCCCCCAAACCCTTGAGGTAGGGACCTCACGGAGGAACCTAAGGCACAGAGAGGTTAAGCAGTTTGCCCAAAGTCACACAGCTGTGAAGTGCCTGAGCTGAAATTCCAACCCAGGTCTTCCCTGACCCAAGATCATGCCTCGCTCATTAATTCTGTATTACGTCTGAGTAGGACATGATACAAAGTTTCCATAACAATCTCTAGGAGGCATGTCACAAAGGACAAAGGACGATGTAGCTCCCGGAGGCTTGGCTTGAATGTAATGGACAGTGTGCCAGGGCATGTGCCAGCAGTCCTGCCAGGAATGCCAGCCAATGTGAGACCATCATCCTGACCCTCTAGGACGTGTCCAGTCCTGCACACAAACCCTCAGGTGTTAGATCAGCAGACCACATTAACATCAAGATTGGCAGGAGTTCCCGTCGTAGCTCAGTGGTTAACAAATCTGACTAGGAACCATGAGGTTGCAGGCTTGATCCCTGGCCTTGCTCAGTGGGTTAAGGGTCCGGCGTTGCCATGAGCTGTGGTGTAGTTCACAGACGCAGCTCGGAGCCTGCATTGCTGTGGCTCTGGTGTAGGCCGGTGGCTACAGCTCCGATTGGACTCCTAGCCTGGGAACCTCCATATGCCGCGGGAGCGGCCCAAGAAATAGCAAAAAAAAACCAAAACAAAAAAATCAAGATCAACAGACCTGAAAAGGCAGGGGGTCCCCACTCTGCTGTTCAGAGCAGTACTTTACCCCACAGGACATGACGAGTCTGTGTACCATCTCCCAGGCAGTCTGGCATAGAGGGAGGAGTATGGGCTCTGCGCATGCCCGGGGTTGAATCTCAGCCTCACTACGTGTTAGCTGTGTGACCTTGGGCAAGTCACTTCTCGGTGTCTTCATCTGTAAAACAGAGGACCACAATAGAGTGGTCGTGAGGATACAACAGGTTAACCCGGACAAAGGACTTAGATGAGTGCCAGCCATGGTGGCCCAATATTGCTCATAAATAGAAGTTTCTGAACAGGAATCAAATTGACTCTGGTAGAATGCCCTTATGTCTCAGCTTTCCTTACACAGTTGCAGAAAACAGGTCCAGCCAGTGGTCTCCAAAGTGGAAATCTTGCACCTCGGTCATTTTGACATTGTTAGTCTACTCCCCCAATATTGCTGTGTTTATTTATAAACTCAATGTACTTAGAAATCTACCACTTCAAACCCTGTAGGAGCTTTCATTTCACTCAGTCAAAGCCAACGTACTTAGAATGGCTTAAGAGCCCACCCGAAATGAACCAGCTTCCTATTCTCTGATTTCATCTCAAAAATCCATCCTGGTCTAGCCGCCTCTGGTCTCCTGCTTCTTTGCCACACATGCTCCCACCTTTGGGCCTTTGACTTGGTTGTTCCCTTTGCCTGGAAGCCTCTTTCCCCAGATTTCTGCAAAACTCACTCCCTCACCTTCTTCAAGCCTTTGCACAAAGGTCACCTTCTCAATGAGCCCGACCCCTCACCACCTGTATAAATAAAATTGCAACCACCCCGGCTGATGTCCACACCCCGTCCTGTTATTCTTTTCTGCTATAATAATTTGTACCTTCTTTTTTTTTATGGCCACGCCCACGGCATATGGACATTCCCAAGCCAGGGATTGAACCTGCACCTCCACAGCAACCCGAACTGCTGCAATCAGATTCTTAACCCACTGAGCCACGGCAGAAACTCCCGTACCTTCTAATATAGTATGTAATTTATTACTTGTACTTATTATTTGTTATCTTTCCCTCCTGGCTAGTGTTGGGGAAGAAAAGTTCACACACCCTCATGCACAGTGAGGCCAAACAAACCAAAATGTCAGCGTTTGAAACAGAGAAGGGTTTATTGCAGGGCGGTGCAAGGAACACGGGTGGCTCATGCTCAAAAAAAGAACCCGGAACTCCCTGAAGGGTTTCAGCAAAGTGTTTTTAAAGGCCAGATGAAGGAAGGGCATCCAAGAGTCTGTGATCAGCTCATGCACAGTTCTCTGATTGGTTGATGTTGAGCTAAAAGTGTGGTTAGCATTATCAGTCCCAGGTAGGTAGGATTGATAGTAGGTTTGATCAGCAAGCAGTTAATTCTTCCGTTTGGCAGTGGCTTTTAGCATCTGAAAAACTCAGGAAATATGCATGTGATACTTTTATCTGGGAACTTCAAAGAGGAGCTACTGCAGAGGGCATGGGGGAGGGGTCTGTCCCAGGAAGGCCCCACAGGGTCCCCCTCTCGCTTGGTTATACTTGGATGTGAGCTCCCTGAGGGTAAGGAATTGTGTTTTATTTACCAGTGTAGCTTAGCCCACCAAACAGTGCCTGGCACATAGGAAATAAATAGCTGTCGAGATAAATGAATGCATGAATGAATGTTTGTCTTTCCACATGTGAATCCTGAGGCTAAATCCAGAAAGATGACTTTGTTTTGGGAGAAACTTTTCATTTATCCCTCAAGATCCCATCTCTCTTTCTCCTACTTAATAGATTTTTCAGCTGGGCTGAAAATTTCCACCCAGGCAAAAAAGCCTCCATTTCCAAGCCTCCTTTCTAGGTTTTAGTGAGGTCACGTGACTACATTCTGCACAATAGGATATATAAAGAAGTGACAGGTGGCAGGTGAGTAGCTCCATTGTCTTCTTTGTCCCTTCCTCCGTCTTGCTGCCTGGCACTTGGGTGTGCCATCTGGGGCCATGAGATCCGTCGAGTATGCAAAGCAGAGGAGAGAGAGAGCAGCAGCCTGGGTCCAAGAAGCTCATCACAGCCCTAGACCACCTACCCAGATCTCAATGGAAAGAAAATAAACTTCTATCTTGTTAAAGACACTGTATTTTTTAGGGCTTTAAGTATCCCTCTCAGCTGCAAGTACATCATACACTACTTTTAACTTGGAATAAAAATTAAGTTAGGCTTCTGTTTAACCTCCACGTGCAATTGGCAAGCTTTTCCCAAACACCCCATCCAGCAGAGCGGTCCCGGTGAGTCGGGTTCTGTTGCCGAGTTTCCAATTCCTAACATGTCTGGAATCTGAGTCACGTATACTCCCGGTGTTATTACACATAATATGTCATTATGACTCTAATCCAGGAAACATTTTTTTCACTTGACGTATTTATTAGTCGTGTTGCTTCTGGATCGGCAAAAAACGGCCAAGAATGCTAGCTAGGATTGCATCATTTTTGTCGGTTCTTTTTTCTGCAGACTGGTTTAAAATCAGATCAGCGAGATCTGGGAAGATCCTGGGTCTTGTTTTCATGAGTTTCTGCATTTCATTTTTCTTATTTATTTATTTATTTGGTCTTTTTTAGCTATTTCTTGGGCCGCTCCCGAGGCATATGGAGGTTCCCAGGCTAGGGGTTGAATCGGAGCTGTAGCCACCGGCCTACACCAGAGCCACAGCAACTCGGGATCCGAGCCGAGTCTGCGAACTACACCACAGCTCACGGCAACGCCGGATCGTTAACCCACTGAGCAAGGGCAGGGATCGAACCCGCAACCTCATGGTTCCTAGTTGGATTCGTTAACCACTGTGCCACGAGGGGAACTCCTGCATTTCATTTTTCAAAAGGAGTCCATTTTCAAGGCAGAGGAAGGAAATAAATACTACTTGCTGGGTTTTGCTACTGAAGCGATATAATTTACATAACAGCAAAATTACAACCTATAATCCTAAGTAGCAATTATAATGTTAAAGAATAAGACAAAATTTTATTCTTAAACCAATAACAAAAATGAAGAGTGGGAAATGTTGGTAAACTTCACACAAAATTTAAATACCAATTTAATCTCATTGCTTACGGGGGGGGGGGGGGGGGGGGAGGGGGACTGAAAAACACAGGCATTCTTTGGACCTAAAATTAAATTACAGGTGAACTCTCACAGGCCATAAATTCAATTCTAAAAGCCCCAAAGCCGGAGAATAGATGTGGAAGTGACCCCAAAACTCACAAGACTGAGGTGGCAAATTAACTGTCTAAGCCTAATGATAGTTATGGGCCTCCTAGAAACAAACAGAAAAGCGAATTAGGAATTCTCCTCTTGTCCTTAAAGACAATCCTACTTTTGGCAGTGGGTTAAGGATCTGGCATTGCTGCAGCTGTGACATAGGTTGCAGCTGTGGCTTGGATTCAATCCCTGGCCTGGGACCTTCCACCTGCCATGGGTGCAGCTGGAAAAAAAAAGGAAAAAAAAAAAAGATAATTCTGCTCTTGTTCTCTTGGACACACTCAGTGAGGTTTTATGACCTTCCCATGTGCTCTAATGCTCACCCACCACGTTTTAACTTTAGGTAAGTTCATAGGAAGCAAATTTTGGTCCTAAAAAAAGTGAACCTCGCTCTTCATTCCAGATATAATAATCGAAGAAAGTCTTGGATTTGGGGACCAGTTTAATGCCCAACACCATAAAATATGCCTTGAAGGTGGCCTGGGATGATTTGAGTTCCTGTGCTTGGTGATTCAGGTGGGACATGGCTATGGCCACGGCCATGGCATTCAGTAGCCCTAGAAGGGTTCACCTTCACTCTGCCTGATTATATTAAGGAAAAAATCTCTGTTCATTCTTAACGCCGGTCCAGACTCACTGATTCCTCCTATTTAACAAAGAGAAGAAGGCCTCAGGTGTTGAGCCCTTGGTAAACAAGCGGGCCTAACGAGCATTTAACTTTTTCGCACTCATTTGTACCATTTCCTTCTATTTCAGATAACTGAGTTCTCCACTCTTAATAGTGATAACTAAAATTTCCTTTTAAAGTAAATGTGTATTAAGTAAAAGAACATGGGTTAAACTGTTGTATGTGTAGTAGGTAAACCATTGGATACCCAGACATGCCAAGAATTGTGATGGTGCTGCAGGAATGATGAATTCTGGGAAACTCTGGATGAGAGAACCTTTCTCTCCCTTTGTCTTCTGCCATCCTTTTTTCATCCTTTAGGACAGAACTACAGTTGTGGTCCACACACCACATCCTGCTATCTCTCTTGACTGACCAATGAGTGAAGAGTGGCTTTTCCATTTTTAAGTGGTTGAAAAAAAAAAAAAAAAAGAATATTTTGTGACCATGAACATCATAAGGGATGTAATTTTCATGATATCCATAAATAAATTGTTATGGGCACACAGCCACACTCTACCCATCATGTTTGTTTCCTCAACCTAAGGGCAGAGTTGAGACCCAAACAGTGAAAATGAGATCTCCAACTATTGGAGTTCTCTTGTGGCATGGCAGGTGAAGGATCCAGCATTGTCACTGCAGAGGCTTGGGTTGCTGCAGGTTCAGTCCCTGGCCTGGCCTGGGAACTTCCACATGCTGTGATCACAGCCAAAAAAAAAAAAAAAAAAGAATCCAACTCTTTGCAAAGCTGGGGTTTGTACACCTGTGGGGATTTGCCCAAGGAAAAGGAAGTGACCCACAAGGCTATTAGCATCTTGAGAGTTCCCTGGTGGCCTAGTGAGTTAAGGATCCAGTGTTGTCACTGCTGTGGCTCGGGTTCAATCCCTGGCCCAGGAACTGCAGGTATAGCAAAAAAAAAAAAAAAAAAAAAGGGCTATTAGCATCTTATTTTTTTAAGGTTCTGTACTCTGCAAAATGCTTTTCCTATTCATGAGTTCATTTATCTATTGCTCTCTAAGATGCTTGGGATGGATCATGTTGGTTTTACTCCCTGACTTTCAGCCCTTTTCTTTCAGAGAGGAATGCGGTAAGGGAGTGCCCAGCATAATCCACCCTGAGTTGCTAATTAAGTGAATTAAATGGCATGTTAATTAAGTGTTTTATTTTTTATGTTACTTATTTAACTTATTATAAATGTTGTCCATGGTTGTAGAAGAAAATGAGAAACACACAGAAAAGTAAAATGGAAAAATCACCTGAAATCCTCCCAGTCAACAATAGCAACACCTTAGTGCACATCCAGGTAAGAGTTTATTTAAGCAATAATCGGGGGTGATTAAAAAAAACAGAGTCCTCAGAAAATCAGAGTCCTCTGTGAACGCCGATGACCATGAATCTTTTTACCTTGAGCTTCTAGAGTATGGAAGCTCAACTCAAGATGCCTTTTGAGAACTATAAAAGGACAAATTCTTTTATGGTTGAGTTATCTAGATGTGAAGGTCTTTAATCATGGTGTCAGATAAACCTACCTGGTTTTAACTTGAGTATCACCTGGTTGGTGAAATATACACTCACATGGAAAGATAACATTATGTTCACCTGGATGAATTTGTCAGACTTTCCTCTCCTGACCTATTTTTTTAGGTTGTACTTTTAGTTGCATAATTGAAAGGTTACTTATAAGCTGGAAAAACAGGTTTGATGTAGTTCAGAAGAGGGACGACTGACCACTTGGAAAGCATTCTTCTTGCTTCCAGTATGGGGCAATACTTGTCAGACTAGTAGCACGAGTTAGATTTTTCTTAAAAGTCTGCAATCAGTAAGTTTGATTGTGATGGTGTACGGGGGCGGGGGGAGGTATCGTAAAATAATGTAGAGATGGTGAAATGTGGGCATAATTTTAAATTTCTATTTAAAGCTGTATTACCTTCAACAAACTGAGTAAACTATATAGGATTGTCATCCTAAAGTATTAAATGACAAGACGTGGGACCAATAATGATATAGTTTTCTATTTTTTTTTACTTAGAAAATGAAAAACATGGCCTATTGAATTTCACTGTCTATGAAACAATTCTGTTTTTTATAATCATGTATAGTCTTTTTTTTTTAAGTGTATGTTTTTCTCAATTAGAATCCCTGAATCTTGCAGTTACGTTTCTGACTTTTTCTTGTAATATTTTCCCTAATATAAAAACATCTTATACTCATTATAGAAAAACTAAAAAATACAGAACATTTAAACTTATAATGAAGAAAATTAAAATTACCCACATGACTCGGAGATAATTTCTATTAACATTTTTGGGGATATTTCTTTCTTTTTTGCTTTTCTGCTTTTTTTCTTTTTTCTTTTCTTTCTTTCTTTTTTTTTTTTTTTGCTTTTTTTAGGGCCACACAGGCTACGGGTCAAATTGGAGCTACAGCTGCTGGCCTACTCACAACCACAGCAATGCCAGATCCGAGCCTCGTCTGCGACCTGTACCACAGGTCACGGCAACGCCGGATCCTTAACCCATTGATCGAGGCCAGGGATCGAACTGCAACCTCATGGTTCCTAGTCAGGTTTGTTTCCGCTGCGCCACACGGAACTCCCAGGATATTTCTTTCTAATGTTATATGTAGATGTTTTATATATATTGTATATATATATGCTTTATATATACACACAAATATGTTTTTCTGTGTTTCTACAAAATGAAGATCATATCATGTCAGTTATTATTATATTATAATCACTTTTCCATGTTGCTGCAAAGTCTTAATTCTCACTTGTAGACGCTGGGTGTGATTTTATTGGACAGTAAAGGTACCCAAGCTCATTTCATTATCATTCCGTTGTTGGATATTGTAAGGTTTCCTTTGATTTGGGGTGGACCATTTAAAAAAAAAAAAAAAAAAGGAGTCTTTATGGGAGTTCCCTGCTGGCCTAGTGGGTTAAGGATCCAGCATTTGTCACTGCAGTGGCTCTGGTCAACTTCCTGGCCTGGCAACTTCCTCATGCCATGGGCACAGCCCAAAATAAATAAGTACAGGCTTTTAAACATGTGAAATCTGTAGAAATGCTTATGACAGGAGGAAAAATGTACATATCAGCAGGGGATAAGAGCTGGCAGCTGAGAGAAAATAGAGGTCCTAGGCTTTGGAGACATAGCTGTGTTCCTGTTAGATTTCTATTCAATAAACAAATGTTAATTCTCTAGATCTTTGGATTTTTTGAGTCCCTCAGTGGGTAAAAGGTCTTTTCCCTTCAAATAATGACAAAATTCACTGTAATTTTCAACACTGACTTCCGATCTACAGGACGTTTCCCATGATACATCATTTTTTCATTGTTATTTATTTTTTATTTTTTAAAGTTTTTCTGCAGTACAGTTGATTTACAGTTGTTGTTATTTATAATAATAGTTACTGAGTACCTGGCGTGGACTTTCTATTTGTCGTCTAATCTAAGGGTCAGCCAACTTTGTCTGTAAAAGGACAGAGTAAATATTTAGGTTTTGCAAGCCATGCAGTCTCTGTGGCAACTCCTCAGCCTGCCTTTGAATGTGAAAACAGCCAAGCCCGTGTGTAAAGGAATGGGCGTGGCTATGTGCCAATAAGACTTTTTTAATGGACACTGAAATTTGAATTTCATAGAATTTTCATGTTTTTCTTCTTTTGATTTTTTTCCAGCCATTTAAAAATATAAAAACCAGGAGTTCCCGTCGTGGATCAGTGGTTAATGAACCCGACTAGCATCCATGAGGTCTCAGGTTCAATCCCTGGCCTCGCTCAGTGGGTCAAGGATCTGGCGTTGCCCTGAGCTGTGGTGCAGGTCACAGACGCGGCTCAGATCCCACGTTGCTGTGGCTCTGGCATAGGCCAGTGGCTACAGCTTTGATTTGACCCCTGGCCTGGGAACGTCCATATGCCATGGCTACAGCCCTAAAAGACAAAAAGACAAAAAGAAATAAATTAATTAAACTAAATAAAATAAATAAATAAAAATGCGAAAGCCATTCTTAGCTCATAGCTGTGCCAAAACAGAGGGTAGAACGTAGGCAGCCCATGGGTTATAATTTGTGCAGCCCTGTTCCAGCCTAACTTTCTCAACATACCTAAGGATAGAAGTTACTTGGCATCACTTGTCAATAAGGAAACTGAGACTCAGAAAGTTTTGTTAACTTGCCCAAAGTTACAGAGCCAGGAAGTGACAGGGCCAGGATTTAAACCCAGCTTGCTGATGGCAAAGCTCTCGTGTCTCTTCAGAGCTGGGTGGTCAGAAGCAATCACGTGACCTCCCCAAACCTCAGCCTTCTCAGAGTTCCAGGGTGGCTCAGGAAGTTAAGAACCTGGCATTGTCACTGGTGTGGCTTGGCTCACTACTGCCGTGCAGTTTCAGTCTTGGGCCCAGGAATTTCCACATGCAGCAGGTGCAGCCCAAACAAAAAACAAAACAAACAAAACCAAAACTCAGTGTTCTCATTTGTAACATGGAAATCTTGAAAATGTACCTTTCCATCTGTCAGCAGTGAGAATTTGAGGTAACCAAGTATGTTCTTGGCAGTACTAAGACGCCTGTTACAGAGGAGGAAACCAAAGCCCAGGGTGATTTGCTTGTTGGTATTGCATTAAGCCCCTATTGCATGAGTTTTCAAAACAAATTACCACTAACTGGATGGCTTGACCCAACAGAAATGTATTTTCTCAGAGTTGTGGAGCGCACAAGTCCCAAATCAAGGTGTCAGCAGGGCCAGGCTCTCCAAAGGTTCTGGGGGAGAATCCTTCCTGACCTCCTGGCGGCTCCTGGCATTTCTTGCCTTGTGGCCACATCACTCCAGCCTCTGCTTCGTCTTCACACGACCCTCCCTCTGTGTTTCTGGCTTCTCCTTTTTTAATAAGAACCTTTGTCATTGGATTTAGGGTCCACCTAGATGATCCAGAAGTATCTTAGCTCGAGATCCTTACCTTTAATTATTTGCAAAGACCCTTTTCCCAATGGACATCACGTTCACAGGCACGGGGAGGAGGATGTGGACCTGTATTTTAGAGGGAGCTCCCTTCAACCTGCTGCAGTTACATGGCTTGTCGGCTAGGGCTGGAACTAAGTCTTAAGCATCCTGACTCAGGATGGTCACTTACCCTCTTTCTATTGCAACTTCCTTAGTTGTGAAGTGGGAGTAACTAAGCGATCCGCTTCATTGGGTAGTTGGGTTCGTAGAAGCCCAGTCTGTGATCCTAGTCTTATACACGAAAGTACATTGCACAGTGTTGGGTTTATAGCTGGTAATGTGGAAAGGTTAGCTGTTGCGATCAGAAGCATTATCACCCCTTTTATGAGCATAAGCGCTTCCCTTCACTTGAATTAACAGACCATCCTTAGGGAAAGATGGCCTCAAACCACCAACTAGATGGATACCGTCAACAATTCAATTCTTTTTTTCATCTTATTATTTCCCCCCATGTAAATTGGTGCAGGATATGGAACCAGGGATCCTCCTTGGAAAGAAAAGTAATAAGTAATGTGAGGAAAGCACACTATGTACTATTCATTACCCTTTTTTTTTTTCTTTTCTTTTCTTTTTAGGGCCACACATGCAGCATATGGAAGTTCCCAGGCTAGGGGTCAAATAGGAGCTATAGCTTCTGGCCTGCACCACAGCCACAGTAACGTGGGATCTGAGCTGTGGCTGCGACCTACACTACAGCTCATGGCAACACCAGATACTTAACCCACTGAGCAAGGCCAGGGATTGAACTCAAATCCTCGTGGATACCAGTCTGGCTCATTACCACTGAGCCACGACAGGAACTCCAACATTCCTTTTGTTTGTTTGTTTGTTTGTTTGTTTTCACAATTAGACTCTAAACTCCTGACATCAGTGTCCAGTTACTTTTAAACATACAGGACAGTCTTGGGAAGGATTTTAACCCAGAAGAACCTACGTTCTGTGCAACTGCCTTCTTCCAGGAAGTTCTGACTGGGGGAAACTTTCATACAAATTGATTTCATACCATTTTCTGTGTCAAGCTTAAGGCTCTTTAAATTTATCTCTTTCCATCTTTGGTAACCTCAATTGAATTACTAGGTAAAATATACCCTGCTAGTCTCACTAATCTGACTGCCTGTAATTGGAGGTTTTAATTACCAGCAGTATTTTCATAGTGGAAGGATCCTGCCTTGCAGTTTAGCATCTCAATTTATCTCCTTGGCAGCAGCAAGGTTATTTGAAAGCCTGAAATGTGAAGACACAGTTCAACGCAGTAGGGGATCTAGGGACTTCTGGGGTGAACTGCAGTGACCCAGCTTCACAAGTGAACTTTTCTCGAAACAAGATTGCAAGTAAAGGTGGTGATCACGTACCCAACCACCACCTTCCCTTTCTCCCTTGAGATCAGATCTCAAATTCTATTCCAGTATCTGGAGGTGGGTACTCAAGAAAAGTGAGCTCCCACCACCTCTCCACCCATCCATTGAGCCCTCTTGCCAGAGAATGTTCCAGAAGTACACATGTGACCCAGTTTTGGCCACAGATGAAAGGGAAAACCTGCTGGAGGACTTTTGCAGGAAGGTTCTCCTTCTCTATACAGATGGATGCTCAAGGATAGATCCCCTTTTCCTGCATTTGGTATCGTCGTGGGAGGAAGTGCTGGGGCCGCAGCAGCCATTTTGTGACTATGAGGACACTTGCTCAGGGCCAAAGTGAAAATGACAAGTATGATGCGGTGGAAGGATGGAGAGGGCTGGTTTCTTCTCCTCCTCCTCCTCCTCTTCCCCACATGTTAACATTTAATGAATTTCCACCATGTGGTTTCAAGCTACCAGGACACAGGACCCCCCCGCACCCTCAATCTTCTCTTTAGCTCGTCTGCTGAAGAATTTGATCTTCACGATGACAGGCTGCTTTGGGAGCTTTCTCTTCCCTAGAACTTTGTAGTAGCCAATCGTACCACATCAGTGATGGGGCAGCTCCAGTCTTGTTCTTTGTAGCATTTACCCATGTCTGCTCACTGATAAAGATCCACAATTTGTCAAGGTTGACAGTGGGCAGAAGCCCTGGTTCCTCTTTAAGTGGTACCGCCTCATACCAACTTTTCCAGAGTATTCCGGGTGATATTTGTCGAGGTTGATCCTGTAACAATGCATGCCACCAGCATTATCCTGGCCTCCTGGGTGCTTCTGGTGTTTGCCGATGCAGCCGTGGCCATGGCTCACGTGGCCCCTGAGTTTCCGCGTCTTCCTTAGTGTGGATGGCACGTCAGCAGCCACAACGAAAGAGGAGGGCTGGTTTCTTAATGGTGCTGGTGATCTCCTGAAAAGGTCCTGGAACAGCCAACCTCTGGGGTCCTGTAAAGTGAAGTAAAGATGGCCCTAATGGTCACCCAGATTTCATCCCTCTAATGTCACTTGCGGCTGAAAACATCCTGATAGGGGGATGTTCACAGCGTTTCCCTCTCCCGTCTCCCTTGACACGTGAGAAATGGAACTGCCTCACACTTGAAATAAGGGGTATCATAGAGTACTCTGAAAGTTTATGGGATTCACCTCCACCCTGATGGTGAAGGACACAGGCTTTGAAAGTCACCTGTGCTGGGCTCAAAGCCCCACTCAGCCTCGCACCTGTGACCCTACCTGTGAAACAGATGGGGACAGTCACATTGCTTTCTGTACAGAAAGGCCTCTCCTCCCTCATGTGGTGCTTTGCTTTCTCTTCCTTCCTTCCTTCCTCCCTTCCTTCGTTTCTTCCTTTCGTATTAGTCACCTTGGGTTTCCATCATAGAAAACCACAGACTGGATGGTATAACAACAGAAATGTATTCTCTCACAATGGAGGCTGGAAGTCCAAGGTCAAGGTTGGTTTCTGGTGAGAGCTTTGTCTTCAGCATGTAGATCATGCCTTCGTGCTATGTCCTCAAATGGCCTTTTTCTCTGTGCATTCGAGAGAAGAAAGAGACCTCTGGTGTCTCTGTCTCTTATAAAGACATCAGTCTTACTTCATTAGGGCTCCACCCTTATTTTATTTTATTTTTTCTTTTTAGGGTCACACCTGTGGCCTATGGAAGTTCCCAGGTTGAATCAGAGCTGCAGCTGCCAGCATACACCACAGCCACAGCAACACCAGATTCAAGCTGCATCTGTGACCTACACCACAGCTCATGGCAACACCGGTTCCTTAACCCACTGTGCAAGGCCAGGGATCAACACTGCATCCTTATAGATACTAGTCAGGTTTGTTACCACGGAGGCATGACAGAAATTTAAATCTGTAATTTTAAATTTTCTATTAGCTTTCTTTAAAAAGCAAAAAGAAACAAAAAGCTAAAAGGTGAAATTAATTTTTTTAACAATATATCTTATTTAACCAAATATATCTAACATTTCATTTTAACACATCATTGATACAAAAACTTATTCAACATTAGACTTTCTTTTCATACTAAGTCTTTGAAATCAGGTGTGTCTTTTACACTTAGGGGACATCTCAGCCCAGACCAGCTGCATCTCAAGTGCCCAGGAGCCACCTGTGCCAGTGGCTACTGTATTGGACCACACACATCCAGAGAGAGCTTGTCAGCGAGTTCCCTGGTGGCCTAGCCGTTAAGGATTCAGCATTGCCACTGATGTGGCTCAGGTTCCATCCCTGGCCTAGGAACTCCTGTACTCTGTGGAAAAAGACAGAGCTTGAAAGAATGACCTCCAGTTCCTTCCCCTTCTATCCATTCAAAAAAAAATTTTTTAATTGAACTTGTAAAGTTGTTGAATAGGTATTGCACATACGTGATACAAAAGTTTAGTGGGTGCGAAATTCTATACAGTGTAGGAGTTCCCGTCGTGGCTCAGGGGAAATGAATCTGACTAGTATCCTTGAGGATGCAGGTTTGATGCCTGGCCACGTTCAGTGGGTTAAGGATCCGGCGTTGCTGTGAGCTGTGGTGTAGGTCGCAGATGTGGCTGGGATCCGGCGTTGCTGTGAGCTGTGGTGTAGGTCGCAGATGTGGCTGGGATCCAGTGTTGCTGTGGCTGGAACGTGGGCCAGTGGCTACAGTTCTGATTTTACCCCTAGCCTGGGAACCTCCACATGCCACAGGTACAGCCCTAAAATAGACCAAAAAAAAAAAAATTCTACAGTGAATAGTAAATGTTACCTCCTCCTTGTCTTTCAGAAACTAAGTTTCCAGCCCCAGAGGCAGCCACAGTTAATAGATTCTCAGATTCCCCTGCCTCCTTCCAGAGATGTTCTAAACTCCAAAAGCATATGTGAACATATGTATCCTGCTCACGTGTGTCTACGTAAATACCTAGTTATACGCATATATTGTTTTTTACTCTCTTCTCTACACAAACATGAGCCCTATATACACCCTGTCCATACCCTGATCTTTTTCGCTTAACACTAACCAGGCTGCTTGCTAGTTGCATAACACTGGGCGAGTTAGTAAATTTCTCTGTGCCTCAGTTTCCTCCTCTGTGAGGTGGAGGGGACGATACTTAAACACTCCAGAAGGGTATTGAGAGCATTAAGTAAGTAAAGAAGCACTTATGACTTAGAATGGAAGTTCCTATTGTGGCTCAGTGGGTTAAGAACGTGACACTGTCTGTGAGGATGTGGGTTCGACCCCTGGCCTCACTCAGTAGGTTTAGGATCTGGCATTGCCATGAGCTCTGGTGTAGGTCAAAGATGTGGCTTGGATCTACTCTTGCCGTAGTTGTGGTATAGACCACAGCTGCGGCTCCAATTTGACTCCCAGCCTGGGAGCTTCCATATGCTGCAGGTACAGCCTTAAAAAAAAAAAAGAAAGGAAAGACTTAGAGTAATTCCTGGCACATTCAATAAATATTAGCCCTTTTTTAGTAGCCACAGAGACGTCCGTTGCATGGCTCCCCTCTAAGTGACAGAAGCTGGCCCTGTTCATGTACTTTTTAGTTGCTTTTCTCCTCAATCTCTTTCTCCCACAAGGAAGGCCTCAGTGAGTAATCTTGCATGTCTGTCATTTTGTTTATGTGCGGATGCACTGGAGGGCCCTTCCCAGAACTGGAATTTCTGGTCTGGGGGTAGGGGCACGTTTAGGGTGGGTTTCACGGCCGAATTATCTTCCCGGGAGAGCCCACTGTCGACAGTTGCACCTGCGGTGTGGGAGCGGTGCCTTCGCCCAATGGCAATCATCACCTTTGTTTGTCCTCTGCCGGCGCGATAGCGGGAGCCGCCGCGGCCTTGAGGGTGTGCCGTTTGCCCTCCTCTCGCGGCCAGGCTGGGCGTCTTTTCATACGTCTAAGGGCTTTTCAAGGAACCTTTGCTCGTGTTCCTCTCAGGTTATTGGACTCGGCCTCTTTGGACCCTGTCTCTGCACACCACCTAGACGCCTTTTTCCCCCACACCCTTCCTGGCAGTAATCTGCATTTCCTTTCTGATGTCATCTTGAGCTACACTTTCAGTCTCGTCTTGTTCCGTTTGCACACGGAATAACATATGTCCTTGGTCAAATCGTAAAATAGCTCCAGGGCAGGGCGTGGGCTTCTTTATCCCGAGAATGCCAGGCTCTGGGCCTTGAGGAAGGCAGACTTTTGATGAATACTTCTCAATTTAATTTTGTAAGTGAAAATCAGTGGCAGGTAGTTATAGAAAAAAGAACATCATGCTCCCAACATCTGATTTTTTGAATTGTTCATTTTATCCCATCATTAAAATCACAAAACCATTAGCTCTTATTATTTTAAAATGACTAAAATTAATTATTAAAACTATTGGGTTCTTATTATTAAATTATCAAAAATTCAAGCACCTTAAGAGCAAAGACAGTTTCTCTCTCCCCAAAAAGGACTACCTTTTTTTGGTTTTTTTGGCCACACACACAGCGTGCAGAAGTTCCCAGGCCAGGGATGGATCCCATTCCCAAGCCACTGCAGTGACACTGCCAGATCCTTAGCCGTCTGTGCCACAAGAGAACTCCCAAAGAGTAAATGGCTTGTGGCGTTCCCATTGTGGCACAGCAGAAACGAATCCGACTAGAATCCATGAGGATGGCAGTTCAATCCTTGGCCTTGCTCAGTGGGTTAAGGATCTGGCGTTGCCGTGAGCTGTGGTGAGGGCACAGATGCGGCTTGGATCCACTGTTGTTGTGGCTGTGGTGTGGGCCAGCAGCTGTAGCTCTGATTCAGCCCCAAGCCTTGGGAACCTCCATATGCCATGGGCACAGCCCTAAAAAGCAAAAAAAAAAAAAAAAAAAAGGAATTCCCTTCATGGATCCAGTGGTTAACTAATCCAACTAGGAACCATGAGGTTGCGGGTTCAATCCCTGGACTTTCTCAGGGGGTTAAGGATCCGGTGTTGCTGTGAGCTGTGGTGTGGGCTGCAGACGTGGCTTGGATCTGGCATTGCTGTGGCTTTGGCGTAGGTCAGCGGCAACAGCTCCAATTCGACCCCGTAGCCTGGGAACCTTCATATGCCATGGGTGCGGCCCTAGAAAAGACAAAAAGACCAAAAAAAAAAAAAGGCTTGTAAAACACTTTTAAAGATTTTACCCACAATGATACAAACTTAAGAGTTCCGTCATGGCTCAGTGGTTAGCAAACCCGACTAGCACCCATGAGGACACGGGTTCAATCCCTGGCCTTGCTCAGTGGGTTAAGGATCTGGCGTTGCCGTGTTGGATCCTGAGCTGCTGTGGCTGTGGTGTAGGCTGGTGGCTATAGCTCCAATTGGAACCTCCATATGTCGCAAGTGCGGCCCTAAAAAGACAAAAAACAAAACAAAAGCAAAAACAAAACAAACTTATACAACAAGTGTAGGGGTATGTATGTGTGTGTGTTTGTGTATCAACGTAAGGCGGAAACACAGTTTGGGAAAGGTTGTTAGTAAAAATCAGATCCTATATTTTGTTTTTTAATCTATGATTCTTTCACTTCCATCACTTTTTCAACAAGTATTTATTGAGCGCTTACCAGGCACCAGGCACCTTGTTTTGTTTTGTTTGCTCAAAAGTGCATTTTTTTTGTTTTTGTGTCTTAGCAAGTGATTTCTGCGATCAAGGAAATTTGGGAAACACTGAGATGGTCCCAGAATCCTGGGCTTAGAATAACCTGTCTTTTCCTCTGTCTCCATACAGCGCATCCAATGCATCCACATGAATCTAGAATCTGTTGTAGGTTAAAAGACTTCCGGTGAAAGACTTTAGCACCCTCTTCGCTAGCACCTGCTCAGCTCTGTTCTTTGAAGGAGAAGGTCTTTATAACCGATAATAAAGGATGCGGGAAAGCGGACCTGGGTCAGGAGGATAACACCTGGCTCCTTGTTGAATTCAGGAGACGTGTTAGCATCAAAGAGTCTGGTCCCTGTGGTGGTTGAATCCTGTTGGGCAGACATGTAACTTTGCTAGAGGGGACAGTCAGCTCCTCTGAACCTTCAGTTTCAAAGGAGTTAGTTCTCAAAGCTAGTGTGTAGAGGGGGAAGAAATCAAGTATGATCAAAAATTACCCTAGAACACGCTTCTGTTATCCTGGTGGTGCAGACAGGGACCAGGCAGAGCTCAGCACCAGGGAAAGAACGCCCGCTTCATCTCTTCGCTGAAATAGTGCACACGGTTTCCTCGGTAACGTTAATCGTTAATCTTTCTCTCACTCCCTCCTCCCCCCCCCCCCCCCGCCCCCACCCCACATACATAGTCGAATTCAGGAAGGTTAAATGGTAATGACTGCACTCTAATAGTAACTACCCTGTTTGGTTTTTCTGATGATTAAAAATATAATTCATGTAACGAGTTCCTGTTGTGGCACAGCGATAATGAACCTGACTAGTTTCCATGAGGATGCTGGTTCCATCTCTGGCCTCACTCTGTCGGTTAAGGATCCGCTGTTGCCGTGAGCGGTGGTGTAGGCCGCAGACATGGCTTGGATCCTGCATTGCTGTGGCTGTGGCGTAGGCCGGCCCCTGCAGCTCCAGTTCAACCCCAGGCCTAGGAACATCCATGTGCCACTGGAGTGGCCCTAAAAGCAAAAAACAAACAAAAAATATAGTTCATGTAAAGCAACTAGTTCAGGGCCTGGCGCATGATAAACATTAAGCAAATTTTAGCTCTCATCATTATTCCCACTATTACTTCTCTACTAAAAAAAAGTATCCTTTTTTTGGCTGGGGGCACTCTTACAGCACGTGTCAAGTTCCTGGGCCAGGAATCGAACCCATGCCACTGCAGTGATAATGTCAGATCCTTAACCTGCTGTCTCCAAAGGAACTCCAAATTGTCCTTCTTTGGAAGGACAGGATACACACTTATACACAAGCCAGATTTTACATTTCATTTCTTGAATCCAGATTTTATATTTCATTCTATCTTAGTCATGCAAGCCCACTGCCAGCAAAATAACAGACAAATAATATTGTCTTCATCCCGTGAGTGGATTCATGGCACAGTCACTGGCAAATAAGTGATTGATAAACACTTGCTGAATGAATTACAGAATCTGTGGTTCAAAAATGATAAGGGGAGTTCCCAGGAACTCAGCTGGTTAAGAGCCCGACATAGGGTCCTTGAGGATGTGGGTTCAATCCCTGGCCCCGTTCCCTGGGTCAGAGACCTGGCATTGCTGCCAGCTGCATTATAGGTTGTGGATGCAGCTTGGATCTGGTGCTGCTTTGGTTGTGGTGTAGGCCAGCAGCTGTAGCTCCAATTCAAGCCCTAACCCGGGAAACTCCATATGCCGCAGGTGAACTTCCATGTGCCTAAAAAGAAAAAAAAAAAAAGTGATAAAGGCAAAATAAAGGAGGAAGACAATCTGATAATAGCCCTTGCCTAATATCATCAGGATTTTTAAAAAAATAAGTCCAATATTTAATATATGCCTAAACCGGCTTTGGCATTTAAAAAAGCAATCTACTCTTCCCTTTATTCTCTAAGTTCGTCTTACATTCCTACTCTGTGCCAGGCTCTGAGCCAGGCCCGGAGGTCTGGTGATGACAGATAAGAGCCCTTATAGACCCTTGGGGAAAAGCCATGAACAAGGACCATCCAAGAGATTGTTTCAGATTCAGTCCTTCATGCCGGAAATGACAGAGTGATGGGATAGAAAGGGACCGAAGAGGAAACCGACCTCTACAGGGATTCAGGGAAGGCTTCCCAGGCGGGGTGGGGGGGATGTGAGATGAGATCCAGAGTGATAACAGTGTTGAAATCTAGAAACAGTGTTTTAAGAAAAATGTTTGGGGAGTTCCCGTCGTGGCGCAGTGGTTAACAAATCCGACTAGGAACCATGAGGTTGCGGGTTCGGTCCCTGCCCTTGCTCAGTGGGTTAACGATTCGGCGTTGCCGTGAGCTGTGGTGTAGGTTGCAGACGCGGCTCAGATCCCGCATTGCTGTGGCTCTGGCATAGGCCGGTGGCTACAGCTCCGATTCGACCCCTAGCCTGGGAACCTCCATATGCCGCGGGAGCGGCCCAAGAAACAGCAATAACAACAACAACAACAAAAGAGACAAAAGACAAAAAAAAGAAAGAAAGAAAAATGTTTGAAGGTGTGGTATAGTCTAAAGTGAAAACTTCATCCGCACGCTCCTCTTTAAAGAGAAATCATGGAGTTCCTGTATGATTCAATGGGTTAAGAACTCGGCCACATCCATGAGGATTCGAATTTAATCCCTCGCCTCGCTCAGCGGGTTAAGGATCTGGCATTGCTGGGAGCTGCAGTGTGGGTCGTGGATGAGGCTCGGATCTGGTGTTGCCATGGGTGTGGGCCAGGAGCTACAGCTCCAATTCGACCCCTAGCCTGGGAACTTCCATATGCTGTGGGCACAGCCCTAAAAAGACAAAAGAATAAAATTATGTAAACTTTTAAAATAAAGAGGAATCATGGCAAAGCATTTAAAGACGGATAGGGCTCTCAAGCCTTTTGGGACGAACTGCATTCTGCCTATGGAATGTGTTATCTCTTTCAATAAATCTACTTCTTGCCTATCAAAAATAAATAGGAAAAAAAAAAAGACTAAATAGGAGTTCCCATCATGGCTCAGTGGTTAACGAATCTGACTAGGAACCGTGAGGTTGTGGGTTCGATCCCTGGCCTTGCTCAGTGGGTTAAGGATCCAGCATTGACATGAACTGTGGTGTAGGTCGCAGATGCGGCTTAGATCTGGCATTGCTGTGGCTGTGGCACAGGCCAGCAGCTACAGCTCCGATTGGACCCCTAGCCTGGGAACCTCCATATGCCATGGGAGCGGCCCTAGAAAAGGCAAAAAGACAAATAAATAAATAGGTAGATAGGAGTCCCCTGGTGACTCAGTGGATTAAGGATCTGGCACTGTTACTGCTGTGGCTCTGGTTACAGGTGTGGCCTGGGTGCAATCCCTGGCCCAGGAACTTCTGCATATGTCATATGCGTGAACAAAACCAACAGTAGATCTGGGACCATAGATACATACTGCCTTGAGATTTAAAAATAAATAAATAGTAAAAATAAAAGACTGGTCATACCTATTCTAGAAACAATGCAGACAAAGGGGACCCCTTATAAACTGCTATTTGGGAGTGAAAATTGCTACAAATGAAAACAATTGATGACATCTAGTTAAAGCTGAAGGTATGAATTCCCTACAACCTAATTCAATGACTAGTTATGTTCTTTAGATTAAACCCTTAAAAATCTTTCCTTTTAGAGAAACAAGAGAAGTTTCTTTTAAATTCTGAAATCAGGGAGTTCCCGTTGTGGCTCAGTGGTTAAGGAATCCGACTAGGAACCATGAGGTTTCGGGTTCGATCCCTGGCCTTGCTTGGTGGGTTAAGGATCCTGCGTTGCCATGAGCTGTGGTGTAGGTTGCAGACACGGCTTGGATCCCGAGTTGCTGTGGCTCTGGCGTAGGCCGGTGGCTATGGTTCTGATTTGACCCCTAGCCTGGGAACCTCCATATGCCATGAGAGTGGCCCAAGAAATGGCAAAAAAGACTAAATAAATAAATAAATTCTGAAGTCATTCTCTAAGGCAAAAGGAATTAACACAACAGTCTATAATAGGTAAGTCTATTTATAGACTTACCTGTATGTGCCAGGTACTAGTCAAGGCTCTAAGAAAACCACGTGGTGCGGGAAACCATCAAAGACTGTGGCCTCATGGACAGTAGGGGGAAGACACACCAGAAACGAATATAAAGCCCCCATTCTCGCCGCATCCTCAATGTATATACCCAGTTTGGGAGGCTGGTTGTACCCAAGAGGAAACTGAGCCCCAGCGAAATTGGCATTTGCCAGGAGGCTGTCCTAGCCCTGCACCGTAGCCCCTGGACTCCCCTTGGGTGTCTACCCTCCCCACTGGACCCCCTGGGAAGACAGGTGTGAGTTCTCGTTTATTACACTGGGTGCCCACTGCCTGGCTCATGAAGATGTATGTAGGCTGGAGGTGAGAGTAGGAAGATAGGAGAACTATCCAGAACCAACACCTGCAGAAAAACCTGGGAGAAGGGAGGTTTCAGAATGAGCTACTAAGACATGGAAGCAGAATCCATAGAGATGGGAAAAAAGGAGGCGCCTTTGCTCCGCGCCTCTCTCTGCTGGAGCACCTTACCCACCTTCTCGCCTTGGATCTTTGAAGAAAATCCCACCGCTCGTCCTTGGCAGCACCAGGGTTGGAACCCCAGCTGTCTCCAGGATGTGCTCCACCACCGAAACAACAAAAGCAGACAAAACTCTGACCCTGAGGGGGCAGTAGGAAGAGAAGTCAAGGCAGGAGGAGGAAAATCACCCTCAGGGGCCCCCTGGTTAATTTTTATTCTCTGATGAGGAAGCCCTGTTGGGCGGGCAGCAGCCCACAGGACAGAGTGGGCCTCTTGCCGCTGAACGTGAGGGACCCTCATGAGGACATTACAGAGTTGTCTCTTCATACATTTTTTTTCTAACAAGACAGTTTACAAGTACAGAAGGGAGGTCCGTGGTGGTGCAGCAGGCTAAGGATCCAGTGTTGTCCCCGCTGTGGCTCGGGTGCGATCCATGGCCTGGGAACTTCTGCATCCAGTCGGGGTGGCCAGAAATGTAAAAAGTGAAAAAATAAAAATATAGAAAAATAGAAAAAATAATACAATGAACATCCCCGTATCCTTCACCCACAAGAAACTACCGTTAACATTGCGTTTTAGCTTTAAGACATTTCTATTGTTAAAAATGGCAAGTGAGTGATTTCCTTTTATTCCATCTTTCTTTGCACGTACCTTGTTTCTCTTTCTACTAAATTCCTAATTTAAACATTACCTTATTTACTCTGAACCTTTCTTTTCTAAAAAAATACATTCAAAGCTCTGTATTTTTCTCCCGTCACATTAGGTGCATCTCCCATTTTTTAAAAAGGCGATCCTGTTTATATATATGCATGTGCATAATTATGTTTCATAAATATATGATGTTTACTATTACAGTTATTTCATTTTCTTCACTTTATTTCCTAATTTCTCCCAACCTTCCGCCCCTTTTCCCTAAGGCTCCTGCATCCCACTCAGCCCCCTCAAAGAACCAGTCTTTGCAGTGACGTTCCTGTCGTCTCAGATTTTAATCCAGGATCAAGTAATTCTGGGCAGCGATAGTTTATCATCATTTGTTTTACTGAAACGGAGTAATATTTGGCACTTTATTTCATCTTATTCTAGTCACTCAACAATACTTCATGGAAATTCATCTGACACAATTCTTAATAGACGTATTCCTTTTTACTTACTGTTTTACTGTATTATCTGCACAGTCGCCACTCAGTAACCCCTGGGGCATTGGTTCCAGGTCTCCCACCCGCCATGCCCAAATCCACGTCCCTTCCGGCAGATAACAGAGTACAGGCAGCCCTCTGTCACTGCGGGTTCCATCTCCACAGATCCAAAGAGCCGATGGTATAATAGTCCACAATATGAACGTGCCAGTATTTATTCCTTTTGTTTCCAGGTTTTTGCTACCACAAACAAAGCTACAAGGTACATCTCTCAGTATTAAAAAAAAAAAAAAAAATCATGGCTGAGCGATGAAATCCTACCACACAGCACAGGGAAATATATCCAGTCTCTTGGGATAGACCATGATGGAAGATAATAAAAGAAATGGGTATATATGTATGACGAGGTCCCTTTGCTGTATAGCAGAAATTGGCACAACATTGTAAATCAACTGTAATTTAAAAAGACAAAAGCAAAACGAAAAATCCCACGCATCCTAGGAATAGAAGGTGGCTTCAGCAGACCTGAACTGAGAGGCTCAACTGTGAGGGTCCGTCTCTGGTCTGCCTTCCAGCATCTGTACAATAGGGAGGTCAAATTAGAAGAGGACCAGGGTGGGTCCCTCCTTGCTGATAGTATTTATAGTCAAATCGTGCAGTCACGCAGCACAAACAAATCAAGTCCCCAACACGTGCATGCACCAACCTGGGCACTGTGACTTGACCAGGAAGAGGGCAGAGCTGCCATCCTGCTGGGGAAAAACAGATGATAAACATGGAAGTAAATGCCACCAACTCTATGCATTGAAGAGGACTGGGGGTTTCAGGAACATGGAGGTGGTTTCTCTGAACCGGTGGTATTTCCAGAGATGTGACTTGGTCAGTAATCCAAATGATTCTCATGACACTAAAGCCATGTGTATCCTGCTGTGCCCACAGCTCTTTCAGATCCTTGAGATTCAAGTGAGGGCACTCTTACAATTAGTCTAGTTTCTAGACCTTCAGAGTCTTGTCTTGTAGGTCGGAAGCAAAGCCTGAGAACTCATTTTTGGAACACTCAGCAGGTGATTGAATACACTGTCAGATTTGGGAATGACGTCGTTAGAGAATTGTCAGAAAGCAGGTTTGAGCCCCAAACATCCAGTGAGAAGACTAGGGAGGAAGGAAAGTGGAGATTTGAATTCAAAGCACTGGCTCAGAGAATTTACTCTCCCTGCTCCAGAAAGTTTTGCCTTTCAAAATCTTTAACTGCAAAGAAAGAAAGAAATCCCAAAGGGACCTCCACCCCCTTCCCCAGGAAACATCCTAGGACTACTTCTAGGGCTTGACTCGTTTGATGTGCAATTAGAGATGTTAAGAAAATAATAATAATAACCAGCAGTGGGCTGCCGGAAACCCAGCAGAAAGAAAATTCTAGAATTGCAAATGTAAAGCTCTCACCCTCTGACAAAGATTATGCTGATGGGACTGAAAGCCAAAAACAGAAGCAGAAATGACCTGAGACTGGAATATCTGAGAAGTAGAAGGCCAGGGGGCAAGTCTTGATATCATCCCCCAACCCCATTATTTTTCTGGGAATAATAATAATACCCTCCTCACAGGGATGTCAGCAGGATTAAACATAAGACCTTCATCGTGTCAAGCGTTGAGAGGCCCTGAGAGCTTCGTAAGGGCTTGACCCACCCTGGGCTGGTTCCTGGCAGCTGCCTTCCTCCAGTGATGCCAATGTGTCTGAGAAATCCCTGTGGGTACGGTGGACAGTATTAGGACTTAGCTAGTGGGCTTCCCCAGGTGGCACATTGTGTATTTACTCCATCAGTTTGGAAAAGCAAACAGCCATGCTGACCTTTTTGATTTTTTTGCTTCTGTATTCCCCCCCCCGCCCCCGCAAGCCTGCATATTGGTTACGATCTTTATTAAAAACGGGGAAGATGCTCCAAAACGCACATGTGCAAAGGAGCCAGGGCTCCAATCAACGGGTTCTTTTTGTTTTACTGCCTTCCTTTCCCAACTATGCTGATGAAGGATGGAGGCAGGCTCTCTTTTGTGAGCCTGGCGCTGATTTTCTCCTGTCTTTGGGCTTAATCTCGCTGTTCTGAAAATTTCAATGTAGTCCATTTTAAGAGAGGCCCCAAAGGAAACTTTAACAGCTATTTCAAGGCGATGTTGTGAAAACAACCCCAAATTGTACCTGGTTTGTTCTGTTTACACAACTGTGAAGAGACAGAGAACAAAAATGTTGGAAAGTTGTTTCATTGGAATTTTCTCCTTAAAAAATATGTTAAAATATGAATTGCTTTAATACAGATACATGTTATTAAATGTGTATTTATACATGCATAAACATTTATGTATTTGTGTAATATGTACAAACCTGTAAATATGTACATAACACATATGTATTAAAATATGTATGTATTATGTATTGAAATGCATATGCAACTAAATACATATACGTACATATATATGAACCAAGCACGTGCTTCAAGTGGCATGATTGGATAAGATGGAATTTTTAACCTGAGTGTTGGCATTGACGTTCTTCCAGAGACCAATTTCTATAGCCCCATTTAAAACACTTATTGAATATTTTTGCTGGGTATGAGAGGGATACAGGTAGCTGATTTAAAAAATTGGGGAAAGGGCAGTGTAGAGAAGGAAATACCGTTGCTTGTCCAGCCACTCCCGGGTCAGGGCTCTAGCAGCCCGCCTGCTTCCTTATTTACTCATGTTCACGAGCTCTGCCCAAATTGCTCTTAGAAGAATCCAAAATGTTTTTGAGGGAAAGGGATGTGGAGGGCAGAGAGAGAGGAATGGATCATTTAGAAAAACAACTACAAAATGAAGAGCCTGGTTTGTGCTGTATCATCCTTCGCCTGCACCCCACCCCCACCGCCACAAGCCCTTCCCCCGCACTGCACCCCCCCCTCCCCGGGGGGGAGGCATTCACACTTTGTACCTGGGCTGCAAAGGGAGGGAATTTGCAGCCCTCGGTGAAAATGTTCAGGGTCAACTTATACACTCTTACGGTAAAGGTTAGGGAGTGGGCCAAGGGGGGGAGTATGGTTTTCACAGCTCCTAGGCTGGCTTTAGTCCTGGCCGACCAGCAAGCATCATGATAATACAATTTTGTATGTTAAACAACAGATGTCAAACAGAAGAAAGAGACGGGGTCTTTGCTTTTCTTCTCCTGTGGACCTTGCTCCCCAAAGCAGCCATTTTTTCAGTTGCCATGACAGTGGTAACAGGAGTTTATCATTTTCCCATGCCTGCTGTATGCTAATGCAGAGTCAGTTCTTGAGTGTTATCTGGTTGACGGAAGAAGGGTCCAAACCACAGGGGGACACGACCGCTGCGTTTTCGCTCTCCCCACAATCCTCAGCTCCCACTCAATGGGGCAGTTTCTGTAAAGCAGAAGTTCAGATTTGCCTGCCTATTAATATATGTCACAATCAGCCACCGGACTCTTGGTGCTCTGCTCACAGATTGACAAGCAGGTTAACCGTTGCTTTTTGTGGAAAGTCGCAAAGGACAAAAGTCGTCCGGAGAGTAACCAAATGTCATATCCACAAATCAAATATGTATATGAACTATCTCTATACCAATTCTACTCTTTCTTCCTGAGTGCTAATCTCACTTTCAAAACACCAGACCCATTTACACCCTGAGTGGAAGAAGAAAGTTCCTTTGAGACTTAGTAAAGCTGAGAAAATCATAATATTTTTATAAGAGTACCTTCTTTCAACAAACAGAGGTGATGTAGAAATTATGAAAATCACATTTGGAAGGCCTTCTTCTTAGAAGGAAAACGATGTATTCTTAAAAAATGGACAGAAAGGAAAAATGGAAAAGTAGTTAAACAGAGACATTCCTTATGTTATTCTTGGGGCTTTTCTGTGTGTTTGAAGTATTTTGTAATTCCTGAAAATTTGATGAATCGAAATCTTTCTGTTTGGCGTTTAATTAATATTGGTTAAGTCACAGCCAAGTGAGGAAAAAAGGAAAAAAAGAAGAAACAAGGCAGCAGAGCAGACGCAAAATCAAACCCCAAAGTGATTTATAGCGCACTCAGGTTTATTTCCCTCTTAATTTCTAACAGAATGTGGTGGTGATTGTCAGCTGATGTTTGCTTTTTTTTTTTTGGCTTCCTAATCCCTTTAAAAAAAGAAAATTCTTGCATCAATTGACCACTAAAATGATGACTTCAATTGTTGAGAGTTTATTCTCCGGAATTGAAAAACCGGTTGCTTTTATATGCATTGTCCGCCTCATTTTTTAGGCATCTGGCACATTTTATTCCTTTTTTGTTATTTTGAGTTGTTCTTTTATCATTATCTGCAGGAAGCAGCATTAGCATGCCCAAGATAAGACCAGGGATCCAGATGTGCATATCAAAGGATGAACAGCTACTTATTAAGAAAACTTTTCTTTTTAAGCCCTGCTTCTGTTCAAAGGCATAATAAAGCCTATGGCGTTAGTGACAAACTGGTAATTCAATGCCTTGTCACCGCCATGCATTGGAATGGGGGGAAAAAAACACAGGGCAAAGAAATTGGTAAGGTCCGCACTTTAGAATTCTGAAAAGACAGAACTAGTAAAAGTTCATCTTCTCCGGACATGTGCATTTATATCCTGCTGTGTTTATTCACTGTTTTCTAGGGGAAATGAATGAGCCACAAATGGGCTGCCTGGCTGTTATGACTAAGGATGAATTTTAAGTCACCACATTTTAGAAGAGTAAAATGCATTTATGCTGAAAGCATCTGACTCCAAGGCCAGAGACGGCGTGTGCTTCTCCTGCACTTGGGAATATCCTTAGTAACACACAAGGCGTGCATTCATGTGAAAGAGCCCAGCGCTGTGATAGCTGGTAAAGTAAA
Source organism: Phacochoerus africanus (assembly GCF_016906955.1). NCBI lineage: Eukaryota > Metazoa > Chordata > Mammalia > Artiodactyla > Suidae > Phacochoerus > Phacochoerus africanus. The sequence goes on from NC_062546.1 coordinate 9,867,968, forward strand.
TCTAAAAAGCCCTTCCACTGTTGCTCTGCTCCTAATGTTGGGTCTCGCCCTCCTCCCTCTAGTGTGTGTCTCTCTGTCCCTCGTGGGAATTTATATGCGTAGATGCACATAGCTACATACATATATGCAAAAAAGCACAGATCTACATACCTATATTTAGTGGTGGTGTTTTTTAAAATTAATGCTGGCGTACCATGGGAGTGCTTCCTTTATCTCAGTGGTTAGATTTGCCCATTTCCCAACGTGGCATGCATCAAAGGCCTCATTCTTTTCTTGTTTACGTTGGTGGTCCCTGAGTTGGCTGTACCCTATCCATAAAACCACTTCCTATTTGGCAGCCATTTAAGTTTCTTCTGGTGGTTCCCAACTGCAAAAAAAAAAAGGTGCAAAAAGTATCATTATACGTATTATTTTTGTGTTCTCATCCTCTCTTCTTTCTGTGCATTACTTTTCTTTCTCTGTTGCCTACACTATTTTCTTGGAATCAATGGGAAAAGTTATACGCATCCATATGCTGAAGTCTAAAGTAACTTAGAAATAAGTTAGTCTCTTGCCTTCACTTGAGATTTAAGACTTCAGAGAACTGTAATATGTCAATCAATTCTGAGGACGTGTGATTTCACTTGTGTCCTTCGGTTCCTGAGCCCAGTTCTACAGTTAAACAAAAAATGACCTCCACTTGTGGATCTTTTTAAAACTTAGCTGAGACTTAACTTTGTCCATGAGACTATCATTAGAGTTTTAAAAAGATACAGCTAGGGAGTTCCTGTTCTGGCTCAGTGGTAACGAACCCAACCAATATCTATGAGGATGCGGGTTTGATCCCTGGTCTTGTTCAGTGGGTTAAGGATCTGTGACCTGTGGTGTAGGTTGCAGACATGGCTCAGATCCTACGTTGTTGTGACTGTGCAGTAGGCCTGTGGCTCTAGCTCCAACTGGACCCCTAGCCTAGGAATTTCCTTATATGCAGGTGAGGCCCCAAAAAAGACCAAAAAAAAAAAAAAAGATATAAACTAGCTCTCCTGTTTGGTAAATAAGCAATGAAGTAAAGAAACTTTGCCCAGGGCATAAGTCAGCTAAATTAATTTTTATTAGAAAAATGATATTAGTCTAAATCCTATCACCTTAGACGTAGGGAATCTACACTGTGGATTAATTTCTAATAGTAGAAAGAAGAGAAATACACACTATCCGTTATTTCTTTAAAAAGTTATGGCACATGTAAAAATAATGATATAAAGAATGAGAAAATCCTCCAGCAGGAGAAGAAAGCGCAATTGCTCCTGGAAAGGCAAATTGTAAATCTACACGGGTGCTCTGTGACCTCTGTGCGGACAGTGAAGGAGGTAGACGGATGGATGGATGGAGTCATGCATAAGAATTATCACTGAGGTGTGGCAGGGGTGAGGGAAAGGAGGAGAGAAGTTAGGTATTGACATGTTTTCATATGAAATTATTGACAGTGGGCATGTCAATGTTTTCCCATTAAAAAAAAAAAAAATCCCTGTTGCCCGTTGTCGGAAAGACTGGAGGAGAGGCTGGTTATACCTTTCAACTGGTTGATTTTTTTTTTTTTTTGCTATTTCTTGGGCCGCTCCCACGGCATATGGAGGTTCCCAGGCCAGGGGTCCAACCGGAGCTGTAGCCACCGGCCTACGCCAGAGCCACAGCAATGCGGGATCCGAGCCGCATCTGCAACCTACAGCACAGCTCACGGCAACGCCGGATCGTTAACCCACTGAGCAAGGGCAGGGACCGAACCCACAACCTCATGGTTCCTAGTCGGATTGTTAACCACTGCGCCACGACGGGAACTCCTCAACTGGTTGATTTTTAACAGAAGGCTCGTTACAGAGTATCCACTGAGTTTACATCCTCGTCCTTTTTTTTTTTTTTCATGGGCATGTACCAAGTAGTTCAAAGGTCCAAAAATGGAAAATGGTTTGGAAAAAAAAACCCCTACCTGCTAGAACTGAGTCTCACTGGTACCATTTTTACTTGCATCTTCCTAGATATACTTGAAGCTTATTTAAGGAAGTACGTATATAACATGTTTATGGAAGTATAAGAAGCATAAAAATATCCTTTGTTTATTTTTCCACAAATGGTAGCCTGCTCTTCAAAGTGGCCTGGTTTTTGTTTTGGGGGTAATGACATATAAAGAAAATGCTTTTTATATAACTAAATGAATGACTAAGCACAAAGGCTAAACCCTCCTTGGGATTTAGGCAGCTTGGCTAACATTTGGCGCACTGGCTTATACGTATATTCAGAGTGAGTTTGGATTCAACATGACCATGGTCAGAGGACTCCCAGGGGACGAAGGGCTGTGGTTGGGGGTACCTCTCAGCTAAAAGGACGTGAATTGCTATGGCAAGATCCAGACTTTTTAACCTGTCAGTTCTGGGTTCCCATCCAAGCTGTAACACCTGCTTACTTGTTGTCTGCCATCAAGCATATTCACCTTGCTGAGCCTCAGTATCCCTGACTGCAAAATGGGCATAACAATGGTCACGACCTCCCAGGGTGATGCACGAGAACATGCTGTGAAATACCTGCCTCTCCCATGTGACGCACCCACTGAATGGCTCTTCGCTCACTGCGCTCCCTACCAGGAAACAGAGGGAAATGGGAAGAGGAAATCAGTAGAGTTCCCCTTGTGGTTCAGGGGGTTAAGGAGCTGACATTGTCTCTGAGGACGCAGGTTCAATCCCTGGCCTGTTCAGTGGGTTGAGAATCCAGCATGGCCATAAGCTGCAGTGTAGATCGCAAATATGGCTTGGCATGGCTGGTTGCTAGGCCCCAGGTGTGGCCTTGGGACTTCTAAAGGCCACAGGTATGGCTGGAAAAAGAACAATAAATCAAAAAATATTGAGAGGAAAGCAGTTTGCTTTTTCCTGGGAAAACAGTCCTAGACCAACTATTTGAAACTAGCTTCATTCTTCCTAGAGGCAGAGAGTTCTATGGAGGGAGGGCCAGTTCATAGCGGCCCAGAGTTCTCACCCTTGCTTCACGTACTGACCCCTCAGCCCACGCTTGAGTCCCCTGCTGGGGAGCTGGTTGCTGGTCCTGCATGAACTGTGTGGAGACGGTTAATATCGGAGCATGTACGTGGCTCTGAAGCTGTAAGATGTGATACAATCAGAAATCTGCGTCCTTCAGGAAGGACTCCAGTGATGCTTCTCAAGTTTGAGCATCTGTCAGAAACCCGCAGAGGCTCTTCTCACCCCCAGAGGGCTGGACCCCACCTCCAGGTTTTCTGCTTTGGGGATCTGGAATAGTACCCAAAACACTGCCCTTCTAACAGGGACCAAGCAGGTCCCTGATGGCTGAACAGGAGCAGGATCTGGTGGTGTCGCTGCTCTGGCTCTGGTTATTGGTGTGGTGCAGAGTTTTGGTTTTGGTTTTGGTTTTGGGGTGTTTTTATTTTGGCCCATTTAGGGCCACATCTGTGGCACACAGAAGATCCCAGCCTAGGGGTGGATTAGGTGCTGCGGGCACTGGCCGAAGCGACAGCCACAGCAACGCCGGATCCAAGCCGTGTCCGCAACCCAAACCCCAGGTCACGGCAATACCGGATCCTCACCCTACTGAGTGAGGCCAAGGATGGAACCCACACCCTCGTGCTTCCTAGTCAGATGCCTTTCTGCTGAGCCATGACAGGAACTCCTGTGGCGCAGGTTTGAGCTCTGGACTGGCATCTTCCAAGTGACATGGGTCAGCCAAGAAAAACGACAACCCCAAGCTACAAGGCAGGGAGGATCCTGCTTCTCGGGCACCCCGCTTTGAGAACCTTGGTTTGGAGTATGGGGTCCAAAGACAGGCCTTCTGATGTCTCACTCTGGCATTGTCACCCACTGGTTCTGTGATTCCAGGAGAGGGCTACCTCCCCCAGCCTCTGATCCCCATCTGTCCACTGGGAACAATGGTCACACACAGAGGGCTGCTCTGCAAGCTGGGTGGGTTTGTGGGCATGTCAGCATCTGCCCACAGGACCTGGAGCCTCTGGTGCATCCCTGGTAGTAACCGGGACGCAGGCTGGGCTGGATGCTCTCATGCCTTCTTGACCATGCTTTGAGGAATGATCACAGACAAGATGTCATAGAGCCCTTCCTTGGTGGGCAAAATAGGCTTCCTCTCCAACTAGGTCAAGAGGGGTTCCCGCTGTGGCACACGGGGTTCACGATCTGCTTGTCTGGGTGGCATTGCTGGTTCTATCCCTGGGCCAGAGGAGGAGGGTTTGGACCCAGCATTGGCATACCTGTGGCCGAGGCTGCAAGTGTGGCTCAGATACTACGCCTGGCCCGCAAACTGCCATATGCCGCAGGTGCAGAAGAAAAGGAAAACAGAAATAGGCCAATCAGTCTCGTGAAATAAAGTAGAAAAGGGTTTGCTTTGAAAGGACACAAAAATTCTCCTGCAGAAAAGGAATAAATATATATATTCCATTCATAATGGACATATCATGTATCAATCACATTTATGAACTTATGTGTCTATACATAGATGTGTGTATCCATACTACTACAGGATATAATAAAAAAAACTCACAGACACAGACAGGGACGATCACCCATCTGCCCCAGCCTCTCATCATCTCACCAGAAAAAGGCACATCTCATCATTGGGGGGTCACAGGGACCCCTCTAGCTTTTTCTCCAGTGACTCCGCTCTAAGCCCGTTCCTGAGCTTTCTCCTCAGACGACAGAGCTGTGAGAGGAAGGTGGATTCTGGTTGAAGGGAAGGGAGGGAAGGAAGGGGACAGCCTGACAGGCTCAGGGGACCACAGGTGGGAGAGCCCGTCTCTCCTGGCGGGTCCCCACTTGAGGGGGGCCTCCGGGGTGGGCCCGGTTGGGCCCGAACCACCTTGAGCCCAGTGGGCCCTGGCGTCCGCCTCCAGGCCCTGGGGTAGAGAGGGAAGTACCTCGTTCCCAGCGTCTTTCCAAACCGCATTCATGCGTCCATGCAGACCCCGCCTCTTGCCCCCCTGCCCTCTGCCCTGCGTGCGGGGCTCAAGGGTTCCCCAAGCCCGACCAGGTCCCAGCCCCACAGAGCGGCCGGCTGCCGTCCACTTGGAGGTGCCCGGTAGGAAGAGCCCCTAGATCCCTGTAGCAAAGAGCCCCGGGGGTGGGGGCTGGTGGCCAGCAGTCGTGCCCCGAAGGAACCGTGATCGGGAGGGACTCCGGGGAGGGCCCCCCCCGCCCTTTCACCCTGGTGGCCAGAGAAGGCTTCCTGGAGGAGGTGGCCTTTGAGCGGAGACTGGGCGACACGGGACCAGCCAGGGGAACATCTTGGGAAAGGCCAGGAGCCAGAACGGCCAGTGCAGATGCCCCGAGGAGGGCATAAGCCAGGGTCGGAGTTCTCCGCAGAAGCCCCCGGGCGGTCAGAGCCAGCTCGGAGAAGGCCTCCCCGGTGCCAAGAGAAAGGCAGGGGAAGGCCTTGGAAGATTTGGGGTTTGGGGAGGGCGTTTGGCCTTCTTTTGCATGTGTCAAGCCGAAAAACGAACCCCCCCCCCCCAAAACGGAAATGCATGCGGTGCCTATGAAGTCACGTTTCCCAGGATCTCAAATCCCTCTCCTGTAGAACGAAGCTTTGTGGTGTGAGAGGATCAATGGGAGGCGGCAACGATGGTTGACGGAAAAATGGACCTTTTATTGACATCAAAATACACTCCTTATGCTATTTGAAAGCGAGGGCTCAGAAGAAACAGGGAAAGAAGGGATGCCTCGGAACTCTACTAAAGGGCTCCCTGTGTGAGCAGCTACTACCGAGGCATTTGAGTGCCAGCCAGACGAACTAGAGGTGAGCGCATCACCTAAATGGAGCAGTTGGACTGGCAAGGGAGAAGTCCCAGTTCCTTGTCGAGAGAGGGAGAGGGAGAGGGAGAGGGAGAGGGAGAGACGTCCCAGGTGTGGGTCTCGGCGTGGCTGTGGGTGTTTAGGCCCCGCGGGTCGGACCACGGACTCAAACCCGTGTGGGGCTTTGGAAGCCAGGGCCCTCCCAGCCCGACCTTCCTGCTTCCTGGGCAGCCCGATGGGCCAGGGCATCCCCTGGGCCGTGCGGGCCCGGTTCGGCCCCGTGGGGACCAGCAGGCGCCAACGGCCTGCCCGGGAAGGGCTGGAGCTGGAACGGGAGGCGGGCCAGCCTCTGTCTCAGGGCCGCGTTTCCCCTTCGGAGCTCCAGGAGCTGTCTCTCGGCGCACCGAGCGGCCACCCCTCTCTCTCGGGCTCTTGCCTCGTAGAAGAGGATGGCGTTCTGGGAGGAGACCACGGTGCTCGCCAGCTCTCTGCCCATGTCTTCCGCCATCTTCTTGTAGACGCTGCCCTGCCGACCCAGAGCGTCCAGGCGTCGAAGCGCCCGGGGGTACTTCTTCTGGGTGTCGAGGTGGCGGGCCTCCTCCTCCCTTGCCGTTCGCAGGAGCAGCCTGACGTGCTCTTCGTGGAGCTGAGGCAGCATCCCGAGTCGGAGCCGCAGCTCCTGCATCTCCCTCTCCAGCCGCGTGGTCTCCGCCTGCAAGGACGCTCGCTGGGTCTGGAGCCTTTGCACTTGTCCCGCGAGCTCTCTGTTCACGTGATGGGCCTCGGACAGTTGTCTGGAGAGCTCCTTGCGGTCCTCTTGGTGCCTTGGCAAGGACACGCTTCCGCGACCAGCGTCCAGGAGACGCTTCAGGCCGGCGTCCGACAGCCGCGCTGGGGGATGCTCCGCGCCGTCGGCCCCTCGGGTTCCCTGTGCTTCCCAGGGAGCGGGCCCAGGGCAGGTCTTCAGCGTGGCTGCGACCAGAGCCGTCAGCTGGCGGCCTCTCCCCTCCAGGACCCGCCGCCTCCGTGCGTGTGCACGGTCCAGCCCCTCCTTTTGCGCCCTCAGGACCCGCGTGCGCAGCCGCCATCCCTCCGTTTCGCGGCAGAGCCCTTCCAGGTGGTGCTGGAGACGAGCGTTTTCCTTCAGCCCAGCCCTGAGTTTCTCCCGGAGGCGGTGGACCTTCTCGTGGGCTGCTGTCAGGGTGTTTCGGGCCTCGGTCCCTCGGCGTTGGCAGGCCTCCGACGCGACGCCAAGGGACCGGATCTGTCGCTGGAGGCGAGCCCACAGGCGCCCGGGGCAGCAGAGCGGAGAGGGCCGGCTCCTGGGTGCTTTTGCAAAGAGGCCTTCCACGTCGGGAGAGGCCCCGCTGGGGGTCTGGTCAAGCGCCGCCAAGCACAGGCTCTGCCGTGTGGGCGCGCTGGCCTCCAGAGCGGGTGTCCGCGGGGCTTCGTCCTCCTGGGCCACCCGTCCCGTCTGGCCCCTGACCTTTCTGTCGACCCCGGCCCGGGCAGAACCCCTGTCGGCCGGCTCTGTTCCTCTCCTGGAAGGCCGCCGGCTCTTGAGGGTCACCACCAGCAGAGCGGCCCAGAGCGGGGTCTCCCAGGGAAGCCCCAGCAGCCCCAGACCAGCCGTCAGGGCGTCGGACACCAGCAGCAGAGCGTCCCACAGGAGCTCCAGGGCCGGCAGCCAAGGCATTGTGGTGGCAGGCAGCAGGCCCTCTCGGGCCCCACAGGCACCACAGCTCTCTGCCTCTGCCCGTGGGCCCCAACGGACCCCACGGAACTCTGCCGCCCCCCACCCCACCCCCACCCCCAGGTGCCCGGCTACCAGGGCAGAGGGCCGTTAGGGCCGGGGGAGGGGGCGGCCCGCCAGGTTCTAGAAAGCCCTGCCCCCCTGAGGGCCCTGCTCCCTGCACACGGAGCTCCCCTGAGCCGTGCCTCTGGGGAGAGCCAAGGGCCGCTTGCCTCGAAGGTCAGGCAGCGCCCTGCCCTACCCCCTTGTGCGCGCACGAGCGCGTCGGAGCAGAGGCCTGGGCTGTGCCCCTGGACCCTGGGTCCGACGCCCTGTCCCGATCTCAAGGGTCCTGCGGCCCAAGGGAAGCCTGGTCCTCCCGGCCCAGGTCCCGGGATCTCCCTCGTCTAAGAGACCCTGTCTCTTTCTTGTGTCCAGTCAATGTTTGAGCAAGGACCGAGCCCGGCAGGGGGTCCCCAGATGGACCGAGAGACAGGGTTTCAGTCGTGAGAGATCAGTCCCACCTGGCAAAGTCCTGCGAGTGCGTGGTCTTTCCGGGAAGCCCGTTGGCCTGCGTTCCATCCAGGGGTTCCTGGGTGGGGTGGCCGCGGGGACCCGGCTTCCTCTGCAAGGTGGCCCTGCGAGCTCCAGGTGACGGCCTCCAGGCTGGCCCCGGAGGCGCCGTCCAGGCCGGCGAGGCGGGCGCGGCACGTGCCTCTGCAGAGGGAGCGGGTCCCGAAGGGCGTCTCCCCGCCTTTGCCCTCTTCGAGCCCCGTCTGCCTCCCCTCGTGTCTCTCCGCGGTCAGGCTCAGAGCCTCGTGGCCCATCCCCCAGGACGGCGCCGTGGCGGGTTTAAGCAGAGGGCAGGGAGGAGGGGGAGTCAGGCATGGGAGCCGGGGGAGGGTTGTGTCGACCGTTGCCGTTGCTCGAGGTCAAGTCCATGGGGGGCAAGTCTAAGGGGGTGGCCGTCGTGGTTGAATCCAGGGGCTTGAACGCGGATCCCGGAGGGTCCTCGGGCCTCCCGGGTGGCCCTCGACAGAAGGAGAAGGGCCGTGGCCGCTTGGTTCTGGCTCATGCTCCCCGCCCCACCTCCTGACGCCTCGTAGGAGCGGAACCGTCCCCGCCTCTCTAGCCAGCCCTCCAGAAAGGATGCCCACGGCCTCGGGGTGCATTTCTTCCCAACGGTCAGGCCCACACCTTCCGCCCCCAAGTCCCTGAGCGGCAGGGAAGCGCAGTCAGGCAAGGGCTGCTGGGAGGGAGGCGCCTGCGAGGGCGTTGCAAGAGCCCCACGTCCCCTGGCTCTGCTGGGTCTCAGTTTTCCCATCTGGAAACGGATGGGGCTGGTGCCAAGACCTCCGTTCCAGACGTATTCCACCAGTAGGGTGCATTTTTTTTTTTCTCTCTTTACTGGGAAATCCTACATGCGTTTACTCCCATTTCAAAAAGTACGAGAGGGATGGTCGTCAAGACGGAGCTCCTGTTGTGGCTCAGCGGTCATGGACCCAACTAGTATCCGTGAGGACGCGGTTTGATCCCCGGCCTTGCTCAGGGGGTAGGGATCCGTGAGCTGTGGTTGCGATTGCAGACGGGGCTGGGCTCCCGCGTTGCTGTGGTCATGGTGTAGGCCGGCAGGTGTAGCTCCGATGGGCTCCCTCGCCTGGGAACTTCCTTATGCTTTGCTCGAGGCCCTCGAAAGTCAAAATAAATCAACGAAACACACACACCCACACAACCACCCACACCCACACACACCCACACACCCACACACCCACACACACACCCACAGGGACGATCACCCATCTGCCCCAGCCTCTCATCATCTCACCAGAAAAAGGCACATCTCATCATTGGGGGGTCACAGGGACCCCTCTAGCTTTTTCTCCAGTGACTCCGCTCTAAGCCTGTTCCTGAGCTTTCTCCTCAGACGACAGAGCTGTGAGAGGAAGGTGGATTCTGGTTGAAGGGAAGGGAGGGAAGGAAGGGGACAGCCTGACAGGCTCAGGGGACCACAGGTGGGAGAGCCCGTCTCTCCTGGCGGGTCCCCACTTGAGGGGGGCCTCCGGGGTGGGCCCGGTTGGGCCCGAACCACCTTGAGCCCAGTGGGCCCTGGCGTCCGCCTCCAGGCCCTGGGGTAGAGAGGGAAGTACCTCGTTCCCAGCGTCTTTCCAAACCGCATTCATGCGTCCATGCAGACCCCGCCTCTTGCCCCCCTGCCCTCTGCCCTGCGTGCGGGGCTCAAGGGTTCCCCAAGCCCGACCAGGTCCCAGCCCCACAGAGCGGCCGGCTGCCGTCCACTTGGAGGTGCCCGGTAGGAAGAGCCCCTAGATCCCTGTAGCAAAGAGCCCCGGGGGTGGGGGCTGGTGGCCAGCAGTCGTGCCCCGAAGGAACCGTGATCGGGAGGGACTCCGGGGAGGGCCCCCCCCGCCCTTTCACCCTGGTGGCCAGAGAAGGCTTCCTGGAGGAGGTGGCCTTTGAGCGGAGACTGGGCGACACGGGACCAGCCAGGGGAACATCTTGGGAAAGGCCAGGAGCCAGAACGGCCAGTGCAGATGCCCCGAGGAGGGCATAAGCCAGGGTCGGAGTTCTCCGCAGAAGCCCCCGGGCGGTCAGAGCCAGCTCGGAGAAGGCCTCCCCGGTGCCAAGAGAAAGGCAGGGGAAGGCCTTGGAAGATTTGGGGTTTGGGGAGGGCGTTTGGCCTTCTTTTGCATGTGTCAAGCCGAAAAACGAACCCCCCCCCCCCAAAACGGAAATGCATGCGGTGCCTATGAAGTCACGTTTCCCAGGATCTCAAATCCCTCTCCTGTAGAACGAAGCTTTGTGGTGTGAGAGGATCAATGGGAGGCGGCAACGATGGTTGACGGAAAAATGGACCTTTTATTGACATCAAAATACACTCCTTATGCTATTTGAAAGCGAGGGCTCAGAAGAAACAGGGAAAGAAGGGATGCCTCGGAACTCTACTAAAGGGCTCCCTGTGTGAGCAGCTACTACCGAGGCATTTGAGTGCCAGCCAGACGAACTAGAGGTGAGCGCATCACCTAAATGGAGCAGTTGGACTGGCAAGGGAGAAGTCCCAGTTCCTTGTCGAGAGAGGGAGAGGGAGAGGGAGAGGGAGAGGGAGAGGGAGAGACGTCCCAGGTGTGGGTCTCGGCGTGGCTGTGGGTGTTTAGGCCCCGCGGGTCGGACCACGGACTCAAACCCGTGTGGGGCTTTGGAAGCCAGGGCCCTCCCAGCCCGACCTTCCTGCTTCCTGGGCAGCCCGATGGGCCAGGGCATCCCCTGGGCCGTGCGGGCCCGGTTCGGCCCCGTGGGGACCAGCAGGCGCCAACGGCCTGCCCGGGAAGGGCTGGAGCTGGAACGGGAGGCGGGCCAGCCTCTGTCTCAGGGCCGCGTTTCCCCTTCGGAGCTCCAGGAGCTGTCTCTCGGCGCACCGAGCGGCCACCCCTCTCTCTCGGGCTCTTGCCTCGTAGAAGAGGATGGCGTTCTGGGAGGAGACCACGGTGCTCGCCAGCTCTCTGCCCATGTCTTCCGCCATCTTCTTGTAGACGCTGCCCTGCCGACCCAGAGCGTCCAGGCGTCGAAGCGCCCGGGGGTACTTCTTCTGGGTGTCGAGGTGGCGGGCCTCCTCCTCCCTTGCCGTTCGCAGGAGCAGCCTGACGTGCTCTTCGTGGAGCTGAGGCAGCATCCCGAGTCGGAGCCGCAGCTCCTGCATCTCCCTCTCCAGCCGCGTGGTCTCCGCCTGCAAGGACGCTCGCTGGGTCTGGAGCCTTTGCACTTGTCCCGCGAGCTCTCTGTTCACGTGATGGGCCTCGGACAGTTGTCTGGAGAGCTCCTTGCGGTCCTCTTGGTGCCTTGGCAAGGACACGCTTCCGCGACCAGCGTCCAGGAGACGCTTCAGGCCGGCGTCCGACAGCCGCGCTGGGGGATGCTCCGCGCCGTCGGCCCCTCGGGTTCCCTGTGCTTCCCAGGGAGCGGGCCCAGGGCAGGTCTTCAGCGTGGCTGCGACCAGAGCCGTCAGCTGGCGGCCTCTCCCCTCCAGGACCCGCCGCCTCCGTGCGTGTGCACGGTCCAGCCCCTCCTTTTGCGCCCTCAGGACCCGCGTGCGCAGCCGCCATCCCTCCGTTTCGCGGCAGAGCCCTTCCAGGTGGTGCTGGAGACGAGCGTTTTCCTTCAGCCCAGCCCTGAGTTTCTCCCGGAGGCGGTGGACCTTCTCGTGGGCTGCTGTCAGGGTGTTTCGGGCCTCGGTCCCTCGGCGTTGGCAGGCCTCCGACGCGACGCCAAGGGACCGGATCTGTCGCTGGAGGCGAGCCCACAGGCGCCCGGGGCAGCAGAGCGGAGAGGGCCGGCTCCTGGGTGCTTTTGCAAAGAGGCCTTCCACGTCGGGAGAGGCCCCGCTGGGGGTCTGGTCAAGCGCCGCCAAGCACAGGCTCTGCCGTGTGGGCGCGCTGGCCTCCAGAGCGGGTGTCCGCGGGGCTTCGTCCTCCTGGGCCACCCGTCCCGTCTGGCCCCTGACCTTTCTGTCGACCCCGGCCCGGGCAGAACCCCTGTCGGCCGGCTCTGTTCCTCTCCTGGAAGGCCGCCGGCTCTTGAGGGTCACCACCAGCAGAGCGGCCCAGAGCGGGGTCTCCCAGGGAAGCCCCAGCAGCCCCAGACCAGCCGTCAGGGCGTCGGACACCAGCAGCAGAGCGTCCCACAGGAGCTCCAGGGCCGGCAGCCAAGGCATTGTGGTGGCAGGCAGCAGGCCCTCTCGGGCCCCACAGGCACCACAGCTCTCTGCCTCTGCCCGTGGGCCCCAACGGACCCCACGGAACTCTGCCGCCCCCCACCCCACCCCCACCCCCAGGTGCCCGGCTACCAGGGCAGAGGGCCGTTAGGGCCGGGGGAGGGGGCGGCCCGCCAGGTTCTAGAAAGCCCTGCCCCCCTGAGGGCCCTGCTCCCTGCACACGGAGCTCCCCTGAGCCGTGCCTCTGGGGAGAGCCAAGGGCCGCTTGCCTCGAAGGTCAGGCAGCGCCCTGCCCTACCCCCTTGTGCGCGCACGAGCGCGTCGGAGCAGAGGCCTGGGCTGTGCCCCTGGACCCTGGGTCCGACGCCCTGTCCCGATCTCAAGGGTCCTGCGGCCCAAGGGAAGCCTGGTCCTCCCGGCCCAGGTCCCGGGATCTCCCTCGTCTAAGAGACCCTGTCTCTTTCTTGTGTCCAGTCAATGTTTGAGCAAGGACCGAGCCCGGCAGGGGGTCCCCAGATGGACCGAGAGACAGGGTTTCAGTCGTGAGAGATCAGTCCCACCTGGCAAAGTCCTGCGAGTGCGTGGTCTTTCCGGGAAGCCCGTTGGCCTGCGTTCCATCCAGGGGTTCCTGGGTGGGGTGGCCGCGGGGACCCGGCTTCCTCTGCAAGGTGGCCCTGCGAGCTCCAGGTGACGGCCTCCAGGCTGGCCCCGGAGGCGCCGTCCAGGCCGGCGAGGCGGGCGCGGCACGTGCCTCTGCAGAGGGAGCGGGTCCCGAAGGGCGTCTCCCCGCCTTTGCCCTCTTCGAGCCCCGTCTGCCTCCCCTCGTGTCTCTCCGCGGTCAGGCTCAGAGCCTCGTGGCCCATCCCCCAGGACGGCGCCGTGGCGGGTTTAAGCAGAGGGCAGGGAGGAGGGGGAGTCAGGCATGGGAGCCGGGGGAGGGTTGTGTCGACCGTTGCCGTTGCTCGAGGTCAAGTCCATGGGGGGCAAGTCTAAGGGGGTGGCCGTCGTGGTTGAATCCAGGGGCTTGAACGCGGATCCCGGAGGGTCCTCGGGCCTCCCGGGTGGCCCTCGACAGAAGGAGAAGGGCCGTGGCCGCTCGGTTCTGGCTCATGCTCCCCGCCCCACCTCCTGACGCCTCGTAGGAGCGGAACCGTCCCCGCCTCTCTAGCCAGCCCTCCAGAAAGGATGCCCACGGCCTCGGGGTGCATTTCTTCCCAACGGTCAGGCCCACACCTTCCGCCCCCAAGTCCCTGAGCGGCAGGGAAGCGCAGTCAGGCAAGGGCTGCTGGGAGGGAGGCGCCTGCGAGGGCGTTGCAAGAGCCCCACGTCCCCTGGCTCTGCTGGGTCTCAGTTTTCCCATCTGGAAACGGATGGGGCTGGTGCCAAGACCTCCGTTCCAGACGTATTCCACCAGTAGGGTGCATTTTTTTTTTTTCTCTTTACTGGGAAATCCTACATGCGTTTACTCCCATTTCAAAAAGTACGAGAGGGATGGTCGTCAAGACGGAGCTCCTGTTGTGGCTCAGCGGTCATGGACCCAACTAGTATCCGTGAGGACGCGGTTTGATCCCCGGCCTTGCTCAGGGGGTAGGGATCCGTGAGCTGTGGTTGCGATTGCAGACGGGGCTGGGCTCCCGCGTTGCTGTGGTCATGGTGTAGGCCGGCAGGTGTAGCTCCGATGGGCTCCCTCGCCTGGGAACTTCCTTATGCTTTGCTCGAGGCCCTCGAAAGTCAAAATAAATCAACGAAACACACACACCCACACAACCACCCACACCCACACACACCCACACACCCACACACCCACACACACCCACAGGGACGATCACCCATCTGCCCCAGCCTCTCATCATCTCACCAGAAAAAGGCACATCTCATCATTGGGGGGTCACAGGGACCCCTCTAGCTTTTTCTCCAGTGACTCCGCTCTAAGCCTGTTCCTGAGCTTTCTCCTCAGACGACAGAGCTGTGAGAGGAAGGTGGATTCTGGTTGAAGGGAAGGGAGGGAAGGAAGGGGACAGCCTGACAGGCTCAGGGGACCACAGGTGGGAGAGCCCGTCTCTCCTGGCGGGTCCCCACTTGAGGGGGGCCTCCGGGGTGGGCCCGGTTGGGCCCGAACCACCTTGAGCCCAGTGGGCCCTGGCGTCCGCCTCCAGGCCCTGGGGTAGAGAGGGAAGTACCTCGTTCCCAGCGTCTTTCCAAACCGCATTCATGCGTCCATGCAGACCCCGCCTCTTGCCCCCCTGCCCTCTGCCCTGCGTGCGGGGCTCAAGGGTTCCCCAAGCCCGACCAGGTCCCAGCCCCACAGAGCGGCCGGCTGCCGTCCACTTGGAGGTGCCCGGTAGGAAGAGCCCCTAGATCCCTGTAGCAAAGAGCCCCGGGGGTGGGGGCTGGTGGCCAGCAGTCGTGCCCCGAAGGAACCGTGATCGGGAGGGACTCCGGGGAGGGCCCCCCCCGCCCTTTCACCCTGGTGGCCAGAGAAGGCTTCCTGGAGGAGGTGGCCTTTGAGCGGAGACTGGGCGACACGGGACCAGCCAGGGGAACATCTTGGGAAAGGCCAGGAGCCAGAACGGCCAGTGCAGATGCCCCGAGGAGGGCATAAGCCAGGGTCGGAGTTCTCCGCAGAAGCCCCCGGGCGGTCAGAGCCAGCTCGGAGAAGGCCTCCCCGGTGCCAAGAGAAAGGCAGGGGAAGGCCTTGGAAGATTTGGGGTTTGGGGAGGGCGTTTGGCCTTCTTTTGCATGTGTCAAGCCGAAAAACGAACCCCCCCCCCCCAAAACGGAAATGCATGCGGTGCCTATGAAGTCACGTTTCCCAGGATCTCAAATCCCTCTCCTGTAGAACGAAGCTTTGTGGTGTGAGAGGATCAATGGGAGGACGGCAACGATGGTTGACGGAAAAATGGACCTTTTATTGACATCAAAATACACTCCTTATGCTATTTGAAAGCGAGGGCTCAGAAGAAACAGGGAAAGAAGGGATGCCTCGGAACTCTACTAAAGGGCTCCCTGTGTGAGCAGCTACTACCGAGGCATTTGAGTGCCAGCCAGACGAACTAGAGGTGAGCGCATCACCTAAATGGAGCAGTTGGACTGGCAAGGGAGAAGTCCCAGTTCCTTGTCGAGAGAGGGAGAGGGAGAGGGAGAGGGAGAGGGAGAGGGAGAGACGTCCCAGGTGTGGGTCTCGGCGTGGCTGTGGGTGTTTAGGCCCCGCGGGTCGGACCACGGACTCAAACCCGTGTGGGGCTTTGGAAGCCAGGGCCCTCCCAGCCCGACCTTCCTGCTTCCTGGGCAGCCCGATGGGCCAGGGCATCCCCTGGGCCGTGCGGGCCCGGTTCGGCCCCGTGGGGACCAGCAGGCGCCAACGGCCTGCCCGGGAAGGGCTGGAGCTGGAACGGGAGGCGGGCCAGCCTCTGTCTCAGGGCCGCGTTTCCCCTTCGGAGCTCCAGGAGCTGTCTCTCGGCGCACCGAGCGGCCACCCCTCTCTCTCGGGCTCTTGCCTCGTAGAAGAGGATGGCGTTCTGGGAGGAGACCACGGTGCTCGCCAGCTCTCTGCCCATGTCTTCCGCCATCTTCTTGTAGACGCTGCCCTGCCGACCCAGAGCGTCCAGGCGTCGAAGCGCCCGGGGGTACTTCTTCTGGGTGTCGAGGTGGCGGGCCTCCTCCTCCCTTGCCGTTCGCAGGAGCAGCCTGACGTGCTCTTCGTGGAGCTGAGGCAGCATCCCGAGTCGGAGCCGCAGCTCCTGCATCTCCCTCTCCAGCCGCGTGGTCTCCGCCTGCAAGGACGCTCGCTGGGTCTGGAGCCTTTGCACTTGTCCCGCGAGCTCTCTGTTCACGTGATGGGCCTCGGACAGTTGTCTGGAGAGCTCCTTGCGGTCCTCTTGGTGCCTTGGCAAGGACACGCTTCCGCGACCAGCGTCCAGGAGACGCTTCAGGCCGGCGTCCGACAGCCGCGCTGGGGGATGCTCCGCGCCGTCGGCCCCTCGGGTTCCCTGTGCTTCCCAGGGAGCGGGCCCAGGGCAGGTCTTCAGCGTGGCTGCGACCAGAGCCGTCAGCTGGCGGCCTCTCCCCTCCAGGACCCGCCGCCTCCGTGCGTGTGCACGGTCCAGCCCCTCCTTTTGCGCCCTCAGGACCCGCGTGCGCAGCCGCCATCCCTCCGTTTCGCGGCAGAGCCCTTCCAGGTGGTGCTGGAGACGAGCGTTTTCCTTCAGCCCAGCCCTGAGTTTCTCCCGGAGGCGGTGGACCTTCTCGTGGGCTGCTGTCAGGGTGTTTCGGGCCTCGGTCCCTCGGCGTTGGCAGGCCTCCGACGCGACGCCAAGGGACCGGATCTGTCGCTGGAGGCGAGCCCACAGGCGCCCGGGGCAGCAGAGCGGAGAGGGCCGGCTCCTGGGTGCTTTTGCAAAGAGGCCTTCCACGTCGGGAGAGGCCCCGCTGGGGGTCTGGTCAAGCGCCGCCAAGCACAGGCTCTGCCGTGTGGGCGCGCTGGCCTCCAGAGCGGGTGTCCGCGGGGCTTCGTCCTCCTGGGCCACCCGTCCCGTCTGGCCCCTGACCTTTCTGTCGACCCCGGCCCGGGCAGAACCCCTGTCGGCCGGCTCTGTTCCTCTCCTGGAAGGCCGCCGGCTCTTGAGGGTCACCACCAGCAGAGCGGCCCAGAGCGGGGTCTCCCAGGGAAGCCCCAGCAGCCCCAGACCAGCCGTCAGGGCGTCGGACACCAGCAGCAGAGCGTCCCACAGGAGCTCCAGGGCCGGCAGCCAAGGCATTGTGGTGGCAGGCAGCAGGCCCTCTCGGGCCCCACAGGCACCACAGCTCTCTGCCTCTGCCCGTGGGCCCCAACGGACCCCACGGAACTCTGCCGCCCCCCACCCCACCCCCACCCCCAGGTGCCCGGCTACCAGGGCAGAGGGCCGTTAGGGCCGGGGGAGGGGGCGGCCCGCCAGGTTCTAGAAAGCCCTGCCCCCCTGAGGGCCCTGCTCCCTGCACACGGAGCTCCCCTGAGCCGTGCCTCTGGGGAGAGCCAAGGGCCGCTTGCCTCGAAGGTCAGGCAGCGCCCTGCCCTACCCCCTTGTGCGCGCACGAGCGCGTCGGAGCAGAGGCCTGGGCTGTGCCCCTGGACCCTGGGTCCGACGCCCTGTCCCGATCTCAAGGGTCCTGCGGCCCAAGGGAAGCCTGGTCCTCCCGGCCCAGGTCCCGGGATCTCCCTCGTCTAAGAGACCCTGTCTCTTTCTTGTGTCCAGTCAATGTTTGAGCAAGGACCGAGCCCGGCAGGGGGTCCCCAGATGGACCGAGAGACAGGGTTTCAGTCGTGAGAGATCAGTCCCACCTGGCAAAGTCCTGCGAGTGCGTGGTCTTTCCGGGAAGCCCGTTGGCCTGCGTTCCATCCAGGGGTTCCTGGGTGGGGTGGCCGCGGGGACCCGGCTTCCTCTGCAAGGTGGCCCTGCGAGCTCCAGGTGACGGCCTCCAGGCTGGCCCCGGAGGCGCCGTCCAGGCCGGCGAGGCGGGCGCGGCACGTGCCTCTGCAGAGGGAGCGGGTCCCGAAGGGCGTCTCCCCGCCTTTGCCCTCTTCGAGCCCCGTCTGCCTCCCCTCGTGTCTCTCCGCGGTCAGGCTCAGAGCCTCGTGGCCCATCCCCCAGGACGGCGCCGTGGCGGGTTTAAGCAGAGGGCAGGGAGGAGGGGGAGTCAGGCATGGGAGCCGGGGGAGGGTTGTGTCGACCGTTGCCGTTGCTCGAGGTCAAGTCCATGGGGGGCAAGTCTAAGGGGGTGGCCGTCGTGGTTGAATCCAGGGGCTTGAACGCGGATCCCGGAGGGTCCTCGGGCCTCCCGGGTGGCCCTCGACAGAAGGAGAAGGGCCGTGGCCGCTCGGT
Organism: Phacochoerus africanus; assembly: GCF_016906955.1. Taxonomy (NCBI): domain Eukaryota; kingdom Metazoa; phylum Chordata; class Mammalia; order Artiodactyla; family Suidae; genus Phacochoerus; species Phacochoerus africanus. Next base: position 9,886,079 of record NC_062546.1, read on the forward strand.
TCTGGCTCATGCTCCCCGCCCCACCTCCTGACGCCTCGTAGGAGCGGAACCGTCCCCGCCTCTCTAGCCAGCCCTCCAGAAAGGATGCCCACGGCCTCGGGGTGCATTTCTTCCCAACGGTCAGGCCCACACCTTCCGCCCCCAAGTCCCTGAGCGGCAGGGAAGCGCAGTCAGGCAAGGGCTGCTGGGAGGGAGGCGCCTGCGAGGGCGTTGCAAGAGCCCCACGTCCCCTGGCTCTGCTGGGTCTCAGTTTTCCCATCTGGAAACGGATGGGGCTGGTGCCAAGACCTCCGTTCCAGACGTATTCCACCAGTAGGGTGCATTTTTTTTTTCTCTCTTTACTGGGAAATCCTACATGCGTTTACTCCCATTTCAAAAAGTACGAGAGGGATGGTCGTCAAGACGGAGCTCCTGTTGTGGCTCAGCGGTCATGGACCCAACTAGTATCCGTGAGGACGCGGTTTGATCCCCGGCCTTGCTCAGGGGGTAGGGATCCGTGAGCTGTGGTTGCGATTGCAGACGGGGCTGGGCTCCCGCGTTGCTGTGGTCATGGTGTAGGCCGGCAGGTGTAGCTCCGATGGGCTCCCTCGCCTGGGAACTTCCTTATGCTTTGCTCGAGGCCCTCGAAAGTCAAAATAAATCAACGAAACACACACACCCACACAACCACCCACACCCACACACACCCACACCCACACACCCACACACACACCCACAGGGACGATCACCCATCTGCCCCAGCCTCTCATCATCTCACCAGAAAAAGGCACATCTCATCATTGGGGGGTCACAGGGACCCCTCTAGCTTTTTCTCCAGTGACTCCGCTCTAAGCCCTGTTCCTGAGCTTTCTCCTCAGACGACAGAGCTGTGAGAGGAAGGTGGATTCTGGTTGAAGGGAAGGGAGGGAAGGAAGGGGACAGCCTGACAGGCTCAGGGGACCACAGGTGGGAGAGCCCGTCTCTCCTGGCGGGTCCCCACTTGAGGGGGGCCTCCGGGGTGGGCCCGGTTGGGCCCGAACCACCTTGAGCCCAGTGGGCCCTGGCGTCCGCCTCCAGGCCCTGGGGTAGAGAGGGAAGTACCTCGTTCCCAGCGTCTTTCCAAACCGCATTCATGCGTCCATGCAGACCCCGCCTCTTGCCCCCCTGCCCTCTGCCCTGCGTGCGGGGCTCAAGGGTTCCCCAAGCCCGACCAGGTCCCAGCCCCACAGAGCGGCCGGCTGCCGTCCACTTGGAGGTGCCCGGTAGGAAGAGCCCCTAGATCCCTGTAGCAAAGAGCCCCGGGGGTGGGGGCTGGTGGCCAGCAGTCGTGCCCCGAAGGAACCGTGATCGGGAGGGACTCCGGGGAGGGCCCCCCCCGCCCTTTCACCCTGGTGGCCAGAGAAGGCTTCCTGGAGGAGGTGGCCTTTGAGCGGAGACTGGGCGACACGGGACCAGCCAGGGGAACATCTTGGGAAAGGCCAGGAGCCAGAACGGCCAGTGCAGATGCCCCGAGGAGGGCATAAGCCAGGGTCGGAGTTCTCCGCAGAAGCCCCCGGGCGGTCAGAGCCAGCTCGGAGAAGGCCTCCCCGGTGCCAAGAGAAAGGCAGGGGAAGGCCTTGGAAGATTTGGGGTTTGGGGAGGGCGTTTGGCCTTCTTTTGCATGTGTCAAGCCGAAAAACGAACCCCCCCCCCCCAAAACGGAAATGCATGCGGTGCCTATGAAGTCACGTTTCCCAGGATCTCAAATCCCTCTCCTGTAGAACGAAGCTTTGTGGTGTGAGAGGATCAATGGGAGACGGCAACGATGGTTGACGGAAAAATGGACCTTTTATTGACATCAAAATACACTCCTTATGCTATTTGAAAGCGAGGGCTCAGAAGAAACAGGGAAAGAAGGGATGCCTCGGAACTCTACTAAAGGGCTCCCTGTGTGAGCAGCTACTACCGAGGCATTTGAGTGCCAGCCAGACGAACTAGAGGTGAGCGCATCACCTAAATGGAGCAGTTGGACTGGCAAGGGAGAAGTCCCAGTTCCTTGTCGAGAGAGGGAGAGGGAGAGGGAGAGGGAGAGGGAGAGGGAGAGACGTCCCAGGTGTGGGTCTCGGCGTGGCTGTGGGTGTTTAGGCCCCGCGGGTCGGACCACGGACTCAAACCCGTGTGGGGCTTTGGAAGCCAGGGCCCTCCCAGCCCGACCTTCCTGCTTCCTGGGCAGCCCGATGGGCCAGGGCATCCCCTGGGCCGTGCGGGCCCGGTTCGGCCCCGTGGGGACCAGCAGGCGCCAACGGCCTGCCCGGGAAGGGCTGGAGCTGGAACGGGAGGCGGGCCAGCCTCTGTCTCAGGGCCGCGTTTCCCCTTCGGAGCTCCAGGAGCTGTCTCTCGGCGCACCGAGCGGCCACCCCTCTCTCTCGGGCTCTTGCCTCGTAGAAGAGGATGGCGTTCTGGGAGGAGACCACGGTGCTCGCCAGCTCTCTGCCCATGTCTTCCGCCATCTTCTTGTAGACGCTGCCCTGCCGACCCAGAGCGTCCAGGCGTCGAAGCGCCCGGGGGTACTTCTTCTGGGTGTCGAGGTGGCGGGCCTCCTCCTCCCTTGCCGTTCGCAGGAGCAGCCTGACGTGCTCTTCGTGGAGCTGAGGCAGCATCCCGAGTCGGAGCCGCAGCTCCTGCATCTCCCTCTCCAGCCGCGTGGTCTCCGCCTGCAAGGACGCTCGCTGGGTCTGGAGCCTTTGCACTTGTCCCGCGAGCTCTCTGTTCACGTGATGGGCCTCGGACAGTTGTCTGGAGAGCTCCTTGCGGTCCTCTTGGTGCCTTGGCAAGGACACGCTTCCGCGACCAGCGTCCAGGAGACGCTTCAGGCCGGCGTCCGACAGCCGCGCTGGGGGATGCTCCGCGCCGTCGGCCCCTCGGGTTCCCTGTGCTTCCCAGGGAGCGGGCCCAGGGCAGGTCTTCAGCGTGGCTGCGACCAGAGCCGTCAGCTGGCGGCCTCTCCCCTCCAGGACCCGCCGCCTCCGTGCGTGTGCACGGTCCAGCCCCTCCTTTTGCGCCCTCAGGACCCGCGTGCGCAGCCGCCATCCCTCCGTTTCGCGGCAGAGCCCTTCCAGGTGGTGCTGGAGACGAGCGTTTTCCTTCAGCCCAGCCCTGAGTTTCTCCCGGAGGCGGTGGACCTTCTCGTGGGCTGCTGTCAGGGTGTTTCGGGCCTCGGTCCCTCGGCGTTGGCAGGCCTCCGACGCGACGCCAAGGGACCGGATCTGTCGCTGGAGGCGAGCCCACAGGCGCCCGGGGCAGCAGAGCGGAGAGGGCCGGCTCCTGGGTGCTTTTGCAAAGAGGCCTTCCACGTCGGGAGAGGCCCCGCTGGGGGTCTGGTCAAGCGCCGCCAAGCACAGGCTCTGCCGTGTGGGCGCGCTGGCCTCCAGAGCGGGTGTCCGCGGGGCTTCGTCCTCCTGGGCCACCCGTCCCGTCTGGCCCCTGACCTTTCTGTCGACCCCGGCCCGGGCAGAACCCCTGTCGGCCGGCTCTGTTCCTCTCCTGGAAGGCCGCCGGCTCTTGAGGGTCACCACCAGCAGAGCGGCCCAGAGCGGGGTCTCCCAGGGAAGCCCCAGCAGCCCCAGACCAGCCGTCAGGGCGTCGGACACCAGCAGCAGAGCGTCCCACAGGAGCTCCAGGGCCGGCAGCCAAGGCATTGTGGTGGCAGGCAGCAGGCCCTCTCGGGCCCCACAGGCACCACAGCTCTCTGCCTCTGCCCGTGGGCCCCAACGGACCCCACGGAACTCTGCCGCCCCCCACCCCACCCCCACCCCCAGGTGCCCGGCTACCAGGGCAGAGGGCCGTTAGGGCCGGGGGAGGGGGCGGCCCGCCAGGTTCTAGAAAGCCCTGCCCCCCTGAGGGCCCTGCTCCCTGCACACGGAGCTCCCCTGAGCCGTGCCTCTGGGGAGAGCCAAGGGCCGCTTGCCTCGAAGGTCAGGCAGCGCCCTGCCCTACCCCCTTGTGCGCGCACGAGCGCGTCGGAGCAGAGGCCTGGGCTGTGCCCCTGGACCCTGGGTCCGACGCCCTGTCCCGATCTCAAGGGTCCTGCGGCCCAAGGGAAGCCTGGTCCTCCCGGCCCAGGTCCCGGGATCTCCCTCGTCTAAGAGACCCTGTCTCTTTCTTGTGTCCAGTCAATGTTTGAGCAAGGACCGAGCCCGGCAGGGGGTCCCCAGATGGACCGAGAGACAGGGTTTCAGTCGTGAGAGATCAGTCCCACCTGGCAAAGTCCTGCGAGTGCGTGGTCTTTCCGGGAAGCCCGTTGGCCTGCGTTCCATCCAGGGGTTCCTGGGTGGGGTGGCCGCGGGGACCCGGCTTCCTCTGCAAGGTGGCCCTGCGAGCTCCAGGTGACGGCCTCCAGGCTGGCCCCGGAGGCGCCGTCCAGGCCGGCGAGGCGGGCGCGGCACGTGCCTCTGCAGAGGGAGCGGGTCCCGAAGGGCGTCTCCCCGCCTTTGCCCTCTTCGAGCCCCGTCTGCCTCCCCTCGTGTCTCTCCGCGGTCAGGCTCAGAGCCTCGTGGCCCATCCCCCAGGACGGCGCCGTGGCGGGTTTAAGCAGAGGGCAGGGAGGAGGGGGAGTCAGGCATGGGAGCCGGGGGAGGGTTGTGTCGACCGTTGCCGTTGCTCGAGGTCAAGTCCATGGGGGGCAAGTCTAAGGGGGTGGCCGTCGTGGTTGAATCCAGGGGCTTGAACGCGGATCCCGGAGGGTCCTCGGGCCTCCCGGGTGGCCCTCGACAGAAGGAGAAGGGCCGTGGCCGCTCGGTTCTGGCTCATGCTCCCCGCCCCACCTCCTGACGCCTCGTAGGAGCGGAACCGTCCCCGCCTCTCTAGCCAGCCCTCCAGAAAGGATGCCCACGGCCTCGGGGTGCATTTCTTCCCAACGGTCAGGCCCACACCTTCCGCCCCCAAGTCCCTGAGCGGCAGGGAAGCGCAGTCAGGCAAGGGCTGCTGGGAGGGAGGCGCCTGCGAGGGCGTTGCAAGAGCCCCACGTCCCCTGGCTCTGCTGGGTCTCAGTTTTCCCATCTGGAAACGGATGGGGCTGGTGCCAAGACCTCCGTTCCAGACGTATTCCACCAGTAGGGTGCATTTTTTTTTTTTTCTCTTTACTGGGAAATCCTACATGCGTTTACTCCCATTTCAAAAAGTACGAGAGGGATGGTCGTCAAGACGGAGCTCCTGTTGTGGCTCAGCGGTCATGGACCCAACTAGTATCCGTGAGGACGCGGTTTGATCCCCGGCCTTGCTCAGGGGGTAGGGATCCGTGAGCTGTGGTTGCGATTGCAGACGGGGCTGGGCTCCCGCGTTGCTGTGGTCATGGTGTAGGCCGGCAGGTGTAGCTCCGATGGGCTCCCTCGCCTGGGAACTTCCTTATGCTTTGCTCGAGGCCCTCGAAAGTCAAAATAAATCAACGAAACACACACACCCACACAACCACCCACACCCACACACACCCACACACCCACACACACACCCACAGGGACGATCACCCATCTGCCCCAGCCTCTCATCATCTCACCAGAAAAAGGCACATCTCATCATTGGGGGGTCACAGGGACCCCTCTAGCTTTTTCTCCAGTGACTCCGCTCTAAGCCCGTTCCTGAGCTTTCTCCTCAGACGACAGAGCTGTGAGAGGAAGGTGGATTCTGGTTGAAGGGAAGGGAGGGAAGGAAGGGGACAGCCTGACAGGCTCAGGGGACCACAGGTGGGAGAGCCCGTCTCTCCTGGCGGGTCCCCACTTGAGGGGGGCCTCCGGGGTGGGCCCGGTTGGGCCCGAACCACCTTGAGCCCAGTGGGCCCTGGCGTCCGCCTCCAGGCCCTGGGGTAGAGAGGGAAGTACCTCGTTCCCAGCGTCTTTCCAAACCGCATTCATGCGTCCATGCAGACCCCGCCTCTTGCCCCCCTGCCCTCTGCCCTGCGTGCGGGGCTCAAGGGTTCCCCAAGCCCGACCAGGTCCCAGCCCCACAGAGCGGCCGGCTGCCGTCCACTTGGAGGTGCCCGGTAGGAAGAGCCCCTAGATCCCTGTAGCAAAGAGCCCCGGGGGTGGGGGCTGGTGGCCAGCAGTCGTGCCCCGAAGGAACCGTGATCGGGAGGGACTCCGGGGAGGGCCCCCCCCCCCTTTCACCCTGGTGGCCAGAGAAGGCTTCCTGGAGGAGGTGGCCTTTGAGCGGAGACTGGGCGACACGGGACCAGCCAGGGGAACATCTTGGGAAAGGCCAGGAGCCAGAACGGCCAGTGCAGATGCCCCGAGGAGGGCATAAGCCAGGGTCGGAGTTCTCCGCAGAAGCCCCCGGGCGGTCAGAGCCAGCTCGGAGAAGGCCTCCCCGGTGCCAAGAGAAAGGCAGGGGAAGGCCTTGGAAGATTTGGGGTTTGGGGAGGGCGTTTGGCCTTCTTTTGCATGTGTCAAGCCGAAAAACGAACCCCCCCCCCCCAAAACGGAAATGCATGCGGTGCCTATGAAGTCACGTTTCCCAGGATCTCAAATCCCTCTCCTGTAGAACGAAGCTTTGTGGTGTGAGAGGATCAATGGGAGACGGCAACGATGGTTGACGGAAAAATGGACCTTTTATTGACATCAAAATACACTCCTTATGCTATTTGAAAGCGAGGGCTCAGAAGAAACAGGGAAAGAAGGGATGCCTCGGAACTCTACTAAAGGGCTCCCTGTGTGAGCAGCTACTACCGAGGCATTTGAGTGCCAGCCAGACGAACTAGAGGTGAGCGCATCACCTAAATGGAGCAGTTGGACTGGCAAGGGAGAAGTCCCAGTTCCTTGTCGAGAGAGGGAGAGGGAGAGGGAGAGGGAGAGGGAGAGACGTCCCAGGTGTGGGTCTCGGCGTGGCTGTGGGTGTTTAGGCCCCGCGGGTCGGACCACGGACTCAAACCCGTGTGGGGCTTTGGAAGCCAGGGCCCTCCCAGCCCGACCTTCCTGCTTCCTGGGCAGCCCGATGGGCCAGGGCATCCCCTGGGCCGTGCGGGCCCGGTTCGGCCCCGTGGGGACCAGCAGGCGCCAACGGCCTGCCCGGGAAGGGCTGGAGCTGGAACGGGAGGCGGGCCAGCCTCTGTCTCAGGGCCGCGTTTCCCCTTCGGAGCTCCAGGAGCTGTCTCTCGGCGCACCGAGCGGCCACCCCTCTCTCTCGGGCTCTTGCCTCGTAGAAGAGGATGGCGTTCTGGGAGGAGACCACGGTGCTCGCCAGCTCTCTGCCCATGTCTTCCGCCATCTTCTTGTAGACGCTGCCCTGCCGACCCAGAGCGTCCAGGCGTCGAAGCGCCCGGGGGTACTTCTTCTGGGTGTCGAGGTGGCGGGCCTCCTCCTCCCTTGCCGTTCGCAGGAGCAGCCTGACGTGCTCTTCGTGGAGCTGAGGCAGCATCCCGAGTCGGAGCCGCAGCTCCTGCATCTCCCTCTCCAGCCGCGTGGTCTCCGCCTGCAAGGACGCTCGCTGGGTCTGGAGCCTTTGCACTTGTCCCGCGAGCTCTCTGTTCACGTGATGGGCCTCGGACAGTTGTCTGGAGAGCTCCTTGCGGTCCTCTTGGTGCCTTGGCAAGGACACGCTTCCGCGACCAGCGTCCAGGAGACGCTTCAGGCCGGCGTCCGACAGCCGCGCTGGGGGATGCTCCGCGCCGTCGGCCCCTCGGGTTCCCTGTGCTTCCCAGGGAGCGGGCCCAGGGCAGGTCTTCAGCGTGGCTGCGACCAGAGCCGTCAGCTGGCGGCCTCTCCCCTCCAGGACCCGCCGCCTCCGTGCGTGTGCACGGTCCAGCCCCTCCTTTTGCGCCCTCAGGACCCGCGTGCGCAGCCGCCATCCCTCCGTTTCGCGGCAGAGCCCTTCCAGGTGGTGCTGGAGACGAGCGTTTTCCTTCAGCCCAGCCCTGAGTTTCTCCCGGAGGCGGTGGACCTTCTCGTGGGCTGCTGTCAGGGTGTTTCGGGCCTCGGTCCCTCGGCGTTGGCAGGCCTCCGACGCGACGCCAAGGGACCGGATCTGTCGCTGGAGGCGAGCCCACAGGCGCCCGGGGCAGCAGAGCGGAGAGGGCCGGCTCCTGGGTGCTTTTGCAAAGAGGCCTTCCACGTCGGGAGAGGCCCCGCTGGGGGTCTGGTCAAGCGCCGCCAAGCACAGGCTCTGCCGTGTGGGCGCGCTGGCCTCCAGAGCGGGTGTCCGCGGGGCTTCGTCCTCCTGGGCCACCCGTCCCGTCTGGCCCCTGACCTTTCTGTCGACCCCGGCCCGGGCAGAACCCCTGTCGGCCGGCTCTGTTCCTCTCCTGGAAGGCCGCCGGCTCTTGAGGGTCACCACCAGCAGAGCGGCCCAGAGCGGGGTCTCCCAGGGAAGCCCCAGCAGCCCCAGACCAGCCGTCAGGGCGTCGGACACCAGCAGCAGAGCGTCCCACAGGAGCTCCAGGGCCGGCAGCCAAGGCATTGTGGTGGCAGGCAGCAGGCCCTCTCGGGCCCCACAGGCACCACAGCTCTCTGCCTCTGCCCGTGGGCCCCAACGGACCCCACGGAACTCTGCCGCCCCCCACCCCACCCCCACCCCCAGGTGCCCGGCTACCAGGGCAGAGGGCCGTTAGGGCCGGGGGAGGGGGCGGCCCGCCAGGTTCTAGAAAGCCCTGCCCCCCTGAGGGCCCTGCTCCCTGCACACGGAGCTCCCCTGAGCCGTGCCTCTGGGGAGAGCCAAGGGCCGCTTGCCTCGAAGGTCAGGCAGCGCCCTGCCCTACCCCCTTGTGCGCGCACGAGCGCGTCGGAGCAGAGGCCTGGGCTGTGCCCCTGGACCCTGGGTCCGACGCCCTGTCCCGATCTCAAGGGTCCTGCGGCCCAAGGGAAGCCTGGTCCTCCCGGCCCAGGTCCCGGGATCTCCCTCGTCTAAGAGACCCTGTCTCTTTCTTGTGTCCAGTCAATGTTTGAGCAAGGACCGAGCCCGGCAGGGGGTCCCCAGATGGACCGAGAGACAGGGTTTCAGTCGTGAGAGATCAGTCCCACCTGGCAAAGTCCTGCGAGTGCGTGGTCTTTCCGGGAAGCCCGTTGGCCTGCGTTCCATCCAGGGGTTCCTGGGTGGGGTGGCCGCGGGGACCCGGCTTCCTCTGCAAGGTGGCCCTGCGAGCTCCAGGTGACGGCCTCCAGGCTGGCCCCGGAGGCGCCGTCCAGGCCGGCGAGGCGGGCGCGGCACGTGCCTCTGCAGAGGGAGCGGGTCCCGAAGGGCGTCTCCCCGCCTTTGCCCTCTTCGAGCCCCGTCTGCCTCCCCTCGTGTCTCTCCGCGGTCAGGCTCAGAGCCTCGTGGCCCATCCCCCAGGACGGCGCCGTGGCGGGTTTAAGCAGAGGGCAGGGAGGAGGGGGAGTCAGGCATGGGAGCCGGGGGAGGGTTGTGTCGACCGTTGCCGTTGCTCGAGGTCAAGTCCATGGGGGGCAAGTCTAAGGGGGTGGCCGTCGTGGTTGAATCCAGGGGCTTGAACGCGGATCCCGGAGGGTCCTCGGGCCTCCCGGGTGGCCCTCGACAGAAGGAGAAGGGCCGTGGCCGCTCGGTTCTGGCTCATGCTCCCCGCCCCACCTCCTGACGCCTCGTAGGAGCGGAACCGTCCCCGCCTCTCTAGCCAGCCCTCCAGAAAGGATGCCCACGGCCTCGGGGTGCATTTCTTCCCAACGGTCAGGCCCACACCTTCCGCCCCCAAGTCCCTGAGCGGCAGGGAAGCGCAGTCAGGCAAGGGCTGCTGGGAGGGAGGCGCCTGCGAGGGCGTTGCAAGAGCCCCACGTCCCCTGGCTCTGCTGGGTCTCAGTTTTCCCATCTGGAAACGGATGGGGCTGGTGCCAAGACCTCCGTTCCAGACGTATTCCACCAGTAGGGTGCATTTTTTTTTTTTTCTCTTTACTGGGAAATCCTACATGCGTTTACTCCCATTTCAAAAAGTACGAGAGGGATGGTCGTCAAGACGGAGCTCCTGTTGTGGCTCAGCGGTCATGGACCCAACTAGTATCCGTGAGGACGCGGTTTGATCCCCGGCCTTGCTCAGGGGGTAGGGATCCGTGAGCTGTGGTTGCGATTGCAGACGGGGCTGGGCTCCCGCGTAGCTGTGGTCATGGTGTAGGCCGGCAGGTGTAGCTCCGATGGGCTCCCTCGCCTGGGAACTTCCTTATGCTTTGCTCGAGGCCCTCGAAAGTCAAAATAAATCAACGAAACACACACACCCACACAACCACCCACACCCACACACACCCACACACCCACACACACACCCACAGGGACGATCACCCATCTGCCTCAGCCTCTCATCATCTCACCAGAAAAAGGCACATCTTATCACTGGGGGGTCACAGGGACCCCTCTAACTTTTTCTCTAGTGACTCCGCTCTATTTTGTGTGTACTAGCCTCTCATCTGCAGTAATATTTATTTTGTTTTCTTTTGTTTTTTTTTTTTTTTTTTTTTTTTTTGCTTTTTAGGCTCTCATCCACAGCATTTGGAGGTTCTAAGGCTAGGGTTGAATCGGAGCTCCTGCTGCTGACCTACACCACAGCCATAGCAATGCAGGATTTCAGCCACGTCTGGACCTACACCATAGCTCACAACTATGCCAGATCCTTAATGCACCGAGCGAGGTCAGGGTTTGAACCCGCAACCTCGTGGCTCCTAGTTGTATTCATTTCACTGCACCACAACGGGAATTCCTGCAGTAATATTTATTATGTAATTAAAACACCGTAAATTTTTTTAACATTTCAAAGGAAAAGAATTTGTGAAAGTCAAGAAGCAAAAGAATAGTCTGTTTAAGAATATAGTTTCCGGAGTTCCCGTCATGGCGCAGTGGTTAACGAATCCAACTAGGAACCATGAGGTTTCGGGTTCGATCCCTGGCCTTGCTCAGTGGGTTGAGGATCCGGCGTTGCCCTAAGCTGTGGTGTGGGTTGCAGACATGGCTTGGATCCCGAATTGCTGTGGTTCTGGCCTAGGCCGGCGGCTGCAGCTCCGATTCGACCCCTATCCTGGGATCCTCCATATGCCGCAGAAGCGGCCCAAGTAGTTGCAAAAATACAAAAAAAAAAAAAAGAATGTAGTTTCCAAGATAATCAAGATTGGAAAATCAGCTTTCACTCTCCCTGCGGAAGCTGTTTTCCCTGAGCCTCAGTTTTTTCATCTTTAGAATGGGCATAATAGTCATCCCTACTTTACAGGGATGGAGTTAAATATTAAGCTTTCAGTAAATGGTCGCTGCCATGATGCTCAGTTTATGATAATGATCATTATTCCTCACTTTAACCTTTTTTTTTTTTTAACTTTTTAGGTCCATACCCATGGTATATGGAGGTTTCCAGGCTAGGGGTTGAATCAGGAGCTGTAGCCTCCAGCCTACACCACCGCCACAGCCACACCAGATCCGAGCCACATCTGCGACCTACACCACAGCTCACAGCAACCCCAGATCATCGAACTCACTGAGGGAGGCCAGGGATGGAACCTTTGTCCTCATGGATACTAGTCAGATTTGTTTCCGCTGAGCCAGGACAGGAATGCCTTACTTACTTTAATCTTTGTTGTGGATAAAGGATTATCGGTTGGATTGCCTGGTATGGCACAGAGTCAGAAGCCTGGAATGAGGAAGTCACTATTCCAACAACTTGGACACCTGAAATCTTCCTCTGGAAATATGAGTGTGTCTGAGAGGCCACAAATTAACAAGCTCTGGGTTTTTGAGCTGCAACCTCTACCTCTCTGTTTCCTAAGCATCCAATGACCTCCAGATTTCCTTTAAGTTTTCTATTAGTCTCCTCTTAAAGGGACAATGGAGCTTTTGTTTGAACAGCTTTGGCGAGCCCAAAGGAAAAATTGGTCATTATGGGGACACAAAAGATTTGCTTTCCATACATTAGCTTGTCAATTGCTTTCTTAAGGCAAAGTTAGGTAGGGAGTACACCAGCGGGGGAGACAAAAAAAAAGATTTTTTTGTGTCTACTGCTGGATGTCAATATTTGATGGGAATAAATGGAATTTAATATTACAGTCTGACAAAGATAAATCTATGCAAATAAGAAACGCTGCTAAGCTGCCCATTCTCCATTTGCAATGGCTTTTCCCCATCATTGTGTTGTGTTTGCTTATGTTTATTGGGTCACAGGAAGGCAGAATTGAGAGACAGTCCTAGGGGCTGCCCTTGCTGAAATGTTGACTATTACTTCTGTCCCTTCAAAGTAAAACATACACAACAAAACAAAAGCCCTTGGGCGTTAAATCTAGAAAGCCCAGCTGTAAAAGCGGCATTCTATAATATATGGCTTTTAGTTTTATCAGCCTCTATATCAAAAAGAACAGGACATCAAAAGTTTGGGGTTTTTTTTTTTTGTTTTTTTGCCACACCTGCGACATATGAAAGTTCCCTGGCCAGGGATCGAATCTGAGCCACCACAGTGACCAGAATGGCTGCAGTGACAACGTCAGCTACTTAACCCGCTGTGACACCAGGGAACTCCCAAAAGTTATGGTTTTATTTAATTTATTTTTTTTGTGTAAAATTTTTAGGGCTGCATCTGTGGTATATGGAGGTTCCCAGGCTCGGAGTGGAATCGGAGCTGTAGCCACTGGCCTACACCACAGCCAGAGCAACACCAGATCTGAGCCTCGTCTGTGACCTACACCACAGCTCATGTCAACACCGGATCCTTAACCCAGAATGAGACCAGGGATCGAACCTGGGTCCTCATGGATACTAGTCAGGTTCCTTTCCTCTGAGCCATGATGGGAACTCCAATTGTGGTTTTATACTTAGATTATACATTTCTATTTAAAACGAAACAAAATGGGGGGTGGGGGGAGGGGGAAGCTGCCAGATAGATGCCTTGACTTTCTTCTGGAGAGTAACTATTCCAGTTTTATATAAGGGAGAAAATGTTGACGGATGCTTTGTCTTAAAAGTTAATGTTAAATCTATAATAACAAGTTGATTTTATGTTTTTTTAACCAAATATAGGTCCTAATGACAGCTTAGCATTAAATCTGACACATCCTTAAGAACAGGTGAAGTGCTTGTTCTTTTATTTAGAGGGTTGTTAATTTTCCTGACAAAATTGAAGGTTCATGTATAGTAAGATATTCTTTTTACATTCAACTTGGTGCTGAATCATAAAGTCAGTCCGTTTTAAAAAACAAACACACACACACTGTTCAGAGGCTTAATTAGCTTTCCCAAAGGACTCTTTGGGAAACAAGGCATGCCTTCTACAAAGAGAATGGTTGAGTTCCCGAAAGGCTGGGCCAAGAATGGTCTTCCCTACTTGACTCCAGCTCTCCTTTGATTCTCTTTATAAAATCAGGGAGATCCCACTTGGCACAACTGGATTGGCAGCGTCTCTGCAGTGCTGGTACAAAGGTTCGATCCCTGGCCCGGCCCAGGGGGTTAAGGATCTAGCATTGCCACAGCTGCAGCATAGGTCGCAACCACAGCTCAGATGTGATCCCTGGCCTGCGAAGGCCATGTGGCTGCGGGGCAGCCAAAAAAGAAAAAGAACAACAACAACAAAAGTAAAACCAGGGATCTGTTTCCTTAAAGAAAACCAGATGATTTTCAGTGACAGGGTTCCATGAAATCTTTGAGAAATCCTGGCCTTTGCAGTCCAAGTTAGAGCCCCGCTGCCACAAGCTATGTGACACTGGCCACACCCCATGGCCTATCTGTGCCCCAAGTTCTTCATCCGTACAGGAGGGAGAATGGCCAGAGTTCCAGTTGCCGCTCCTGATTTTTACATGAGGGGCTCAGGGCTGCAGTCTGGCTGCAGGGAGAATGAGCAGGTACTAGTGGGTTTGTTTTGAGACTATGTTTCCCCAGTAAACTCTCTATATATACTTACATTGTAGGTGTATTATGGGAAGGTCAAGTGGGAAAAGCCAAATGAAATGGGGGAGCATGTTGTGAAGCCCCGCTAAGCCACCCTGACGCCATTATCGATTTGGTGACCTTTTAAATGAGACGACGTGTGCAAACCCACTGGCACATGATGATAATGGGTAGCTGTCATTATTGATTGCTATATGGTGGTAAATTCTACATTGCTATATATACAAACTAAGAATGCCAAGTGTGGGAATTCCTGCTGGGTCTCAGCGGATAAAGAACAAGACTAGTATCCACAAGGATGCAAGTTCGATCCCTGGCCTCGCTCATTGGGTTAAGGATCCAGAGTTGCTGTGGCTGTGGTGTAGGCCGGCAGCTGCAGCTCTGGTTCAGCCCCTAGCCTGGGAACTTCCATATGCCTCAGCTGTAGAAAGAGAGGGAAAAAAAAAAAAAAAAAAAGAATGCCAAGTACAAATTTATGGGGGGGTGTATAAATGAAGCGTCTTGAATAGGTTAAAAATTCACATGTTGCAAAATCAAGAGATACACAAGGAGTTCCTTTTGTGGCTCATCAGATTGAGAACCCAACTTAGTATCCCCGAGGATGCAGGTTCGATCCCTGGCCTCACTCACTGGGTTAAGAATCTGGCATTGCCGTGGCTGTGGTATAGGCCTCAGCTGCACTACCGATTCAACCCCTAGCCTGGGAGCTTCCATGTGCTTTAGCTGTAAAAAGAAAGAATAAAAATAGGGGAGTTCCTGTCACGGCGCAGTGGTTAACGAATCCGACTAGGAACCATGAGGTTGCGGGTTCGGTCCCTGGCCTTGCTCAGTGGGTTAACGATCCAGCGTTGCTGTGAGCTGTGGTGTAGGTCGCAGACGCGGCTCGGATCCCAAGTTGCTGTGGCTGTGGCATAGGCTGGTGGTTACAGCTCCAATTTGACCCCTAGCCTGGGAACCTCCCATATGCCGCGGGAGCGGCCCAAGAAATGGCAAAAAGACAAAACAAACAAACAAACAAAATAAATAAATAAATAAATAAAAATAAAAGAGGTACACAAGATACAGGCGTAAGTGGAGTCTCCCTCCCGATCTGTAACCCGGGAACACCAGTTCTATCAATCTCTTATTTGTGCCTCCAGAGATCTTTGATGCCTATATGATCTGATAGATATGTGCATTGTTTCCTCTCTTTAATATACAAAGAGTAGCATATACTAGACTTTCTGTACCTATGAACTGTGTCCTTTGAAGCTCACTTAATATCAGCACTTAGAGTCTATTCATTCTTATACAAAGGACCTCAATTTGAGTAGCCAGTCCCCTATTGAAGAATATTTAAGTCGTTTGCAACCTTTTGCTATTACAAATAATGCCGCATTAAGGAATATTTTTCATGTAAGGAGTTAGGTATTTACACATATGTGAGTAGGTCTAGCTGTTAAATGCCTGCCAGTAGAGTTTCTGGTTCAGAGAGCATAGAGGTTTGTAAAATTGATGGATAGATATGAGAATGGCTGTTTCACTATATTCTTGCCCACATAGTATGTCATTAAACTCTCTGATCATCTGTCACCTGATAATCTCAGTATATTTTGCATGTCTCCTGTTATGAGAAAGATTGACCACTTCTCTTATGTTAAAAAAAACCATTGTGGGGGAGTTCCCATCATAGCTCAGCAAATACGAATCTGACTAGGATCCATGAGGATGCAGGATCAATCCCTTACCTCGCTCAGAGGGTTAAGGATCCAGCATTGCTGTGAGCTGTGCTGTAGATCTCAGATGAGGTTCAGATCTGGTGTGGCTGTGGCTGTGGCTGTGGC
Source organism: Phacochoerus africanus (assembly GCF_016906955.1). Classification (NCBI taxonomy): domain Eukaryota; kingdom Metazoa; phylum Chordata; class Mammalia; order Artiodactyla; family Suidae; genus Phacochoerus; species Phacochoerus africanus. The sequence goes on from NC_062546.1 coordinate 9,901,699, forward strand.
ATAGACCAGCAGCTATAGCTCTGATTCGACTCCTGGCCTGGGAACCTCTATATGTCACAGGTGCGGCCCTAAAAGAGACAAAAGCAAAAAACAAAAAACCATTGGGGAATTTCCTTTGTGGCACAGCAGTGAAGGATCCGGTGTTGTCATTGCAGTAGTTCTGGTCACTGCTGTGGCATAGGTTTGATCCCTGGCCTGGGAACTTCCACATGCTGCAGGCATGGCAAAAAAAAAAAAAAAAAAAAGCCGTCAAACCATTGGTGTTTCCTTTTCTGTGCATTAGTATCTGTATATCCTTTGTCAGTTTTTCTTTTGAACTCTTGGCCTTTTTTTTTTTTTTTTTTTGGCATCTGGCCCTTCCCGCCCAGGGATCGAACCCATGCCATAGTAGTGACTTGAACCTCAGCAGTGACAAGACCGGATTCTTAACCTGCTGAACCCCCAGGGAACTGCAGGGACGCTTTGTATTTTAGGGAAATAAGTACTTTGTTTTATGACTTGCAGTTTCTTTCCTTCGTTTTCTTGCTTTTTGGCTTTGCTTATGGTAGTTTTTGCTAAGCCAATATTTTTGTTTTTAGAGTTTCTGAATCATGTGTCTTAATAAAAAAGACCTCCTTACTCCAAGATTATTTTAAAATTCCCTGATAAGTTTCTTCTAGTGCTTTTATGATTTTGTTTATATATATATGTATTTTATTTATTTATTTATTTGGTCTTTCTGTCTTTTCTAGGGCTGCACCTGCGGCATATGGAGGTTTCCAGGCTAGGTACCTAATTGGAGCTATAGCCACCAGCCTACGCCAGAGCCACAGCAACTCGGGATCCAAGCCACATCTGCAACCTATACCACAGCTCACGGCAACGCCGGAATCTTAACCCACTGAGCAAGGCCAAGGATCAAACCCGCAACCTCATCGTTCCCAGTCGGATTCATCAACCACTGAGCCACGACGGGAACTCCTATATATTTATATTTTGATTCATTTCGAATTTATCCTTGGTATGATCTGAAGGACAGCTCCAACTTCACATTTTTTTCTAGATAGCCACTAAGTTACATTTATTCCATAATTCATCTTCCCTCTCCTCATTTGAAAGGCAGTCTGTATCAAATACTAAATTCCCACGTGTACCTGGATTTATTATATAGGATTTTTGAGATTATTATCTTATAACTTAATATGGCCAAGCAGAAGCATATGTATGCTTGTACTTTACCTAATTTAAAATTGCAAAGGGAATATAGGTATGTATAAATGACTTACTTTGCTGTGCACCTGAAACTCAGACCACATTGTAAGTCAACTGTACTCCAATAAATTTTTTTGAAGTTTTTTTAAGTTAGTTTTTTTATTAAAGTATAGTTGATTTACAGTGTTGGGCCAGCTTCTGCAGCACAGCATAGTGACCTAGTCATACACATATACACATTCTTTTTCTCCTACTATCTTCCATCTTATTCTATCCCAAGAGATTGGATATCATTCCCTGTGCTGTACAGGAGAATCTCCTTGCGTATCCATTCTCTCCAATAAAATTTAAAACCAAAACAAAGAGGACGGAGACTTCATTTGAAAAATAAATAAATAAAATAAGATTGGGTGTTCCAGTTGTGACTCAGCAGATGAATAGTGTCCATGAGAATGTGGGTTCAATCCCTGGCCTTGCTCGTTGGGTCTGGCGATGCTGCAAGCTGCGGCATAGATCAAAGATGTGGCTCCAATCCTGTGTTGCTGTGGCTGTGGTGTAGGCCTGCAGCTGCAGCTCCGCTTCGACCTCTAGCCTGGGAACTTCCGTATGCCACAGGTGCAGCTGTAAAAGGAAAATAGAAAAAAATAAAACAAAATAAATAAAATAAAAATCGCCAAGAGAAATAACGCCTACTCGCCCGATCAGAGTACAGTAGAATGAAAGGTCTTTTCCATTTATTTGAGTTGTGTGCCCCCAGCCAGTGTCCCTGTGGATATGAAACCACAGGGCTGTCTCATCTGTCTCATGAACTCATAGGTTTACAACTAGGTACATGCACAACTTTGACCAACAAGATACGAAAGGAAATCTGCAGAGAGGGCTTCAGGAGGGTTTTCCTTACCCTTAAAGAAGGATGAAAGGCAGGGGCTTTTCTTTTTGCCTCTGGACATCGCCTCTCCCCTATGACTGCTAGAACTCTGCCCCTATTGTGGGGTCATGATGGGAGGCAGCCCAAGAAAACAAGCCGAGGATGGGAGCGTGGAAAGAGGGAAAAAAACAAAACAAAAAAAAAAACCCTGGCTCCCAAATTAACTAAATCACCACCCCTGGAGACATCATAATACCAAACCCCTTGATCAATGGTTAATCAATGACCTTATTGTCCAAGCCCTGCTGAGTTGGGTTTTCTGTTATTTGCAGCTAAAACTGCCCTAACATTCCAGCTTCCCCAAGATACTGAAAAATTGAAAACTTTCTCTCCTCCAGCTGAATGGACCCTACCCTCTCTTTGAAATCAGAGTATGGAGCCAAGTAAGAGGGGAAACTTCTATTTTAAACTCAGTAGTTCATGGGAGTTCCCGTCGTGGCGCAGTGGAAACAAATCCAACTAGGAACCATGACCTTTCGTGTTCAATCCCTGGCCCCACTCAGCGGGTTAAGGATCCTGTGTTGCTGTGGCTGTGGTGTAGGCCAACAGCTGTGGCTCAGATTAGACCCCTACCCTGGGAACCTCCATATGCTGCAGGTGCAGCCCTAAAAAAAAAATAATAATAAAATAAACTCAGTAGTTCAAATAAAATTGTAAAAATTGGTATTCTGTAACCCAACTGCATGTCAGCATCATGTGGCTTCTCAGAGACAAAGCTATTTGTTTCCTTATAACAAACACTTTCCTGCTCCAAATATATATTTTTATTATTTTTTTCTATTACATTTTTTTTGGTCTTTTTAGGGCCACACCCACGGTATATGGATGTTCCCAGGCTAGGGATCGAGTCAGAGCTATAGCCACCAGCCTACACCACAGCCACAGCAACCACAGATCCAAGCCGAATCTGCAACCTGCACCACAGCTCATGGCAACGCAGGATCCCAACCCACTGAGCGAGGTCAGGCATCAAACCTGCATCCTCATAGATATTAGTCAGATTAGTTTCCCCTGAGCCATGAAGGGAATTCCTTTTTTTTTCCATTACTTTAAAGATGATATATTTAGAAAATAGGTTAGAAATCACTCCAAGTGTCTTAGAGCTATTTTTCAGACATGAAAAATTACTCTAAAGATTATGAAATCTTAAAGCAAAAAGGATTCTTTCAGATTCTCTAGAGCAGTGGTTTTCCCCTTTGAAATCATGTGGGAAAATTTTTTTGGCTTTGTCCATGGCATGTGGAAGTTCCTGGGCCAGGGCTCAAACCTGAGCCACAGCAGCAACCCAAGCCATTGTAGTGACAATGCCGGATCCTTAGTCCTCTGTGCCACCCTGGAACTCCTGAGGAATTTTTTTTTTAATACTAATAGCTGGGTCCCACCCCCAGAGAGTCTGATTTTATTGTTGCCAGATGTTACCTGAGCACTGGGATTTTTTTTAAAGCCTCTTGAGTATTTATCACGTTATTTTAATTTTGTAATATTGTTCCTCCAATTTTTATTTTTTAAAAATTTAAGTTGCATGAGTAGTAAAATGAGCTGCAGGAGTTCCCGTCGTGGCGCAGTGGTTAACGAATCCGACTAGGAACCATGTGGTTGCAAGTTCGATCCCTGCCCTTGCTCAGTGGGTTAACGATCCGGCGTTGCCATGAGCTGTGGTGTGGGTTGCAGACGCGGCTTGGATCCCGCGTTGCTGTGGCTCTGGCGTAGGCCGGTGGCTACAGCTCCGATTCGACCCCTAGCTTGGGAACCTCCATATGCCGAGGGAGCGGCCCAAGAAATAGCAACAACAACAACAAAATGAGCTGCATATCCTCCTAGATTCACTCTCAATTGACATTTGGCCATATTCGCTTTGAATAATTCACTTAGAGGATGCATTATAGTGGATTTCCTGCCATGGCATAATGGGATCGGTGGTGTCTCTGCAGCTGCCAGGGCGCAGGTTTGATCCCCAGCCCAGCACAGTGGGTTAAAGGATCCGGCATTGCCGCAGCTATGACATAAGCTGCAACAGCAGCTCGGATCTGACCCCTGGCCTGGAACTCCAGAGGGTGAGGGGCAGCCAAAAAAAAAAAAAAAAGGAGATTCACTGTAGTAACTTTTATCCATTTTCATACATTTATAACAATCGAAAATGAATCACGGCAAATAAATTAAAACTCTTATGGTCTTTTCTGCTCCCTCCAACATGTATTTTTAACAAGCAATATATTGGCATCTTTCAAACTGTACAAGTGTCAAACCATGTGCCCGGAAAGGCCTCCTAGCTTTTCTGTTTCTCCTCCGGGAAGAAACCAGCCTTCTCTCTGGCGTGTCATTCTGGGGATATTTTATGTTCTCTCAACTTCTCTTTGGAGCAAAATTTGGCCAGTTCTCCTGTGATTTTCTAGTGCAAAACTGCCTATTATTATTGTTATCATCCAGAAAAACCTCTTTCTTTAAAAAGAAAAAAAAATTTTTTTAAAGGAAGAATGCCTTGCTGTTGGTTAAAAATTAATCAACTGCAGAAGGGCTAATGAAAGGCAAGCCCGCCCAGCCCTGCCCCCCCCCCGGGGGGGGGCATTCCTCTAAGGAAGCCACTTTTAACTCTTTCTGGTTGGAGTTTCTCTCATTCGCACTCCTAAATTCTAAATCTTAGATTTACACCACTGCTCGTGGGATGCCCCCTGGAAAATTTAATCTCTTGACTTCCTGCTAGAGAAGATGAGGGCTTCACGCCCTGGAGTCTCACCTCCTCTTTCTCACTTCCCCCTGTAGAGATAAAGGTATATGGCTTTTTGGGGTTTTTTTCCTAAAGTAAGCTTTTTTAAAGAAAGATGCAAGATAACACTTTTCTGGCCATTTAGGAGCTAAGGAGGATTAGTATATTCAGAGCCCTCTTTCAAATGTTCATAATTAATATGCAAGAATGCTTTGGGAATGGTCTTCTTAATGCTTAAATAATTTGGATAAATACTTTGTTTGTTTGGAGGTATGTGGGTAACAAACCAAATCTTAGCAGATTCTCTCTTTCAGAAAACTTGAGCGGTGGCCCTCGTGTATGATCAGTGAATATGGAGTTGTATCGTGGGCTTTTGTGTTCTTGTAAATAGGTAGCCCTACAGATCAAAGTGTTAAAGTTGTTATTCTGGTCTGAAACCCTATCTTTATTTATTCATTCAACAAACACCAGAAGGGCCAGGAGCTCACCATCCCAGGATAAGAAGGATTCAGCTGTTTACTGAGTGCAGGGGGTTATTTTGGAGTGAGGAAAAGGTTTTGGAACTAGAGAAAAGGGGAGGGTTGCACAGCCTTGTAAACACCCTAAATCCCACCGGATGGCTCACTTTAAAATGGTTAATTGTAGCTTATGTATATTTCTCCCCAATAAAAAGGGGGGGGGATGTGACAGTCCCATGGTAAGAAACAGTCTCTGGTTGGAGAAACACCCCACTGTGTAGCCCTCTCAGACCCGTCCGTATGTTGTGTCTGTCATATCAAAGAATCTGAGAAATCCTGCCAAGGAACCCCTCCAACTTCCTCTGACGTCTTCCAGGTTTGCAAAATAATCTCATTTTACTACTTCTTTCAGTACCTATTAACATTCTTGGGAAACCACTTTGGGAATACTTTTAAGGAAATTTATTTATTAGCATGGAAGATGGTTCTTAATGATTCCATACACAAAACAGTCACAAAATGGTTTATACCGTATAATTACGTTTTGGTGAACCTGTATATCATGGAAAATATATTGACATCACTTATACCAACAGAAGTTATCTGTTTTTTTGTTTTGTTTTGTTTTTGTCTTTTTGCCTTTTTCTAGGGCCACTGCCGCGGCATATGGAGGTTCCCAGGCTAGGGGTCTAATCGGAGCTGTAGCCACCGGCCTACGCCAGAGCCACAGCAACACTGGATCCGAGCCGCATCCGCAGCCTACACCACAGCTCACGGCAACGCCAGATCCGTAACCCACTGAGCAAGGGCAGGGATCGAACCTACAACCTCATGGTTCCTGGTCAGATTCGTTAACCACTGCGCCACGATGGGAACTCCGTAAAGAAGTTATCTGTTTTATAGTCTAACAAGTAAATTTCCTTTTCTTCTTCTAGTTTATCTCTTCTAAAATGTGTCTACAGGCACATTTTTTACATAAAGTTATTTTTTAAAGAAAAGAACTCTCCATTTATATTTTGCTTTTGCTCTCCCCTACCTACAAAAATTCCTGATTTTTGTCCTGACATCGTTAGAGACCTTACAGATTGGACCCTGCATCCATTAACAGAGAGAGTGAAATGTGATGTGAACACGGCTTCAGGGCCGATTCTTCAGGGAAGCGTGGATCTGCCTGTGCCTTAGTTTTCTACCCTGTGAAGTAGATTTGGCTCATGGGTTGTTATAGCTAACAATTAACAACAGAATAATGGAAATAAAACCCAAGCTCCATGCAGCCTCAGTCCATGCACAAACACCTGTAAAGAAGCACAATAAAGGAGTTCCCACAGTGGTCCAGTGGGTCATGAATCTGACTACACAGGTTCGATTCTGGCCTGGTGCAGTGGGTTAAAGGATCGGGCACTTCCTCAACTGCAGCTCAGAATCCCTGACCTGGGAACGTCCATATGCCATGGGTGTGGCCTTGGGGTGGTGTTGGGGGTGGCGGGAAGGCACCACAAATAATTTACAAAATTCTTATCTTCTTTTCCTATCTAAAAACAAAGAGGGGTCCACTTAAAGCCAGCGGTACTCATATTCCCTGTATTAGCTTCCTCTTGCTGCTGTAACAAGTCATCTCAGGCTTAACGAATTGGAACAACAGAGGTCATTTCTCTTATGGCTCTGGAGACCAAAAGTCCAAAATCAGTCTCAAAGTGCAGCAGGGCTGGTTCCTCCTGGAGGCTCTAGCAGAAAACACTTCTTTGCCTTATCAAGTTTCTGGAGAGCACCTGCCTCCCACGTCTCCTGGAACCTTCCTCACATCCCTCAACCTCTGTGTCTGTTGTTACAGCTCCTCCCTCCTCCTTGGACTCTCCGCCTCCCCTTACGAGGACACTTGTGGTGATGCTGGGTCCCCCAGATAATCCAGGATCATCTCCGATTTTCTAAAAACTTAATTTAAGTATATCTGCTAAGTCCCTTTCGCCCACAGGTGTCAGGCAGGGCTTGGGATGTGGACATCTTTGGGCAGGTCATATTATGCAGCCCACCACAGTCCCTGAAATGTCTTTGGAGCCTCCTGCTCTGCCAAGCCCTGTAAACATCTTCCCCACACTCTGCTCTTCTTTCCTCCCCAAAGATCTGCTGCTCTTGCCCAGAGCTGTTTCCAGCCGAGGACCTGGCAGCCTAGGTCCGTCCTTCCACCCAAATCCTCCTTTCCCGTCGTGCACTCAGTCCACTGTTGGGCACAGTCGTCTTCTTGATCCAGCTACTTTTTCTGTAGAAAATTCAGATGGCAATAGTAACTCAGCTGCCTGGTGCTGAGTCCTTCTTTGCATTCTCCATATGTGATGCCGAGCTTTTTGCTATGTACAGGTTATATTATTGGGTAAGAATCCATAAGCAGGAGTCCCTGCCGTGGCTCAGCAGAAACGAATCTGACTAGGAACCATGAGGACGCAGGTTCCATCCCTGGCCTTACTCAGTGGGTTAAGGATCCGGCATTTCTATGAGCAGTGGTGTAGGTCGCACAGAAGCAGCTTGGATCTGCCGTTGCTGTGGCTGTGGTGTAGGCCGGCGGCTGCAGCTTCAACTCAACCCCTAGCCTGGGAACCTCCATGGAGAAAAAGAGAAGAAGTATCCAAGAGCCGAAGTCTCTTTCTTATCAGTCGTTGTGCTGATGACGATGATGATGGTGTCTTGAGTTTCCATCCTGAGGCAGTAGAAAGCAGTGGTTGAGAGTGTAGATACCAGAGCTACACTCTCTGGGTTCAAACCCCAGCTCCCCCACTTACCAGCCATGTGACCTCCTTTCGCCTCTCAATTTCCTCAGCTGCTAAAAGACAATCCAAAAAATATCTATCCCATCCGTGTTTTGTGCTGAGGGAAAAATAGGAGCGAGGATGTAATGTGCCTGGCACATAGTAGGTCCCCTGTATATTTTAATTCTCTTCTCTTTAGAGATCAGACTTGCCATCTGCTCCCCGGCCAAGCTTTCCCCCTAGAGTCCTGGCAGCCGGTTCCTAACTATGAGACAATAGTCTTTTTTTCCATTTTCACAGATGAAAAACTCATGACGATTTTCCCAAGTGAGTAGAGAACTTGCCTGGGGCAAAAATTTATGAGACCGATGCACTGCCTTTTGCACTAAGAGGGCAGATTTTAGGGCAAAAATTTAATGCATGCATACACATGTATCTGTGTTTGTGTATGTTTAAGATTGGGGAAAATAAACCTCAGAAAAGCACATGTAAAAAAAAATGTTAAAAGTGATGTATAGTCACAATTTTCTTTTTTTATCTTTTTGTCTTTTTAGGGCAGCATCCACAGCATATGGAGGTTCCCAGGCTAGGGATCTAATCGGAGCTATAGCCTCTGACCTACGCAGAGCCACAGCAACACCAGATCCATGTCTGCAACCTACACCACAGCTCACGGCAACGCTGGATCCTCAACCCACTGAGCAAGGCCAGGGCTCGAACCCACAACCTCCTGGTTCCTAGTCGGATTCGTTTCCACTGCACTATGACGGGAACTCCTGTAGTCACAATTTTCAAAAAAAAAAAAAAAAAATTAAAAAAATTAAATACCATAAAGCACCCCCCAAAATGAAGAACTTCCGTCTAGCAATAACCACTGTTAGCATGTTGGCAGCCTCCAAGCAGACATTTCTCTGTGCATATGTGTGCCATTTTGCTGGATATAGTTCGGGTATACATTCTGCTCTGCCGTCTGCCTCTGTCAATTTCAACAGTGTGCCAGGAGCAGTTTTTACACAACGTTTTGTTTTTTCTTTATTTTTTTCATTCACAAACTCAGAGCTGTCCTTTTTCAGCTTTTTATTTTGAAGTCATTATAGATCACAAGAAGAGCACCTTACTGAAATCTGGAAATCTGCGTTGGCACAGCCAAGAACACTGCAGACCTTACTCAGAGGCCCCCACTTTTTATAAGCCTCGTTTGGGTTTTTTAAATAATGTCTCTATGTGTAGCTCTATGACATCTTATCTCTACTTGCCCTTTGAAAAAATACAATACAGAAAAATGAAGAGCATGGGGGTTCCTGCTGTGGCACAAGGGGTTAAGAATCCAGCTGTGGCAGCTCCAGTTGCTGCAGAGTTGCAGGTTTGATCCCCAGCCTGGCACAGTGCATTAATGGCTCTGGTGTTGCCATAGTTGTGGCATAGGTCGCAGCTGTGGCTCCAATTCAGTCCTTGGCCCAGGAACCTCCATAGGACATAGTTACAGCCATACAATTAAAAAAAAAAAAAAAAAAGGAGTTCCCATCACGGCTCAGTGGTTAACAAACCCAACTAGTATCCATGAGAATGCAGGTTTGATCCCTGGCCTCGCTCAGTGGGTTAAGGATCTGGCATTGCCCTGAGCTGTGGTGTAGGTTGCAGACATGACTCAGATGCCGTGTTGCTGTGGCTGTGGTGTAGGCTGGCAGCTATAGCTCCCATTCGACCCCTAGCTTGGTGTGGCTATATAAAGACCAAAAAAAAAAAAAAAAAAGAAGTGCAGGATCTTCAAACCTACTTTGATGTTTGGATATTTTCCCCAAATTCTTCTCTCAGTGTATATGCTTTGTTTTGTTTTGTTTTTCAAACAATAACAAAAAGGATCTTCTGAGCTATGTGTTGTTAATTTGCCTTTTTAAAAAATCACATCTTCCTGTGTCGGCACAAATTTAGATCTGCTGCAGTGTGAATGTTTTTAGGGCGAAACATCTGCACAGTGGCTGTTGACTTCCCATGGAAGGAGTAACCCCGACTATGCCCAGGCTCTAAATCTCTTTGGAAAACATGTTGGGTCCCACCTGTCAGAATTTCAGCACCTGAGCCTTGGCGTTTGCCGAGCTGGGTCCACGGCCTCCCTGGCAGGAAGGTGAGGAATTACTTCCTCTTAGAGCCAGCAGGCCCCCAGGGGCATCTTCTGATTGTGCTGGAGCTGTGTGTAGCTCCCCTACCTGCTGAGGCCTTCTTGAGTTAATATTAACATTTACTAAAAATGTTCTTAATCTTATGGGAGTATAGTTGCTATACAGTGTTGTGTTGGTTTCAGGTGTACAGCAAAGTGACTGAGTTAGACGTACGCACACATACCTTCTCTTTCAGATTCTTTTCCCGTATAGGTTATTACCGAAGATTGCGTAGATTTTCCTGCGCTCTTCATTAGGCCCTTGTTGTCTATTTTATACACAGTCGTGTGTATACGTTAATCCCCAAAGCCTAATTTATCCCCCCCACCCCCACACGTTTCCCCTTCCTAACCATGAGTTTGATTTTGAGATCTGTGAGTCTGTTCTGAACATTTACTACACATTTTTATGAGCCTTCCCCCTTAACAACTTCCAGGGAAATCATTCCACCCCCCCCCACCCCCTGCCCCCACCCTGCTTCCCTTCCCCCACCGCAGGGCAGCTCCTTCCAGGTTCCATTTCTGCTTTTATGCATTCGGCATAAACATTTCTTGCAGCTCATAAACACCTTGGCCATTTTACCAGTGTCAGGAAAGATGTTTATGACCCAAATATGAAAACTGGGTGAGAATTAACACTTTGGCAAAAGGGCTGTGTTATTCTTGGGGGGAAAAAAAAAAAAAAAATCTGTTCTCAAGAAGACCCAAAGGCTCGCAGAGCCTGGGTGTGAAAATCCATGTGTTGGTGACACCGCGAGGCTTAAAATCCTACAGACGGTCTCTGATCCCAACTCTTTACTGCTGTTCAGTAACCGGGCGGCTGTGTGGTTTCTAATGGTCATCAGCTTCCTGTTGGGGTGTTTTTTATAGCATTATTATGTTGCTGAGTGAATGAGGCAAAATAAAATAGGAAAAGAGATGTCGGACCAGGAGGTTAATAAAAATCCATTTTGTCACTCGACAGCCTCCCCCAGAGCGACTTCCTTTTCCAAGACCCTGTGAGTCTCTTTGTATTGACAGATGCCATTTGCCCCTTTACGATGTGATAATAAAAACCTTTAGCCTTCCTCGGTGTTATTCTTTGCCTCCCCTGACAGGAGGGCACCAAATGGCTTGGAATCAGCAGGCATTTTTTCATTAAAGATGATAACTTTACACGAGCCACATTCAAAAGAATGTAGCAAAATGTGGTCCCGGCAAGGAAGCTCTCCGGGGACAGGCTAGCGCTCAAAGACACCCCGAAATAGTTATGTTTGTGAAAGGACCAGATTTTACACAGCTAAAGACCATCCAACTAGCATAAGTGAATGCCAAACTACAAAACACAAAAGAACGAGGAGCTCCGCTTCAACGGAAGACTGCTTATTTTTGCGGTTGTGTTATTTGTATGAAATAACAAATAAGCAATAGTTGCCTCAGTACTATCAACCTGTAATCCATCTTCTAGTATCTTTCACAAAACTTTACTTTTCTATCGTGGATTTGTACCTGGGATTTGGCACAGACGATCATTGAAAAGGCAGGTCAAAGCTTTCGTATTTTTTTATCTCAAGGATTCACGTTACAAATTTTCATGGATAGCACTCATTTTCAAACTAAAAATGATTTAGCCAGCAGAGCTATATACAGCTTCTTTTCTGAAAACATATTCTTATTAGGGCTTCTTAGGCACCGATTCAAACCGTAAATTAATTAAATCCACTAATTTCAAATGAGGCCATAGGAGACAGTTGTGACTCAAATTGTTCTATTCCGTATATGTTATAAATTATGCATGAGATTTGTTGGTAGATGACAGATGTCTTTTAAAGAACATGGACAGCTTTCTCTGCTGTGTTTTATTTTATTTTATTTTTTTTGGCCTTTTCTGGGGCCGTCTGCTGTGTTTTAATATTCACCCTCTAGAGGCTAGGCAAATCCTTTTCTCCATCACCCACACTTACATATCTTTCTTGAAGTGTTCCATCTACAAATGGAACCTGTATGAGACATGGCCTTGGCTAAAAAGCACAAGTGTGAGCTGTCATTTTTGGTTTTCTTTCTTTTTTTCTTGGCCATGCCCATGGTGTGTGGAAGGAAGTTCCCAGGCCAAGGATCAAACCTGTGCCACAGCAACGACCTGAGCCACTGCAGTGACAACACTGATCCTTAACCCACTGTACCAAGTGGGAACTCCTGTGGTTTTCTTTCTTAAACATAGATATTTTAGTAATCTGGATCAGTTTCAGCCTTTTTAAAAAATATGTTGGTTTCCATTATTTAGAATAATAATAATGATAATGGCTAAAACTGTAGAGCAAGTACTGTCTGCTCAGCCTACTTCTGAGCCTTTCCGGAGCATTTGCTCATTTGGTCCTCACTACACTGGGTTGAATCAGAGTTATAGTCGCCAGCCTACGCCACAGCTCACGGCAATGCTGGACCCTTAACCCACTGAGCAAGGCCAGGGATTGAACCCGCAACCTCATGGTTCCTAGTCGGGTTTGTTAACCGCTGAGCCACGGAGGGAACCCCCAACAAGTATTCTAAATATCCTTGTTCTATGCATGGGGAAATTGAGGAACTAAGCAGTCGAGTGGCTGAGAAATGACTAACAATGGCCCTATTCATGGAAAGGTTGCTGCCAGTTTTTTCTATTACAGTGCAGTGGTGAGGGCGCCTATACTTCTATTTGGACACACCCCTGCCTTTATTTTTTACACTTAAATCCTAGGTGTGGAATTACTGCATCTAAGGCCAGGCGTCTTCTTCACAGTGAAAAGTGTTACTGCTGAATTATCTGGGCTTAGGATTTATTCTTCCTGTTTGGGGCAGGCTGTTTTTAGTTAAAAATCATGGACGGATGGGTGGAGGTACAGATGGATGGATGATGGCCAGATAGATAGAACCCATTTTCTAAGAGTTTTGAATTAACATTTTATGCTGGTTCTCCCCTGACTTAGGGTGGCCTAAGGGATTGGGATATTTTTCCCAGAATTATGGGCACACGTCTCTTTCTCACTTCATCTCCACTTTGTTAGCAAGTTCCAGAACCTAGAACTTTTCAGTTGCTGCCATAAATTCATTCTGAGAGGCAACACACATGCCAAATGGCAAGTCCCAGCAGTGGCTCACGCTGGAAACAGGGAGCCACTCCCCAGATTTTAAGCAGGAGTCGTCCCCACAAAAACACTTGGTCATCCACCTTCCTGCCCCCGGTCTTCCGTCTGCAGTGACCTCCGAACAGAGGCAAACTGCTTTCACTTCAAAAACGCGGATCGATCTGAAATGAAACGAGGCCTTCAAAATTCACAGTCCAGCGCTCATAAAATCTGATGGTGAGTGAGCCGGCTCGGAGCATCTGCACACCTCCTTCCTCAAGGAGACAGAAATGGACGCCGGCAATTCCCCATGACTTGTGGGCAGCCCTGTCATCTGTGAGCCGGAAGATCAAAGGCTCGCAGGACGGGAAATGGGGAGAATTAGTGGCCCACTAGGAGCCTCTGGCCCCCACGGTAGGCCTGGTGGTTCTTCTTAGGATCATAGCTATTTGGCTCTTAATTTGGGGTTTCATTAAGGGCAGAGCCACACTTGAATGCAGGGGGTGGAAGGTTGCCCTTTCTTTTGAAGTCCAGTTGTTAGAACGAACTGTGATTCACAACCATTCAGATGTGCAAAGCCCAGGGCTCAGCGCCTGGCATTCAGCAAAATCGCTTGGTAATTTTGGCCGCTATTTTTATTATTCACGTGTTGGCAAAATTATAAAGGTTCCAATAAAGGGATCTCATCCTACTTTAACGAAGTACTTTAGGAATTTCTAGATTGGAGTCTGACATAGAGAGGAGCTCAACAGACACTTGCTAAATGAAAGGGAGCTGGTTCATTACCCCCCATGAGAAAGAAGTCAGCTAAGGCTCAGGGGGCTGACATCCTTTACCTAAGGTGAGATTTGAACCCGGGTCTTTAGAAGCCCTACCTTTATTTTTCTCTACTCTGAAACCTGCATGGCTGAGCAACTGAATTAGCTCAGGTTTCTGTACCCTTTCTGTTGCAGCCAGCACCAGAAGAAAAGAGATAGTTCTGTGCATGTCAGTGAAAGCCAAAGCCAAGTTTAACCTATGGAAACCCATAAACTTTTTTTTTTCCTCTTTTCTTTTTAGGCCCACACCTGCAGCATATGGAAGTTCCCAGGCTAGGGATCAAATTGGAGCTGTAGCTGCCAGCCTACGCCAGAGCCACAGCAACGCAGGATCTGACCCGCGTCTAAGACTTACACCACAGCCCGTGGCAATGCCAGATCCTTAATCCACTGAGCGAGGCCAGAGGTCGAACCCACAACCTCATGGATGCTAGTCGGGCTCATAACCTGCTGAGTCATAGCAGGAACTCTGAAACCCATAGACTTTGGAGCCCCATATCTTGGGCTCATTCCCCAGCACTGACACTGTAGCTGTGTGATTCTGGGAAAATCACTTTACCTCTCTGATCCTCAGGTATCTCATATGCAAAATGGAGACAAACAGTATGCACATTTCGGGATCCTTGGAGGATTAAATAAAATAAGATCTATAGAAGTCTATGTTAATTGGTACAACCACTATGGAGAACAGTACAGAGGTTCCTCAGAAAACTGAAAATAAAGTCTCCATATGCTCCAGCAGTCCCATGCCTGGGCCTCTATCTGGAGAGAACTATAATTCAAAAAGATACATGCACCCCTATGTTCATTGCAACACTGTTCACAATACCCAAGACAAGGAAACAACCTAAATGTCCATCGACAGATGAATAGATTGAGAAGATGTAGCACATAGATACAGTAGACTACTACTCAGTCATAAAAAAGAATGAAATAATGCCATTTGTAGCAACATGGATGCAACTAGAGATTCTCATACTAAGTGAAGTAAGTCAGAAAGAGCTATCACTTATATGGGGAATCTAAAATATGGCACAAATGAACCTGTCTGCAAAACAGAAACAGATTCACAGACATAGAGAACAGATTTGTGGTTGCCCAGGGGGAGGCAGAGGGAGTAGGATGGACTGGGAGTTTGGGGTTAATAGATGCAAACTATCACATTTAGAATGGAAGGGCAGGGGTTCCCATTGTGGCTCAGCAGAAACGAATCTGACTAGTATCCCTGAGGAAGCAGGTTTGATCCCCGGCCTCGCTCAGTGGGTTAACAATCCGGCGTTCCTGTGTCTGTGGTGTAGGCTGGCAGCTGTAGCTGTCATTCAACTCCTAGCCTGGGAACCTCCACATGCCACGGGTGCGGCCCTAAAAAAAAAAAAGAATGGAAGGACAATGCCGTCCTACTGTACAGCACAGGAAACTATGTCCAATCTCCTGGGATAAACTTTGATGGAAAATAATATTTTTAAAAATGTGTATATATGTATAACTGAGTCAACTTTGCTGTACAGCAGACATTGGCATAACATTGTAAATCAACCATAATTTAGAAAAAAAAGAAAAGAGAGGAAAAAAAAAAAAAAAACCTGGGTGTGAAGACAGAACTCTCTCTCTAGGCCACCAGGCTTCCCAAAGATGTGCATGTCCTAAACCCCATAAACTGTGACAGCGACACCCCTGGCAAAGGGGAATTAAGGTAGCAGATGGAGTTAAGATTCCTATTCAGCTGAGCCTGGGCTGGAGAGATGATGCTAGCTGAATCCGCTGGACCTAAACTGCAGGTCCAAAGCCTGGCCTACGAACGGTGTGACCTGGTGCCTGCTACTTAACCTCTCTGAGCCACAGTTTTCCCCATCTGTAAAACAGGGGTAAAAAATAGAACCCATCTTCCTGACTAAATAAGATCACACACACACACACACACACACACACACACACACACACACGGCCAACAGTAGCTGCTCAATAAATCATGCTTTTGATCCTTATTATTCCCCAACTGCACGTCATCTTTAACAAGCTCCTGGGAGGAATTTGAATCTATACCGGCCTATACCACAGCCAAAGCAATGCCAGATCTGAGCCCCACCTGCGACTCACACCATAGCTCATGAGCTCACGGCAATGCTGGATCCTTAATGCAATGAGCAGTGCTAGTGATTGAACTGGCATCCTCATGGATACTAGTTGGGTTGGTAACCCACTCAGCCACAACGAAAACTTCTACCATTTAAATTGAAAAAAAAAGCAGAGTTCCCTGGTGGTCTAACGGTTAAGAATTCAGGGTTGTCCCTGCTGCAGCTCAGGTTCCATCCCTGGCCCAGGAATTTTGCACACTGTGGTGTGGGAAAAAGGTAAATTAAAAATTAAATAAAAGGAGTTCCTGCTGTAATGCAACAGGATCAGTGGTGTCTCTGAAGTGGCAGGGATACGGGTTCAATCCCTGGCCCAATACTGTGGGTTAAGGATCTCCTGTTGCTGCAGCTGTGGCATCGCTCACAGCTCTGCCTTGGATTCAGTCCCTGGCCCAGGTATTCCATATGCTACAGGGTGGCCAAAAAAGACAAAAGAAAGAAATGCCTAGGGATCCTCCAGTGTCAACAAACCCATCACGTCCTGGGTTTATCTGTACACCGAGTACTAGTCCAGCACCTGTGGGAATCTGGACAAGATGTCTAACAAGTTGGGGCTCTGTGCCTCGGTCTCCCATTTAGGAAATGGGAGACAATCATGCCTCCCTCTTCACCTCATCAGGATAAAGTAAGATAATTAGTTTGAAACTCAACTAAAGGGAAAAAAAAAGTCATTTCTAGCACAGGAAGTACAGGTCTGTTAGCACCAGACAAGACCTTGTAATGTAAATGTTTCCATTAGAAAGGTAATATAGGAGTTCCCTGTGGCACAGTGGGTTAAGTATCTGGTTTTGTTACAGCAGTGGCCCGGGTTGCTGCTATGATACAGATTTGACCCCTGGCCTGGGAACTTCCACATACCACAGGCGCAGCCAAAAAAAAAATAGAAAGGTAAGCTAGTGCATGTGGGACCTATTTGCAGGGACTCTGGAATAGCATGCTATCATCAAACACACTGATTTCTCTGCAGCAGAAAAATATGAATATTCCCGCAAACTGTCTTGAATCAATTCAGGTCAGGTTTTGCCACCAAATGAGTTCATGTCGGGTGAGATGTGGCTCCCAAATAAATTTTTGTAAGTTTGATGTTCTGAGCTTTTTGCCTTTACATAACCCTCTTCGAAGTTAAGAGGCATCAGCTTGTGAGAGACATACTGTTATTGCACCCATTTACAGATAGGGAAACTGAAGCCCAGAGAAGACGAGCAACTTGCTTAGGGCCACAGAGCTGGTAAATGCCAGAGCTGGGATCCAAATGCAGGGAGCCTAGACCAGTGCAGTTTTTCACCTGTGCCTTCAGGATAGATTTTATGAGGTTCGTGAGCCTGCATTGGGGAGGGGGGTATATTTTCACAGCCTTCTAGCTAAAATTTAGCATTCTTTCAATTATGAATGTAGGCAACAAGCCACAGCAGCGTGAACAATAAATACCAATGAGTGTTGCCAATAAGACCACAAATAGTGCCCATCACAGGGGCGGCAGATGTCTCAAGATGGCACTTATGCTCATCACTACTGTGAAGTTACAGGCATTCTTAGAGTCACCATTAGATGGTGTCAGTAAGTGAATTATTAAAGAAGCACATATGTTAATGTTACTAGGCCAAAACTTTAAAAAATATTTCAATAATTGTATTTCAATGTAATTGATTTCCCCTGTTTGTTATTTATGCCTTTAAAAAACGTAACTCTGGGAAGGGGTCCGTGGGTTTCACCAGAATTTCAAAGGGGTCCAGGACTCAGAAAAGGTTGAGGAAGCCTGACCTCGGGCTATGCTTTAACCACACCACAGCTTACAGGTTTCATGTGCTCGTGCCTTGAAAAAGAGAAAGGAAGGAGGGACCGACAGAGTTATCCGTCATTTCTGGGTGATAGAATTAAAGGCTGACTTCCGCCATACACATCTGTGTTTCCGAAATCACATAGTGAGCAAGCATGACTTCACCATTCAGGAGGGAACTGAGCTATTGAAAGAAGCAGGGCATCTTCTTCAGGCTCCCAGGGTATCCCCGCAGGGATGGGATACTGCTCAGACCCTGATAAACCCTAAATTAAAGCCGTTACTGAGATCAGACTTTAAGCGCTTTAATGAAAGCGGGTTGATCACATTTCTCAAAGTTTAACTTGGGAGAAACAAAAGCTTTGTTTGCCTCCCAGATAGCCAGTGATTGGGTGGGAGAGCCCGAAGCCCAGGTGTTCTGGGATGTGCCCACATCACGATAGAGGGCCCTATTTTTGCCCTGACGACTCTACCATTTCGCAAAAGCAACTATTGCTGAAGCAAAGATTGCTAAAGATAACATCTTCCTCTCGCCGCAGTCCTGTGAATTAGCAGGGTGGGTGCAGGGTCCCCGGCGCCTTAGACCTTCCTCTCACGCTCGTGAGTCTCGACCGTTGCTCACTTCTGTGCCGGCAGTTATTGTGGTCATGGCTGCATCAAACAGGAGGCTGAGGGCCAGGGAGAACAGGGAGTCACCTGCCCAGGTGGTGGGGAAGGAAGAAAGCGCTGGAGGAGCAGGGAAGCTGGGGGGCCGGGGGAGGGGGGGACTAGCCAGGCCCCTGCCCGTCTTGGGGATCCACCCCCCTCTGCTCCAAGGAGCACTTGAACTTGGAATTTCTGAATCCTACCCACTGGGACTCCCTGGCTCTCAAAGAATAAAAGCGGAGCAGCACGGTGGGGTTTACAGGCTTCGCATTATCGGTGGAAAAATCATGACCAAAACCCACAGCCCAAGTCTGCTGCCCACATTTCCTTACCTAGTAAGGTATGGTTACCTGGTAAGGTGACCCCAACCTGCCCACCGGTTTCCAAACCCATCCCCTTACCCCTGTGACCCCTTGAAAACACGTATTTATGGCATTCACACTGCAGCTCAGTTCCTTAGTACCCCTCTGTCTGGCTTCCCCACCAAGCTGTCCACTCTTTGAGGGTGCAGGCTGTATGGGGGACGAGATTTTGTTCCCATGGATACAGATTCGAATTCTGCCTCAGCCACTTCCTGGTCCTGTAATCTTGGGGAAGTCACTTCTCTCTAAGCCTTTGTTTTCTTGTCTGTAAAATGAGTAGCCAGTGATTCAACTAAAAAGTGTTGAGTGCTGGAGTTCCCGTCGTGGCGCAGTGGCTAACGAATCTGACTAGGAACCACGAGGTTGTGGGTTCCATCCCTGGCCTTGCTCAGTGGGTTAAGGATCCGGCGTTGCCGTGAGCTGTGGTGTAGGTCGCAGACGCGGCTCAGATCCCGCGTTGCTGTGGCTCTGGCGTAGGACGGCGGCTACAGCTCTGATTGGACCCCTAGCCTGGGAACCTCCACATGCCGGGGGAGCGGCTCCAGAAAAGGCAAAAAGACAAAAAAAAAAAAAGTGTTGAGTGCTAAAGTCCCCGTTGTGGCGCAGTGGTAACGAACCCAACTAGTATCCGTGAGGACGCTGGTTCAATCCCTGGCCTCACTCAGTGGGTTAAGGATCTGGCGTTGCGTGAGCTGCAGCGTAGGTCGCTGAGGCTCGGATCCCATGTTGCTGTGGCTGTGGTGTAGGCCAGCAGCTACAGCTCCAATTCAACCCCTAGCCTGGGAACCTCCATATGCCGTGGGAGTGGCCATAAAAGGAAAAAAAGTATTGTCTTATATATGCATGGATCCACACTGACCTCACCTACTTGAAACGTGTACAGTAGATTTTCACTTGTATTTATATCTTCAGCTTCTCACACATTTCCTGGCCCATGATCGGTATCAAATAAATGCTTGTTAGGTCAGTCAGAGATCAAATGTAAAGAAAACCCCAAGGCTTCAAATGGCATTTAAAAAACTTGTCTCAGGAGTTCCCTTCGTGGCTCAGTGGTTAACGAACCCGGATAGGATCCATGAGGATGTGGGTTCAATCCCTGGTTAAGGATCCAGTGTTGCCGTGAGCTGTGGTGTAGATTACAGGCATGGCTCAGAGCTGGCATTGCTGTGGCTGTGGCGTAAGCCGGCAACTATAGCTCCGATTGGACCCCTAGCCTGGGAACCTCCACATGCTGTGAGTTCGACCCTAAAAAACAAACAAACAAACAAAAAGCAATAGTCTGCATCTATTAACCCCAAGTTCCCAATCCATCCTGCAATGAGATCCTGCTGTGTAATGCTGGGAACTTACGATGGAGCATGTAATGTGAAAAAAAAAGAATCTATACATGCATGTATAACTGGGTCCCCATGCTGTACAGTAGAAAATTGACAGAACACTGTAAACCAGCTATAATGAAAAAAAAAATCATTATATGAAAAATAAAATAATAAAATAAAATGCATTGAAAGGAGGGAGGAAAAAAAAAAAAACTTGTCTCAGACTTGCTGTAAAAAGTCCCGTAGTTAACCAGCCTCCAGATGGCCTCCAATGGTCCTCACCTCCCCACCCACGCTCTTGTGTCACCAGTAGGAGACTGATGAAACGACACTGTGCACATCCCCAGATAAGGTCATAGGAGACACTGGAGCTGCTGCATTGCTCTCTCTTGGATGACCTGCTCTGGAGGAAACCAGCTGCTGTGCCATGAAGATACATGAGAATTCTATGGAGATGCCCACATGACAAGCAAATGAGGCCTCCTATCAACACCCAGGACCAATTTGCCAGTCATGTGAGTGTGCCATCTTGCAAAATAGGTCTGCTGACCTCCGTGAAGCCTTCATTGAACTGCAACCCTGACTAACAACTCGTCTTCAATTCAGCTAGCTAAGCCACTCCTAAATTCGTGGGAGACCCACACCATTTTTAAAAGAAATGTATTGGGAGTTCCCATGCTGGCGCAGCGGAAACGAATCCGACTAGGAACCATAAGGTTGCGGGTTTGATCCCTGACCTCGCTCAGTGGGTTAAGGATCTGGCATTGCCGTGAGCTGTGGTGTAGGTCGCAGACAAGGCTCAGATCCTGCGTTGCTGTGGCTTTGGCGTACGCCGGCGGCTACAGCTCCAATTCAGCCCCTAGCCTGGGAACCTCCATATGCCACAAGTGCGGCCCTAAAAAAGCAATAAATAAATAAATTAATTAATTAATTAATTAAATGTATTGGCATCAACACAACCAGCTTTGGACTGAACTGAGCAGAGACATTGCACAAGGAAAAGAGGCCTTCGGACCCTCAAACTTCTGCAGGCAGAAAGCAGCCTTCGAAACTACTCAGCTGCACACAGGACCTATATTTCTTGGGAAAAGTAAAATGATTCAGAGAACAGATCCATGAATCCAGAGAGTGGTTCCAAGAGATTAAATCACAGATCACAGCTAATAATGGTAGGATTAGGTTTCAAACCGAAGCCTTCTGGCTCTAGAGTCTACGCTCCTCTCTTCCGCGTTGGGCCGTGTCTCTAATGGATGGTCGGGCGGGTGAATGGATAGATAGGATAGTCTTGGTTCTCTGCATTGGTATTTGTCATAGCAAGTGGGAGTCATGTCCGTACACAAGGGGCCAGAATTCCAGACACCAGCGACCTGGATGATTGATGAGCTCCATGACATTCACTCTAAGAACGGGACAGCCTCTGATCTTGAGCCTTTTATTTGCTTTTTAGGGCTGCCCCTGTGGCATATGGAAGTTCCCAGGCTAGAAGTGGAATCTGAGCTACAGGTGCCGGCCACAGCCACAGCCACAGCCACGTGGGATCTAAGCCACGCGTGACCTACACCACAGCTCAGGGCAACATTGGATTCCTGACCCACTGAGCGAGGCCAAGGACCAAACCCACATCCTCATGGATACTAGTGGGGTTCTTAACCCACTGAGCCACACACAATAGGAATACCTGCTTTTGTTTTCTTACACACGTAGTTATAACCTACATGATCATTGCAGGAAAGTCAGTTCTGACCCAGAAGCAAAAAGAAAACAAAGGTTGCGCATAATCCCACCAGCAAGAAGCGGCCCCTGCTAGCGCTGTAGTATGTTTTCCTTTCAGCTTTGTTTCTTCTTTCCCTTTTTTTTTTTGTCTTTCTAGGGCTGCACCTTCGGCATATGGAAATTCCCAGGCTAGGGGTCGAATTGGAGCTGTAGCCACTGGCCTATACCACAGCCACACCAACGCCAGATCCCTGACCTACCAAGCGAGGCCAGGGATCAAACCCACATTCTCATGGATACTAGTCAGATTCGTTTCCACTGCGCCTCAACAGGAACTCCCTTTTCTTCTCTTAAGTGCGATATATTTACAATTGTTAAAGGAAGCTGGTTTGGTTGTACCTGAATATTTCGTTGAAAAGTCTTCAGCTTTCTTTTTTTTTTTTTCCCCAAGAGAGATTCCTTACACCTATAGCTACTTAATTTCTTTTTTTTTCCCCAATAAGCATGGACTGAGATAGATACACAGCAGTGTTTTTTCACAACCTGAGTGGGTTCCAAAGAGGATTAAATGGAAATATCTCTTTAAAAACTCCTTTATGGGAGTTCCTGTCGTGGCGCAGTGGTTAATGAATCCGACTAGGAACCATGAGGTTGCAGGTTCGATCCCTGGCCTTGCTCAGTGGGTTAAGGATCCGGCATTGCCGTGAGCTGTGGTGTAGGTGGCAGACGCGGCTCGGATCCCACGTTGCTGTGGCTCTGGCATAGGCTGGCAGCTGCAGCTCCGATTGGACCCCTAGCCTGGGAACCTCCATATGCCGCGGGAGCGGCCCAAGAAGTGGCAAAAAGACAACAACAACAAAAAAAACTCCTTTAAAATGCTGAGAAGAGCATAAGCTCTAGAGCCAGAACGCTTCAGTTTGAAAAAGCTTTTGTTTTACTATGGAAAGTCTTGCCTGACACAATGTCTATGTAATATAAGTGTAACTAATTAAAAAATAGACTGACATAGTCAACCATTTGTTTGGATTACATGACAAATGGTTGACTGGTAATTTCACCCTGAACTGACCAGATAGTTAGGACAGGGATTTTTTTTTTTTTTTTTGTCCCTACCAACAAAATTGACAAATTGTTTTGAAATTGTGTGGACACTACTGACACAGTTGCTCCATATCATGGGGAAAATTCAGTTAATGATGGATCTTTCCAGATATATAAGATATACAGATAGATAAATATAGATGATAGATAGACAGACAGATAGATAATGTCTGTGCTAGCTATTCTGTCTTCTAGAGAGCTATTTGGAACTGATGTGGGTGTTTAAATGCCTGTTCTGAATTCACTATAACTATTACAGTTTTTTAACTTAAAAACTGGTCCTTACTGCATTTTTCCTCACCTGAAAAAAAAGAGATTCAGGCTTGGTGGCAAAAAAGATGAAAGAGTCCAGAGACAGACAATGTAGAGTGGAGAGTTTCCCTCAGCCCCCCCCCAATAACCACTGTAACCATTACTTATTTAAATGTTTTACATTGTGGCCTACTGAAACTATTTCTATAGCAGAGGGGGGAAAAAAACCCTACATTAAAACTAAACTGGGAGTTCCTGTCGTGGCGCATCGGAAACGAATCTGACTAGGAACCACAAGGTTGTGAGTTTGATTCCAGGCCTCACTCGGTGGGTTAAGGATCCAGTGTTGCCTTGAGCTGTGGTGTAGGTTGCAGATGCGCCTCGGATCCTGTGTTGCTGTGGCTGTGGTGTAGGCGGGCGTCTACAGCTCTGATTGGACCCCTAGCCTGGGAACCTCCATGTGCTGTGGGAGCGGAAAACAGTAGTCCCCCCCCCCCCCCCCCCGCTTATTCTGGTGTCATGTCCAAGGTTTCAGTTACCCAAGGTAAACTGTGATCCACAAATATTAAATGGAAAATTCCAGATAGAAATAATTTATGTTCTTTTTTTTTTAATTTTTGTTAGGTTTTTATTTTTTCTATTATAATTGATTTACATTGTTCTGTCAATTTCTGCTATACGGCAAAGTGATCCAGTCTCATATATATATATATATATATATACACACACACTTTTTCTCACATCATATCCTCCATCGTTTCATCGAAAGTGACTATTGACTAGCTCCCTGTGCTATACAGCAGGATCTCATTGCTTACCCCCTCCAAATGAAATTTGCATCTACTAACCCCCAATTTTTTTTTTTCTTTATAGGGCCGCACTCACGGCTTATGGAGGTTCCCAGGCTAGGGGTCCAGTTGGAGCTGGAGCCACTGGCCCACACCATAACCACGGCAACGTGGGCTCCCAGCCTCATCTAGGACCTACACCACAGCTCACAGCAAGGCCAGGGATCGAACTCTCAACCTCATGGTTCCTAGTCGGACTCGTTAACCACTGAGCCACTACAGGAACTCCTACTAACCACAAATTTATATGTTCTAAATCGTGTGCCGTTCTGAGTGTGGTAGTGAAACCTCGCACTCCCCGTCTGCTCTGTCCCGCGCAGGAATCAAGTCATCTCTTTGTCCAGTGTATTTACACTGTATACGACGCCCTCCCATTAGCTCAGATGAGCCTCACATCGTCTATATAGGATTCAGTTCCATCTGCCACGCCACATATTGGAAGGTATCCCCTGTAGGTAAGGAGGGACTACTGTGTCAGCATGTAAAGGTGTTTATTTCAAGACGACGAGATCATGGGTGGTTGATTTTCTATTTTTTATTGTTTATCTGGATTTTCTGCAACAAATCTGTGACTCCTGTAGTTTTCTTAAGTTATAAAGAAAGTGGGTTATGGAGTTCCCTGGTGGCTCAGCAGTTTAAGGAGCTGGTGTTGTCACTGCTATGGCTTGGGTTGCTGCTGTGACTCGGGTTCGATCCCTGGCCTGGGAACGTCCTCATGCTGCAGGCATGACCAAAAAGAAAAAGAAAGGGAGGGAGGGAGGCAGGGAATAGGTTCCAAAAGCCAGTTCAATTCATTTTATGCATGTGTCTGTTGTGGTGTGTGTGTGAGCCAAACAAAGACCCTCACTGGCCAGCACAATGCCGTTTTGAACCATTTACCCTGAGCTTCAGGGTCTCATGAGATGTATTCTTCTCTGTCTTCTTTCTCTTTGTCTCACCTCCCTCCACTCCCTCCCTCTCTCCCCCCTCCTCCGTCCCTCCTTTTTTTTTTTTTTTCAGAGCCACACCAGCAGCATGTGGAGGTTCCCAGGCTAGGAGTCTAATCAGAGCTACAGCTGCCAGCCTATGCCACAGCCACAGCAAAGCAGGATCCAAGCCATGTCTGCGACCTACACCACAGCTCACGGCAATTCCAGATCCTTAACCTACTGAGCAAGGCCAGGAATTAAACCCGCAACCTCATGGTTCCTAGTCAGATTCGTTTCCACTGCGCCACCACGGGAACTCCCCCTCCTCTACTTTTTAATGGTATTATTAGTTGCCATACCTTCTGGGATCTCTTAGCCCATTAAAATTTTGTTTGAAAAACTGACAATCCAGAGACCGAGGCAAGCAAACCCTGCATCATCTATCACCTTCCCCAGAACAACAAACACCACTGTGACATGGCAGCAAGCCTTCCTGAAGATATCAGTTAAACAAACGTTCCGCAACAGTCTTGGAGTTGCTGAGGAGGAGGGGGAGAAAGTGGGATGGAGGGGGAGTTTGGGGTTGGTAGAGACAAACTGTTACATTTAGGATGGACAAGCAGCGAGGTCCTACCACGTGGCAGAGAGAACTGCATCCAGTCTCTTGGGAATAGTCCATGATGGAAGATGGTGGGGAAAAAAGAATGTATGCGTGACTGGGTGATGATGCTGTAGAGCAGAGACTGATACAGCCCTGAAACTCAGCTATCCTATAGTAAAACTAAAATACAAAAGCCAAACCAAAACGCTCCACAAAGTCAAAGTGTGACAGCTCCGCTCAGGTGCAAATGAATGTGTTCATTTTTGGTGGCTTCTGTTCAAAAGTAATCACCACAACGTTCTGATTCTTTGAGGGGTCTTGCTACATCCCCGGCACCAGGACAAGAGCCCTACCTGCCTGCCTACCTCATTCAGATTCCTAACTGGTGTGCGAGGCGGGAGCTCTACCACATCCTGGTTGTGAGGGTTTAGCTTAGGCAGGTGACTTCACTTCTCTGTGGCTCTGGCTCCTCACCTATAAAATCAGGACAATCATAGTATGTTCTTCCTAGGGTTGTTGTGAGCGTAAATGAACTAAGACATTCAAAGCACCTAGAAGAGTGCTAGACACATTATAAATATTCAATAAACTGAGCTTCTACCTACCATTCTTTTTTCTTTTCTTGTCCTTTTCTTTCTTTTTTTTTTTTTTGGTTTTGTGTGTGTGTGTGTGTGTGTGTGTGTGTTTGCTATTATTGTTCTTAATATCCCCAATGAAGAGATGGAAAGACTGAGATCTTAAATAATGCACCCCAGGTCACACAACTCTGCAGGGCTGGATGCTCAGTCTGAGCCTGCCATACGCCAGCAGTCACAACATTAACCAAGGAAGAGCCCACTTTTTTCTATTAACAGAGAGTACATATTTCAGGGTTCACAGAGCAGACTGTTTGACACAACTACCCACCCCTGCCTTGTAACGTGAAAGTAGCCAGAAACTGGACATAAAGGGATGGACTTGGTGGCTTTATTTGCTTTAAAGCAGGTGGAGGCTGGACTTGATCCATGGGCCTTAGTTTGCCAACCCCTGGTCTTAACTACAAAAACAGGAGCCTACCGTGTTAAGTGACTTCCAGGCTTTAGCTGCACTGAGAAGAATAATTTCTCTGGCACAAATTTCTTTCTGCTTCTGACGTATTTGCATTTTACATTAGCAGGATGAAGATTTCACCAATACTTAGCGAAAGCAATATCAGCTGGCAGCTATTAACATCACTTGTCTCCCTTGGAAAACACAGTTTGCCTTTGATCCTATGTAGATATGCATTCTATGGATTTTCTTTTCTTTTTCTTCTTCTTTTTTTTTTTGGCCACACTAGCAGCACGTGGAAGTTCCCAGGCTAGGGATCAAACCCACGCCACAAGAGCGACCCCAACCACCACAAAGACAACACCAGATCCTTAACCTACTGCAATCCCATTCTATGGATTGCCATTAAAGCATGTGTTTAAAAAGAGAATTGCTATAAGTTAGGCAATGCTATCTCGATTGATAGGGCTAAACCAGCAGCCTGCTGAAACCAGATAAACAGAGATAGCTCAGATATTTATATTTTTAGTCGATATAACCTCTCATAATGTTTAATTCCACTCATTTAGATCAGCATTCAAAGTTCCTTGAAAATTAAAATTGTCAGCACTGTTTCTTTGTCAAGACCTATAACCTTGGGTTCTTTTTCCCTGTGGGTGAGTTTTGCTTGGTATGAGAATAGAGCCAATCCTGGAAGCTTTTTGGAATTTTTTTAGAGTTTCAGGATACTGTTTGTATTTTGACATTTCAGTCTGTCTCAGATAACCGCCACAAATCCCAGATCTGAGTGAGCTGGAATGTTTGATTTTATGCTAAGGTATTTCGTTGTACAGAAGCCTGGAAAATGTTGCAGTCATGGACTCTGGTTCTTCACAAATTGCTTCATCAAAAAGGAGGTTCATTTCATATGAATTTTAGCAATATTAAGTTTCACAGGGCAGTTAGGAAACCTAGAAGAAAGGCAAGGATAAAAAAAAAAATCCTACTATTGTTATACTTTTACTCTCTAAATTTATCTCCTTTATGGAAGACTCCACCTGGGAAGTTAACTATTCACATTACAGATAATACAGTGAAATTCGATCTCTTGAACTAATAGAAATGGTTTAACTGGTTAATCAGCCTCATCCCTTATCTCCAAACTCACCTTCGCTCTCCTATTTTGAAAAATAAACAGAGGACTTATGAGAAGCTGGGTGGGTCCCTGGGGGCATTCTAATATCTGCGTTCTGACAGAATCATTGTTCGGATAAAATGAAGGAGGGAAAAAACAAAGCGACCAGGTGTTTCCACAAGGAGATCAAGGAAGGCATCAGGCCCCATCTTCACAAAGGCTCCACCAAGTGGTCTTTCAACATTACCTTCAAATGAGGTCATATGCAGAGTCACCCAGAAGCACTGATAAGGCTGACGCAAGATTATGTTCCTCCTTCACTTGTTTCCCTCAAAATATTCCTGTGCTCTCTTATTCACCCTCATTGATAATACACATGAATATATTAAGTACAAATATATTACTGATACTCCTCAGCTTTCTTTGCTCTGTTTTTTCTTCTTATGAAAATTTTTGAACATGCAGAAAAGTAGTTTATATTGACACATGGACACCCATTGTCTAGATATAACCATTGCTGACATTTTGCCGTGTGTATCTCATGGATTGCTTTTTTCCTCAAGTATTCCAAATTATAGGTGAATTTTTGTCCCTAAATCTTTCAGATTGTGTCTCTAAATCCACAGAGAAATTTGTTTAATACAATCACAATTTCCCCAAAATGTCCTTCACAGCTGGTTTATTCATAGAAAGATCTAATGCAGTCCATGTGGTTGTTAGATGGCATGTGTTCATTTGAAAGCCCAGAACAGCCCTCCCTCCAAAAAACCTTTTGTTTTCCTATGACATGAATTTTCTGACGCTCCCAGGCCAGTCAGTTGTCCTCTTTGGTTCACCACCTTCAGGAAGACTCTGTGTAGCTTTAAACTGGTATCTCATCACTCGACCACAGGATACAGTGCAGCTGAGTTAGCATTTTTTAAATTATCTTTTTTTTTTGTCTTTTTGCCTTTTCTAGGGCCCCTCCCGCGGCACATGGAGGTTCCCAGGATAGGGGTTGAATCGGAGCTGTAGCCGCCAGCCTACGCCAGAGCCACAGCAATGCGGGATCCGAGCCCCATCTGCGACCCACACCACAGATCATGGCAACACCAGATCCTTAACCCACTGAGCGAAGCCAAGGATCAAACCCAAAACCTCATGGTTCCTCGTCGGATTCATTGACCACTGTGCCACAACAAGAACTCCTAAATTATCTTCTGACTAGCACAGTTATACAGCACTGCTTTTTAGGTTTCTTCCCTTCCCCCCCACTTTTTTTTTTGGTATGTTAAAAATTATAATTTACAACTGCATACATTTAACAAAGCACACAGATTTGCTAATATATCACAGAGTTGAGTTAAAATATCCTACCTTTAATTTTTCTGTATATATACAGAATACATATTATATATAGCTATATATATCATTATGGTTATAATTCTATACACAATATATATATATAGTGTGTATAATATATAGAGAGACTATATTGTATATTTATACAGAATACACATCTATTATTGTGTGTGTTCATGTATATATACATACATATATACATGGAGAGAGAGAGAGTGTGTGTATATGCAAAGAGAGAGAATCTCATAAAAATGCAAGTGACTTATGGTTCTGGTTGCCACTGATCATATACTCTGTAACTGGGCTCATCCTAATTTGGGGGTTTTTCTTTTTTTAAACATTGAAGTATATTTGATTTACAATGTTTCAGGCATATAGCAAAGTGAACCAGATATATATTTACAATGTTTCAGGGATACAGCAAAGTGTATCATACATATATATGCTTTTTCGGGTGATTTCTGTTATAGGTGATTGTGAGATATTGCCTGTAGTTCCCGATGCTATACAGTAGTCCTTGTTGTCTATTTTATATACAGCAGTAAGCATCTGTTAACCTGCAATTCCCAATTTATCCCTCCCCCCACTTTCCCCTTTGGTAACCATAAATTATTCGGCTTATCCTAATCTGGGGATTCTTGTTCCCTCGATGCATCATCAGATGTCCCCCACTCTTAAATCAATTATTTATTAACCATCATATAATATAGTCATTGTTGCGTCCAGAGCTGGCTGCCCTGGAGCTTGTGACCTATAATATGAATTTGTTTCCAACACGGCCAAGCTATTTCAGCCAGGCTTCCCCATGTCTGCACAGACACTTTCTAATGCTTTGACAATCACTTCCTGGAGATTAAGCTAAATTATGTGACCAGCAGCTCACGACTCCTTTTTTCCCTTGTCACCTTAATTTCATACCAACCCTTCTGGGATGGGGGCGTTTTCCTCCTTCAGTACAAAAGCTCTCTGCTTGCCAGCGGTGTCGATTCTAATCTGCGTCGCCTGGAAGGATTATTTGATTTGGAGAGGTC
Organism: Phacochoerus africanus; assembly: GCF_016906955.1. Classification (NCBI taxonomy): domain Eukaryota; kingdom Metazoa; phylum Chordata; class Mammalia; order Artiodactyla; family Suidae; genus Phacochoerus; species Phacochoerus africanus. The sequence goes on from NC_062546.1 coordinate 9,931,950, forward strand.
AGTCTTGCTGCGGAAGACGGGAAGATGTGAGCTGCATGCGGGTGGTTGTGTGAAGCCGCAAAATGCTGGGTGGTGTGTTAGGACGGAAAAGGCTGATTTTGGAAAACGTTAAATCAACTGCTAACATTTCAAATTTAGGGGCGCTCACATAAGAATTCAAATCATGTTCTTTTGACAAATGGGAAGGTCTGCGTATACCGGGCCTGCTTTCCCAAGAGGCCGCAGGTACTTGGCTGGGTCCAAGGACGGGCTGCCCTGTGGGCGGGACTAAGCGGTCTGGTGGCCACGCCCCCCTCTCATATTGCAGACAGGGATCCAGAGGCCCCTGGGAACCAGAGAGAGAGAGTCACCCAGCAAAATGTATTGAACCACCGCTCTGCACCACACAAGGCAGGAGCAAAAACAGACCCCGTGGCCTCCTTTGCATAATGTGGAAGATGAACTAGGCGGAGCTCAAGTGGACAGACATTAGTCATTCAACGGCACATGATGGAGCCCTACCACGCGCTAGCCACTGTTCCAGCAGGGGACGGAGCAGTGAATGAAGCAAAGTCCCTAATCTCGTGGCACTCACACTGGGGGTGAGGGAAGGGAGACAGACAATAAACAAAATAATCTAAGCAAAACATATGATCAGTTAGTTAGAGGTAAGAGCTATGGATAAAAATAGGAGAAAGGCGAGCCAGGATGGATGGGTAGGAGTTGCCATTTTATATGCAAAGTTCAGCAAAGGTCACAGAAGGTGACTTGAAGGAAAAACAGAGCAAGGGAGAGAGGGAGGCACAGAAATATTTGGGGTGGGGGGGAGTGTGCCAGGCTAGGGAACCGCCAGTGCAAAGGTCCAGAGGCAGGATCACGCTTAGGTTCCTTCTGGATCACAGGGAGGAGCTAGCAGAGGGGAGAGTTGGGAAAACCACTCTGGGGGTTTGTGGGGGCCCACAAACTTGAGCCAACAGGTGGTGTCATCTGATCTGCATGTTTACAGGCTCCCTCTGCCTGCTCTGTGTAGAACACAGCAGGGCAGAAGGAAGCATCACGAGGGCAGCTGAGAAGCCATCCCATCCCCAGACTTGGAGGAGGATGGGAGCCGCGGGGAGGGAGAGAACAGTCAGATTCTGAATACATTTCAGAGGTGGAAACAGATGGGTGGCTGGCATGCAGCCGGTGGAAAAGGAAAGGCTCCAGGAGTCCCCTGTCTTTTTGCCAAGTGGCAGGATCGAGGGGCCTTGAGCCAAGCTAGAGATTCCTATAAGAGCAGGTTTGAGGGAGCCCAGGAGCTCAGTTGGAACATGTGGTGTTTGGGAGCCTCTCTGAATCTAAATGGAAAGGTCCAGAAGGCAGTGGCTGTTTGACCCTGGAGTCGAGTGGCAGGTGTAAGCTGGTTCATCCTTATGGATGTTGGTGTTTAAAGCCACAGAGGCTGAATGAGACCGTAAACAGCATGCGTGCGGAGCTCTGCAGCACGGGGAGGGTGGGAAGATGACGGAGAACCAGTGCAGCAGATAAAGAGTGAATGGTGAACCAGGAGGCAAACCAGACAAAGATGATGTCTGGAAGCCCAGAATGTGTTTCAAGGAGGATGAATTATGTTGATAAGAAATATGATCTCCGAGCATTGAACAAGGTGGAAGGATCAGTCTCTTCCGGCTTCAGTTAACAAACTCCTTCCTTCCTTCATTCAAAATATATCGGGCGCCGTGGAAACCAGTGTCCAAGATGGTTCTTGGTGCTTCTTTGCTCCCACACTAAGTAGGGCAGAGCTGCTGACCAACAGGAGGCGGCAGAAACCCACTGAGCAAGGCCAGGGATCGAACCCGCAACCTCGTGGTTCCTAGTCGGATTCGCTAACCACTGTGCCACAGTGGGAACTCCCGAATGGTATACTTTAATAGGGTGAGTTTTATGATAAGTGAGTTTATCTCAATAAAAGAATATATACATGAAAAATTAATAAGATGGTGTGAATCAGATCAATCATGTCAATTTTCCCAATAAATGTGAATTAAATGAATTATTCTATTAAGAAAAAAAAAGAAAAAAAGACACCTACCAGCCTGCCCTCTCTCTCGGATCTCTGGCTTGGGGAAAATCTAGTGCCATGTTGTGAGGATGCTTGAGCAGCGCCGAGAGGTCTGTGTGGCCAGGAACTGAGGCCTCATGCCTACAGCCAGATAAATGCACCCCCTGGGAGAGGACCCTCCAGCCCAGTAATGGCTTTGGATGACAACATCCCTGGCCCGGATCTTGACTCCCACCTTATGAGAGACTGCAGGCCAGGGCCCTCTGACTAAGCAACTCCCACATTTCTGAGTCACAGGTACTAACTGTTGGTTGTTTTAAAACAGCAAGTTTTGGCTGGTTTGTTACCTGGCAATAAACAATACAAGCATCGACACTGCTTCGGGGACCAGCAGCAGAGAGATGGGAAAGGCATAAGCACTGCCCCTCAGACAGGACTGTCTCCAGTACAGCCCTCATCACGGTGTATGTTACGTCACCATGTCCCCCCATCCTAGGTGGGAAAACTGAGGTTTGACTTCGTTTTTCATGACACAGAGAGACAAGGGCTGTGACAGCTGCCCAAATCCAGGGCTCTGCAATCCCAGAGAAGGGGGCTTTTCACTCTGTTTGAAGTTGAGGAAGCATAACCCCAAAGCTTCTTCTGTTTTTTTTTTTTTCCTATTTTATTTTTTGGTTGCACTTGTGGCATGCAGAAGTTCCCAGGCTAGGGATCAAACCACACCGTAGCAGCCTCCCAAGCCACAGCAGTGACCATGCCGGATGCTTAACCACTAGGCCAGAAAGGAACTCCTAAAACTTTGAGAGAGATCTTAGAAATAAGAAGCAACAGGGAACCCATGCACCTATAGCCAACTCATCTATGACAAAGGAGGCAAGAATATACAATGGAGAAAGGACAGCTTGTTCAATAAGTGGTGCTGGGAAAACTGGACAGCCACAAGGAAAAGAATGAAATTAGAATACTCCCCAATACCATACACACAAATAAACTCGAAATGGATTAAAGACCTAGGTATAAGACCAGACACTATAAAACTCTTGGAGGAAAACATAAGCCAAACACTCTCTGACAGAAACGACAGCAACATCTTCTCAGATCCACCTCTTAGAGTAATGACAACAAAAACAAAAATAAACAAATGGGGCCTAATTAAACTTCAAAGTTTCTGCACAGCCAAGGAAACCCTAAACAAAACAAAAAGACAACTCACAGAATGGGAGAAAATCTTTGCAAATGACTTGACTGACAAGGGGTTAATCTCCAAAATTTATAAACACCTTCTGCAGCTCCATACCAAAAAAAACAAACAACCCCATCAAAAAATGGGCAGAGGATCTAAACAGACAATTCTCCAAAGAAGACATACAGAAGACAAAAAAAAAATACATGAAAATATGTTTAATCACTCATGATTAGAGAAATGCAAATCAAAACCACTATGAGGTACCACCTTACACCAGCCAGAAGGGCCATCATTCAAAAGTCTACAAACAATAAGTGCTAGAGAGGGTGTGGAGAAAAAGGAACCCTATGACACTGTTGGCGAGATTGTAAATTGGTGCAACCACTGTGGAAAACAGTATGGAGATGCCTCAGAAAACTAAAAATAGAACTAACATGTGATCCAGCAATCCCACTCCTGGGCATCTATCCAGAGAAAACCATGACTCGCAAAGACACATGTACTCCAGTGTTCATTGCAGCACTCTTTTCAATAGCCAAGACATGGAAACAACCTAAATGTCCATCGACAGAGGAGCTGATCAAGCAGATGTGGTACATATACACAATGGAATATTACTCAGCCATTAAAAGGAACAAACTACCAGCATTTTTAGCAACATGGATGGACCTAGAAATTATCGTGATAAGTAAAGTCGGTCAGACAATGAGACACCAACATCCAATGCTTTCACTGACATGTGGAATCTGAAAAAAGGACAGAATGAACTTCTTTGCAGAAGAGATACTGACTCATAGACTTTGAAAAACTTATGGTCTCCAAAGGAGACAGTTTGGGGGGTGGGGGGATGTACTTGGGTTATGGGATGGAAATCCTGTGAAATTGGATTGTGATGATCATTGTACAACTATAAATGTAATAAATTCATTGAGTTATTAAAAAAATAAGCAACAGGGGACTGGGGGAGATTTCATATATTTAAAAAGTGTTTAACAGCAAAGAAAAAAAAAGTCTCATTTCTGTTCATCCTTTCCTTCAAGTCCCAACTCAGATGTCACCTTCTCAGTGGAAGCTTACTGGAGACACTCTTACAATGTATTATCTATCTATCTATCTATCTATCAAAAAGTACTTATTGTGTACCTACTGTATACCAAGCTTGTACAAGGAGCCAGGAACACATCAGGCCAATTCCTAGTACACGAGAGGATCAGTATCTGGTTGGGACCTGGATTTGCTAACAAGTACAGCAATTTTCATCCCACAAACAAAATACACAAGGTGATGCGGTATAACCTCGTGGCGAAGAAGGCTAATTTGATACAAAAACACACTTGAAGGCAGTGGTGGGATAAGGATGATGGTGATATAATGGCTACACAAAGGAAAAATCTTCAAACCTTAAAAGACTGTTTACTGGGAGTTCCTTGGTGGTCTAGTGGTTAAGGATTTGGCATAGTCACTGTGGCTTGGGTCCATTCCCTCACCTGGGAACTTCCACATGCTGCAGGCATGGCCAAAAGGGAAAAAACAAAACAAAACAAAACTCATCTTCTGAGCCTCTCATGCAGCTGAGTGTTGCCATGCGGCTCTGCTTCAGCCATTGAGATATAGAAAGAGGTTCCTAAGAAAGGCATCCCTTTATGAATTTTTTTTTTTTTTTAATTCCCAGAGAAAAGGCTTTTGTCTTTGCCTCGTTCTGCCAGCCTGGAGCAGCTGCAGCCATCTTGTGGCCATGAGGACAAATGTCATATGTTGAAGATGGCAGAGCAGAAATGTCGGAACCTGTTCTCTAAAGGCATCTTTGAGCAATAGAACTGACCCTGGATTTCTTCTCCCAGAAATATGGTGGCATGCAACACATATAACTTTATCCTGAAGAACCACAGAGTTTTCCTTTACCTATAGAGGAACACATTCCTGAGTGATCCATATGGGAAAATAAAAGCTGAGAAGAATCTTAGGAAACCTCTAGTCCAGTTATAGTCAAAGTACGTTCCTAAGAACACTAGTGTTATGGAGTGTTAGTCATCATGCATGTTAAAAATAGAAAGAGTGGCGTTCCCTTCATGGCTCAGCAGTTAACAAACCCAGCTAGGATCCATGAGGATGCAGGTTCGATCTCTGGCCTTGCTCAGTGAGTTAGGATCTGGCGTTGCCATGAGCTATGGTGTAGGTCACAGACTCGACTTGGATCCCAGAGTTGCTGTGGCTGTGGCATAGGCCAGTGGCTACAGCTCTGATTTGACCCCTAGCCTGGGAAACTCCATATGCTACAGTGTGGCAGGTACAGCACTAAAAAGCAAAAAAAAAAAAAAGTCTATGTCTGAGTTAACAATGTCAAACAGGTTTTATTGCTGTAGGACTTGTCAGGGCCTTCAGGATATCAATAGATGTATGAATCTTTCTGTAAGTTGTACCTTAGGCTATTTGACTATAAAACCCCCTTTTACTGGGAAGCATTTCTCTGATAAAGTTTCTCAGAAACATGGTCCCCGTGTTAAGCCTATGAGAACCTGACACTATTGGACCTCCTGACACCCGGTGAAGGACCCTCAAGGTGCTGTGCTCAGAGGCCCGCTCTTCTTCCTGGAGGTCATCGAACTAATTACAGCCCCTCTCTGGAGTTTTCTAATAAGTCTTCTTTTCCTGTCTGGAGGCAGGAGAGACCCTGGCATTCTATGGCCAGGCTTCCAGTCTCACAGATGTTATGGGGATGTGGGTCTGAAAGGGTGGAGCCGACAGAGAGAGAGACACCAGAGCACACTCAGAAAGACAGAAGGGATTGTCCCGGGGTGTCTGAGTGCCCAGACAGCCTTACCCATGAGGACAGCTCCTTATCTGTCCTTGTCTAGATTTCCTCCAGGGAACTCAAGAGACTTCTCCCCAAATAATACAGAACAGCCCCCTCACCTCCCAGAGCCCCATTTCTGGCCAACCCTGAACTCTGGGCGGGTGGAGGAGCAGGGTGAAGCGAAAGTAGCATTTCACCTTCTACCTGCAGCCGTCATGGGTCTTTCTCTGAAGGTCCAGCTCTCCTTGCAGGGGTTCGGGGGAAGACGGTTTTCTCCCTGTGCTGGCCCGCAGGGCTTCCTTGCCTGAGCTGAGCAGTAACACCCACATCTTGACATTGAGGGGGCTCAGAACATGGCACCCCCAAATATGCCAATTAGGCAGATCACCCATTTTGAGCTAAGGCACTTGAAAGACAGGCGATGCACAGAGCCTCTGCGACCTCCCCTTTCTCGACACCAGCGGGGGATGAACGCCCCTATAAGGGGCCCTCGCACCCTCCATCCCCCCCAGCCCCACCCCCAACCTGAAGGGAAGAGCAGTTCTTATCACCAGAGCCCCAGCCCGGGGTGCTTTGAGCCCGAGGAGAATCTGCACCGACTTTGTTGACATAACCCTTGTCTTCCTTCAGCATGCCTGTTTATCCCAGTTGCTTTTTCATACATTTTGTTTCTCTGAGTATATAAGCACGTAGGCCTACCTGCTGTGGGGGTCTTCGTGTCCCGGACAGCTGCCATGCTCATGTGAAAAAGAGTATTAACTTATTACATACAATGGGCGGTCAGCTGTTCAAAATCCAAGTATAATGTGGCAGTTCAAAATCCAAGTATAATGTGGCAGTCAGCCCTCCCCGTCCCGTGGTTCCATTTCTGTGGATCCGACCAGCTGGGGGGGGGGTAGTACCATAGCACACATTTCATGAAAAAATCTACATGTAAGTGGATACATGCAGTTCAAACCTGCGTCGTTCAAGGGTCCATTATATATGATTTTCTGTTCATCTGACTTGTGACGATTTAATTCTCAGGCCCAGCCTGAGACCCTGAAAGGTGGAGGAAAAAATTTGTCTCCCCCACAACATGTCTAGCTTAATTAACAACCATATATTCTTTTCTTTTCTTTTCACTATTTTTCGAAATTTGAGGTATAGTTAATTTACGATGTTGTGTTAGTTCAGGTGTACAGCAAAGTGATTCAGTTTTGTGTATAAATACACATATATCTTTTTCATATTCCCTTCCATATAGGTTATTGTAAGACATTGAATATAGTTCCCTGTGCTATACAGTGGGTCCTTGTTATCTAGTTCATATATAGTAGTGTGTATAGGTGAATCCCAAACTCCTTTTTTTTTAATGTTTCTCTCTCCCATGTAAATTTTTTATTCAGTTTTTATTCTGTATTGGCGTACATTTGATTTACAACGTTGTGTTGGTTTCAGGTGTACAGAAAAGTGATTCAGTTATATGTATGTATACATTTTTTTTTTTTTGTCTTTTTAGGGCAGCACCTGCGCGGCATATGGAAGCTCCCAGGCTAGGGGTCGAATAGGAGCTGTAGCCGATGGCCTACACCACAGCCACAGCAACACAGGACCTGAACCGTGTTCTATGACCTATACCACAGCTCACAGCAACACCAGATCCTTAAGCCAGTGAGCAAGGCCAGGGATCATCACGGATGCTAGTCAGATCCGTTTCTGCTGAGCTGCGATGGGAACTCCCACCCATTCTTTTTCAGCTTATTTTCCCGTATAGGTTATTATAGAATATCGAGTAGAGTCCCCATATGCTACACAATAGGTCTTTGCTGGTTATCTCTTTTATATATAGTAGTGTGTGTATGTTGAACCCAAGCTCCTAATTTATTTTCTCCCCGCCTACCCCATCCCCTTGAGTAATCATGAGTTTGTTTTCCATGTCATATTTCCTTAAGCTCAATAGAGAAGGTCATGGTTACAAAAAAACTGTCTTAGGAAAGGAAGTCAGATGTCTGGACCAACCAGCCTGGAGGGGAAGAGGCAGAGCTGAGACTAGCCCTGGGGCAGCACGTTTCCAGGCTCCAGGAGTTGAGTCCAGGCCCTTGCCCTCCTTTCCGTCTCTCTCCACCACTTTCCTCGTGTCTCCCTTGGTCTCCCCACATCACCTCCACCCCCTTTATTCCACAGCCAAACCAACTCCAGGGGAAACAGGGGCACAGCTGAGCCTCAAGTCATAATACAAGAAAAAGCTAAATCAACCATAGCCCCCATTTATTGAGATTTTTTTTCTCCATGTGCTATAAATACAGGCAGACTTCGTTGTACCGCAGACACTGTGTTCCTTACAAACTAAAGGTTTGTGGCCACCCTGCAGGGAGCAAGTCTATTGGCGCCATTTTTCTAACAGTATTATTTTGTAATTAGGACCTATATATTGTTTTTTGAGACATAATGGGATTGCACACTTCATAGACTACAGTATAGTGTATGCATAACTTTTATACTCACTGGGAAACCAAAAAATTTGTGTGACTTGCTTTATCACGATACTCACTTTACGGCCGTGGTCTGGCGCTGAACCTGCAATGTCTCCAAGGTCTGTGTGAACTGTTGCACATGCAGTGTGTATATATATTCAGCATGTACATGCTCATATATACATGTGTATATATATATATGAACATATACGTTATGGTTGTTACAACAACCACTGAGGTAGGCACTGCTATTAGCCACACGTTATAAATGAAGAACTGAAGTAGAGAGAGGTTACGAACTTGGCCAAGACCAAGGTGGAGAAGCCCTGGGTTTGGATCCAGATAATCTTGTTCCCAATTCCACCTGCTTAACCACCATGCAGTTTGTAGAAAGGGTCACAAACGTGAGGGGCATCATTCGAAAGGTTTTTTTGTTTTTTGTTTTCTGTTTGTTTGTCTTTTTGCCTTTTCTAGGGCGGCACCTGAAGCATATGAAGGTTCCCAGGCTAGGGGTCTAATCGGAGTTGTAGCTGCTGGCCTACGCCAGAGCCACAGCAACTCAGGATCCGAGCCACGTCTGCGACCTACACCACAGCTCATGGCAATGCCAGATCCTTAACCCACTGAGCAAGGCCAGGGATTGAACCCGCAACCTCATGGTTCCTAGTCGGATTTGTTAACCACTGAGCCACAACGGGAACTCCGAAAGTTTTTTAAATAAGTGCATATTTGATGCAAAACATGTATGCATCTGGGAATATCTCAAGCCACCAATTCTTCTGACTTCGTATTTTTTTAATACTAAAATATTCACCAACAAAACTGTCAATATTACAGTTCTTAGAAAGAGCACCATACACCAGGATATTAAAAATCTCCCAAAGTGGCTTTTCTTTTTTTTGTTTTTTGTTTTTTGCCATTTTCTTCGGCCACTCTCGAGGCATATGGAATTCCTGGGCTAGGGGTCCGATCGGAGCTGTAGCTCCCGGCCTACACCAGAGCCACAGCAACACGGGATTCGAGCCGAGTCTGCGACCTACACCACAGCTCACAGCCATGCCAGGTCCTTAACCCACTGAGCAAGGGCAGGGATCAAATCTACAACCTCATGGTTCCTAGTCGGATTCGTTAACCACTGCGCCACGATGGGAACTCCCCAAGGTGGCTTTTCAATGAGTAATTGCTAATTGCAAATAAAACTTAGAAGGAGGGGAAGGTGGTTGTTTGGGTAAATACAGTCCTAGACACAGGGTGTGTCGGGTGAAGGACTGGAATTCCACAGAGGTCCTCTTAGCGTGGCTGTCCGAGAAAAGGGAGCCCTTCGCCTGCTATTTTATGTTTGATCGTATCTTCCTGTTAATAAATTAGCAGGGCTCCTATTGGGTGAGCTCTGGGCCATGCTGTAAAAGAGCTTTGTCCCCCAAACATATTTAAATTTCAAATGCATACCTAATGTAATAAACCCAACCCTAGTGTGGGTTACATTCTCTGCATAACCCGAGGGGTTATTTCATTTCACTCCAGCTCCTTGGAGTTCTGCGGTTGGGTTTTGTCCACCCTCCCCTGCTCCCCAACCTGCTGTCCTTTCTCTCTGCAACCTGCTAGTGGCAATTAGCCTCAAAGACCTAACTTTATGCTCTGGTTTGGTTTAAAAAGGCATTAATCTTGGTTATGAGATGTGTGTTTTATTTTCAGCAAGTCTTATTGATCTGCACTTTCTATGCTTCCTTAATACTGTCCAGCAGCCCAACTTTTAAAGGGTCAAATTTCAAAGAGACAACATCCTCTCATCGGGAAGTACTCCCCCTCATATTTCTGCAAACTCAAGGAGACTTATCTGACCCCTGATCCATATGCATGGATGGGTTCATGGGAGCATCCCGGGATGCGATGCTGCCCGGAAGCTGAGGGTACCCAGAGGAGAATTTCTCACTGTACAGCTTTGATGAAAATCGAAGTGGGGGATGGGAATCAAAATCACCTCTTCTGAATTTGGGACTCTTTATCTTTGGTTTGCGGACTGTCTCAATTTACCAGTCCAGGAGTTTCCGTCGTGGCTCAGTGGTTAACGAATCCGACTAGGAACCATGAGGTTGCAGGTTCGATCCCTGGCCTTGCTCAGTGGGTTAAGGATCCGGCGTTGCTGTGAGCTGTGGTGTGGGTTGCCGACGTGGCTCAGATCCTGAGTTGCTGTGGCTCTGGCGTAGGCCGGCGGTTACAGCTCCAATTCGACCCCTAGCCTGGGAGCCTCCATACGCCGAGGAAGCGGCCCTAGAAAAGGCAAAAAGACAAAAAAATTTCCCAGTCCATTGCTGTACTCCTGTTCTTTACAGAATTTGTAAATGTAGCCACTTCAGTGGTTAACGGCAGCCATAGAAACTTAAAGGCGTAAAGAAAAGATCATCCTGGAGTTCCTGTTATGGCTCAGAGGTTAACAAATCCAACTAGCATCCATGAGGACACAGGTTCGATCCCTGGCCTCACCCTGTGGGTTAAGGATCTAGTGTTGCCACGAACTGTGGTGTAGGCTGCAGACGCGGCTCAGATCCTGAGTTGCTGTGGCTGTGGCATAGGCCGGTGGCTAGAGCTCGGTTTGGACCCCTAGCTTGGGAACCTCCATGTGCCGCAGGTGTGGCCCTAAAAAGACCAAAAAAAAAAAAAAAAGGTCATCACAACTTCCGGACTTACGCTTTTTAAATCAATTTCTCATCTTGGAATAATTTTAATGTTACAGAAAAATTGTAAAGATGAAATTGAGGAGTTCCCACCTATACACCATCTTTACCCTGTTTCCCCTGATTTTAACGTCTTACATATCATGGTACACTTGTCGAAATTGAGAAATTAACATTAATAAAATATTATTAACTAAACTCTAGACTTTACTGTAACTTAATCAGTTTTTCCTGTTTCTGTTCCCGGATCTAATCGAGGATCTTACTCTGCATTTCTAGTGATTTTTTTGTTTTTATCTACCTTTTTTCATCACATTCACTTCCCCACAACATTGCTTTTTGTTTTCTGGGTTTTTTGTTTTTTTTTTTTCCTATTTTTGCCATTAGTAAAAAAAGTCATAGGAGAGTAAAATCTTCTGAAAGGAACCCTAGAGTCTATTTCCTAACTGGTGGTATGCACCCCACTGGTGGCAGTGTGAGATAGTTGCAGGTCGTATACCCATGAATATTTTTTTACTTAGTTAATTTTTTACTTAGTTAATTTTTAATGGCTTAGTTACTTAGTTAATCTTTAATGTCTTTTAGAAAAACATGTAATATATGCAACATATAAAAAATATATAACATTTTAATGGCTTTTAGAAAAATATATAGCACATAGAAAAATATATAACATATAATTTAATAGTTTTTAGAAAAATATATAATGAGGCTATTCTATAGACATTATTTCCCAAGATGAGGCTAAATGTAAAAAAGTGAGTGACTATCAAGGTAGCTTAAAGGTAAATTTTTATTTTTATTTTTTATTTTTGTCTTTTTGTCTTTTTAGGGCCACATTCTCGGCATATGGAGGTTCTCAGGCTAGGGGTCTAATGGGAGCTACAGCTGCCAGTCTACACCACAGCCACAGCAACTCGGGATCACCGCGTCCGCAACCTATACCACAGCTCACGGCAACGCCAGATCCTTAACCCACTGAGTGAGGCCAGGGATCGAACCCACATCCTCATAGTTCCTAGTTGGGTTTGTTTCTGCTGCGCAATGATGGGAACTCCTTAAAGGTAAAATTAATTGTACAAATGATTCACAGACAAGTTGAGGGGAGTGCTGAAAGGGTTGAAATTTGGAAACTTGGTCTTTTTCAGATACTTCTTCATGTACATGAGGAAACTGAAGCTCAGCAGGGCGGTGGCTTTTGCCTCCACTGGCGGGGCCTCTCTTCCCTGGTGGCCCCATCCCCAGGGACTCAGCCTCACTGCAAAGCCACGCACAGTTCCTGGCTGGTCTGTGTCCTGCCAGGTGACGTGTACAGTTAGAGGCTGGAGATCATTCTGGCCCATGAGCCATGAGAGCAAACCTGCCAGGGGCTTTAGGAAAGTTTTCTTTCATCTTTAAAAAGGAATGCAGACATCAGTAGTGGCCAGGATCCACAAGCCCTGTTATGTCCACATAGAGGAGCTCTATGCAGGCATAAAAAGGGGCAAAGAATCTCCATGTGTGGAGTTTCCTTGTGGCACAGTGAGTTAAGGATCTGGCACTGTCACTGCAGTGGCTTCAGTTGCTGTGGTGGTGCAGGTCCAATCTCTGGCCTTCCATATGCCACAGGCATGGCCAAAAATAAAGAAGATCTCTTTCTATTCCCACTGTGGAGGCATTGCTAAGGCATGTTGTTGCGGGGGAAGCTAGAAAAAGTGTACAGCTGACCCTTGAATAATACAGCTTTAAACTCCATGGGTCCATTTATACATGAAGGTTTTTTTGTTGTTTAATTTTGGTTTTTAGGGCCACACCCCTGGCATATGGAAGTTCCCAGGCTAGGGACTGAATTGGAGCTGCAGCTGCCAGCCTACACCACAGCCACAGCAACGCAGGATCCCAGCCGCATCTGCAACCTGCGCCACAGCTCACGGCAACACCAGATCCTTAACCCGCTGAGCAAGGCCAGGGATCGAACCCGCATCTTCATGAATCCTAGTCGGATTCGTTAACTGCTGAGCCACGAAGGGAACTCCAGAAGTTTTTTCTATAATAAATACTACAGTACTGCAGAGTCCGTGGGTGGTTGCACCCAGAGGTGAGGAGGATCTGGGCATCAAGGAGGACGGAGTGTGGGTTATACGCAGATTCACCCCGGCGTTGTTCAAGGGTCAGCTGTATACACTATATCATTAACCATCTGAGAAAGAGAGGAAGTACAAATATGTATACATGCTTGCGTATTTTAAAAAACAAATAGGGAGTTCTCGTCGTGGCGCAGTGGTTAATGAATCCGAATAGGAACCATGAGGTTGCGGGTTCGGTCCCTGCCCTTGCTCAGTGGGTTAAGGATCTGGTGTTGCCGTGAGCTGCAGTGTAGGTTGCAGACGTGGCTCGGATCCCGCGTTGCTGTGGCTGTGGTGTAGGCCGGTGGCTACAGCTCCGATTCGACCCCTAGCCTGGGAAACTCCATATGCCATAGGAGCAGCCCAAGAAATAGCAAAAAGACAAAAAAAAAAAATAGTGGAAAGATGAACCAAAAATTTTTTTAAAAAGCTGGCTACCAATAAGGAAAGATAGGAAAAAGAAGAAGAATCAGACCAGAATGTTCTCTAAAAACTATTTTGGTAATTTCACTTTGGTCCCACCAAAGTATCTTACATAATTGAAACTTAATTGCAGTTTTTAAAAAAGCATTCCCGGGAGTTCCCTGGTGGTCTAGTGGTTAGGATTTGGTGCTTTCACTACCGTAGCCCATGTTCAGTCCTTGGTCTGGTTACTGAAATCCCACATCAAACTGCTGCATACCATGGCCAAAAAAAAAAAAAAAAAAAAGCATTCCTTAAAATTTGAGAAAAACAAACAAACAAACTTAACTGTGTATTTACTTTGTCTCATAACTACACAGAAAGAAAAAATTTCAAGGGGCGTACGACACAAATTCCTGAGATGGAATAACTCAGATCTAATAAGTTGACTGTATATCCTTGGCAGGGTGAATATGCGCTAAGGACAAAAAACCTGCAAAAACAAATCTTAAAAACTGTTTTTTTCCCATATTATTATGTTAGTGGTTGAGCTGGCATTGCTGTTCTTAGATGGTTATGTATATATTGTGGGATAATAAAGTAAATATTTGTCTCCTAGGTCAAATGATTATCTTAGAAAGCCTTTTAAATAAAATGTTATTGCCAAAAAAAAATGTTATTGCCAATTAATATGTATGCTACAAAATATTAAAGAAGGCAAGTAGGAGTTCCTGTGTGGCTCAGTGATTAACGAATCCGACTAGGAACCATGAGGTTGCAGGTTCAATCCCTGGCCTCACTCAGTGGGTTAAGGACCCGCATTGCCATGAGCTGTGGTGTAGGTCGCAGACTCGGCTCGTATCTGGCGTTGCTGTGGCTGTGGTGTAGGCCAGAGGCTACAGCTCCGATTAGACCCCTAGCCTGGGAACCTCCATATTGCCGCAGGTGCAGCCCTAGAAAAGACCAAAAAAAAAAAGAAGGCAAGTAACCCTAATAAAAAAATCACCCATCCTCTTATTATTCAGAGATAACCAATATTATTAACATCTCACTACCTTTTTTTTTTTCTTTTTCAACTATACCCACGGCATATGGAAATTTCCGGGCCAGGGATCAAATCTGAGCTGCAGTTGTGACCTATGCCATAGCTGCAGCAACACCAGATCATTAACCCACTGTGACTACAGCAACAACTACAACACTGCATTTCTCTCTTTTTCTTTTTTTTTTTGGTCTTTTTTCCAGGACCACACTTGAGACATATGGAGGTTCCCAGGCTATGCGTCAAATCGGAGCTGTTGCTCCTGGCCTACACCAACAGCCACTGCAACTCAGGATCCAAGTCGTGTCTGTGACCTACACCACAGCTCACGGCAATGCTGGATCCTTAACCCACTGAGCGAGGCCAGGGATGGAACCCGTAACCTCATGGTTCCTAGTCGGGTTCGTTAACCACTGAGCCACGAAGGGAACTCCAACACTGCATTTCTTTAACTCATTTTCTATTTATGACTGTACTTCTGTTACAAAAATGATATCATTCTGAATATACGCCCAGAATATAACCTAGTTTTCAAATTTTATATTACTGCATGAAATTCTTTTCATGTCTCGCACCTAAATTTTCTCTGCACCTGCTAGGCTGTAAACGCCACGAGGGTAGGGCCTTTGAACAATATTTTTCCAACTTTATTTACACACTCCAAACTCAAATTTTGTCAGAGATGCACTACGTTTATTCCATTATTAATATTTTCCTTTAAAGCAACTAATATTTCTTCCTTAGCCTAACCTTAGGCAAGTGTCTTCTTGAAATTAGAGGCTTAATAAACTAGTTCTACATTCTTCTAACATGAATTAATATAAATATATAACAGATACAATTCAAATGTTTATGGTTCTAAATCATCTAGTGTACAGCCAGCAGCGTGTACACATTGTTGACAAAGTTCTGTAGCATCATATTTAAAGGCTGTTGTTTGTTTGTTTTTTGCTTTTTAGGGCCACTCCCACAGCATATGGAGGTTCCCAGGCTAGGGGTCGAATCGGAGCTGTAGCTGCCAGCCTACGCCAGAGCCACAGCAACACCAGATCCAAGCCTTGTCTGCGACCTACACCACAGCTCACGGCAACACCGGATCCTTAACCCACTGAGCGAGGCCAGGGATTGAATCCTCAACTTCATGGTTCCCAGTCAGATTCGCTTCCGCTGCGCCATGATGGGAACTCCAAGTTTAGGTTTTTTAAACTATCGACTTGGTATATGTGTATACTCGCTATGGGTTTCAATGCATACTGAGAGTCATGTGACTGTCACCACCACCAGGACACAGGACTGTTCTCGCCGGCTGCTCCTTTGCACTTCTCTTCTCTGGGCCCATGGTCTCCCACTGTTGGGTCGTCAAGTTGTTTCTCAGTTTTCTCTTTGGTGATTAACTCACTCCCTTTCAGTGCTGTCGTGTTCGAAGCCCTCTGGGATAGTTTCAAAGTGTAATCAATCTGGGGTTTCTAAGCCCTTATGTAAATACCCAGAGAGACGTGACTTATCTGTTTTTTCCTTCTACTTTAATTTTCTGTATCCCCCCCCTCCCCAACAAGATTTTCTGCATTTATAAGGAAGTCATGGTTTGCGTTGTTTTTGAGCACAATTAAAAAAAGAAAAAGAGTGTCAACATTTCAAAGATGGAGCGTCTTGGATCTAATACATAACACACACGAGTGCCTGATGTGGGCTTGGGGATTCTCTCTTCCCTTCCCTCAGTCCTTCCTCGTGCTCTCGTGGTGTGCAATCCACCCTTATATTAACAATACTTCCCAGCACACGTGCCCCTTCTCCACTAGCCCATGTCCATGAGAGACATCACTAATCGATTGTTGCACTCTTCAACTGATCCCTGGTGTGCCTCAGAGCCCTTCTCAACCCAAGGCACTTGTGTAGCACACCAGATGAAATGTTTTTGCTCAACTAATTCAGTATTAGTTGAGGCTGAAATAATGTCTCTATCACGATCCGCTAGGGCTCTTAGCCCGCAGGTCTTCAATCCCCCTGTGTTTGTCTTCTCTTTTTCAGTAACAGATTATCCCAAAACTTAATAGCTTAAACCAACAACAGTCATTTACCTTCTCCCTTGGTTTCTGTGGGCCAATAATTCATAAGGGGCATGGCGAGGATGGCTTGTCTGTATCCACAATGATTGGAACCTCAGCTGAAGACTGAGATCATCTGAATGCCCTTTATTCACATGCTGCTTTCGCCCTGGGAGCACAGCTGGGCCTGTCTTTGGAACCCTCAGCATGGCCTGTCCATGGGCCCCAGGCTTCCTCCAGCGTGGCGGCTGGGTCGCCCAGGCAAGGATCCCAAGAGGCAAAATGAGAGCCAGGCAGAAACTGTTTCCTTGGAAACCACGTCACATCACCCTGCCACATTCCGTGTATTAGATGTGGGCACTCAGTCCGGTCCACCTTCAGGGGAAGGAATTAGACGTCATCCTCTGAAGGGAGGAGGGTCAAGGAATTTGCAGACATATTTTAAAAGCCTTACACTTCCTTTCACCTTGTTTTATTTTTCCTTGGAGTTGGATCACTCGCTGACATATTCGGTGTCTGTTTCTCTGTGTGTTTCTTGTCCTTTTCTGTCCAAATGTCAGCTCCTCACCTATCTGGATCGCTACCCTATCCCTTTGCTTATAACTATGCCTGATGGATAGTAGATGCTCAAGATGTATTTTTTTGAGTAAATCAATCACCATGTGGTAATACCTGTCTGACTTGGGAAAAAAAATCAGACTGTTTGCTGGAAATCCAAGGAGGAAAAAATATCTGCTGATAGGAGTTCCCGCTGTGGCTCAGCAGTAATGAAACTGACTAGTATCAATGAGAACATGGGTTCCATCCCTGGCCTCTCTCAGTGGATTAAAGGATCCAGGGTTGCTGTGAGCTGTGGTATAGGTCGAAGACTCTGCTCAGATCCCGTGTGGCTGTGACTGTGGCATAGGCCGGCAGCTACAGTTCAGATTCAACCCCTAGCCTGGAAATTTCCATGTGCCATGGGTGCAGCCCTAAAAAGACAAAAAAAAAAAAAGTATGCTGATGAAGGCGACCAGAGAGGTTTAAGAAAATGATTCTCAAAGAGCTCCCTGGTGGTGCAGCAGGTTAAAGACCTGGCATTATCACTGGTGAGGTGTGGGTTCAGTCCCTGGCTCAGGAACTTCAGCATGCTGGGAGCACAGCAAAAAAGCAGAAAACACTTCTTTATGGTGGCATGTACTCAGTTGCTGAGAGCGTCCAGTAGATTGTTTTCCAGGGAGTTTAGGGTTATAACAACAAATCAGCTGTCTGGGAGAATGGGGAATGGCTAATTGAGGTGTCTTAGCTTCCACCTCCTAGACTTATTCCTGATCTTTTGTTCAAGTGAGAGACCCTTGCCTTCTCAAATGAGCTGCTTGTTCCCGAAAAGGAAGGGCTATGTCTTAGAGTCTTGGTGTTAAGTACACGGAATGCAGTGTACTTAAAATTCACTGGCTACCTAACTGAGAGACACCAGGCATGGTGGAATAATAAGAACAGCAATTGTTTATTGAGTGTGTGCTGGGTGCCCGGTACTGTGTTGAATGTTGATGCGCATTGCTTCTTAATCCTCAAAAAGTATCGTGTCCATTTTATGATGGGGACACTGAGACCTAGAGAGATAAAAAAGAAGGGTCAGGCACATGGAGATGACCCAGTAAATAACTGTAGAATAATTCCATTCCTGTTGCCTGGTGATGCCTCAACACTGTATACACTATATAGTGTGTGGAGACATATAATTGGAGTAGGTATTTTGAAGCTAAAAAATTTTATCATTTGACCCTAGGCTTCCAGCTCCTGAGAAGCCACATCCAGAGTAAAGCAGAGGAAGGCACATCACCTAGAGATGCTGAAATGGAGACAGATGGAGCCCCTTAGATGTCAAGGTTGGGTAAGTCTGTTTTACTATATTACCTCTGAGTAGCTTAGATAACACTGTGGAAGTTTTATGCAAGCAAGGAAGATATGTATTTCTATGTGATTCTGTGAGAATGGCGGCCCCTGGAGTTGTGCTCTAGATTGCTTTTGTCTTCCCAGCAAGATTTTCCTTCTAGGGCCACCCTGCTTCCTCTCCATTCCATTGGGATCATGGGGAAGCTGCCAATCAAGGTGCCTTATTTTAGATCATCCTCCCACCCTTGCACCCTCACCCGTAGATCAGCCAATCAGAGATCTCTATTCCACTCCCCTGCTATGAATATTGCCTCCCTGATTGGTTCAGAGATGAATAAGGGCTCACACTGAGCCAATCAGAGCTCTCCCTGGAACTCCTCTGCCAGAGTTAGTCTGGAGATTAAATTTACTTTTAAAGTGAAGGCAGATTTCCCAAATCAAGTGTTATCCTCAGAGTTTCCTTGTGGCACAGCAGTATCGAAATTGACTAGTATCCATGAGGATGCAGGTTCGATCCCTGGCCCTGCTCAGTGGGTTAAGGATCCTGTGTTTTGCAGTGAGCTGTGGTGGAGGTCACAGACACAGCTGGGGTCCCGGTGTTGCTGTGGTTGTGGCATAGGCTGACAGCTGCCCAGAGAGAATCAGTTTACTTAATTGTATCATCCTAAAGGCAAAACAGGCTTCTGTTTTTCCTTAATGCCCATCCTCATAATGCTGATTCACATATACTGGATATTAGACTTTGGGAGGGAAAGGAGCTGGCAATTATAAGGGAAAAGAATGTATTGGCCTCCTTCCTTTATATTTAGAGTGTTCTTTTTAAAAACAAAAACAAAAACAAAAACAAACAATAAACCTGGTTGCATATTGGTATCAACAAAGACCATGTGTAAATTTAGATGCTGGTAATTGAAGGGTTTGAATCATTCTCCCCTTCTTTCATGTGTGTCTATGGTGCAGTGATTCTATGCTAGTCATTGTGATGAGCCCTAGAGGCACCACAGTAAGAAGACACACTGTCCTAGGGCTTTCAACCCACCACACCAGCAGAACATTGAAGTTCAGATCCCCTTTGTCATTAGCTATAAAAATTGTTTTCCAGACTCATCTACCAAGAGCCCACATGGTAGCCTGTTAGCCCCCACTGAGTGGCTTCAAATCTGGCAGCTCTATCCTCTTCCTCAGGATGCTTGAAAGTCTGATAATTCCTCCAGAAGATACTCACAGATTTGTCCCCCAACCATGTGACCTGTTCATTCAGCTCAGTGTGACTTGAAATTTCAGAATTTGATTTTATTTTGTGGGATTTATTTTTTTTTAATTCAAAACGAATTGTGCTCATTATTTGAAAATTCAAATATTGTATGACTATGTGGTATACAAGTAAAAGTCAGAGTTCCCGTCATGACGCATTGGAAATGAATCCAACTAGGAACCATGAGGTTGTAGGTTTGATCCCTGGCCTCGCTCAGTGGGTGAAGGATCTGGCATTGCTGTGAGCTGTGGTGTAGTTTGCAGCTGCTGCTCGGATCTGGCATTGCTGTGAGCTGTGGTGTAGGCCGGCAGCAACAGCTCCAATTAGACCCCTAGCCTGGAACCCTCCACATGCCACGAGTGCAGCCCTAAAAATAAAAAAAAATAAAAAAATAAAAAGTGGAAGTCTACAACATGTCCCCAGAGAAAGCCACAATTACTCGTTTGGAGTATTTTCCATTAGACTATTTTTAAGGTATAAACTAATACATATTATTTATCTTTATAGGGACTTATCCTCATCATACTATTTTTCGACTAGCTTTTTTCTCTAAACAATACATTCTAGATGTGTATTGTTCAGTGCAGCACTATGAGCCTCCTGTGAATACTTAAATTAAAAAGTTAAATAAAATTAAACGTTCAGCTCCTCAGTTGCACTTGCCAGTTTCAAGTGTTGCATGTCGTGAGTGGCTACCATATTGGGCAGACATGAAACATTTCCATCAAGACAGAAACTTCTGTTAGACAGCTCTGCTCTAGATAGCCTTCTATAAACTTTCTACTTCATTCTTTCATTTTTCTTTCTATGAATATACATCAATATATTTAATCATTGCTCCTGATGGACATTGAGTTTATTTCTGATTTTCCACAGTTGCAAACGATGCCACAAGGTCATCCTCAAACATAAAACATGCCTCACTCATGCCCTGACTCTGCAGAATGAAAACCCAGAAGTGAAAATGCTCAGTCAAAAGTTATAAAACTCTATGCAGATTTTCAGCTTTTAAAATAAAACCTTTGTTCTCTGGGAGCTGAGACTAAAAGTAGATGTTCCTATTGGTTAATCATCTCTGTCCAATTATATGTCAATACAGGCTAGAAGAAAGGAAAATGGTTTGTGGCTTTGGGTAATTTTAATATCCACAAGTTACAGCAGTACAGTTTGTGAAGTTGCATGTCATTTTTTTTTCTTTTTGTTTCAATGTTTCTGCACTAGTAGAGTGTCTCAGAAATAAATATGTGACAGCTTTTGTTGGGAAAAAAAATTTTCTGAAAACCAATGGCTAAGAGAAAAATCTTACAAGCTAGCAGGGGGAGAAAAAAAGTCATTGGATATACAGGAAGAAAGATCTATTTCTTGTCAGATAGTACACAGTGGAATATCTTTAAAGTACTGAAACTGTCAACCTAGAATTCAATACCCGGTGAAAATATCTTTCAAAAATGAATGCCAAGTAAAGGTCTTTTCAAACAAATAATAATGAGAGAATCTGTCACTAGCAAAATGCACTGGAAGAAATGATCATTTCTCGAGTGGAAGGAAAATGATACCTGATAGAAAATTGGATGTACACAAAAGAATTAAAAAAGTGCCCAAGGTGGTGACTATGTGGATAAATACAAAATTTACTTCTTTTTTTCCCTCTGTTTTTCATCTCTTAAAAAAAAATCAGTGAAGTATAGCATGGAAAGGGAGGGAGGTAGAATGTTACAGCACAGAAACCTAACAAACGCTTCCTCAGACAGGCCCCCACACTTAACAGCAGCGTGTTGATGGTACATATCCTGGATAAGTTGTGGTAAGAATGGCTTTACCTCCAGAGTCTTCTTCCACAAACATGTAACATTAGACAAATTCCAACTGAGGACAGTCTACAAAACACCT
Source organism: Phacochoerus africanus (assembly GCF_016906955.1). Taxonomy (NCBI): domain Eukaryota; kingdom Metazoa; phylum Chordata; class Mammalia; order Artiodactyla; family Suidae; genus Phacochoerus; species Phacochoerus africanus. The sequence continues at coordinate 9,953,695 of NC_062546.1, forward strand.
GACCGGTACTTCTCAACATTGTCAAAGTAAAAAACATGGAGAGGCTAAAAACTATGGCAGCCAAGAGGAGCCTAAGGAAACGCAGCTAAACCTCATGTGATATCCTGCAGGAGTCCTAGCACAGAAAGAGAACATTAGATAAAAACTAAAGAAATTCCAATGAAGTATGCACTTTAGTTGACAATGATATATCAATATTGAGTTATTAATTGTAATAAATGTGCCATGCTAGCGTAAGATGTTTATAATAGGGGAGCCTGTTTTGACTATTTATAGCAAAAATGTCAAAGTATTTCAGGGTTTATAACACAAGTCATAGTAAAATTTATGACAAAGCACAAAAGACGTTTGGAGGCAATAAAAGTATATTGCTAGAAGTGTCGTAATGTCATTTGATGGTGGACTGCAAAAAACTAAAGTACATGTGATAAGCCCTAGTGCAACCACTAAAAAATAAAAAGATGTTGCTAATAATCCAACAGTGGAGATAAAAGGGAATACTAAAAAAACAACTCAGTTAACCCAAAAGAAGGCAAGAAAAAAGAAATGAAGAACAGATAAGACAATAGAAAACAAAGAGCACATATGAGGATGATCTGGCTGATTCATGTGTCACCCCATCGATCACCAGGGTTGATCCTGCTGATCTGGTTGACTAGACGGGTGTCCCCTTCCTCACCACGCCATGAGTGTCCCTTCGGAAGCTGTGTGCTCCACTGAAGACACTGGCCTTTCAAGATAGAGCAGCACTATTCTTTGGTCAAGAGAATATGAGTAGCTCTGCTCCCCTGCTAGAGCCTCCAAACAGACTCTCAAGGAAACAAAGAACAAGATGGTAGACCTAACTTCAATCATACCCAAAATTACTATAAATGTAAATGACATAAATATTCCAATTAAAAATCAGATTGGAGTTCCTGTTGTGATGCAGCAGAAACAATCCAACTAGTATCCATGAGGATGTGAGTTCAATCCCTGGCCTCACTCAGTGGGTCAGGAATCCTGTGTTGCTGTGAGCTGTGGTGTAGGTCACAGATGAGGCTCGGATCCCACATTACTGTAACTGTGGCATAGGCCAGCAGCTGTAGCTCAAACCCTAGCCTGGAACTTCCGTATGCTTCCAGTGCAGCCCAGAAAGAAAGAAAGAAAGAAAAGTCAGAGATTATTAGGCTGCATAAAAAGGCAAGACCCAACCATATGCTGTCTCCAAAAAACCCATTTTAAATATAAAGATATAGAGACAGGAAGTAAAGAATTAAAAGAGATACAATATGCAAATACTAAGCAAAATAAAGCAGAATGGCTATGTTAATTTCAAATAAAGTAGACTTCAGTACAAGAAGCATTACTAGGAGTTAAATGGAAAATTTCAAAATGAAAATGGGTTCAATTCACCAAATGTCATAATCCTAAATCTGTATAACCTTAGTAACATAGAACTGAAAGAATAATACAGGCACCAGGTGTGGAACTCAAAAACATGAATTGTTTGACACACAGGCTGAGAGTTTATCTGTGAGATAAATTTCGCTAAGTTGAATTGCTGGGTCAAAGTACATATTGATTTAAAATTGAATGGATACTGCCAAATTGCTATCAATGGGAGATGGTTGAGTAAAGCAACAATTGGCTGTTAACAATAACCTAATAATAGCTAAGATTTTTTTTGAGCCATGTGCCAGCCTATTCCCATTTAATTGTTTACTCTTATGAAGGAGGCTATGCTACCCTCCCCTTTTATTGAAGATTTCTGGGAGAGGGGATTATAAAAGGGACAATGTTTGCAGGGAGGGCCGCTACTGTAAGTTATGCTTATCACAAATCCTGGAAATCTTTGCCTAAACACATATTTAATTTTTCCTGTGTGAGTAGGCAGCTAAAAATGGAGAGGAGTCACCGCTTACTGCTTTGCTTTGCTTTGCTATTTTAGCTCCGAGGCTAGATGCTTCCCTCCCATACAGTTTTGTTAATGGACATTGAACTGTGAATTTCATATAGTTTTGACATGTCATGACATAATCTTTTGTTTCTCAACCATTTAGCCAGAATCAAAGGCTTCACCTAAGTTAACACCATGCCCCTCCCTTTCAAAGATTTTCCACCACCTCCCCCCTCCCACCCTGCTGCCCCCACCCAGCTTAACATGCTTCCTTCTATTGTGAAAAGAAAATTCCATGAATGCAGAAGCCTGAGACTCATGAATTTTCTTTTTTTTTCCTTCTCAAGGTGCTTACCTAAGATGAGCTTTGTGATTGGAATGCAAAGGGGCTTCAAACAAGTCCCAGTCGCATTAGAGAAGATAAGCAGTTATCAGATGGTTTGACTGATTGGGTGGTTAAGCATTTTCCTGAGGAAGCCACTTTCCATATTGCCTTCCAAGGGGCTTAACAAACTGGGTCTAGCCTCCTAAAGTCATGGCGGCTAACTTTTGCTCTTGTTATACTGATTTTTTTTTTTTTCCTGATCAATTGCAGCCAACACAGGTTTTGATTTTACAAATTAAAAGAGCTGGAAAGCCTCCCCATTTTTTTGCCTACCAAGGCAATCTCCCAATCACTGAACATGATCTCCACTGTAATCCTGGGCCATCTGTTTGCTAAAATGAGGGTATGGGACAAAATTAAGTTATTTGAGGGTTTTCTTCCAAGATGCAATCTCCCATTTCTGAAAGTAAAATCCCAGGCTGAACTGAGAGCCACTGGCAATGCGTCCTCAAGTGAAAATTCTTCTGGACATGAAAAAAAAGAAAAAAGAAAAGAAATTCACAACTGTCCCCAAAGCCTACTAATTATTTTTAATCAATCTTTTTTCTTTCTGATTAAAGATATTCTCCACATTTGAAAAAAACCTCTTTACTGAACAAATTGTAATAGTCATTATAATTGTAAAAATGACAAGGATTTAAAAAGCCAGATGCCAATGCAGTGAGAAAGAGCTTATCAGGACTTTTGGGCAGAGAAGCCCAGGGAGATTTTGATTCTGCCGGTAAGTAACTTGGAGGGAAATCCTGACTCCAATTATAAAGCAAAGACAAAATCCCTTGAACCCTTTCAATATCTCCATCTTCTCCGGGCAAATTGTATTCTTTCCCTTCCCCACACCCTACCCCCTCCAGCATTTCCATAAACAATATGACTATCGGGCTGAGCCCCTTGGTCAGCAAATAAAGGCAGAGAGCTAAGTAAATTTGCTTCCCAGCAATTATTTTTGTGAGGTCACAGAGTTAAGCATTAAAAGAATACTACTGCGGACGGGGGTATTCAGTAACTGTATGATTTGTGCTGCAAAACTGACAAAAGAACCCAGCCACCCTTCTATTTTATACACACAGAAATCATTGACCACGGGGTCTTTGTTCCCTAAATTCATCTAAGAGGAATCTTTCACATGAACGCCCCTGCATTCCTGCTAATCCCCTCCTGCTCTCGGCTTCCCAAAGAAAGTCCATTTGGTCAGTTGGTCTGAGTCTCCACCTGCAAATTATCAGGATAATTATGATCTGGAAAAAAAAAGAAAGCAAGAACAAAAAAAAATTTATAATAAAGAAAACTCCAACAAGATTTAGTATCCAGAGCGGGAAAGAGCAAATTTTTGCCTAAAGGGGAAGAGAGTGGATATTTTTAGCTTTGTGGCTCAGCTTCTGTGATGAAACTGTCCCGCTCAGTGTATGGAAGAAAAGCAGCCAGTGACAGCACTTCAATAAATGACAGTGACGGCTGAGTTCCAATAAAACTTTGTAGACACCGAAATTTGAATTTCTATGACTCGTCTGTGCCATAAAAATAGTATTCTTCTGATTGTTTCTCAACCATCTCAAACTGTAAAAACCATTCTTAGCTCATGGGCAGATTCCATCCCAGGAGCGTAGTTTACAGGCCCTTGATCTAAAATGATCTGGCCTCGGAAACTCCTTTTGCTCTGAAGGATGTGGATCATATTTGATGGATCTTGTTACCATCACAGACAAGTGTGGATGCTTGACAACCCAGCTGGACAATGATTTCTGGATTTTAAGATCCTATTCAAAATATAATGAGGAATTCCAGGAATTTAAGCCAGGAAACTGGACTTCATGCCACATACACTGGAAAGTCCCCATCAGGCTTTTAATTACAAATTAACCCATCCAAATCCTAGGAAACTTAGCATTCTGGTCAAACAGAAAACTATCACCCAAGTGTCTCCCTGTAAACCACATTTCTCAACCTTAGCCCTATTGACATTTACAGCCAGAGAATTCTGTTGTGAGAGCCATTCTGTACCTTGTAGCATGTTTTGCAGCATCTCTGGCCTCTCCTCGCACCAACACTGTTGCACCTCCTATGTGGTAACAACCAAAAATGTCCCCAGATATTGCCTGATTACCCTCAGGGGGCGGGGAGGGGGGGGGAACGACCAAAATCATCCCCAGCTGAGAATCACTGATCTAAATCAGCTCTGCCAATAGCGCTTTCGGTGAAAATGCAAGTATTCTATATCTGGACGCTCTACTATTAGCCACTTATGGATACCAAGTACCTGAAATTTGCTAGTGAGCTAAAGGAGTTGCATTTTAATTTAATTAACTTTAAATTACTTTGAATTTAAGTAGCTGCATGTGGCTAGTGGCTATTGTATTAGGTGGGCTGCTTTGAATCACGACCACCACTCACCCCAGTGTGGGACAAAGGAGGAAGCTTGGCTTTATGTTAAGAGCAAGAACTAGGGAGTTCCCTGGCGGTCTAGTGGTTAGGACTTGGCGCTTTCACCGCTGCAGTCCAGGTTGAATTCTTGGTCTGGGAACTGAGATCTCATATCAAGCCACTGGGGGGAGAAAAAAAGAAGAGCAAGGACTAGAGTCGGACACTGATTCTGACATTCGTTCATTTAGTCCAACCACGTGTATTTATTGAGCACCTGCTATGTGTTGGGTATGATGCTAGGGATCCTGGATGAACGAGAAGAATGTAGTTCTTGTCCATTATGAGGCTTCATTCTCGTGATGATGAGAGAGCAAAATATATATTTAAATAAAGTAATCGAGAGTCAAGATCAGGGCTCTCTGCAATAGAAAAGCAGGACGGAAGAGGTTCTCTTTTAGAACAGATATTCTGGAGATGGCTCTCCTAGTGATATTTAAATTAGCATTGCCTTGTGAACTGCTTAACATAGTAACAATGAAATAGAACAAAGAATGAATGTCAGCTACTCCTCTTAAAAGCCAGCATCCCTTGACTTTTTATGACCTTTCCTCCTCGCCAGAAACTCTTCCAATCCCCACAACAGTGTTACATCTCTTATCCCCATTTTACAGATAAGGAAAACTGAGTCATGTTAACTTGTTCAACTGTGCATATGAGGATGTAATAGAACGAGGGTTAGCACCCAGGCAGCCAAAGTGCATCTGCCTGCTATTATATGAACCTTAGCAACTCATGTGAATTTTCCAGACTACCCTGGCATCAGGTTTGAAAGAGCCAGGCCTTACAAAGTAGATGTAGAGAAAGAAATAATATGTGTTTTCCTGTCCTGGGGAACAAGGATCTCTGCATTCTTTATCACTTGATTGAAATCTCCCAGCCACTGAGAAGTCTTCTGTAATAAACTGTAACTCGTCTTGGGTGGGGGAATCTCTTATTTCCAGGTGCTGTGAAAACCACTGCTCTGCTTCATATTTCTGGTGACAGAGGAGGCACCGAGTCAGCTAGGAGATGCCCAGCTGCACCTGAGTGAGAATTTTCAACTCGTGTTTCTCTGATAATAGTCCTGAATGCTTGACCATCCGAATGAGGAGGCTGCCTCTTGTGTTGCATTTGCACCAAGGTGGACCTCAAAGTCAGTCAGTTCTCATCATTTCAGAGTACATGTTTGAGCCCATAGGCTAAAATGTATTTGTAACCCCAGACTGAAACCCCGGTTCTTTCTCAGTCTTTTGCAGACATGTGCAGAGCTGGCTGGACACACGCTCTGCCGTTTCCATTCAGCTCTTATACTATAAACAGCATCCTTTTCTCCGTCCATTTCCTACTGTGTTTCTCGCATCTTTGTACCTTTGGTTGATTTCGTTGTTTAAAACGGTTCCTGAGCCCCAGGCTGAGATGCTGGCTCCCATTCCTAAACTCTGGAGGCTGTGGTGTGCCTTCGGGGGGACGATACACATCAGATAAGCTTACCCCCAAAACCCATACCCATTAGGAGTCTCTCCCCTTCCTCTCCTCCCTTCTGCCCCTGGCAACTGCTAATCGAATTCTGTCTCTATGGATTTGCCTATTCTGGACATTTCATGCAAATGGAATCATACTGAATGCGGTCCTTTGAGTCTGGCTTCTTTCACTTAGCATAGTATTTTCAAGGTCCATCCATGTTGTAACATGAATGAGTACTTTATTCTTTTGTCAGCTTCTCCTTTGTTTCTGTTTGTTTTGTTTTTAATTTATCCTCAATGACTTTTGAGTGTACATTCAAGTCATGTTAACTTAATAGACACATCGCTGTACAGCAGATCACTACAAGTTTTTGTTTTATTTGACTGAAACTATACCTTCTGAAGAGCAAGTCCCTGTTTGCCCCGTCTCCCAGCCCCCAGCAACCACAATTCTGCTTTTTATTTTTGTGGGTTTGGTTACTGTAGATATTTTCTAAATGGAATTATACAGTAATTGCCTTTTGAGATTGGTTTATTTCACTTAGCATAATGTCCTCTAGGTTCATCCGTGTTGTGGCATGTAATAAGATTGAATAAATATCCCACTGCATGTATAAACTGCATTTCCTTTATGCATTCGCCCGTCGATGGACATTTAGGTTGCTTTCCTGTCTCTACTGTTGTGAATAATGCGGCAATGAACATGGCTGTGCAAGTGTCTCTTCGAGAGCCTGTTTTCAGGAGTTCCCGTTGTGAAAAAAAGAAAAGAAACAAAGAAAGGAAAAAAAAAGGAGTTTCCGTCGTGGCGCAGCAGAAACGAATCCAACTAGGAGCCGTGAGAGGTTGCGGGTTTGATCCCTGACCTCGCTCAGTGTAGGTTAAGGATCCGGCGTTGCTGTGAGCTGTCATGTGTGTGGGTCACTATAGCTCTGATTCAACCCCTAGCCTGAGAACTTCCATATGCCACAGGTGCAACCCTAAAAAAAAAAAAAGAAAAAAGAAAAAAGAAAAAAGCCTGTTTTCTGTTCTTTAGGATAAATACTCAGAAGTGGGTTGCTGGATGATTTGGCATTTTCTGTTTTTACTTCGTTAAGGAACCTCCACACTGTTTTCCCTAATGGCTGCGCTGTTTTACCATCAACCAACAGTGTGTGAGGGTTTCAATTTCTCTACATTCTTGCCACCACGTATTCTTTTCTGAGTTTTTTATAGGAGCCCTCCTAATGAGTGCAAAGTGTATTTCCTTGTGGTTTGGATTTATATTTTCCTGATGATTAGTGATGGGGAGCATCTTTTCGCATGCTTGTGGACCATTTGTATATCTTTTTGGAGAAGTGTCTGTTCAAGTCCTTTGCCCACTTTTCAATCAGGTTATTTGTTGTTGTTGCTGTTGCTGCAGTTGTTGAGCTGTAGTTCTTTATACAGTCTGGATTATTAACCCTTTATCCAGTATATGGTTTGTAAGTATTTTATTGGTTGCCTTTTCACACTATAGATGGTTCCCTTTGCTGTTATAGAAGTTTTAAGGTTTAAAATAGTCCCATTTGTCTATGTTTTGCTTTTGTCACCTATGCTTTTGGTGTCATATCCAATAAATCATTGACCATTCCAATGTCATGAAGCTTTTTCCCTATGTTTTCTTTGGGGAGTTTTTTAGTTTCAGGTCTTATGTTTAGATTTTTATTGTTTTGAGTTAATTTTTGTGTATGGTCTAAGATGAGGGTTTATCTTCATTCTTTCTGCATGAGAATATCCAGTTTTCCCAGCACCATTTGTTCAACAAACTATTCTGGAGTTTTCTTGTGGCACAGTGGGTTAAAGATCTGGCGTTGTCAGTACAGTAGCTTGGTTGCTATTGTGCTATGGGTTTGATCCCCAGCTCCAGAACATCCACATGCCACGGGCACAGCCCCAAAAAAAGAGAAAAGACAAAAGAAAATCCTTTCCCCATTGTGTTATCTTGACATGATTTTTTTTTTTTTTTTTGCTTTTTTTCAGGGCTGCACTCTCCGCGTATGGAAGTTCCCATGCTAGGGCTCGAATTGGAACTACAGCTGCCGGCCTACACCTAGCTGAGTCTTCAACCTACAACGTAGCTCATACCAACACCAGAGCTAGGCCAGGGATAGAATCCACATCCTCATGGATCCTAGTAAGGTTACCTCTGAGCCATGAGGGAATTCCCTCAACACCCTTTTTGCAGATCCTTTGACCATATACACGGGTTTATTTCTGGATTGTCTATTTCCATTCTTATTCCTTTTTCTGACTGAATAGTATTCCAGTGTATGAAATATACCACATTTTATTTATCTGTTTATCCGTAAGTAGATATTTGGATTGTTTCTACTTTGGGGCTATTATAAATAATGCTGTGATAAATATTCATATACAAGTTTTCTGTAGAAATGTTTTCAATTCTCTTGACTAAAAGTAAATTTTATAATTTCTAATTTACCCTAAAAGTAAATGTTCTGGGTCAATGGAAATTCTGTGTTTAATGGTTTGAGGAACCAACTGCCAAACAATATGCAACAATGACCATCACTTGACATTCCCACCAATGATGTGTGAGCATGACAATTTCTCCATATCCTTGCCAACACTTGTTACTGTCCATTTTTAAAATGACCTCTACCCTAGAGGCGGTGAAATGGTATCTGGCTCATCATTCCCAGATGGTTAATGATGTCGAGTATCTTCTTGTGCATCTTGGCCATTTACCCATCTTCTTTGGAGAAATGTCTATTCACATTTTTTTGCCCATTTTTAATTGAGTTATTTGTCTTTATAACAAAATTACTAGGTTTCAAGGGTTCTTTATATATTCCAGATACTAATTTCTTATCAGATGTACAATTTGCAGATATTTTATGGCAAAGAGTTAATCAGGCAGTGAATGATGAAATTAGTGGTTTAGGAAGTCTTGTGCAGGAGTTCCCATCGTGGCTCAGTGGTTAACGAATCCCACTAGGAACCATGAGGTTTCGGGTTTGATCCCTCTCCTTGCTCAGTGGGTTACGGATCCAGCGTTGCCGTGAGCTGTGGTGTAGGCCGAAGAGGCAGCTTGGATCCTGGGTTGCTGTGGCTCTGGCATAGGCCGGTGGCTACAGCTCCTATCGGACCCCTGGCCTGAGAATCTCCACATGCCGCGGGGAGCGGCTCTAGAAAAGGCAAAAAAGACTTGTTCAGGTTCATTCATCCTTAGCTATTCACCAGGCGATTGGGTTGATGGACTTCTTTGTAGGTTCAGTTCATCAAGTAGGAATGTTTTGATTTTTAAGAATATTAGTGGTGGCTAGAATAATAGTGCGTTTATGTGTATATGTCGCCATGCATTAGACACCGTCTTAAGCTTTTTACGTGTTTTAAACTCATTTAGTCCTTCTGCAGTTACTCTCTTCCATCCTGTTTTATAGACGCAGAAACTAAGATGGAGAGAATTTATGGACCTTGCCCAGGGTGACACAGCTGGTAAGGGATAGAGCTCAGATCTGAACACAGGCTTCTGGGTTCCAAGTCTGATTTAATCACCACACTGCCGTGAGATTTTCAGGGGCAGCTGGGGATTTTCTCATCAGCAATCTCTTTCCTAGTTTATGACCTAAGGTAGGCTCTCAGCCTCATCCTTCTCAGACTGGGTCATTTAATTAGGTTCTTCCCAGCGCCTTTTTTTCCTCAAAAGTCTGTGATGCCTTAGCCACATCTCTCTTAACCGGGCGTTTCGAGAGGGCTTTACAGCCCTCTGTCAGTCTCATTTACGTCATCCCAGAGAGGCAGTTTTGTGTTGAGGGATCTGGGCTACAGTCCCCTTCTTGGGTTCAAATCACAGCTCTGCCACTTGAAGGCTGTGTGCCTGTGGGCAGGTCGTTTAACCTCTCTGAGGCCCAGGATCCTCACCTGTTACAGGATTATGCTAATAACTGCCTCTCTCTTTTTAGATGATTTAGGAAACTAAGGGGTATCATGCACTCACAGCACCTTGCTCATAGTTTACACCCACTTACGTAATTGTAAACTATCATGAAAATAGTAATTTAACTACAGTGATATAGGTATTGTTGGTTGCATTTTACTAATAAAAATATTTGGGGTCTGGAGTTCCTGTTGTGGTTCAGCCAGTTATGATCCCAACTAGTATCCATGAGGATGTGGGTTTGATCCCTGGCCTTGCTCAGTGGGTTAAAGGATCCAATGTTGTCGCAAGCTGCATGTAGGTCACAGACATGGCTCGGATCTGGCGTTGCCATGGCTGTAGAGTAGGCCGGCAGCTGCAGCTCTGATTCAACCCCTAGCCTGGGAACTTACATGTGCCACAGGCATGGCCCTAAAAGGACCAAAAAAAAAAAAGGGGGGGGGGGATCAGTGACAGTGCGTGACAGGATGGACCCAAGACCACACTGTTGCTGTCACTTCAACACTTTCATTCTAGTCTCCCCGCCACCAAGCCTTGTGGGGTTTTTCTCCCATAATTCCTCTCCAGGAGTTCCCGTCGTGGCGTTAACGAATCCAACTAGGAACCATGAGGTTGCGGGTTCGATCCCTGCCCTTGCTCAGTGGGTTAAGGATCCAGCATTGCCGTGAGCTGTGGTGTGGGTCACAGACGCGGCTCAGATCCCGCGTTGCTATGGCTCTGGCGTAGGCCGGCAGCTACAGCTCCGATTCAACCCCTAGCCTGGGAACCTCCATATGCGGCAGGAGCGGCCCTAGAAAAAGCAAAAAGACCAAAAAAAAAAAAAAAAACTCTCCAGGGGACCTAGGAAACAAACATAATTTCATGTGTGAATTACTTAGATTTTGAAAACACCGTAAAATCTTGCATAGCAAAACGTCACACACTTTTCTTTTTCTTCATATTTCTCTTAAGGGAAATATAAATATGTTTTCACGTTAAATATAAATTGTATTCTGTTAAAAGGAACTATGAAAATCAAACAGGGATGCTGTGAAATGCTGACATTCCAACCTACCAGCAATGGAAAAATATCAATCTAAGATTCAGTTATGAGATGTTTTTAAAACCTGAAATATAATCAACACGTAACATTGCGTAAGTTGAAGGTGTCTAAATGCTTATTCGATACAATTACATGTTGCAACATGATTACCATCATAGCCTTGGCTAATAGGTCTGTCATGCCGCATACTTTTCTTTTGTGTGTGTGGTAACATTTAGGATCCAGTCTCTTAGAAGGATATAATACAGCGTTATTGACCAATTATAAGATTTAACTCAGTAAAGCGAGGAAGGGTCAATATATATTGTGACATGCAGATTTTTTTTTTTTTTTAAATGATGGAGTTGTGGCACAGTGGGTTAAGAACCCTACGAGGAACCATGAGGTTGCCGGTTCGATCCCTGGCCTTGCTCAGTGGGTTAAGGATCTGGCGTTGCTGTGAGCTGTGGTGTAGGTCACAGACGTGGCTCGGATGTGGCATTGCTGTGGCTGTGGCGTAGGCTGGCAGCTGTAGCTCCGATTCGACCCCTAGCCTGGGAAACTCCATGTGCCCCAGGTAAGAGCATAAATTTTTTTTTTTTTTTTTGCTTTTTAGGGCCGCACCCACGACATATGGAGGTTCTCGGGCTAGAGGTCAAATTGGAGCTACAGCTGCTGGCCTACACCACAGCCACAGCAACACCAGATTTGAGCCTCATCTGCGACCTACACCACAGCTCAAGGCAACGCCGGATCCTTAAAACTATGTTTTAAAGAAAGAAAGAAGGAAATTAACTTTTTTTTAAATTTCCAAATGAGGATGCTCTGAAGGATTAAATTATTTCCCTTTTTCTTCACATTATAGCCTCCAAAATTAAACCTGGGGTGTCTCTCCCATCCCAGCCCAGAGGCTGATTTTTTTCATCATTGATGGATTTCATGTCTGTGGGGAGAGGAAAAAAAAACCCTCAGCCTTAAATGAAGCTTATTTCAGGAAGAACTTTACTGATTAGTAAAATACCTCTGTATCTATTTGCCAAGGAACTCTTCTCCCTGCTGAGAAGCAAAAGTTGTCGTTGCTTTTTTCTTCTTTTTCCTTCTAGCACTATTGCAGTTCTGTTCCTCACTAGTGAGGAGGAAAATGTGAACCTTCAGCCCTAGGACTTTTCTGTCCAAACTCGTGTTAAATTGCCTTTATGCCGCCTGGACCCAGCAGAGTTTCTCCGAAGTGAGCAGCTTGTCGAGATGTTTAATAAGGTTTAATTCAGCTTGTGGCTAAAGCAGCTAGGGCGTGGAAATTGCCGGAAGCCCCAGAACGAAGGATGCGCCCTGGGAGGCTTTGTCCGGAAGGGGTGGTATCAAGGATCAGAAATTGCCCTGTGGCTTTTCAGGAGTTTATGAGCTCCCTGGCCTCTCGCACAATAGGCTGCAGGATGACTCTTAACACCTCATTAAGGTTGTTTTTTTACCAAATGCTAATAATAAAAAGGCACCCTAAAAGCCTGGCTCATTTTTATTCAGAACCTTCTCCTCTGGAATATAAAAAGATGTCATAAAATGGAAATACAATGGAGAGCCCACATCTTGGGTAGACTCTTTAAAATGTCCCTGCTGGCAGGGATCCTGGGAAGTCAAGGCTGGGCCCCCGGATCGGACACTGTCTTGCCCTTCTGGCCAAGGTGACTTCACGCTCCAGACAATTCCTACATGGCTTCATAGCCAACTGCAAAATCTTTTTTTTTTTTTTCTTTTTGGCCACCCTGTGGCATATAGAGTTTCTGGGCCAGGCAGTTGTGATCTACAATGCAGTGAGGCCAGATCCTTTAACCCACTGTGTTGGGCTGGGGATCAAACCTGCGTCCTGGTACTGCAGAGACACTGCTGACCTTGCTGCCCCACAGCAGAGACTCCAACTGTGAAATCTTATTTCAAACTTTTTTTTTTGTCTTTTGTCTTTTTAGGGCCACACCCACAGCATCTGGAGGTTCCTAGGCTAGGGGTCTAATCGGAGCTGCAGTTGCCAACCTACACCACAGCCACAGCAACACCAGACCCAAACCACATCTGTGCCATGTGCCACAGCTCACGGCAACGCCAGATCCTTAACCCACTGAGCAAGGCCAGGGATTGAACCCGCAACCTCGTGGTTCCTATTCGGATTCGTTTCCACTGTGCCACTACAGGGCCTCCCTCAAGCTTTTTCTTGATCACAGCATGGCTTTACTACTGGGGCCTTTTCTTAAGCTGTCTCCAAAGCTCTTTTATTTATTGTATAGTCTATGGTATCTATTAGGATCAAAACTCATTAAACAAACAAACAAAAAGTAGGGGAGAAGTTCCCATTGGGGCTCAGTTGGTTCAGAACCCAACTAGTATCCATGAGAATGTGAGTTCAATCCCTGGCCTCGCTCAGTAAGTTAAGGATCTGGCACTGCCACCAGCTGCTGTGTAAGTTGCAGATGTGGCTTGGATCTGGCATTGCTGTGGCTGTGGTGTAGGCCAACAGCTGCTGCTCCAATTTGACCCCTAGCCTGGGACCTTCCATATGCTGCAGGGGTGGCTCTAAAAAGAAAAAAGAAAAAAAAAAAAAAGAAAAAGGCTGGTGCAACAAAGAAGGGTATATTCATAAATTCCAGAACAATGCGAAAGGTCACTGCATCTGAGCCCTGAAAGTTGTCCTTGTCCTACAAGGCATTAGACCCCCTCCATCACTGTCCAGCTGTGGGACCCTGGTGTCCTCTTCTCTGTGAGCCCTGCCCCCTGCTCTGTAACCTGAGACCGGGAACCGCAGTACTACCTCTGAGACAGGTTCTGAGGATTGAGTGAGGTGATGCTGGCGATATGCTTGGCATGAAGCCTGGCAGACGAAAAGCCCTGGATGAATGGTTCTTAGTATTCATTCATTCATTCATGCAAACCTGTATTCCCTGGGCACCAATTCTGTGCCTAGCACTGTTCTAGCACCGGCCAAATACAAAATCTCTATCCTCCTATGCTGCCCTTTGAGTAATTGTTCTCCAAGGTTCAAGAAGGTGAGGGCAGTAGGGATGGAATATCACCTCTTGCAAGGTATGAAACACTAGGCAGATCCCCAAGCTCCAGGGTGACCCCGTCCGACGGGAACCGTGGGCTATTTCTTGGTTGACAGGGCTCAACCTTTAGCACCATTGCCCCTCATAGCGGATGATTCTTAGTTGCAGGGGACGGGGGCTGTCCTGTGCTGTAGGACGTTAGCAGCATCTCTGGCCTCTACCCACTAGATGCCAAGAGCACCTCCTCTCCAAGTGTGACAACCGCAGGTGCCTCCAGACATTGCCACGAGTCCCCTGGGGACAACAAACCCTTGAGTTTCCTCATCTCTGAGTGGGAATAACAATCGTATCTATTTCATAGGTAGCTAGACTTGGGAAAGGAATGAGAGAAAGCCCTGCCTGGCACATGGTAAGCCTCAATAAAAGGGATGCCGCCACCTCTCACGTCTGGAGAGGTCCTTGGTGAAGTCAAGGTTTGCCTTTGGTCACAGGCGTCCCAAACTCTGATTTGCACTCTTTGGCAGAGAAACCTCACGTCATCCTGTTTTGAGAGCACCCAGGCAGTGAGGCGACCAAAGACAGGGTCTGTGCAGTCCCAGCCAGGGTACTTTGGCCAGTGATTTACTGACCATCTTCCCAACCTGGTCTTTGCCAAGGAAAAGGTCCCGACAGTTACAGAAAAGTAGACTTGACTTTTGAACATGCAAACGCAATTCAGCTGCAAGTCTGACCCTCCGGGGCCCTTCTCCTACCCTCTGGTTAACAAGGAAAATATGCCTTTTTCCAAGTTTCTCTTGGTAAGTAGCTTCTGGAAACCCCAGAGATGCCCATTGCACGGGAGGAGAAATAGAGCAGGTCAGAGCATGGGCTGCAGAGACATGGATACTATTTCCATGTGACCTTGGGCCACTCACTTCTGCTTCCTAAGCCTCAGTTTGTTCACCTGTCAAATGGGAATAATACCACCACCCCCATTGGGTTGAGAGAATGAAAGGAGGAAAAGCAAGAGCTATCTCTGCTGGACCCAATAAATGGTCGCTAAATATGAAAAAGAAGTCCTATTGCCCAGGTACTGCTGGTCCTCAAGGTACAGAGGAAGTAGGGGGACCAAGCCATCTGGGTTTGCCTGTGACTTTCCAAGGTTTAGACCCAAGCAATTCTTCAGTACCGGGCAAACTAGGGATGGTTGGCCACCCTAAGGAATGACCTTGAAAGTGATTTTCCGGTTCAGTGTCCTGGGCAGGGAGCCCAGGAGGGTAAAACTGTGACTGGCTGGTGCTTTAGGAAAAGCTGTGAGCCCCTCACCACCGGGGCCACTCCGGGAGAGAACGCGCTTTGTGAGTTTCGAGGGGAGGTTTACGAGCACTCTTCTTGAAGGTTTAATGGTCCCTGGTGATTTATCTTATCTGGAGAGTCATTGCTATAAGGAGAAACCTGCTTCTCTGAGCTTCTGCTTTCCTTTACCATCAAATCTTTCATCTTCTCAGAGAGCCGTCTCTGTCCTCCATAAATAAGCTGATTACGGCCACACAAAGGCGGGTCCGGCCGCCTGCAAGACTGGACTTCTCCAATCATGCTTTCATAAACCAGTTTGACCAGAATGTAGGAATACTTCATAGGATCTACTGGGATTTTTTTTTTTCTTTAATTTAAAGTGTAGTTGATTTACAATGCTGTGCCAATTTCTACATTTTGCAAAGGGACTCAGCTATATACACATTTATACATGGATATATATATATATATATATATATATATATATATATATACACATTCTTTTTCAAGATTCTTTTCCATCATGGTCTATCTCAGGAGATTGGATATAGTTCCCCGTGCTTTCCAGTAGGACCTTGTTGTCTATCTATTCTAAATGTAATAGTTTGCATCTACCAACCCCAGACTCCCTGTCCATCCCACTCCCTTCCCCTCCCCACTTGGCAACCACAAGTCTGTTCTCTATGTCTGTGAAGCAGTTTCTGTTTTGTAGACAGGTGCATAGGTGCGTTCGTGCCATAGTTTAGATTCCGCATGGAAGTGACGTCATATGCTATTTGTCTTTCTTTGAATGACTTCACTTAGTATGATAATTTCTATGTCCATCCACGTTACGGCAAATGGCGTTATTTCATTCTTTTTATGACTGAGTCGTATTCCATTGTGTCTATATGTACCACATCTTCTTAATCCATTCATCTGTCAATGGACATTTAGGTTGTGCCCCTGTCTTGGCTATTGTGGATAGTGCTGCGGTGAACATAGGGATGCACTTATCTTTTTGAATTGGAGTTTTTTTGGACAGACACCCAGGAGTTAGATTGCTGGATCATATGGTAATTCTATTTTTTAGTTTTCTAAGGAATCTCCATACTGTTTTCCGTAGTGGTTGTACCAACTTTCATTCCCCGGGATGTTTTTAGTGGGTACAGGGGGACTAGGGTGGCAGGTCTGTGGGATAATAAGCCCAGAATTGAACATGACCTGCTCTCAAAAGTGGGGGCTTAAAGAGAAGTTATCCATTAAACTACCTTTCCCTGGATGGCACTGAGTACTTAGAACACAAACATGCCTTCCCATGGTAAAAATCCTACCAAATGAGATAAACGAATGTTTACATGTTGTTGCGCTTTAAACCAAAACTTTCCCCATTGATGGATATGTTCTGTAATCTATACCATCCAACATGGTGGCCACTAACCAAAGGGACTCTTGGGCCCTTGAAATGGTCCTAGTGTGACTGAGAAATGAAATTCTTAGTGGAATTTCATTTCAATTAATTTAATTTTAAAGAGCCACATGTGGCTGCTGGCTACCATATCAGACAGTGCAGTTTCAAAGTAATAAATAGAGATTTACAATGGGTTTTTTGTTTGTTTGTTTGTTTTTTGGTTTTTTTTTTGTCTTTTTAGGGCCGCACCCATAGCATACAGAGGTTCCCAGGCTAGGGGTTGAATCAGAGCTATAGTTGCCGGCCTACACCACAGCCACAGCAAGGCAGGATCTGAGCCACCTCTGTGACCTATACGACAGCTCACGGCAATGCTAGATCCTTAACCCACTGGGCAAGACCAGGGATCGAACCTGCATCCTCGTGGATGCTAGTCAGATTCGTTTCCACTGAGCCATGACGGGAAGTCCGAGATTTGCAATTTAAAAAAAATATCATTGCTTCGACCCCTAGCCTGGGAACCTCTATATGCCGCGGGAGCGGCCCAAGAAATAGCAAAAAGACAAAAAAAAAAAAAAAGTATCATTGTGAAGGCCGTGCTCATCATTTCCTTTTCAGAATGGAAAGCCGTGGAGGGAACTGTCCTCTGCTCTTGCAGTGTATGTGTGCCAGTCACTCACGTGACATACCAGCTCGGGCTAGGAGCCATCCAGGTCCCCGGAGCTTTGCCTGGCCTTTCATGCCTGTGATGGTCAATGGGAAATTCGGACCCTGAGAATGAATTAAACGTCCGAAAAATTTTTTTCTGAAACACTACTAAAATATTAAATTACAGAATGAATGTATCTTGCATTCCAGGTTGAAGAAAATATTCAAACAATTAAAAAGGTGTATAAAGGAGTTCTCCTGTGGCACAGAGGGTTAAGGATCCAGCATTGCCACTGGAGTGGCTTGGGTCACTGCTGTGGTGTGGGTTCCACCCCTGGTCCAGGAATTTCCACATGCTGCGGGCGTGCCCAAATAATAAAAATGAAAAGGTGTATAAAATTAAAAGTGGACAATTATATGTATCCTTTCCTACCTCCCCGATTCCCACCACAACCCCTCAGCTCGGAGTCCCGTCTCCTCACAACTATTAACACTCTGGGTAAATTCATTCAGGCCTTTTTCTCTATACATTTTTAGAAGTATGCGTGTTTATGGAATAGAATATATTTACAAAACTGGGATCGGTTATGTGTCCGGATCTGCATCTTGGTTAAATATTTGTTTTAATTTTAATAAGTAGCATTAATGTCCCTTCTGGCAGGTTAAGAATATGGCTCAGGTCACTGCTGTGGCGTGGGTTCAATCCCTGGCCCGGGAATTTCCCCATGCTGCTGGCGCAGCCAAGAAACAAAAAAAGAAGAAGTAGATTAAAACATTTCAGTTGCAAAAATGTTAAAACCATACAGAACAAGCAAAAAGTTTTAGAATCAGTGTCGCTGTGCTGTTCAGACTTTTCAGATCTTTTTCCGTGCAGGCCGACCTACATAGAAAGACATTGCTTTATGTTTGTATGCGGGTTTTTAAAAAATGCATAACTTGGATCAGACAGTATTTATTGTTCCATAGCTTTCCTTTCTCACTCGAAAAAAGCGCTCATCTTACTACTTGGGGTCCTTCATCCTCTTAAACTGCTTCAAGATTTTTCTGAACGTGACTGAAACAGTTTGGCTGTGTCTACCAGCAACGGAGAGTGAGCTGGCTTCTGGTTTATCGTTGCTAAAACAAAGTGTGCAACACACCCTGTATGCCCGCCGTGCCGGGTACCTGTGGGAATATTCCTTGAGGATACAGACCCCAGGACGGGTGTTACCAGGTTGGGGGAGGGGTGGGGGGATGGGATCCATTTTTTTGTTTGTTTTTTGTTTGTTTTTTAGGGCCACCCCCGTGGCGTATGGATGGACGTTCCCAGGCCGAGTCTAATCAGAGCTACGGCTGCTAGCCTCCGTCACAGGCATTGCGATGCAGGATCCAAGACGAAACTTCGAACTACACCACAGATCAAGGCAACACCAGATGCTTAACCCACTGAGCAAGGCCAGGGATCGAACCCACATTCTCACAGATACTGTTCAGATATGTTGCCGCTGAGCCATGATGGAAACTCCCAGGATCCATATTTAAATTGTCCACTGTCCTGGGCTGAATTCCGTGCTCCTAAAATTCTTTCCCTTCCCAGAACCTCAAAGGTGACCTTGTCTGAAAATAAGGTCATTGCACAAGTGACTAGTTAAGACGAGGTCATGCTAGAGCAGAGTGGGCCCTCACCCTAGGGATTGGTGTCCTTGTAAGAAGAGGAAAAGGGACAGAGGCACAAGGAAGACACCATATGAAGGCAGAGCCTGGGTGTGGCCCTACAAAGACAAAAGACGAAAAAACAAAAAGTTTCAACCTAACCAGCATGTGAGGGTTCCTGATACCCTCACCAACACTGAGTGGTACCCCCCCCCTTTTTTTTTCTTTAATAAGCGCTTTGTTTTGGAACAATTTAAATTTACAGAAAAGTGGTACAAATGATGGTACAGAGTTTCCGTACGCTTCCCCTAAGGTTCACATATTACCATGTTATCTTGCAATAGTCAAAAATAATAAATTAGCGTTGCTAAAATACTGCTACCTAGGGAGTTTGCTGGTGGCTTGGTGGGTTAAGGATCCAGCACTGTTACTGTTGCGGCATGGATTCCTGACCAGCTGGACTTCCGCATGCCACAGATGAGGCCAAAAAAATACTGCTAAAGGAGTTCCCATTGTGGTTCAGCAGGTTAAGAACCCAGCTAGTATCCATGAGGATGCAGATTCAATCCCTGGCCTTGCTCAGTGGGTCAAGGATCAGGCACTGATGCAAACTGTGGTATAGGCCTAGCCCGGGAACTTCCATATGCCATAGGTCAGCCCTAGAAGGAACGAAAGGGAAAAAAATACTGCTAACTAAACTACAGACTTTATTTGAATGGCGCTAGTTTTTCCATGATTATTTTTCTGTTCCAAAAATCAACCCAGCAATCCACATTGCATATAGACTCTATTTTTTTAACATATATTTTCATTTAATACCTGGAGGAAAGCAATTTGAGAAGAGTCTCTCTAATCTTTTAACACAAGTTTTTTTGTTTGTTTTTTTTTGGTCTTTTTGCCATTTTTAGGGCTGCTCCCTCGGCATATGGAGGTTCCCAGGCTAGGGGTCGAATCGGAGCTGGAGCCTCTGGCCTACACCACAGCCACAGCAACTTGGGATCCGAGCCGCGTCTGCGACCTACACCACAGCTCACGGCAACACCGGATCCTTAACCCACTGAGCAAGGGCAGGGACCGAACCCGAAACCTCATGGTTCCTAGTCAGATTTGTTAACCACTGAGCCACGACGGGAACTCCAACACAAGTTTTAATAATAGTACATTTGGAAGAAATGCAAACAAATAATGCAACACCATCAAGATTTAATAAATGTTAATACCTACAGATCCATGATTGTTTATTAGCACTCACAGAATATAAAAAGCCCTGAACACCAGTAACTGGATAAGAGGCTATTTATAATCCTCAGGTTTCACATTTCCCTAATTTGGACTGCAGACTGTTTTTTTCTTTGTTAGGGCCACACCTGCAGCATACGGAAGTTCCCAGGCGAGGGGTCGAATCGGAGCTGTAGCTACCAGTCTATGCCTCGGCCACAGCAACACCAGATCTGAGCCATGTCTTCCATCTATACCATAGCTCATGGCAACCCCGGATCCTTAACCCACTGATCAAGGCCAGGGATTGAACCTGAGTCCTCATGGATACTAGTTGGGTTCCGTACTGCTGAGCCAAGACAGAAACTCCCTGGAATACAGACATTTTATTGCAAGTGTAACAACATGTTTGATTACAGAGGCTGCCCCAGGTTCCACTGGAAATATTGTGGATCTCGAGATTCGTTTCAAATATCTTTTTATACAATTTTTAAGAGGAAAAAAGTCATAACAGTTAGAGGTAACATCCCAGACCATCACAAATTCATTTCTCTCTATCCCTTCTAGGGAAAACCCCCAGCCTGAAGTTGGAATTTATCTTTTTCCTCGATGTTTTAATAATTTTACTTACATATACTTATGAAAAGAAATAATATCATTGTGTGTTCTTCACTAGAAAAATAAAGCACCCTTCGTCAAGTGTCCTATTTATCATTCACACCATGTCCTCCGACATGTGAGAAATCATAACAAAAAATGACTGTAGGGAGTTCCCGTCGTGGCGCAGTGGTTAACGAATCCCACTAGGAACCATGAGGTTGCAGGTTCGGTCCCTGCCCTTGCTCAGTGGGTTAAGGGTCTGGCGTTGCCGTGAGCTGTGCTGTAGGTTGCAGACGCGGCTCGGATCCCGCGTTGCTGTGGTTCTGGCGTAGGCCGGTGGCTACAGCTCCGATTCCACCCCTAGCCTGGGAACCTCCATATGCCGCGGGAGCGGCCCAAGAAATAGCAACAACAACAACAACAACAAAAAGACAAAGACAAAAAAAAAAAGATGACTGTAGAAACCCCACCCATTTGGAACATTTAAAACACATTCTGAAAAAGTCATGGTGAAAAAGGAGGAAGCATGGTTATTCATGGTTATTGAATTTGGGAATTATTATAACTGCACAGTAATTAATATGCTACCCAAAACTTAGAGGTTGCAACTAAAGCAGTGCCTAGAGGGACCAAGGGAATTAAAAGCTTAAGAATGTAAGAAGTCCAAAAAATAACAGAATAAGCTAAACAAAAACAAACAAACAAAAAAAAACAGAGAAAGGAAATAATGAAAATAAAGGCAGAAATTAACAAAATGGAAAACAGAGATGCAAAAGAAAGGATCAATGCAGTTTGAAAGTCTAATAAAATTAACAGATATCCAGCTAAAAGTATCAAGAAAAAAAAACAGAACAAATAAATTATATTACAAGATGATAACTATACATGCAGCAAAGTTTAAAAGTACAAGGTCATGATGAATAACTTTATGCCAATAAACTTGAAAACTCGGATAAAATGGATTATGTCCTAGAAAAAATAACTTGTGAAAATGGGCTCAACCAGGAGAATTAGGGTTTTTAAAGAATTTAACAGGCTGACTCTAAAATTTTTATGACAGAGCAAATGGCCAAGAACAGTCAAGGAAAGTCTCGCAGAAAACAAGTTGGGAGAAATGCACCCTGCCAAGGATTAAAGATCATTTTATAAATCTGTAGCTATTAGGACAGTGTAGTATTGGTGTAAGGAGAGAAAACAAAGCCAGTGGAACACAGAGCCCGGGAACATAGCCATGGAAAATTTTAACTATAATAAGATTTAACTTATTAAGATGGTAGTAGAGGTCTGTGGGAAGAAGAGATTTTTTTTTCAATAAATGGTACAAGATAATTAGTTACCTATAGGAAAAAATATAGAATTTTTATAAAATTACATCTTGTCAAGAGGTCCCGTGTGGCTCAGCAGGTTAAGTATCTGACGTCACTGCAGTGGCAGGGGTCGCTGCTGTGGCTCGGGTTTGATCCCTGGCCTTGGAGCTTCCACCTGCTGTAGGTGCAGCCAAAAAAAATTACATCTTGTCCTCAGAGCATACATAAATCTGTTTCAGAGGGTGAATTTTATGGTATGTGAATCATATATCAAAATCACAATATATTCCAAGATGATTAAAGATTTAAATATGAAAGGCAAATATCTAGGAGATAATTTAGGAAAATATTTTGTTTTATTTATTTATTTTGTATTTTTTATTTTTTTGTCTTTTTGCTATTTCTTGGGCCGCTCCCACGGCATATGGAGGTTCCCAGGCTAGGGGTCTAATCGGAGCTGTAGCTGCCAGCCTACGCCAGAGCCACAGCAACGCGGGATCTGAGCCGCGTCTGCAACCTACACCACAGCTCACGGCAACACGGGATCGTTAACCCACTGAGCAAGGCCAGGGATCGAACCCATAATCTCATGGTTCCTAGTGGGATTCGTTAACCACTGCGCCACAACGGGAACTCCTGTTTTATTTTTTAAATGTTATTGAAGCATAGTTGATTTACAATTATACATATATAACATTGTATAATTTACAATTATACATATATAAACATATATAAACATTCTTTTTCATATTCCTTTCCATTGTGGTTTGTCACAGGGTATTGAATATAGTTCCCTGTGTAATACAGCAGGACTTTGTTTTTTATCCATCCTGTATAAATAGTTTGCCTCTGCTAATCCCCAAATCTCCATCATTCCCTTTCCCACTCCTCTCCCCCTTGGCAACCACAAGTCTGTTCTCTATGTCTGTGAATCTGTTTTTATTTCATAGATATGTTGATGCGTGTCTTATTTTAGATTCCACGTGTGAGAGATATTATATGATATTTGTCTTTCTCTTTCTTACTTCGCTTAGTATGAGAATCTCTAGTTGCACCATGCTGCTGCAAATGATGTTGTTTCATTCCTTTTGATGGCTGAATAATACTCCATCACATATATATTCATTCTTCTTTATCCATTCCTCTGTCAATGGACATTTAGGTTGTTCCCATGTCTTGGCAACTGTAATTAGTGCTATTATCCACACAGGGGTTCATGTATCTTTTCTTCCTTTCTTCCTGTTTTTTTTTTTTTGTCTTTTTAGGGCCGCACCTGTGGCATATGGAGATTCCCAGGCTAAGGGGTCGAATTGGAGCTGTATCCGCCAGCCAACACCACAGCCACAGCAACACCAGATCTGAGCCGCATCTGTGACCTTTCCTGCAGCTCATGGCAATGCCAGATTCTTAACCCACTGAGGGAGACTAGGGATCGAACCTGTGTCCTCATGGATACTAGTCAGACTTGTTTCCACTGAGCCACGATGGGAACTCCCTCATGTATCTTTTCATATTATAGTTTTGTCTGGGTATATGCCCAGGAGTGGGATTGCTGGGTCATGTGGCAACTCTTTTTAAGGGTTTTGTTTGTTTATTTGTCCGGCCACACCCACAGCATGTGCAAGCTCCTCATGGTGACTAGTCGAATTTGTTTCAGCTGCACCACGACGGGAACTCCAGAACTCCCTATTTTTAGTTTTTTGAGGAATTTCCAGACTATTTTCCGTAGTGGCTGTACCAATTTACATTAGGAAAATATTCTTATAAGCTTAAGTTATGAAACGATTCCTCATAAAAGACACAATCCATAAAGGAAAAAAATTGATAAAAACAGCTGGATTAAAACACAATAAATTGATAAATATGGTGACATCACAAACAAATTGAAAAGATGAGCTAATATCTAGGAGAAGATTATAGCATTTACAGCTATTAGAAGATTATCCAGAATATGTAAAGAGCTACAAATGAGTAAGAAAAGACAAAGATTTAAGTGAAAATGGATAAAATACTTGAATGGCCATTTCACAGATGAAGAAACATAAATGCCAAACAAGTGTAACAGGTGATGACCAACCTCATTAATAATCAAGAAAATGCAAATTGGGAGTTCCCATCATGGCTCAGTGGTTAATGAACCCAACTAGTATCCATGAGTTCACAGGTTGGATCCTGGGCCTTGCTCAGTGGGTTAAGGATCTCACTTTGCCGTAAGCTGTGGTGCAGGTCACGGACTCGGCTCAGATCCTGCGTTGCTGGGGCTGGGGCTGTGACTGTGGCTGTGCCTGTGCCTGTGGCTGTGGCTGTGGCTGGCAGCTATAGCTCTGATTCGACCCCTAGCCTGGGAACTTCCATATGCCCCGGGTGCAGCCCTAAAAAGACAAAAAGACGAAGAAAAAATAAAAAGCACAAATAAAAGAAAAAGCAAATTAAAAGGACCAGATTGTCAAAAACTACTAAGTTTAAGAGCAGCAAATGTTGGTGAAGACATAGGGCAACCAAAACTCCTTTTCACTATTGGTGAAAATTGTCATTGGTATAATCACTTTGAAAAACAGGTAAAGCTGTTTGAACTAGCAGGTAAAGCTGGAGATGAAGGTGTCCTATATGACTAAGCAATCCTACTCTTAGGTAGTGTACCCTCGAAATGTCTTGCATATGTGCACCAGGAACGAGGGACAGAAAGGCTCCTGGCAACAGTGTGAGAAATAGCAAAAAATCTGGACGCAGCACAAATGTTCCTTCACAAGAAAATGGGCATATAAATTATGTGATAGTTACCCATGAGGATAATATACAGCAGCAAAAATTAATAGTATTTCTGGATGAATCTCAGGAACATAATATTCAGCAAAAACAGCAAGTAAAAAAATGCTTGTAGTATGTTTCCCCCAAAGCCTGCAAGAACTAAAAGAGGAGTTCTCGTTGTGGCTCAGCAGTAATAAACCTGACCAGCAGCCCTGAGGATGCAGGTTGGATCCCTGGCCTTGCTCAGTGGGTTAAAGGATCCAGCGTTGCTGTGAGCCACGGTGTAGGTTGGCAGACAGGGATTGGATTTGGCGTGGCTGTGGCTGTGGCTGTGGCATAGGCCAGCAGCTGTAGCTCCAATTCAACCCCTAGCCTGGGAAAATTCCATATGCCTCGGGTTCGACCCTAAAAAGAAAAAAAAAAAAAAGAGAGAATAATTGTTTAGTGATATATATATGTTCAGCCATATTATAAACAAAAGCAAGGCGCTATCGGTCTAAAATTCCATGTACAGCAGTTCCCGTCGTGGCACAGTGGTTAACGAATCCGACTAGGAACCATGAGGTTGCAGGTTTGATCCCTGGCCTTGCTCAGTGGGTTAAGGATCCGGCATTGCCATGAGCTGTAGTGTAGGTTGCAGACATGGCTCGGATCCCTCACTGCTGTGGCTCTGATATGGGCCAGTGGCTACAGCTCCGATTAGACCTCTAGCCTGGGAACCTCCATATGCCCCGGGAGCAGCCCAAGAAATGGCAAAAAGACAAAAAATAAAATAAAATAAAATAAATAAATAAAAACATAAAATTCCATGTACAGATGGTATTGGAAAAGAAACTCTGAGGGATGCAATAGGAAAGATTCCACTGGAAAGTTTCCTTTCTTCCGCAAAGTGGTTAGTGGATGACTATTTGCAGAGCTGTGATTCTTCACACTCACGGCCTCTCTCCTAAAGATCTGTTTTTCATATATTCAAATTTTAATTGGAAAAAAGAGAGGTGAACCCTAATTTGTGACTATAAATCTCATTTCTTAAATCCCTTAGATACTACGCAATTTTAAAATGCACTTTAAAATTGTTTAAATTTAAAGTAGTTCGAAGAAGAAAAGGTAGTGCAGCAGCAAAGATCACGCGTTTTAGCCTCAGACAGACCGGGGCCCTGTCTTACAGCTGTGTGACAGCGACCAGTATCTCTAAATCTCAAGTGCCTCCCGCCAAAGTGGGGACACAAATAGCATCTATTTCCTAGGTTTGTTGTGAAGACATGAATTAAAATGGAACAGGGGGCTCTTTGAAAGCTCATTTATATTTTATTTTATGTGTCTCCAAGTTCCCTCTGTAGTGTTTTTGGCATAAATATTTATTGAATGAGGAGTTCCCATTGTGGCTCAGTGGGTTAAGAACCTAACCTTGTCTCCATGAGGATGCAGGTTCAATCCCTGGCCTCTCTCAGTGGATTAAGGATCCGGTGTTGCCACAAGCTGCAGCATAGGTTGAAGATGCAGCTCGGATCTGATGTTGCCATGGCTGTAGCATAGGCCTGCAGGTGCAGCTCCTATTCAACTTCTAGCCCAGGAACTTCCATATGCTGCAGGTTTAGCCATAAAAAGAGAAAAAAAAAAAAGTATTTATTGAACAATTTTGATAGTGTAGAAACATATGCCCTCCATATGGTTATGATTCCGAAGAAATTTCCCATTCAGACTTCTTATCCGAATGCCAAAGCTGTGTCTCCATTTGTCGACCCATTAATTCCTCATTCATCCAGTTTATTCATTCAGCAAATCCTTATTGAGGACCAGCTGTGTCTGGAGACACAGCAGTGTAGGCTTTTGTAGTTTGGTTCATTTGTGCCATATTTTAGATTCCTCATGTAATTGATATCATATGATATTTGCTTTCTCTTTCTGACTTACTTCACTTAGTATGATTAATTTCTAGGTCCATCCATGAGTTCCTGTCGTGGCTCAGCAGAGACAAATCTGACTTGTATCTAGGTCCATCCATATTGCTATAAATGGCATTATTTCATTATTTTTTATGACTGACTAGTATTCCATTGTGTATCTATACCACATCTTCTTAATCCATTTATAGGTCGATGGACATTTAGGTTGTTTCCATGTCTTGGCTATTCTGAATAGTGCTGCAGTGAACGTAGGAATGCATGTATCTTTTTGAATGAAAGTTTTGTCTAGATATAAGCCCAGGAGTGGGATTGCTGGATCATATGGTAATTCTATATTTAATTTTCTGAGGTAGCTCCATCCTGTTTTCCATAGCGGTTGTACCAATTTACATTCCCAACAATGTAGGAAGGTTCCCTTTTCTCCACACCCTCTCCAGCATTTGCTATTTGTAGACTTATAAATAATAGCCATTCTGACAGGTGTGAGGTGGTACCTCATTGTAGTTTAGATTTGCATTTCTCTAATAATTAGTAATGTTGAGCATTTTTTCATGTGCCTGTTGGCCATCCATATATCTTTGCGGAAATGTCTAGTTAGGTTTTCTGCCCATTTTTCAGTTGGGTTGTTTATTTGCCGTTGAGTTGTATGAGTTTTTTGTATATTTCAGAGCTTAAGCCCTTGTTGGTTGCATCATTTGCAAATATTTTCACCCATTCCATAGGTCATCTTTTTTTTTTTTTTTTAATGGTTTCCTTTGCTGTGCAAAAGCTTATAAGTTTGATTAGGGCCCATTGGTTTATTTTTGTTTTTATTTCTATTGCTTTATGAGACTGACCTAAGAAAACATTTGTGTGGTTGATGTCAGAGAGTGTTTTGCCTGTGTTCTCTTCTAGGAGTTTTGTGATGTTTTGATGTTTAAGTCTTTAAGCCATTTTGAGTTTATTTTTGTGCGTGGTGTCAGGATGTGTTCTAGTTTCATTGATTTACATGCAGCTGTCCAATCTTCTCAGTACCACTTGCTGAAGAGACTGCCTTTTTCCCATTTATATTCTTGCCTCCTTTGTCAAAGATTAATTGACCATAGGTTTCTGGGTCTCATGCCCTTTCTCAGTTAATGCAACCCCACCTCTGAAGCAAGTACAAATTCATTTTCTATCACAATAGGTTAGCTTTTTCTATTCCAAAACTTTAAATAAATGCAATAATAAATACAACAAGTATGGTTTTTGTATGTGGCTGCTTTCACTCAATGTAATAATTTCTGAGGGTTTTTTACATTGCTGTTATGTATTAGTAATTTTTTTTTTCCTGAATACTGTGTGAATACACCAGAGTTTGTTTACTCACTCTCCTGGAGATGGACAGGAGAGTGAGTAAAGATGTTTCCTCTTTGGGCCTATTGAGAATAAGTTACTATGAACATTCTCATATGAGGTTTGTGTGGACATAGGTTTGCATTACCCGGCAGTGGAATTGCTGGTCATCCAACTTCCAGTTCTCCAAAGTATTTATCCCATTGTTCACTCCCCAATATAGGGCATTGTCAGTCTTTTTGATTTTAGTCATTCTAGTGGGTCTGTAGTGATAGCTCATTGTGGTTTATTGTGTATTCCTCCAAAGACTAAATGATGCTGAGCATCTTTTCATGCTGAATTTCCCTTTTTAATAGGTTTCACTCTGATTGCTGGAAGAGACCAGACTGGAAAGATTCAGCTGGGGAGATGGTGAGGAGGGTTTAGAACAGGGATGTATTTTGAGATTCAACCAGTAGGAGTTCTTAACAGATTTGATATGGATTGTGAGAACAAGAATCAAGAAAGATGTTCACCAGAGCTCTTGCTGTGGTACAGTGGATTAAGGATCCAGCCTTGTCTCTGCAGCAGCTTGGGTTGCTGCTTGCTGCTGAGGCATGAGTTTGATCCCTGGCCCAGTGCAATGGATTAAGGATCCAGTATTGCTGCAGTTGTGGTGTAGCTTGAAGCTGCAGCTCAGATTAGATCCCTGATCTGGGAATTTCCATGTCAAGATGCAGCATAAATCAGTCAATTAATCTCACCTTTCACCTGAACCAAGTGAGTGATTGGTCAGTCATTGAGATGGAGAGGACTGGGAAGGAGCATGTCTCAAGAAAACAATCTACTTGATTCTTGCAAGATAAGATGTCCAATAGACATTTCAATGGTAATGTTGAGGAGAAAGACAAGCTGGTCTAGACCTCGAGGAAGTGGTCACAACTGAAGCTGTCTGCCTATTTAAAGCCAAAGGGATGGCTAAGATCACCTGACAGTGGGTGTCAACTTTGGCTGCACATTGGAGTTCCCGTCATGGCTCAGCAGTTAACAAAGCCAACTAGCATCCATGAGGACTCAGGTTTGATCCCTGGACTTGTTCAGTGGGTAAAGGATCCGGTATTGCAGTGAGCTGTAGTGTAGGTCTCAGATGCTGCTCGGATCCTGCGTGGCTGTGGTGTAGGCTGGCAGCTACAGCTCCAATTGAACCCATAGCCCGAGAACATCCATATGCTGTGGGTGCAGCCCTAAAAAGACAAAAAACCAAAACAAACAAAAAAACTTTGGCTGCACTTTGCAATCAACTGTGGAACTTTAAAAATACTGATGGGAGTTCCCGTCGTGGCGCAGTGGTTAACGAATCCGACTAGGAACCATGAGGTTCGGGTTCGGTCCCTGCCCTTGCTCAGTGGGTTAACAATCCGGCGTTGCCGTGAGCTGTGGTGTAGGTTGCAGACGTGGCTCGGATCCCGCGTTGCTGTGGCTCTGGCGTAGGCCGGTGGCTACAGCTCCGATTCAACCCCTAGCCTGGGAACCTCCATATGCGGAGGGAGCGGCCCAAGAAATAGCAACAACAACAACAAAAGACAAAAAACAAAACAAAAAACAAACAAACAAAAAAACACAAAAATACTGATGGATGCCTGGGAGTTCCCGTTGTGGCTCAGTGGGTTAGAATCCAACTAGTATCCATGAGGATGTGGGTTCAATACCTGGCCTTAGATAGTGGGTTTAAGAATATGGTGTTTGCATGAACTGTGGTGTAGGTCGAAGATGCAGCTGGCATTGCTGTGGCTGTGGTGTAGGCCAGTAGCTGCAGCTTTGATTCAACCCCCAGCCTGGGAACCTCCATATGCTGGAGGTGGGCCCTAAAAAACAGACCAAAAAAATTCTGGTGCCTGGGCTTACCCTCAGGGGTGCTGATTTAATTGGTCTGGGGTTGAGGCTCAGGCATACAGATTTTAGAGGTTTCCTGGGTGATTCTAAAGTGCAGTCCTCCAGGGCTGAGAACTTCTGATGGGAGCAAATAAGGGTAAAGAGGAGAAGAATTTGAGGCGTCCCGGGCACTCGCATATGCCCACAGTCTACTTTGCAGCCTGCTCTCTATTTTAGTCAGATCCCATTTAGTACTATAGCTCTGCTTCCTAACCGTCTCAGGTGGAACTCATCAATATCCATGAATTTGTTGACTCTGAAGACAGTAGAATCACTGGGCCATTGAATCTCAGAGTTTAAAATGTTAAAAATCATGTCACCTCTGCGACATCTCCACCATGAAGTTTTCAGCCTCTGGTTGAATGCTCCCATCAGCGGGAGACTCACTACTGCTGAGATGAAAGTGGGAGGAAAAGAGTGAGTCAGGGAAGAGCATTCCAGGTAGAGCTGGGGTGCAGAGACCACAGGGCATCTGTCTGGGGACAAGGCAACACTCCTCGCCTTGTCCTGAGTGTCGTGTCCTAGAATATGAGCTTTTCCAGGGATCTTTATGCCTGGAGACATCATGGCCTTTCCTGAAAAAGGAGCTGTTTCTTCTATCCTTTTGATTTTTTTTTTTTTTTCCCCTGTGGATCAGATGCTGGTCCTGGCTTGTGAGCCTCCCCCAAACCGAACCAGGATCTGTTCAAAAAATCTTCCCCCACTCTGACCTGAGCCTCGAGTCCAGGCCAGCAGGTTCAGAGGGAGCGCATGTTAATTTAAAAGAACAGTATGTTAGAAAAGCTTAGAGAAAGACTGTACCTTTCTCGCTATAAAAAATATTTACAAATAAGCGAGTTCCTACCATGGCGCAGTGGAAACGAATCCGACTGGGAACCATGAGATTGCAGGTTTGATCCCTGGCTTCACACGGTAGGTTAAGGATCCAGTGTTGCCATGAGCTGTGTGTAGCTCGCAGACACTGCTCAGATGTGGTGTTGCTGTGGCTGTGGTGTAAGCTGGCAACTGTATCTTCAATTCGACCCCTAGTCTGGGAACCTCCGCATGCTGCAGGTGCAGCCCTAAAAAGACAAAAGACAAAAAAAAATTTTTTTTAATAAAATGTTTGCAAATAAAGTACATTCTCATCATGTACTTGTGCAAATCCAGCTATATAACCTCAGCCAAAAAATTATATTTATATCTATTCTACATTTGTAGATGGTGATGATGATAGAACACAGATTAATCTGAGGGGTTTCCTCCTTTCAATTTTTTTTGTCTTTTTTTTTTGTCTTTTTTAGGGCGGCACCCATGGCATATGGAAGTTCCCCAGCTAGGAGTTGAATTGGAGCTACAGCTGCTGGCCTCTGCCACAGCCACAGCCACACCAGATTTGAGCCACGTCTATGACCTATGCCACAGCTCATGGCAACACCAGATCCTTAACCCATTGAGCAAGGTCAGGGATCGAACCCCCGTCCTCACAGATAATAGTCAGGTTCATTACCTCTGAGCCACAATGGGAACTCCCTCAAATTTTATTTGGTAATGCAGCTTGGTATTCCCAACAACTCTGTGGAGATCTCTCTTTTTTTTTTTTTTAACCCCATTCACTGAGAGTCAGGTTTTTCCATAGATGGGTACAAGGCCTCAGACCCAGAATAATAAAGTTCAGAGATAGCCCTGGCTCTTCTGACAGTTCTGCCCAGGGACACACCTCCTCCCTGCTGGAAAGGTCTGCAATTTAGGCCCAAAATGAAGATTCTCAGTTTCCTTTGTGGCTCAGTAGGATCGGTGGCATCTCTGCAGCAATAGGACGCAGGTTCACTCCCCAACCAGCAAAGTGGGTTAAAGGATCCAGCATTGATGCAGCTGCTAGGAAGGTCACAACTGCAGCTTGGATCTGATCCCTGGCCCAGGAACTCCATATGCCTTAAGGTTGCCAAAAAAAGAAAAAAGAAAAAGAAAAAAGAAAACATAAGCTTATCTTGGAGTTCCCATAGTGACTCAGCAGGTTAAGGACCTGACATAGTCTCTGTAAGGATGCAAGTTTGATCCCTGGCCTCGTTCAGGGGTTAAGGATCCAGCATTGCCACAAGTTTTGGTGTAGCTCACAGATGTGACTTGTCTGGATGCAGTGTGGCTTAGGTCACAGCTGCAGCTCCAATTCGACTCTGAACCTGGAAACTTCTACATGCTGTAGGTGCAGCTTGTAAAAAAAAAAAAATAAGTATTTCCTGTCGTGGCTCAGCAGAAATGAATCTGACTAGCATCCGTGAACACACAGGTTCAATCCCTGGCCTTGCTCAGTGGGTTAATGATCCAGCAATGCCTTGAGCTGTGTGTAGTTGGCAGACAGCTCAGATCTGGTGTTGCTGTGGCTGTGACATAGGCCTGCAGCTACAGCTCTGATTCAACCTGTAGCCTGTATACCTCCATATGCCACACAACAAAAAAGGGAAAAAAAAGAAGGAAGGAAAGAGAGAAGAAAAAGGAAGGAAGAAAAAAATCCTAGGATTTCTCTTGAAACACTTGTGAAAGAGAAGCTCCTTAGTTTCTTCTGGGATTGTTAACGGGCTTGTCAGTAGTTGGCTTGAATAATCCAGAGGCTGAGAGAGGTAGGACCTGAGGATACAGGTTGAGCACCTGGATCCAGCCATACCTGCAGCCTACAAACTTATTTATATTGTAGCTAAAAAAATAACGTGAGATCTACTCTTTTTTTTGGGGGGGGGTCTTTTGTCCTTTTAGGGCCACACCCACAGCATTTGGAGGTTCCCAGGCTAGGGGTCTAATCAGAGCTGTTGCTGCCAGTCTATGCCAGAGCCATAGCAATGCCAGATCCAAGCCAACTATCATTTTATCAGACTCTGTTACAAATTTGGCAATGCAAGAAATAGCAGTTTTATGAAAGCTGTTAATAAAAATATAACATTATTAGTAATAAAGTCATAAACAAAAATTCAAGAGCTTTCACCTTGTTCAGCTGGCTAGTCGTTTCTTATCTTTGAAGGAAATTATATACTGGCTTTGTCCATCCAGCCCAATTTCCTAGTGTTATTAGGTTGGTTATCCCTAGATAGTTTCATTGTTCCCAAAATTAAGGAGTCTCGATTTAAATTAATATAGCCTGGCAAAAAGTTATAGCGATTGGCTAAAGTCTCACTTGTTGCTAATTGAGCTTGAGTAACAAAACCAAACAATTGATGGCCTGTGTCAGAACAGGTTATTCACCGGCCAGGGGTGGGGGATCCCCACCTTGTAGCAATAATAAGAGCCTTGGAGGGGAGACACCCATCAGGGTAAATCAGAAGTAAAATAACCATACGAATCAGGTGTGGCAATCTTAGGACAGTGATCAGCTTCTGATGTTGTCTTCCTTTTTGTCCAGGCATTGGTGTTTTTCTTATTAGAGCCTTGATTCTCTAATCAGAGAAGTCACCAATTCTCTCCATAGACCAGTCCAATGCAGAGGCCCTTCTTAAGTGAGAAATATACATTTAAGAGGTAATTTTCTTCACTCTTTTTTATGGCACCTAAGAATTCCTGATTTAAAAAAAAAACCTTTTATCTAACCTGGAGACAACCCTTTAAATGATACTTTTCCAGAATGTATATATATTCTCCTGGCTATCATGGAACATCTGATAGTCGCCCAGAAACAAATTATGACAATCAACTTCAGAAACAAACTTGAATTATTAAGAGAAATAATTTAAGTTTATAATAATGTAACATAGCAGCAGAGAACTATTAGGGAGGTGAGTTTTAAACAGCGAACACTAATCTCAATATACAAAACTGGACTATGAATCACAACAGTCTTTCTTTAAA
This sequence comes from Phacochoerus africanus, assembly GCF_016906955.1. Taxonomy (NCBI): domain Eukaryota; kingdom Metazoa; phylum Chordata; class Mammalia; order Artiodactyla; family Suidae; genus Phacochoerus; species Phacochoerus africanus. Next base: position 9,987,554 of record NC_062546.1, read on the forward strand.
ATTACCCTCATTTTTACCAAATATAGCCAAATTAGGACGTAGAAAGTCTTCCAAGTGGAAAACACGTTTTCTAACCATTTCTTTTTCATTATTGGAATTGCCAGGGAGCCGGGAAGAACCCAGAGGCCGGCTTGGATTTTCCCTGACTTAAGAAAAGCCTTCTTTTTACAGAGACCAAACCCAAATTCAAGTTTTGCACTAGCTTACTTTTAAAATTAGTTTACTGAAATTTTAAACTAAGCCCCAACCATGCACAAAATTCTTCTCATTGTCCACGTCCCACGAACCCACATCACTTTCTGTATCCCTAGGACTCTGTCCCCCATCTTTCCATTCAAAATAACAAGCTATAAGACAGACTCTTTTCTCCTAATAAAATGCAGTTACATTCCTCCATTAAACCCAGGTACAATAAGGAATTTTACGTAATGTCGAGGACTCTAAAGACATGTCTATATTAGAGCAATAAACTTTGATATTAACATCTAATAATAAATATCTGATACTGAATTTTTTGCAGTTCACGTGAACCAAAAATTCATTTACTTTAGGTATGTTGAAAACTTATGTAAGCCCTTAATTTCCTTTAAGCCAAGGAGAGCTCTCTTATGAATTTTAGCAACGCCACACATGCATAACACAAGACACACACCAGCGAAACAGAGACCTATTTCTCATTTTGAAGTTCCAGCCATGAATAAGGTACATCTGTGTAAAACAAGCCTCCTCCCTGAGACTTCAGAGACCACGACAAGACAGACCAGGAATGGAGTCCATGGGGCCCACTCCAATCCTTGTGGTCTTCGGCCATCAGGGGAAGCCTGGCCCATAAGATGAACTTCAAGGATGGCCTGTCCCTCCATGAAGCCAGAACCACAATGCAGCACCACGTCAACCCCATGCTCCCAGCGCCACTCCTGGGAAGTCGCATGTCAGCCGGCCCTCCTCCACGCCACCGCTCCACACACCCGCCAGGAATCCAAAAAGGTGCAGCCACTGTAGCGCTGATAGGATGATAAGTGAGCTTGAGGATGCCTGAGGATGCCTGAGGATGCCTGAGGATGCTTGAGGATGCTTGAGGATGCTTGAGGATGCTTGAGGATGCCTGAGGATGCCTGAGGATGCCTGAGGATGCCTGAGGATGCTTGCAGCTGGTGGCTGTCCTGGAGCCCGTGCGGAGAAGTTCAGGGGCCATGATGCCCACCTGCTTGGACCGTCCACCATGAGGAGAAGTGAGGTGCTGGCAGAAGAGTCCATGGTATGTCTCCAGAAAGCCCTGAATCACCTTCGGGAAATATGGGAATTGATTGGGATTCTAGAGGACCATCAGCTACAAAGAACAGAGGTTGTAAAGAAGCATATTAAGATCCCCCTGGACATGATGATTGCCGAAGGGGGAAGCCTGAAAGAAAGGCTCATCAAAAGCATTGCCATCTGTCAAAAAGAGCTGAGCACTCTGTGCAGTGAGTTACATGTTGAGCCGTTTCAGGAAGAAGGAGAGACGACCATCTTGCATCTAGAAAAGGATTCGCGCACTCAGAACTGATGCAAAAACAGAAAAAGGAGAGAAAATAAGAATTTCAAGAACAAGATCAAGAACTGTGTGAAATGCTGTGCATGCCCCACGTTGGGCACCACTCTGCCGCGCCCAGTGCTGCAGGGCAACGGGAGATCTTGGAAGAGGGACGGCTCAGCATAGTAAATCACAGGAGATGCTTACCTTTACAAAATGGGGGACCAGGAGGCACTCTGTTTCGCACCACAAAGACGCCTGGGCTTCAGCCCACATGCCTTTTATTAGAGAAAGTGGTGTAGGTTAATGAGCACAATCAGATGCCGTTAATGATAAGACTCTCTCCTTGTGGTTGTGCTTTTGCACGTGTGCCCAGTTTGTTCACTGCATCCTTCAGCAGTTTCCATGGCCTCCAACAACCAGGAAATTACATCAGAGGGGGGTGGATCTTGTACCTCGTAGTCAAGATTTGGCTTTTACTCTGAGGGAGGTGAGAGCTGGGGGAGGGTTTTGAGCAGAAGGGATGTGCCCTGTCATTTGGGTTTTAACAGGATCCCTCTGGCTGCATGAACAGACTGGGGGGTGCCAGGGAGGCTAGGGGGGAGTGGGTATAGAAGGCAGATAAACCTGCAGGGTTGTCATGAACATCAAATGGGTGGGTACCAGCTCAACCAGTTTTATAAAACTACAAACTCTGCTTGAGAGTTCCCTCGTGGCTCCGTAGGTGAAGGATCCAGCATTGTCACCAATGTGGCTTGGGTCACTGCTGTAGCACTGGTTCAGTCCCTGGATGGGAACTTCTGCATGCTACAGGTGTGGCCAAAAAATAAATCCACAAAAATCCTGCTTGGCTTCATCTATTTCTGTCATTTATAACCAAAAAATACACAAAACAGGCTCATTACCCCTCATTCTAATATTTAATAACACCTAGTGGTCATTCCAAGCTTCTTTCTTGGTCTCTCCCAAAAGACACTGAGTCTCATAAGGACAAGGATAGTGACCAATGCTCAGGCCTGCTTAAGGGCCAGGATGAAAACTGGCAGCTCCCTGGAGGCTGAGACAAAAGATTGTGCATGAAATGCTCCCCTGCCCTCGAATTGCTGCCAGGAGGGAAATTTCTCCCAGAGTCAGTTTCTCTGGAGATTTACTGCCGCCTCCAGCCTTGCTGCTCAGCCTTCAGAAGAGAAACCTGGAATTCCTTTCTAGGAGAGCCTTCCTTTGCAAATCCTGTTAGTCTGAGGAGTCCTGTTTTCTCTATAAATACGGCAACGATCCCCAGGGTGGCCTGGGCAGGACCCTCCCTGCATGCACCGTATTTGATGCCAAATGGAGGTGAGGCAGTTGGTGGAAAGAGGCAGGGAAACGACATCGCATAAGCCCAGAGAAGCCTTTATGGTTTTGAAGAGCATGACAGACGGTCACCCTGGAGCCAAAATTATGCCTTTTTTTTTGTTTGATGGGGCGCAGGGGGCGTGACAGAAAGGGCAGCGTTGCACTGCTTCCGACTGTGTTGATCAAGCCATGTTCATCCACTGAGCTTTGAGCCATCAAGAGCCCTGGGAGATAGTTGGGTTTCACATATCTTCTTAAACAACCACCAGGGCTGGGACGGAAGTTAAACAGTTTCCCAGGTTTTCTCTCTCTCGTCCCTTCAGGATCAAATACTCCCTACAGCCAGAGGCCTAATTCTGTCTCTTCATCTAAGCTGGGCTCCCCATGGAGTCAAGGGTTGTGTGTTATTTGTTTTTGTAATCTCAACGATCTGGCGTGGAGCACCAGGCAGGGATGCCTGAATGAGTGGATGATGGACAGATGGACTGATGGACGGAAGGATGGATGGATGGAGAGAGAAGTGTCTGAAAGGTGGGAAGGTAGGAAGAAAGGAAAAGGAGGGAGTTTGGAATGCTGACACACGGAAGAAGAGAGGAAGAGGGCTGGAAGGGAGGGGGATGGGTAAATGGATGGCGGGATGGCGAGGGAACAAATGAATAGACGGATGGATGGATGATCGAAAATAATGGTGAATGTTTTTAAGCCCTTATTATGTGCCAGGAAATTTACACAGATTATTTAATTTCATCCTTCCCATCATTTTCAATGTAGGGAAACTAAGCTTCAGGAAAGCTAAGCTTCAGGAAAGCTAAGTCACAAACCCAAAATAATATAAAATTCTGCCTGACTCCGGAGTAAGCATGCTGAACCATTATACCCCGATGTGAATATAGGGAAGAATAAAGGAATGAATGGTTTGTCTGCACATAGGTTCTTCTCAAGGATATACAAACATTAAACAAGAGCAGAACTGATGCTTTCCGTGTTACCTTTTCCAGCAACAAGCCAGTAAATTTTCCTCCCATTGCCTTGAAAACCAAATGCTAGAAGTTTGGAACATTAAAAAATGATAATAATAATCGTGTGGGTGTTGAAGGAGGTTCCAACTCATAAATTAGAAACCTCAGCCAGCGATTTGGAATGTAGGTTTCCAGGACTTTCTCTTTTTTTTTTTTTTGTCTTTTCGCCATTTCTTGAACCGCTCCTGCGGCATATGGAGGTTCCCGGGCTAGGGGTCGAATCGGAGCTGTAGCTGCCAGCCTATGCCAGAGCCACAGCAACGCAGGATCTGAGCCGCGTCTGCAAACTACACCACAGATCACAGCAACGCTGGAACCTTGACCCACTGAGCAAGGGCAGGGATCGAACCCGCAACCTCATGGTTCCCAGTCGGATTCGTTAACCACTGCGCCACAACGGGAACTCCCAGGACTTTCTCAATGCGTGTGCGATCATGCATTTGCAGGGAACGAAGACCGTTGTTCTGTGTTTTCTGTGTTTTGTCTCACGACTTGCTCTAAGTCACTCAATGATATATGCAGAGCTTCCCAAGCCTACCTAAACCTGTCTCTCTCATTTCTTCAGACTATGTCTTATTCCATCTATAGTTTGGCTCGATCCCATGGTGTAACAGTTTAGTTCCCTACTGATTGACATTTAAGTGGTGTCCTGTTTTTCTCTCTCACCACTTTCTCTCTCCAGCCCACATCCCCCATCCACAAGCACAGGGGACATTCATTCATCAGTCATTTGAAAGCTATACATATAATACAGAGGCACCAACCAATGACAGCCCCGTGCTCACGGGACTTTAAAGGTAGGACCTTTTAGAATCCGGTGTATTTTTTCTCCATCAGTTCAGACAGTGTGACCTGGTGGGAAGAGAGAAGTTTTCATCCTAAAAACGAGTTCATTTTCATCCTAACCTCTTACCACCAGCTCTGAAACCTGTGCAAAGTTACTTTTCCTTTAGAGTTGCCCTCCTCCTAGGACTGTTGTGAAGACTGACTTAAATAGTGTGGGGGGGCACCTGCCCCTTAGGGAATTCAATAGATACAAATTGTCGCCGTTAAAACACTGTCTCTTCCGCTCATCCCAGAGGATCTGAGGTGTCCCGCTTAGACTTTGCATGTTTCGAACATTTAAAAGTTCATTCTGGCAACATTTAAAAGTTCATTTTCATGAACATTTTAAAGCATTTAATGAACATTTAAAAGTTCATTTTAGCATCTAAAGTGATGCTAAACTAGCAACCCCCCCCCATCCAAATGTTTAGATTTCCTGCCAGTTCTAAATCAGCCTTATGTGGTGGTGCCCGATGCTCAGGAGAGGAGGACACTTGCAGGAGGCTAATTCCGACAAGATTTGGGGCTTTTCCCATTTACCCCAACCCAGTAATTAATAGGAGCCAGGAAGAAGCCCCTGAATTTCTAAGTGCCGATTCCCGCTGCACTGGCACTCCGAACATCTGAAGGAAAAACAGTTTGTTAATTGCTGTCTAGACAGTTTATTGCGGCAATAAGATCAAAACCCAGAATCCAAGGTTTGTGGTATGAATCATGCAGACTAAACAATTGTTTTATTGCATTTACGGAGAAGTTGATTTATAACATCACTGGGTAATAAAATTCTTTCATGGTTTATCCAAAATAATTTTGCTCCTTTTACACCCCTCTGATAATTCCACCTCTTTGGGCTGTTAAAATGTGTTCCCTGTCGCATCTGAACAGTTTCTTATCCGATGTCTTGTGGTCATCAAGGGCCAGGGTTCCATCCATACTGGCAGGGCCTTTGTGAGGCAGCCTGGCCGGGGTGGCCTTTATAACCTGACCGTCAGAGTGGCATCCGCCCACGGCAAAACCAGGGACAGTCCCTAAACCTGACAGCCTCTTGTCTCGTTTGTTGACAATAGCCAATTCAATGGTTTCATCCCACTGACCGGTTCCTGGATGAGATGGACAGAACCAGCCGGTTCTTCGGTGCCTCTGAGACCCTGGGCTGATGCCCCATCTGTCTGCAGCAGCGTCTGCACCCTGATAGCCTGCGCGATAGGAGAGAAGGGAGAAACAGTGCACACGTCCGTAACTGCTCCCCAAACCCACAGCTACCAGTGGAGCGGGGTGCGTCCGTGAAACAGAGCAGCTCAAAACTCAGGCAGTCTGAGTGGCTCAGTCAAGGTCAAATGTTGGGAAATATTGGTTCTCAGGCTCTAAGTCCAGTGCTCTTGGACACCAGCAGCCAAATGACTTGAGACATGAGCATCAAATAAATCGTCACATAATGCCATTTACAGCAACGTGGATGGAACTAGAGACTCTCGTACTGAGTGAAAGATGTCAGAAAGACAAAGACAAATACCATATGATATCACTTATAACTGGAATCTAATATACAGCACAAAGGAACCTTTCCACAGAAAAGAAAATCATGGACTTGGAGAATAGACTTGTGGCCGCCCGAGCTTGGGGTTATCGGATACAACTTGGAATGGATTTACAAGGAGATCCTGCTGAGTAGCACTGAGAACTATGTCTAGATACTTATGTCACAACAGAACAAAGGGTGGAAAAAAAATGTATACAGGTAAGTGTAACTTGGTCCCCATGCTGTACAGCGGAAATAAATAAATAAATAAATGAAATAAATCGTCACATCTTTCCCAAAGGAGATATGCCTGTGTTGCTCTTCCCTTTGTTATCCCTGTGCTGCCTCTAGTAAAATCCATGCTGAAGGGCAGCTGATCTCCAAATGCCTGGATTCAAATTCTAATTTTGGGAGTTCCGTCGTGGCTCAGCAGTTAATGAATCTGACTGGCATCCATGAGGACACAGGTCCAATCCCTGGCCTTGATCAGTGGATTAAGAATTCGGCATTGCCATGGGCTATGGTGTAGGTCCCACATTTGGCTAGGATCTGGCATGGCTGTGGCTGTGGTGTAGGCTGGCAGCTACAGCTCTGATTCAACCCCTAGCCTGGGAACCTCCATATGCTACGAGTGCGGCCCTAAAACGCAAAAACAAAACAAAACAAAACAAACAAACAAACAAAAAAACTAATTTTGTTCTATTTATTTATTTTTTGCTTTTTAGGGCTGCACTTTCGGCATATGGAGGTTCCCAGGCTAGAGGCTGAATCGGAGCTGCAGCAATGCCAGATCCGGCCCACATCTGCAACCTACACCACAGCTCATGGCAACACTGGATCCACTGATCGAATCCACATCCTCATGGGTCCTAGTTGGGTTCATTTCCACTGAGCCACAACAGGAACTCCCTCAAATTCTAATTTTAAAAATTGATCTAGGAGTTCCCATCGTGGCTCAGTGGGTTAAGAACCGACTAGTATCTAAGAGGATGTGGGTTTGACCCCTGGCCTCCCTTAGTGGTTTAAGGGTCTGGCATTGCTGCAAGCTGCAGCGGAGGTTACAGATGTGGCTTGGATCCTGAGTTGCTATGGCTGTGGCGTAGGCCGGCAGCTGAAGTGCCAATTCAACCCCTAGCCCAGGAACTTACAAATGCCACAGGTATGGCTCTGAAAAGAAAAAAAGAATTGATCTGAAGTTCATAGAACATAAAATTAACATTTTAAAGGGAACAATCCAGGGGCATTTAGTGTCTTTGCGGTATTGTGCAGCTACACCTCTCTCTAATACAAAACATTTTCATTAAGCAATTGTTCTGTGTTCCACCCTCACTCCAACCCCTGTCAACCACCAACCTGCATTCTGACTCTGTGATTTTACCTATTCTGGCTATTTCACATAAGGGAATCCTGTAACATATGGCTTTTTAGATCTGGCTTCTTTCACTTACCATTATGTTTTTGAGATGCATCCTCTTTGTAGCAAGTATCAGCACGTCATTTCTTTTTGTGAATGGCTAATATTCCAGTGTATTTATAGCCCTGTTTTGTTCATCCATTCAATAGTTGCTGAGCATTTGGGTTATTTGCAGCTTTTATCTATAGTGTGTGGTCCTGCTGTGCACATGGGTGTGTGTGTATTTGAGTGCATGTTTTCAATTCTTTTGAATATTAGAAACTGAACTGCTAGATCATAGAATAACTCTATATATAGCATTTTGGGGAACAACCAGACTATTTTTCATAGCAACTGAACCACTTTACACTCCCATTAGTGATGTATGAGGGTTTCAATTTTTTTACATCCTTGTCAACACTTATTATTTTCCATTTTCATTTCTGTGTTTTGTTGGGGTTTTTTGGGGGGAGGGGGGTATTGGCTGCATCTGTGGCATGTAGAAGTTTCCAGGCCAGGGAATGAACCAGAGCCACAGCAGGGACAACATGACAAGGCCAGATCCTCAACCCACTGAGCCACCAGGGAACTCCTGTGTCATATTTTTATAATAGCTAACCTAAAGGGTCTCAAGTGGTATCTCATTGTGTTTTGATTTCCATTTTCCTACTACCTAATGAAGCATTTCTGCACATGCTTGCTGGTCATTTGTACATCTTCTTTGGAAAATGTCTCTTAAAGTCCTTAGCCCATATCTTGACTGGGTTGTCTTTTCGTTGTTAAATGTAAAAGATTTTACATATGCTTTAGATACTAGGCTTTTATTAGATATGTGATTTGCAATTATTTTTTCCCCATTCAGTGAGTTGTCTTTTGATGATGTCCTTTGATATACAAAAATTCTGAATTTTGATAAGATCTTTTTTTTTTTTTTGCTTTTTTTAGGGCTGCACCTGTGGCATATGGAGGTTTCCAGGCTAGGGGTCTAATCAGAGCTGTAGCTGCCGGCCTATGCCAAGCCACAGCCACAGCCACAGCAACTCAGGATCCAAGGCACATCTGTGACCTATATCACAGCTCACAGCAACACCAGATCCTTAACCTACTGAATGAGGCCAGGTATCTAAGCCGCATCCTCATGGATACTAGTTGTGTTTGTTTCTGCTGAGCCAAATGGGAACTCCTGATAAGGTCCAATTTATCTGTACTTCTTTTGTTGCTCATGCTTTTTTTTGTCATATGTAGGAATCTATTGCCAAATCCAAGGTCATGTTTTCTCCTACCATTAAGATTTTAACTTCTATTTTTACATCACTGATTCATTTTCAGTCAATGTTTGTGTATGGTGTGAGGGAAAGGTCCATGTGTTTGAATATAGGCAGTTTTCCCAGCACAGATATTAATTTTGTGGATGCTCTTCAGGTGTAATTTTCTTTTTCTTTTTCTTTTTCTTTTTTCGTCTTTTTGCCTTTTCTAGGGCCGCTCCCACGGCATATGGAGGCTCCCAGGCTAGGGGCCTAATCAGAGCTGTAGCTTCTGGCCTACGCCAGAGCCACAGCAACACGGGATCTGAGCCGTGTCTGCGATCTACACCACAGCTCATGGCAACCCCAGATCCTTAACCCACTGAGCAAGGCCAGGGATCGAACCCACAACTTCATGGTTCCCAGTCAGATTCGTTAGCCACTGCGCCACAACGGGAACTCCATTGAAGTGCAATTTTCAAAGGCATCTCTGAATCCTAAAAAGGTTGAAGAACACCCCCTCTAGTGCTCTAGGACTCAAGATCCCGTTCTCCCCCACCTATAGCCATGACCTTTGCCGGCCCCTTCACGGCTCAGAGCCTCCATTGCCTTAGCTATAAAAGGGGATTATGTGGAGTTTCCACTGTGGCACAGTGGGTAAAGGACCTGGTGTTGCCACGCTGTGGTGTAGGTCTTGACCGTGGTTCAGATTCAGACCCCGGCCTGGGAACTTCCACATGCCATGGGTGTGACCGAATAAAAGAGGGGAAATTATACGAAAAGCATATTCCTCCTGCAATTTCTCTGAGCATGCAATAAGAATGGATGTAAGGAGCTCCCACAGTGGCACAACAGGATTGGTGGCATCTCTGGAGCACTGGGACACAGGTTCAAATCCCCCCCCCACCTCTGCACGGTGGGTTAAGGAGCCTGTGTTGCCGCAGCTGTGGTATAGGTCACAACTGTGACAGGGGTCTGATCCCTGGCCAGGAACTCCAGATGCCTCAGGGCAGCCAAGACAAACAAACAAACAAACAAAAAGAGCAGATGTAAAGAATGGATAACTGGGACATGTTGGACAAAGGGGGATAATTCTTATTCATTCTTAGTACTAATCATTTCATTATTAATAATTACACCATAGTTATTATTTAATTCCTACCACTGGGATCAAGAGGATGTGTTGAAAGGACCTTGTCCTTTGCAATTACAAACTGTGTTGCTTGCTAATAATATGGAGATGAAGTCTGAATTATTTTCCTGAAGGAAATTCGCTGGCTTTTCTGGAACCGTCTAAAGGCATTGCGAAGTACAAAGACAAAGAGGAGCAAAAGTTGAGGAACCTTCTCAGCTTCACCTGTGTTTCTTCCAAAATGCAGATGGAGACAATATGTATCTTTGCCAGTGACCAGACTTGACCAAACATTGTCCTCTCAATATCCCCTGCTGCCAGCTCTGCCATCATCTTCAGATGTTCTGGAGAGCATGTTTGGGAAATAATATAAACCATCAAACTGTCAGAAACAAGATGGGAGAAAATCTTCAGCGTCTAAGGCTAGGCCAAGAGTTCATATATTTGACACCTAAAGCACAACCCATAAAATTGGGCAGGCGAGTTCCTGTCATGGCCCGGTGGTAACAAACACGACTAGTATCCATGAGGATGGGGGTTCGATCCCTGGCCTCCCTCAGTAGGTTAAGGATCCAGTGTTGCCATGAGCTGTGGTGGAGGTCACAGACATGGCTCAGATCTGGCATGGCTGTGGCTGTGGTGCAGGCCGGCAGCTGTATCTCTGATTCGACCCCTAGCCTGGGAACCTCCATATGCTGCAGGTGCGGCCCTAAAAAGGCAAAAATAAAAATAAGAAAAAGAAGAAGTAAAGGCTTTTGCTTTGTAAAATATCTATTAAGAGGATGAAAAGACAAGACAGCCCAGAAAAACTGTTCACAAATCACACTCCCGACAGTAGCAGGCAGTGTGAAGTATCCTCGTGATGGCCGATATATAGATATCCTTATATGTATGAGGATTCAAAACTCAAACAGTAACATAAGCATCCCAATTAGAAAATGGGCAACAGACTCAGAAATGTCACCCGAGGGGACATGCAGAGGGCGAACGTGCGCAGGAACGGTGTTCAACGTTCAGGGAAACGCAAAGTAAGATCACAAGGAAGGAGCACTCACTACCTGTCCATGGGAATGGCCAAAAAAGAAAGGAGTAACAACACCGCATGCAGGTGAGCACATGGAGAAACTAGCTCCCCTGGTGTCAAATATTCCAGCCACTCCAGCGAACAAGCTAGCAGTGTCTTGCCAACGAAACATGCGTGTGGCCCAGCAATTGTACTCTTGGCATTCATCCCAGAGAAATAAAATTTCCTTTTCATGCCGAAACCCGTGCGTGGATTGTTCATAGCCGCTTTATTCACCATCGGCCCAAATTGGAAATAACACAGAAGTTCCTCAACAAATAAACGGTGGTACATCCATTAGGGGAGCAGGACTCAGCACCGAAAAGGACCAAGGTCCTGATACAATCAACTACCTGGATGAACCTCCAGAGAATTATATGCATGAAAAAAGTCCTGAAGGGTGCATGCTATATAATTCCATTTACTTAACATACTTATAGCTTCTTACTGTAGCTGGTGGGACAGACAAGCAGTTGCCTGGGGTTAAGGAGGGGTAGGAACGTGGGTGTGGCTATAACAGGACAGCAGGAGGGAGCCTCCTGGTGACGGAAACATTCTGTTTCTTAACTATATCAGAGTCAACACCCAGGCCCTGATGTTATACCAAAGTTTTGTAAAATGTTACCATTAGGGGAATTAGGTAAATAGTGCCTGAGCTATTACTTCTTGCAACTGCCCAAGAGTCTACACATAGCTCAAAGCTAAAAGTTATGGAGTTCTCGTCCTGGCTCAGTGGTTAACAAATCCGTACTAGGAACCCTGAGGTTCTGGGTTCGATCCCTGGCCTCGCTCAGTGAGTTAAGGATTTGCAGTTGCTGTGAGCTGCAGTGTAGGTCACAGACGCTGCTTGGAACCCATGTTGCTGTGGCTCTAGCGTAGGCCGGCAGCAACAGCTCCGATTAGATCCTAGCCTGGGAACCTCCACATGCCAAAGGAGCGGCAACTTCTTGAAGTGGCAAAAAGACAAAAAAAAAAAAGCTAAAATTTATTTTACAAATTTATATATATATATACGTTTACACAAATATTTATATAAATATATAAATACAAATATGTCATATTGAATCATTTGAAATTGTTGTGTCTGTATTTCAAAAATGATCTAATATTGGCACCTTCACATGGCTCAGCCTAATATTTTTTTTCCACTCAACCAAATTGGTAGCCTCCAAAACGCAGTTTGGGGGCTTTTTTTTTTTTTTTTTTCATTTCACTCTACCACTTATAGAATATTCTATATTAGTCCAAACACAGCTGCTTCCAGCTGCAGAAATATAAGGCCATATTATGGATGACCATACCTTATTTTGACAGTTTCCTCTAATGGACACGTGGGTTGCTTCCATTATTTACCTTTTATATACAATGTTGCAATGTATTTCCTGGAGCGCAGATCATTTGTCATGTGTTCAGTAAAGGGTCTGTAGGATACATTTCCAGCAGAATAATTAGGAGGGCAAAGGATGTGTACATCTTTTATTTTAGTAACTGTTTCCCAACACCCCCCAAGGAGGTTAAACCAGTTTAACTCCCCTCTCACCCACCCACCAAGGCCATGTCTGAGAGCCTGCTGCCCCACATTTTGCAAAGACAGTGTTATCAGACTTTCATATCTATGAATCTGATAACTGAAAACAAGATATCTCATATAATTTATATTTGCATTTTGCTTATAATGCCTAGGTCAAGAATCTTGTCTTATACAACCTTTCAAACCTAATCCACAGGATTTGTTTGCAATTTGCTAAAGGGATTTTGTTTTATATTTCTTTTTATCGCACAGAGTATTTGCATACAGTGGAAGATTAAGAAACACTTGAAGATGAATTGCCACACCTGGACACAAACCCCCACCCCCTCTGAGCCTCACCCTCACCTCCTGAGGCTACAAGGACAGAATGACAATGAGAAATCTGAAATGTGCTTTAAGACGCATAGCAAATGGAACTGGACAGCAGGTGGGGTCAGATCTGCTAGAAAGCATAGGGTTGTTTTGCCTAAATTTTCAGAGATATTTTTATTGGCTGCTGGGGCTCTAGATTGAAGGACCTACGGAACTTTATACAAGCTAATTCATAAATGAATTCTATATTTATGCTAACGTAATATTAGGATGTATCACACTAATTGACAGGAGACACTGCCTAAACTTAGTTTTTAGAAGTCATTCGATCCCAAGAGCAAAATATTTTTTAACAAAATTGATAATTGCACAATTAATTGTTGAACATTTCAAAATTTACATGTGTATATATTATATGTATGTTATTGATGGGCAGACGCAGCAGCTATATATACATCAAAATGTAAAGGGCACTTAACCTAAACAATGAGATGTTCATTGCAACGCTAGCATTCTTTGGAAAAGTATTTACATGAATTTACAAATGCCCTGGACCTCTCTTGATCCAAAAACAGGTCCAGGGGAAAATAGAAGCTTCGTATTTTGAGAAATGCATGGAACTCGGGCTGATAAAAAACGTTTCATGCATTCATGAATGCTAACTAGGAAGATAATTGGGAACATTCCAGATGTTTATTCCTCTCTCGCCCTCTCTCTCTCTTTGCCCCCCTCCTTTGGGTGCTCCTAGATAACCAAGATGGAACTTGGAAACCTCTTTTCTGAAGCTGTCCCATTGTATATGGTAAGTTACAGTGAACTCAAGACTGATCCCTCCACAAAAGTCCTTTGTCTGGGGACTGCCTCTATAAACTGGGACTCAGTGAATTATGCTCCTTCTAGGAAGCTTTCTTTAGCTGATTATATTTACCTAAGCAAGCATTATTTTCTGTCTTGTTTCCTTCTTTTTCTCAAGCATGATTCAGATCTCAGGAAAACATGAAGAAGATAAGGAAATTGCCATTTAAACAACAAGGTATTTCTGGCTTTGCTTCTCTACTTTGAAAACGATCGAGGTGTTTTTGTAACAAGCATGTGCCAGTTTTTGGAAAATGTTATTTTTCAATAGAATCCACCCCCCTCTCGGTCCTGGGACTGTAGGCTACAAAAGGCATGAAACATCCTGATTTTGACATGTTTTTCTTCTCTGTTGTTTCTGTTCACTTCTGGTTTAATTTAGTTTTATTTCAGTAGTTGGGGGTAGGCAAAAGAGAGATGAAACCAGCCGTTTCCTATTCGTTTTAATTCTAGAATAAGATCTTTATTATTTTTTAAATGAGATGGTGGGGGGAATGGTTTAAGGGCAAAATTACAAACATTTGCATGCAGGGTCCTCTCTTTAAAGAAAACTGGTGGGACCTTTAAGAAAAAAAACTGAGCCACATAAAATGAGAGCAGTAAAGGGCGAATGGCAATAAAGGGACATGGGGATGTGTGTGTGTCCTGTGAGGATGAGACCGTCCCTCTCCTTCCGTGAAAAGCAGCCTTCTTTTCATGGGAAACCAAGCCACTGGGTTATTAGATTCACAATGAGTTCCCCAGATGCAGTTCCCATGAGTAAAGGTTCTCAGGGGAATAAAGAGAACCCTAGAGGCTTCTGTTTGTTTTGTTTTGTTCTTGTTTTAGTAAAGTTCTGAATAGTAATGCTTCCAAGTGCTTCACAAAGCAGAGTGGAGCGCACAGTGCAAAGTCTCTCTTGACTACCGTCCTGCAGTCACCCGTGTCCCTTCTCAGAGTCCACCCCTTCCAGTTTATTCTGGGTGGTGTGATTTCCAGAGATGTGCATGTATCATTAGTAAATATTAATATATGTGCCCCAGCCACCCTGTTTTCTTACAAGGTATCCATCCATACCTTACAGTTTGGGCACATTTTCCCATGGATGGATGACCCATTGATCTTGGCCGCTGTTCCATCTCAATACACAGAGAACTCATCCATCTTTTCCACGGCTGCATACTGTTCCACTGTCAGTGCTCCATAACCTATGTAACCGTTCCCAGCTGATGGGCGTTTAGGTTGCCTTTGATCTTCTGCTGTTACAAACAGTGCTCCCTTGGCTAATCTTGGTTGGACATCATCTCACACATGTGTGAGGAGTTCTACGGGGGCGTCCCTCCCAGGGGAAACGGTAGGTCAAAGCGTTTCTTATTAGCCTGTCGTAGGTGGAGACTTGAGCTGTTCCTGTTCATCACAGGGCTGGTTTTCATGCTTTCTGTTTCACACTATCTTACTACTGAAATTCGGATTACCCAAATCATATGTTAACAAGTTCTCCCTGTAGCTTAAACTTATAAATAAACCATCCCGAAGGATACAGGGTAAAGTGTGACTGTCCCCCTGGACCTCCCCTTCACCACCATTCTCCTTCTCAAAATTAACCACTGTGCGTTTGTATGCGTAGTTCCAGACCTGTCTGTGTCCCCTCATTTCTATCCAGATACATATTCTTAGGAGCATCTTGATAGATGCATGTATAGATACAGACCGATATGTACCTAGATACAACACGCAAACGGGTGTTCCGTGTGTGTCTATAAATGTAGAAGCTTACGGTAGTGCTTGTTAAATTTTTATGTACTAAAGACTCATCTACGGATTTTGTTAAAATGCGGCATGTGATTCAGTGTGTCTGCAGTGAGATCTGAGCTTCCCCGTGTATAACAAGCTCCCAGAGGAGCTGGGTTTGGGTTTCTTTTTGGTTTAGATTTGTTTTGTTTTTTGTAAATGGAATCATATCTACTTATGTTCTGAAACTTGCCTCTTCCTCCCTTGCCGGCTCATTTGGGAAGATAATGTGGATAAGGACTCTTGAACCAGATGAACAGTATGTGCGTCTATCTATCTATCTATCTATCTATCTATCTATCTATCTATCTATCATTAACTTTTAGGAAAGAAAATTCCCTTTCGTTGCTTTTTCCATCTGGAAAGCCTCTGAGACCTTCCCAAACTGATTGCATTGGATTTAAAATATCAGTGGTGATATTAGAAGCAGTTTTGATTTGCTAAGGAAAGTGTGTCCCAAATGACACCAGAATTGTTACTGATCTGTTCATGCTCATATCCTGGCACCAATAGCAAGTCTTTTGAGACTGCAACAGGCGAGAAGAGAGAAGAGGAGTTCCCATCTCGCCGCAGTGGTTAACCAATCCAACTAGGAACCATGAGGTTGCGGGTTCGATCCCTGGCCTTGCTCAGTGGGTTAAAGATCTGGCATTGCTGTGGCTGTGGTGTAGGCCAGAGGCTATAGCTCTGATTAGACCCCTAGCCTGGGAACCTCTATATGCTGTGGGAGTGGCCCTAGAAAAGGAAAAAAGACAAAAAAAAAAAAAGACAGAAGAGAGTAAATACTAGTTTCTTTCTTCTTGTTTTTTGTCTTTTCAGGGCACCCGCAGCATATGGGGGTTCCCAGGCTAGGGATCTAATCAGAGCTGTAGCCACTGGCCTACGCCAGAGC
Organism: Phacochoerus africanus; assembly: GCF_016906955.1. Lineage (NCBI taxonomy): Eukaryota > Metazoa > Chordata > Mammalia > Artiodactyla > Suidae > Phacochoerus > Phacochoerus africanus. Next base: position 10,003,957 of record NC_062546.1, read on the forward strand.
CACAGCAACACAGGATCTGAGCCGCGTCTGCAACCTACACCACAGCTCACGGCAACGCCGGATCCTTAACCCACTGACCAAGGCCAGGGATCGAACCCACAACCTCATGGTTCCTAGTCGGATTCGTTAGCCAATGGGCCGCGACGGGAACACCAGTAAATACTAGTTTCTCAACATAATTCACATCATTGGCCAAAAACCAGTTTCCGTTGGGCATTTTAATTAGCACAGAGAAAACCAAAGAGGACCACAGTTTATTTCACTGAACAGATTTCTATGCCATTTCTCATCTGTGCAAGGGAAGGGTGGATGATTTGAATTGGAGAGGGTCACTGGAAGGTCGCTGTGGGATCTACGGTTGCTCTAGGTGCTTGGCCAGGGACCAGAGATCCCCAGCCCCCTGCTCACCGTCCTGCACGGCATCACCAAATGTCCATACTGCGTCAGGACCTGTCCATGTGCACTTCCACTGATACCACCTCCGTCCCAACCATAGATCAGCAGAAGCTTCCTCACCGGTCCTCCCACCCACTCTTACTCCCTGCAGCGGGTTCTCCACCTGCAGCCAGGGTGAACGAGCCTCAACCCAAACTGAATCCCATGGACAAAGCCCATAAGACCCACAAGACCCACAGATGTGCCCCATTGAGCCTCATACACTGGCTCTTCCCAAGCAGAGCTCCGTCTTCCTCCCCAGCCTCTTCCTCCCTGGTCCCTCCTCCTTGCTCTGCGCCCTTCAGCACCAAGGACTTCAGTTCCTTTTACTCGCCCAGCTCCCTAGAAACCATGCTGTTCCCTCTGCCCAGAACGCTCTTCCTGCCCACTTTCTCCAGTTACCTCATCCTACAGATTTCATCTCAAAGGGATGGTGGAAAGCTAAGCTAGAACCTCTCTCTGAGCCCGGACCAACAGGTAGGATGACGGGGAATGATGGCACTCCGGGGCTTGCCTGGGGTGACAGATTTTTGCCCGGCGCAGCTCTTGACAGGGAGAAAGAGCAGCCCCTGCCTGCATTTCAAGGCTGTATCTTGACTCCTGCCCACACCCAAGGGACTAAGGGTCAACCAGACTCAACCCATCTTAAGCAACCATGTGGAGGGGGGAAGAGCACCCCCTCAGGGGCCACTGGCACTACATCAGGTTCAAATCTCGTCTTGGCCAGTCTTCTTTAACTTGGCAACCTCTCCCAGGTTACACACAAACTGTGGGAAGATGGGAAGTCTGGGAAGATGGTGACAATCGAGGGTCTCACTCCAGAGATTAGCGTGGTCCGTGCATCTATAGCACCCGGCATTGGTAAGCACCCAGGATGGGATGTCCCTTTGTCCGAGCCAGTCCCGAGCCACGCAGGACAGCCTAGGGAAGCTGAGTGAAAAACCAACCAAAGCAAGACTGTGTGAGGTCATTTAGGTAACTCGAAGATGAATGGTGGGCAAAATTTCTGTTTCTCACAGAACCAATGAGCACCAGATACCCAGCCATAAAAATGAGGGCCTGATCATTTGTCCAGTTTCCCTTCCTCCCCTCCTCTCTCCCTCCCTTCCTTCTTTCCTTCTTCCTTCCTTTCTCCCACTTACTATGCTTATTATGCTTTGTTCCCTGCCTAGAACAGTGCCTGGCATGTGTAAGGATGAGGCTGCAGCAAAGCAGGCCCCTTACTTTGTGTGCGCCGGGCACCCTCATTGCCTCGCCCTGGCCCCCACCCTGGCCTGGCACATGGTGGGTGCTCCGTAAATTGTTGTTGAATGAGTGGATCCAGGCGTGTGGAAACAACCAGATCTTTAAGTTATAACCTCCTCTCCCAGGTGTTCTGACCTCAGATTTGAGCGGCCTCGGGCAAACTGGGTGAGTTTCTCTGAGTCTTGCCTCCCAGGAAGCAGACTTTATGATCAGCAAACCATCAGTGATAATAGTGATATTCGTCTTTCCTGGAGCCCTGCATCTCTGTTCTCTGCAGTTCTTTCCAGAACATTCGAAGGAGGTACATTTGCCTTTAATGTGCCAGGACGGTGAAGCAGGTCATGTAGGCAAGTGGGAGAAGAGGGAGGAAGAGAGAGGGGGGAGAGAGAGAGAAAGCTGCTCGACTGCCATTGTTGAAGATAATTTCTGTGTAGATAAGGCGCTAGGAGAGCCGACTTCATCCATGTTTTAATCCTGCTCCAACCTGCTGGCCAGCTAACTTAGTTCTGCAGTTGACCTTTACATCAAAAGCGAGGTTATGCTGTTAGACACCATTGGGACATGTTGCCTTTGCATTCCTAAACGCCTTCCTGTGTTTCCTATCTTTTATTGTAAAAATTTTTGGCGTCGCGTTTTATAAAAACGTTGAAATTTATCTCCATAGAAGATTATTTTTAAATAAATCAAATAGTTGAAAAGGTGGTACAGTCACCCGATCCCAAAGCTAGGAAGAACAGGGACAAGGAAAAGACGCCCCCAACCCTCGTCACTTCTCCACCCAGGTCCCGCTCCATCATTTCTGACAGATTTTTGTGGAATATCTGTGCGCAGGTTTAGATATGGAATCTTACTGCCCCTGTTTCTCTTACACATGATAGTGTGTTGTGTACATTTTCTTCCCCTGCAGCTTGCTTTTAGCCTCCTTTTTTTTCTCTTCTGTTCTTGCAGGGCCTCACCCGCAGCATATGGAAGTTCTCAGGCTTGAGGTCCAATCGGAGCTGTAGCCACCAGCCTACACCACAGCCACAGCAATGTGGGATCCGAGCCACATCTGAGACCTACACCACAGCTCACAGCAGTGCCGGATCCTTAACCCACTGAGGATTAAGGATACTAGTCCTCATGGATACTAGTCGGGTTCGTTAACCACTGAGCCACATGGATACTAGTCGGGTTCATTAGCCACTGAGCCACAGCAGGAATTCCTGACAAGAATTTTTTTAAAGTGCTAAAGTTATAAAAAACGGGGAAAGATGAAGGAACTGTCGGAGATGCAAGGTGGGATCCTGAAACAGAAAGAACAAAACCGCTGATGGGAAAACGGTTGACATTTTTAAATAGTCCAGAGTTTAGTTAATAGTGTTTACTAAAGATTTGCTTCGGTTTTGGTTTGGGGTTTTTTGTTTTTTGTTTTTGTTTTTTTTTTTTTGGCCAGGCCCACTGGCATGTGGATGCTCCAAAGCCAGAGACTGAACCTGTGCCACCACAGTGACCCAAGCTGATGTAGTTACAAGACCGGATCCTTAACCTGCTGAGCCATCAGAGAACTCCAATTCCCTACTTTTGATAATTACAAGATGGTTACATAAGACGTGAAAATTAACAGAAGAGAAAGCGGTGAAAGATATAAAGGAATCTTTGTAATACTTTGTAAAACATTATTTATATCAATTAAACATACTCAAAACAATCCTGTATAGGTGTTCCTGTGGCAGAGCAGTGGGTTAAGAATCCGACTAAAGGAGTTCCCGTTGTGGCTCAGTGGTTAACGAATCCGACTAGGAACCATGAGGTTGCAGGTTCGATCCCTGGCCTTGCTCAGTGGGTTAAGGATCTGGCGTTGCCGTGAGCTATGGTGTAGGTCGCAGACGCGGCTCGGATCCCGAGTTGCTGTGGCTCTGGCGTAGGCTGGTAGCTACAGCTGTGATTAGACCCCTAGCCTGGGAACCTCCACGTGCTGCATGAGCGGCCCTAGAAAAGGCAAAAAGACCAAAAAAAAAAAAAAAGAGAGAGAGAGAGAGAGAATCTGACTAAAGAAGCAGCTTGGGTCACTGTGAAGAAGGCACAAGTTCATTCCCAGCCTGGCCCAGTGGATTAAAGGATCCAGTATTGCTGCCACTGCAGTACAGATTACAGCTGTGGCTCGGATTCAATCCCTGGCCCGGGAAATTCCATATGCCATGGTGCAGCCATAAATATATATATATATATATACACACACACACACACATATTTTTATATATGCATGTATATACACATTTATGTATATTTGAGGATATACCACATACATAGGAGATATAGGGAGTTCCCTTGTAGCGAAGCAGGTTAAGGATCTGGCATTATCACTGCTGTGACTCAGGTCACTGATGTGCCACAGGTTTGATCCCTGACCTGAGAACTTGCGCATGCCTCCAGCATGCCCTAAATAAATAAACAAATAAATAAAGACATAGATAGTAGATTGGAATAACTCATTTTCAATGCGTAAACGTGGCTGTACATGACAGAGGAGGAAATGGAATTGGAGATGGAGATGAAAGGGAAAATTGTAAGAAAAAAAATTGGGGGGGGATGTGCCATGTGGAAATTCATGGGCCAGGGATTGAACCCAGGCCACATCAGTGACAACACCAGATCCTTATCCTGCTAGGCCACCAGGGAACTTTAAATTGCCTTGTAAAGGGCATCAATATTCTACTCCTGTATATTGATCCTGTGGATATACTTACATATGCATGAAATTATAAACACACATGCATATATACAAAATTATACCCACATTGTCCTACACCCACCAACCCAGAGCATTGCTTATAATCACAAAATACTAGAAACAATTCTCAGGTGTAGGTAAAGGGTTAACCACTGTTCATCCATATGGTGAAATACTATACAGCCATTAAAAAGAATGACATAGATCTTTAGGTGGGGCTATGGAATAAACTCCAAAATACATTGTTAAACAACAACAACCACAAAGAAAGAAGCAAGACAATGTATGAACAGAATGGCATCTGTGTGCACATATGCATGTTATTGCCTGTGTGTGAACTCTCACTTTAGAGAGAGACACAGAGAAACTGATCCCAGAGGGGCCTGGGGCAGAGAGAATGGAGTGGCTGGGAGAGAGGCAAAGGGAGAGAGAGAGAGAGGGAGTCCTTCTTTCCCTGTTACACCCTTTTAAGCCTTGTAAATTTGCTAACACATTCATCCGTTGACTACATAAACAATAAATTTGAGAAGCATCTTGCACAGACCAATGATGAAAGCCGGAGCGGAAGCACGTGATTCGTGCCACTGTGTGCCCTGGATTCCTCAGAATAAATCCAAAGGCTCAGGGACAACGTGCAGATGATGCTAGTCGGGGTGCATTTTCTTTCCTTCAGTTGAGCATCCTTGGAAAAGCTCAGACTCTGGACCCCAGCTTCTGCTCCAGGTAGCTTGGGACCTTCCGCAGGTCATCACGCTTTTGTGCCCCAGTTTCCAGATCTGTGCAATGGAGACCATAGCGTAACCTTCCCCGTAGGGGTATCAGGAGGCTGAAATGAGATTGTGCACACGGAGCTTTTAGAACTGGCCTGGCATCGAGCACCCTCCTAATGGTGCCACCTCTTCATGGTTTTTTGCCACCTCTCTGTGTTTTGCCAGAGATGACTTCAGGAATCCAAAGCCCTGAGCATTAGGAGAAAGAAAAAAATAGGCTTAATTCCAGAGATTGTTCAAGAATCTGCTGGTGGCGGGGCTGCCCTTGGCTCCCTCCCGCTCTTGTCTCCACCTTCTTTAAATAAAGAACTGAAGACTGGTTTTCTGCCTGAGGCCATGGGGCCAGGGCAAAGCTGGGCCATTTATTCTCTCTCTTTCAGCCTGTTCCTGTGTTTATACTACCCTGTTTAGTTTAATGCACATCCCAAGATTACCCCTAATACACATCCTCAGAAATGTTTATGGAAATTCTTTATAAGCAAACGGCTTTATTTCCCTTGAGTAGCTCCAGATACAAAGCAGCGGTCACTTTTTTTTATTGACAGGCTTAAACACCTCGCAATGCTCCCGGCCCCCCACTCCAAGTGGATCTGTTACTCCAGCCCACCCACGCATTACATTGTGGGATCCTGCAGTTATAAGGAGCCAAGGCTTGTCCGTTCTAGATCCTGCCTGGCTTCCCAGCCCTAGCCTTCTTTCCAAAGCAAGAATGCTGGCAGCTCTTTCAGACAGCTGGTTCTTTCCTTTGCTGGTGGTTTTGTTCAGGTAGGGGAAAGAGAAGCCAGAAGGGCAGGGCCTGTCATCTTGTGCTATTCTGGACCCTGGAGATGCAGTCGTGAGCAAAGGCGTTCTTAGCGATTAGACAACAGAGCAATTGCATTCTGATGACAGAGGCAGACCATAAATAAACAAGTACATAAATATGGTAACTCCTGAGGGTGGTAAGTGCTATGAGGACAAGGCTATAAAACAATACCATTAAATTGAGGGAGCAGGAGAGCCAACATAACCAGGAAAAGATGGCCAAGGAAGACCAACCCCTATGAAGGGGTCATATTTGAACAGAAACCCGAACAAAGTGGAAAGAAGCCAGAGCGCTAGGAAGGGCATTCCAGGTGAAGGGAACAGCAGTGCAAAGGCCCTGCAGCTGAATCTATTTGTTCCATTAGAGGAAGACCAAGAAGAAGGCCTGTGTGGCTGGAGTGGCAAGTCACATGGGAGAAGAAGGCTGAGACCAGCTCACCAGGGCCTGGGAAGCCAGAGCAAAGCATTACAGATTTCGTTGTAATGTTAGTGGGAAATCATGAAGAGTTTTAAGAAGGGAAAGACATGATGTGATCCATGTTTTTAAAAGATCTCTTTGGGAAGTTCCCCCTGTGACTCAGCAGCTTAAGAACCCAGCTAGTCTCCATCAGGATGTGGGTTCGATCCCTGGCCTCACTCATTGGGTTAAGGATCTGGCATTGCCATGAGCTGTGGTGTAGGTTGCACATGCGGCTCGGATCTGGCTGTGGCATCTGCAGCTCCGATTCAACCCCTAGCCTGGGGATTTCCTTATGCTGCAGGTGTGGCCATAAAAAGAAAAGAAAAAAGAAAAAGAAACAAAGAAAGAAAGACTTATTCAGCTCCTATACAGAGGATGAGCTGTAGAGGACAAAGCTTAGTGTTTAAGACATTGTCCAAGAGAGGATGACGGCACCTTGTTTTGGGATCTAACTGGGAGAGATGAAGGGAGGGGATGGACTCGGAATAAGAAGTGTCCTTGGAAGGATGGCCACCAGGCTTGCTGATGGAGTGAAATGCAGATGATAAGAGGAGTCGGGGATGGCTTGAGCAACTGGGTTGTCAGGGTGCCCTTTTCCCTGTGCATGAGGTTGGAAACGAAGAAAATCTGAGATTCTTGAAGACATCCAAATGGCCACAGCAGGAGTTCCCATCGTGGCTCAGCAGAAACAAATCTGACTAGTATCCAAGAGGACCCAGGTTCGATCCCTGGCCTCGCTCAGTGGGTTAAGGAGCCGGCGTTGCCATGAGCTCTGGTGTAGGTTGCAGACACGGCTCGGATCTGGCGTTGGTGTGGCTGTGGTGTAGGCCAGCGGCTACAGCTCCGATTCAACCCCTAGCCTGGGAACTTCCATATGCCACAGGTGCGGCCATAAAAAAGGCGGAAAAAAAAAAAGAATCCGATGTTAATAGGTGAATCCATTTCAGGGTTCCAGCAAGCACTGGAAGGCGCACTCCAGCAGGTAACTGAGGAGAGTCTGAGGAAGGGGGTATTTACACAGGTGTACAGAAACCAGTAGGGCTGGGAAAACTAGGAGAGGACCATCCCACAGGAGCTGTGCCTTCAGTAGGGGGACACAGCCACTGCCGAACCTCCCCTCTCCAGCCCCTGCTCCCTACGGGCTGAAGCTAAAAAAACGCCAGATGTCACAGGAGCCAGAGAATACAGTCCCCAAAGGCCAGCCTCCTGAACACAGAGCGGGAACAAGAAAAGAGAAAGGGAAATATTCCACCCACGCAGGATGCCCGCAGAGCTGACACTGGCGAGCCCACAGACCCCATCTCTTGAAAAATCTTCCTATCCCGGCTGGTTATTTATGTTGCTACCCTTTTGCAAGAACCACATAAAATATTTTACATGCTTTTAAAACTCATAAATGTAATGAAACCAAGATGTTTCAGCAAATGTGCTTGACAGACAAATCCTGCAGAAGATCTACCCTTAGCTGACGTCAGGACCAAAGGCATATCTCATGACCCGCAGAGCATCTGACATGGAAGCCAATAAATTCATCCCCTGACCTGCTCAGCCCCCAAGATGCCCAAGCTGTCATTGGATCCTGAGAATGTATCTATTCTTTCGTTCACTTCCTGCCGTCCCATCTCTTATAAGTAATTAGTGCTCCTTAGAAAACGGAGTTTAGCCGGTTGGAGATGCATCAGCGAAGACAGATTCCTGCACTGTGTTTAGGCATTGTGCCTACAACCTCCAATTCAAGCTGAGACATTCAAGAAATGCATGTGTCTGAAACTCAGACTGATCATCTCTAGGAGCTCAGGGTAAAAATCAGTAAGAGTCTAGTGTATGGAAAGGGTAGCTCACCTGAGTCCACGCCCCAAGTACTCAATGGCATTCATCCTAAGAGATGTATGATGTATATATTATTATCTCCATTTTACAGATGGGTAAGTGAGTCCCAGAGGGAGCTGAACCAACTTAACTGTGGCCACATAGCTGGCAGACAGAGCCAGGAGTCAAATCCATTCAGTCTGATTCCAGAGGATACTCTGAACCTCTGTGCAGTGTGGTCTTGATAAAGGAAAGGTACTTTTGGAAACATAGGGCAGTAGCATGTGTGGACAGCATGGGTTTGGGTACATGATCAATGGGTACCAGCGGTATGTTCTGGACCTCGGTCTTCAGATCTGGAACTCAGGCTGGGTCATGGCCATGCTCAATGGCCACAGCTCGGGGTACCCGCTAGGTGTCTGGCACTATACCAGGCACTGGGCATCCAAGATTGGGTAAAATAGATGTGGCCCCTTCTCAGGTGTCACCTTTAGTCTAGAAGAGCTAGATCTTGGTCAAAGAAAGTCACAAATAAAGCGAAATTATAACTGTGATAAATGCTGGGAGAGCAAATTAACTCACAAATAAAGCAAAATTGTAGCCACGATAAATGTTAGTAGAGAGGGGTCCAGCTCTCCAAGGGCCATGGGTGAAGGAGCCTGGTGAAGTCAGGGGGGAAGGAGAGAAAGGACTAATGACAAAATGCCTACACTAGGGCTCAAGTTTGAGTCATCAACAAGATCAGGGAAGGCAAAGTATTCCCGGCAGGGAGGTGCAAAGGCCCTGTGGTGGGGAGAAGTTCTGAAAGAAACTGGTGGAGACTTGGAAGCAGAAAGAGGGGAGGTCATGAACGTTTGATGAGAGTTGTGACTTTTTTCCCTGGGAGAACAAATTTTTTTTGTTAAACCATAGCAAAGGCATCCTGATCCCATCTGCCGACCTTGAACTTCAGGTTCAAAATCACGACCTTAAGAAGAACTTCATTTATACATGTAAAGGGCTCAGAAGCTTTGACCGAGAACGTATTATCATAATAACTGGTGATATTCGGTCACCTGATAAATTGAGCAAGAAGCTTCCATTCCTCCAGTTTAAATTTTTTTCAGCCACACCCAACAGACCGCGAGCAAAACACTAAAGGAATTTAAAAAATAGAGTGGGAAGGAGAGAGACATAATCTGGAGGATATTGAAATGTAAGCCTCACAAAGATATCTCAGAGACCTGAAATCCTACACAGAGATTGTAATTGTCCCACCTTGGAACACACCTAAAATCCTACCTGCAGGGGCTTCCCTTTGATTTTCTGCCTCAGAAACCAGAATCATTTTAGGGACTGGCTGGAGATCATGCCTTAAAGCCAAGGTTGATGAGTCTGGCTATGGAATGTGGCAGATCTGGGTTCCAATGCAGACGGGGTCTCAGCTGTGGGAACCTCGCAAGGTCACTTTACCTTTCAGTACCTTTGTTTTCTCATCTGTAAAGTGGAGAGAACAGAGAGTTCCCTTCATGGCTCAGAGGTTAACAAACCCAACTAGGAACCATGAGGTTGCAGGTTCGATCCCTGGCCTCGCTCAGTGGGTTAAGGATCCGGCATTACCATGGGAACTCCCAACATCTCTCTCATCTTTAAAAAAAAATTCTCCCTGGCTGTCCATTCCCTCCCAGCTACTGTCCCATCCCTTTCTTCTCCTTAGTAGCCTCATTTATCAAAAGGCCATTGTCACCATATCCTCATTTCCCCTGACGTCGGCCTCCATTCTCCACGGAAAGTGTCATCACGCTTGTCACCAAAAGTGCTCCCAGGCCTCCTAGCCCTTATCTCTAAATGCAATAGGCATTTTCTCCAGCCCTTCCCATCTCCTCTCAGCAGCTTCAAGATACTCACGAGAGGAGTTCCCGTTGTGGCTCCGTGGAAACAAATCTGACTAGCATCCATGAGGACGCAGGGTCAATCCCTGGCCTTGCTCAGTGAGTTAAGGTTCTGGTGTTACCATGAGCTGTGGCGTAGGTTGCAGACGCAGCTCAAATCTGGTGTTCCTGTGGCTGTGGTGTAGGCCAGAGGCTACAGCTCTGATTCAATCTCTAGCCTGGGACCCTCCATATGCCTTGGGTGGGGCCCTAAAAAGACAAAAGAAAAAGATGCTCAGGAGAGTAGAAAAGCCCTGCCTCCTCACAGGAAAGAGCCCCCAGTTAACCGGCACCCACCCCTCTAGGCTCCGCCTCCTTTCTGGGACCACCGCCCCAAAGTACCTTGCGACTTCTCACTAACCACCTCCTCCCCCATTGGTCATCTGCTCCCGCAGTTCTGAAACCATCTATTAGCCAGTGTCTCCCCAAGTTCGATCCCCACCCAAGACTCCTCTTTTAAGCTTCCACAGACTTCTCCCCAAAATCCCATGGAATTCCCTGCTGTGAGCCAAGCCCTGTTCTAAAGGCTGGGATCCAGAAGGGAAGAAACAGTCTCAAATCCCAGCTGCTTTCTAGTGGACGAGACAAATAAATATGTAAAGGCTGCAGTGGGCACGAAAGTCCTCTGCTGCGGAAACAGTAAAGGGCAGGGGATGGGGCCGCCGCTCACTGCTGGGTTGCCCTGGGGGTCTGGGCCCGGCACCCCGTCGGTGTTGGGGAAGCAGCTGTTGAGCAGAGGATCAAAGCTGCGAAGCCCACACTAAGGAGGGGGATGCTGATCAATCAAAATATGGACTGAGTGGATAAATATTTTGCAGAAGTGGGAGTTCCCGTCGTGGCTCAATGGAAACGAACATGACTAGTATCCATGAGGAGGCAGGTTCGATCCCTGGCCTCGCTCAGTGGGTTAGGGATCCAGCAATGCCACGAGCTGTGGTGTAGGTCACAGATGCGGCTCAGATCCTGACTTGCTGTGGCTGTGGTGTAGGCTGGCAGCTGTAGCTCTGATTCAACCCCTAGCCTGGGAACCTCCATATGCTGCAGGCACGGCCCTAAAAAGCAAAATAATAATAATAATAATAAATATTCTACAAATGTTTATTAAAATAGTTGCTCTTTGGGGTGATGACATTTATCATGGTCGCTCCAAGTGCTTAGTTTCGTCTCCCCGAGTGGTGGCATGTCTGCCATGTATGTGGGCTCCTTGGCTCCTGTGAAGAGTTCTTTCCGTCTGGGCAAGGTAAGCGTTACTAGTCTCAGAGTCAGTGGCCTCTGGGAAGGACCAGGGCTTGGGGAGGACTCGTTGAAGCAGGAGGGGAGCAGTGCTGTAGGGCAACAGGGCTGAGGTGCAGAAGAACCCAGAACTGGCAGCTGTTGTCATATTTCACATCCCCATGGGCCATCTAGAGCAGGGGGGTCTCGGAGTTCCCATTGTGGCTCAGCAGAAAGGAATCTGACTCGCATCCATGAGGACGCAGGTTCAATCCCTAAACTCACTCAGTGGGTTAAGGATCCGGCATTGCCGTGAGCTGTGGTGTAGGTGGAAGATGCTGCTCGGATCTGGCATTGCTCTGGCTGCAGCGTAGGTTGGCAGCTACAGCTCCGATTCGACCCCAGCCTGAGAGCCTCCATATGCCGTGGGTGCGGCCCTAAAAGACAAAAAAAAAAAAAAATAGAGCAGGGTGTCTCAACCAGGAGCAATTCTGCCTTCCTCTCCGGCAAACACATAGCAACACCTGGAGACACTGTTATTTGTCCTGCTGAAGGGAGGGGGCGCTCCTGGCATCTAGTGGACAGAGTCCAGAGAGTCTGCTAAACACCCCCTGAGGCACGGGCAGCCCCCCCACATCGTGATCCAGCCCTGATTTGTCAATAGTGCTAAGCATCGGAAAGCCTGCTTAGGAGTCTGGATGCAGGACAGTGGGAGCTGGGCCAGAGCCTTTGAGAATCCAAGGAGAGCTTCTTCCCAGGAAAATGCACCAAATTTGGGCAACACGGTCACGGTCAAGAAGCTTAGTCGCGCAGGGAACCGACGTCGGAACACAAAGCTGAGATTCTGAGCCCCTGGTTTCACCGAGAGCCTCATTTACACAAGCGATGGTGGTATTCTTGGCAATGATGTGGCAATTAAAAAAAAAAAAAAAAAAGCAGCTGTTCATGTTTTCCTGAAAACAGACCGATTCATTTCAACATGGATGATTCCAGTGAGAGCTGGGGGCCAAAAAACAAAAGGAAAAGGGAGTTCCTGCCATGGCACACTGGGTTAAGCCTCCGACTGCAGCAGCTCGGGTCCCTGTGGAGGTACAGGTTCGATCCCTGGCCCAGCACAGTGGGTTGAAGGATCTGATGTTGCCTCAGCTGCAACACGGGTGGCCTGGGAATTTCCATATGCTGCAGGTATGGCCATAAAATAAAATAAAATAAACTATTTCAAAAAAGAAAAGGAAAAGAAAAAGGGGAAAATTGGTATAGAAGAAATGATTACAAATAATGCAAGAAAGACCAGTCTCAAAGGAGACCGGTCCCAGCCAGCCTGCAACCTTTCTCGAACCTTGACACAAAGATAACTCCACCTGGGGCCACTTCCTTGGCCGAGGTGGGACTGCATATTCCCGTGCTGGGCGTTGTCCAAGGACAGCGGCCTCCTTTCTGATCTTCAGCCTGTGCAAGCTCATTCCTGCCTCAGGGCCTTTGCTGTTTTTAGAACATTCTTCCTGCAGCTCATCAGGTCTGGACCCAGAGTGGTCACCCATGAACTTCTCAACTCAGCGCCGGGCCTCCGTCTCCGGTCACTCTAATTATCTTACCCTTCTCAACTCACATAACAACCCGCACGGATTTGTGTGTCTGTGCATCGGTGACTTGTCTCCTGTCTGGGACGGGAGCACCCCAAGACAGGCCCTTCTTTGCTGAATCATGGGGCCTTGCACCTTGCCTGCACAGGGGTTTCATGAAGATGCATAGAGACGACCTGCCGGCAGACGAGCTGATAGAAAGCCTGGGTCGGTGGCTTCCGACGGGTGTGCCCTGAGACAGGCCACAGCCATTCCCATCCTTGGTTCTGCATCTGCAAAATGGGAACAATAATACCTCTTTCTCGGAATTGTGAGCAGAATATGTCAGGGCCTCAGCATCTCGTCTCTAATTTAGTTGGGACCTGTTAAATACTGGTCTTTCCTGATGAACGCTTCTCAGAGGAACAGCCTTCCAGAATCTTTTTCCCCACCCCCACCCCCATCACACCCAGTTCATTTCTACGCCCTATAAAAATATCCCAGAGGTACACAGGGCTTTCTGCATAGCTATGGAATTTTCGGTCAGGGGTCAGATACGGAAGACAATGGTGGATTGGCTTAGATTCAGTTAGCTTCTCCGGGTTTATGCTGACCGAATCAACTCTCACCTCCGACATTTCTGAAACCAAACTGGCTTCTGCTCCTCCCTGTCTTGATGTGTCTCTGTCGTGCTGAGAGATGCTATCAAGGCCCCCCCACCCCATGCTAGCCTCCTTCACTGCTCCCAGCCCCTCACTCATGCCTTCACTCACTCATTTCACATCTAGAGACACCGCTTCTGACATGCCTTCCAGGCAGCTTGTCTGAAGTCCTGTGAATGAGGTGCTGATGAGGAGACTAAGAGCATCAACAATAAGGACTAACGTGGCTCAGTATTTCCTCCACGAGAAAGATGTGAATAGAATCCAGAGCTTGGCAAGCAATGTCTCATAAAGGACCAGATAGAATTTTTTTTTTTCTTGGATAGTCATCGTTTTATTAACTTTTAAAATGATTAAAAACATTTTTTTTTCCATTATCAGACATACTTTAGAGAGTTCCTTGGTGGCCCAGCAGTTAAAGGATCTGGTGGTGTCACCCGGAGCACCTCAGGTCACTGCTATGGCGAGGGTTCAATCCCTGGCCCGGGAACTTCCATGTGCCATGGGCACAGCCAAAGAAAACAAAAAGATGTTTAGGTTTTGGGAACTGAGAGGCAAACCTGAGGATAATAAGTGTTTGAGGCAAACACACGAGAGAAAATAAATTTTCTATTGACAAACTTCAAAATATAATAACAATACTTGATTGTAGTTTTTTTCAATATAGGTCTATGAATAAGAAAAATGCAATTCCTTTGGAGGCTAACATTTTGCTTGCTTGGAGTTTAAAGTAAATGTTCTGGGAGTTCCCCAGTGGCTCAGAGGGTTAAGGACCTGGTGTTGTCACTGCTGTGGCTCGGGTTCAGTCCCTGGCCAGGGCACTTCCGCATGTCATGGGCACAGCCAAAAAATAAAAAAATAAAGTAAAAATTTTGTATCCTCAAGGCGATGGCGAATGGCCCCCTGCACAGCCCGTTGTTAGTCCACAGGTCACGCAAAACCAAACAGCAGGCTGGGTTTGGGCTTCGGTCTGTGGTTTGCTGACGCCTTATAAAGTCCTGAGGAGTTTGCTTAGTTCTGAAATTTGGCCTGAAGTTCCCATCGTGGCTCCGTGGGTAATGAACCTGACTAGGAACCATGAGGTTGTGGGTTCGATCCCTGGCCTTGCTCAGTGGGTTAAGGATCTGGCATTGCTGTGAGCTGTGATGTAGGTCTCAAACTCGGCTCAGATCTGGTGTTGCTGTGGCTCTGATGTAGGCCAGTAGTTACAGCTCCGGTTGGACCCCTAGGCTGGGAACCTCCATATGCCACGGGTTTGGCCTTAAAAAGTCCAAAAAAAAAAAAAAGAAAATTAAAAACGAAAGTTGGCCTATGCCTGTGAGACCTTGGGCAAGTCATTTACCTTCCTGTACCTCAATGTGCTCCCCTGGAAAATAGGTATGATAGGAGTCGTAACTGCCCATGGGGTGAATGATGAAATACATGCCCAGTGGTTAGGGCGGTGGTTCGGACAGTGCCCGGCCCTAAATAACTGAGTCCCTAAACCCAGGCGCTTCTCGCCCCACTCTCCAGCCCCATCCTTCCCCAGGGCCTTCCGATCCTTCGTGGCAAGAATCTCCTTTATCTTCACCCTTTTCTTGAAATATCCCTGTGTCATTTTGCTCTGCCTGACCCTGGGTTCTCCCAGGGGACACAGCCTCCCCTCCAGCCCCCACAGGGGGTGGCTCTTTCCTTCTGACACCCCGTCCCCCTGCAGCTCATTGCCTCTCCTCTCCTCAAACCATTCAGGATTCCCTATCCACAGCCCCGCCTCACAGCATCCTCTGCAGACCCCAGAGCCCCTGCTGCTCAGCTTTTGAAGATTTTGTTACCTGACTCAGGATTTCACTCACCTGCAATGCTTCCTGACAGTTTCCATATCTATGGAGAACCTTTTGATTCCCAGCTGCTCCCTTCCTGGCCCGCCCCTCCGGTGGGGATCTGGTCCACACCCCCGCCCGAGCTCAGACTCTCCTCATTGCCACTAACCACATCTCCTCCAGCAGCTCAAGAGCAAGCATCTCTCTCTCCAACCATCACTTGGTACTCTTCTAGCTCCTCGGGCCCCCGAGTCCATAACCTCCCCATTGACTGCCTCTCATTTCCCTTCCCTACACCTGCTTCCCCTGCTATGAGGCTCGGGTTCTCTGGACCATCATGATACCCTTCACCTTGACCCCGGATGCCCCTGCTCTCTTTGTGGACTTGCTTGGCTAAAACCCCGTTCTCAGGGAATCCAGCCCTTTGCCCATTCTGCACCTGTATGGGAACAGCTAAAGAAGGCTGGGAAATCTCACAACCAAGGACGGGCTTCTCAGACACCCGCCACCGTCCAGTGGCCACCCGCCCCAGCTCCCTCTCCCAGGCACCTCCGTCTCTCGTGGAAGCTCTACCCCTCTTTTCTCTCCTCCGACTCACCGCTCGCTTCCCTCCTGCCCCTTGTTTCTCGTCTCCGTGACATGGAGTCTGTCGGTGGAGGACGTCCCCTCATTCCCAAGTTCAATCAGCCCACTTCTCCTGACCCAAATATTCTCCCTCTCCGCGGTTATGGGCCAACTCCATGGTCCCATATCCTAAGCCAGCACCTTAGCCTTCCCCACCTTCCAAGATCACTGCTCTGTAATTTTTCCTTTCTCTCCTGTTCCCATTATCGAGGACGCCTCTTCCCCTGGTCATCCAACACCTGCTGTAATATCTCGCTTAAACTCACATTCGCTCTGAAGCTCTGCCACACACACCCCCCACCCCCCACTCCCCCGTTCACCAGGAAACATCTTCCAAAGGGTTCACTCTACTCACCACCTCCCCCCACTTCTTTCCAACCCTTTCCCATCAGCTTTTGCCCCTGGGCCTTCTTGGAGTCTCTCTTGGTGACTGGCCGTCTCTGTGTTGCCCAGGCCAGCCAGCAGCTTTTTAGAGCCTCACCCATGACATATGGAGGTTCAGAGCTGTAGCTGCTGGTCTACACCACAGCCACAGCAACATAGGATCCGAGCTGCATCTGCGACCTACACCACAGCTCACGGCAACGTCGGATCCTTAAGCCACTGAGCGAGGCCAGGGCTCATGGATGCTAGTCAGGTTTGTTAACCGCTGAGCCATGACAGGAACTCCTCAACTTCCCCCTTTTAAACCCCAAAGTTCCGCAGGCTTCATCTTCGCCCTTGTTCCTGCCTCTCCCGTCACTGCCTACATGATCACAACCAGTCCCAAGGCGTCAAGGACGATCTTACCCATGCTGATGTCTCAGTGGCCTGGGCCTCACCCCTGAACTCCAGACAGCTCTATCCAAGTCCTGGTTTAATCTTTCCACCTGAATCTACAAATGGCGTGTCCATTGTAACAAGTGCCGAGTGAACAATGAACACCCCTCCCCCCAACACACACACACACACACACGCACGCACGCACGCACGCACACGCCATGTTGACGTCCTCCAGACTTCCCTATTTCTGTACACGGCACTTGTTTCCACCCAGGTGTTCAGGTTAAAAAAATCTAGGAGTCATTGGAGTTCCCGTTGTGGCTCAGTAGTAACAAACCTGACCGGTATCCATGAGGATGCAGTTTTGATCCCTGGCCCCCCTCAGTGGGTTAAGGATCCGTCGTTGCCATGAGCTGTGGTGGAGGTCACAGACGCAGCTCAGATCTGGCATTGCTGTAGCTGTGGTGTAGGCTGGCAGCTGTAGCTCAGATTCAACCCCTAGCTTGGGAACGTCCATATGCTGCACGTGTGGCCCTAAAATGAAAAAAAATAAAAAATAAAAATAGAATTACCATATGGTCCAGCAATTCCACTTCTGGGTATATACCGCTAAGACTTGAAAGCCCAGGTTTTTTTGTTTTGTTTTTGTTTTTGTTTTGGCCACCGCATGGCATATGGAGTTCCCGGGCCAGGGATCAGATCAGAAGAGATATTTATATACCCACATTCATAGGAGCCTTATTCACAATGGCTAAAGGTGGAAGAAACCCAAATGTTTACTGATAGGTGCATCTATATGCAAAAATGTGATACACGCATACAATAATAATAATAATATCCCCTTAAAAATGAAAGAAATTCGGATCCTTGCTACCCTATGGATGAACCTGGGGATATTATGCTAATTGAAATAAGCCAGTCACAAAAAGACAAATAACTGTATGATCCCACTTGAGTGAAGCACCCAGAGCAATCAAATGCGCAGACAGAAAGTAGATGGAGTTCCCATCGTGGCTCAGTGGTTAACTAACCTGACTAGCATCTATGAGGGTGTGGGTTCAATCCCTGGTCTCCCTCAGTGGGTTAAGGATCCAGCGTGGCAGCCGTGAGCTGTGGTGTAGGTCGCACATGCAGCTCAGACATGGCGTTGCTGTGGCTGTGGTGGAGGCTGGCAGCTGTACCTCCAATTCAACCCCTAGCCTGGGAACCTCCATATGCCGTGGGTGCGGCCCTAAAAAGACAAAAAACAAAGAAAGTAGAAGGTGGTTGCCAGGGCCTGGGTTGAAAGAAAAATGGAGTTGTTATTTGATGGATGTGGAGTTTCAGTTTTGCAAGAGGAAAATAGTGATGGAGATGGACGGGTGGTTGCACATCTGTGTAAGCGCAGTTAATACTGCTGATCTGTGCGATTTACGGTTATGAAGATGCTACATGTTATGTACTTTTTACCACAGGTTTTGTTTGTTTGTCTTTTTGCCATTTCTTGGGCAAACCTCATGGTTCCTAGACGGATTCTTTAACCACTGAGCTGTGACAGGAACTCCTGGTTTTTTTTGGTTTTGTTTTTTGGTTTTGTCTTTTTTTTTACTTTCCTAGGGCCACTCCAGCGGCATGTGGAGGTTCCCAGGCCAGGGGTCCAACCAGAGCTGTAGCCACCAGCCTACGCCAGAGCCACAGCAACTCGGGATCTGAGCTGAGTCTGCAACCTACACCACAGCTCACGGCAACGCCAGATCCTTAACCCACTGAGCAAGGCCAGGGATTGAACCCTCGACCTCATGGTTCCTAGTCGGATTCGTTAACCACTGCGCCATGACAGGAACTCCTTTTTTTTTTTTTTTTTTGATTGGGGAAAAAAAAAACTAGAGTCATGGCACAGGGAACTATATCCAATCACTTGGTGATAGAACATGATGATAGATAATACGAGAAATGGAGTTCCCATTGTGGCTCAGTGGTAACGAACACGACTAGTGTCCATGAGGATGTGGATTTGACCCTTAGCCTTGCTCGGTGGGTTCAGGATCTGGTGTTGCTGCAGGCTGCAATGTCGGTCACAGTCTCGGCTCAGATCTGGTGTTGCTGTGGCTGTGGTGTAGGCTGGCAGTGGCAGCTCCGATTCACCCCCTACCCTGGGAACTTCCATGTGCTGCAGGGGTACCACCCCCCAAATAATAATAATATGAGAAAAAGGATGTATATATACATATGTATATATATGTATGTATGTATATGTATACATAAACAACTGGGTCACTTGGCTAGACAGCAGAAATTGACAGAACATCGTAAATCAACTATAAGAAAAAATATTTTAAAAAAAGAAAAAAACTAGAGTCATGGAAGTTCCCTTGTGGTGGAGCGGGTTAAGGCTCCATCGTTGCGGAAGCTGCGGCACAGGTTCAATCCCTGTCCTGGGAACTTCAATACACTGCAGGTGCAGCCAAAAAAAAAGAAAAGAAGACGCCTACAGTCGAGATCTCGAAGGCCATCCGTGTCGTGTGTTCATTCCCTTCCTTCTCATTCACCCCACTCCAGCCCCAGTGGCCTTTTGAAAGTTCTCCAAACATGTCAAACCCATTCCTGCCGCAGGGCCTTTGCACTGGCCGTTGCCTCTGCCAGGAATGCTCTTCCCACAGACGCTGGTGTGGCTCTCTCGCTCGCCTCCTTCATGTCTCCGCTCACATGTCTTCTTATCAGTGAGGTCTTTCCTCATCACGCCACAAAAAAGCATCCTCTGACGCTCTCTACCCCCGCTTTCACTGTCTCCATAGCATTCACTCCTAGGTGACACATATTAAAGGTATTTGTTTATGCAGTGAGGTGACCAGGGCCCCTTCTGTCATGGAGTGACTGGTCCAGAAGGTGATGCATCCTCCGCTACGCCTCTCACAACTTCATCCCACCCCAGCCCCACACTAGGCAGAGTCCATGTGCCCTAGACCACCGTTTTTGCCTGACCCAATAGTGGTGACGTTCGTTCTTTTTTTGTTGTTTTTTTGGCTGGGCCCTAGGGCATGTGGAAGTTCTCAGGCCAAGGACTGACAAACCTGTGTTACAGCTGCAACCAGAGCCATAGCAGCAACAACGCTAGATCCTTAACCTGCTGAGCCCCAAGGTACCTCCTTTGGGGGTTCATTTTAGACTGTGACCACTTGAGTTCTTCATCTTAAAATTCTCAGCACCCAGGAGTTCCTCTTGTGGCGCAGCGGAAACGAATCCAACTAGGAACCATGAGGTTTTGGGTTCGATCCCTGGCCTCGCTCAGTGGGTTAAGGATCCGGCATTGCCGTGAGCTGTGGTGTAGGTCACAGACACGGCTCAGATCCTGCGTCGCTGTGGCTGTGGTGTAGGCGGCAGGTGTATCTCTGATTCGACCCTTAGCCTGGGAACCTCCACATGCCAAGGGTGTGGCTCTGAAAAGTGAATGAATGAATGAATGAATGGTCCAGGAAACACCTCCTGACCTTCAAAGTATCCTGGATGTTGCAGATCTACTTAATATTCTGAGAAACCTTAGATAAATATTCCTGCTCTAGGAGGAAGGGGGTCCATGTTTCTTGAACACCAACAATCACAGGCCAGAGGCCTTAGGAAAATCATTTCTAATTTTCGAGGTGATGCCCCACGTGGAGATGAGTCTCCCCCTTTCCTGGGGAAGGAAGCAGGTATGGAGAGATTGAGATGCTTGGAGGGAAATCACCAAGGCAAGACCCCCTACCTGGACTTGTCCATGTTGCCACGTTTAAGAAACTGAACTTTGAGGGGCGTGCTCAGACCGGGGGTGGGGGGCTGAAGAAATGGCTCCTCTGTTTACAACACACCCAGTGGGAAGCTGGGTTCACTGTGACAAGGGGCCCAAAACGCATGGCCTATCTATAAGCAAATACCCAACATGGGAAACCAACCAACCAACCGAAAGAAAGGAACTTTCTTGTCACCTGGGGGGCAAAAACGAGATGAATACTTTCTTGTTCCTCCCTGGGCTTAATTAACTCTAGTTCTGTTTCCCAGGCGTTGGGTTCCTTCTCTGTCGGTGACTTGATTTCTTCCTCTTCCTTTATCACCTCCCCCTCGTACTTTGCTTCTTCAGCCTCTGCTTCCTTCTGCTCTTTTTGCTTGTCCCGCTTCCTCTCCCTGTCACGGCTTCATCGCCGTCTGTCTTTGTAGCCACACCAGAGCCAGGTCATTTGTGGATCTGGCAGTCGGAGCGGAGAAAAGAAGTTAAAATCTCTCCACACACTCAGACAAAGACAGGGACATTTTATATTCCCTTTCATGGTCAAAAGATGATCCTTTCACAAAATCCATGTAGGTGTTTATAGACCAGTCATCCTAACAATGCCTCTCCTTTGCTTTGCTCTCCGTGCCAATTAACATTCTTAATTGCCTGGCTCTAGCCATCTCACTTTTTGTGTGGGGGGCAGAGTTCTCTGACAAGTTTATTTTCAGTTGTAATTTATATTGCAATGACAGATAGATATTTATGACAGCCCGCTTTCCCATGTGCTGGGCTTTTAGCTCTTCCAGGTTTGTTATAATAAAGAACGCTCGAAGTAAATTTGCAGAAGTGCCTCCTCAGTGATGTTTTTTAAAAGACAAGTTCAGAAGAGGGACTTTTTGAGGAGGAGGCGGCGGCAGGGTGTGTGTCTGGTAGATAATCAAAAACTGGCAGAGCGCAAGAAAATTTTTAGGAAAGATCGTGGGGGCCAATACAGAGACGTTGAAAGAATGAATCCGCACCGCTACCCATGGGAGGGCTACGGAATGCATTTGGAGCGGAAAAATTGTTCAATCAATTGAACCTTCAACTTGTTTTTGAAAATCTATACATTTCTCCTGTCCAGTTACGAAATATGCGAATGTCCTGATAAGCGTGTTTATGGTTTTACCCTCTCAGCTCGATCACTCACATTTCCGAGGCTCATGTCTTGCACAAGAGCCCATAAAGGAAGAAGGGAGTGTTTTTGGAAAAGCTTCTGAAGGGTTGTGAATGCAAGATTCAGGACGTGCGGTCTTAAGAAAAGAAATCCAAAATTTGCACACCGCTGTGTGAACTGGTAGTTCACTGACATGTCACCTGTCGTAAGAACAACGCAAAAATGTCTATCGGGATGAGTGAACTAAACGAAAGGTTCAGCCACAGTGAAAAATGACAAAACAAAACACATTGACGAAGACTTGTGTTGCGTGAGGCAGAGGAGACTTGGGGTATCCCGTCCAAGGGAAATGAACAGAACCCCCAAAGGTATTTTCCAGTTGATCTCGACGCTATAAAAGTTATGGTAGTCATGGAAGAGACATCAGAGGAAAATTCGCTAGAATGTTATCTTCCATCTGCAGAAGCAGCAGAGAAATTACTCACATTACCCCCACAAGTGAAGATGAGACTGTACAGTCTTTGAGAGAAAAGGCCAGAAAGCGGGGATTTGATTTAGCCCCTCGCCCCCCCACCCCAGGGGGGGTGGGGGTCGGGGGGGAGGTTAACAAGGCACCCCTGGAGAAGATTACAGGGTTTGGGTTTTTTTGTTTTTGAAGTGTAGTTGATGGACAATATTATACAAGTTACAGGTGTACAATGCAGTGATTCACAGTTTTTAAAGGTACCCCCCCCCGTTGTACAGTATGTCCTTGTAGTTTATTTTATTCATAATAGTTTGTACCTCTTAACCCCCTCCTCTTCTATTCCCCCTCCTTCATCCCCTCCCCAACTCGTAACCCCGAGTTTGTTCTCTATAGAAGATAAGAGGATTTGATTGTGATTAGCACTTTGTTTTATTAGAAAGTATTTTACTATTGAAAACAAACAAAAAAAAAAGGATTAGGTAGATGCTAATATGGCCTCGAAATCCTTAGCCGTAAGGACCCATTTCTCAGCTTCAGCCCTGTTGACACTTTGGGTCCTGGGCACTGTAGGATGTTAGCCTGATCCCTGGCCTCTACCCACGACATAACAGTAGCACTCTCACCAAACGTCCCCTGGTGGGGGAGGAGGTAAAATCACCCCCCACTGAGGACCACTGGCTTGGACTCAGGGAATCAACATTCTCTAGAGCCTGTGAGTGCCACAGATTGACCTAAAGACCAGCATGGCTAGGGAGCGGGTCAAGAGACCAAGGGACAGAAAAACCCAGTTCCGTCAACTTTTTCATTCCTAGTCCTTCTCCTCTTCAACAGAAGAAACTGTAGGAGAAATTCTCATTTCTGACAATACAGTCCTGGGTTTTTTTGTTTGTTTGCTTGTTTTGTTTGTTGGCTTTGTCCTTTGCCTTTTTAGGGCCGCACCCACGGCACATGGAGGTTCCTAGGCTAGGGGTCGAATCAGAGCTACAGCTGCCAGCGTACGCCACAGCCACAGCCACACCAGATCTGAGCCACATCTGCGACCTCCACCACAGCTCATGGCAACACTGGATCCTTAGCCCGCTGAGCGAGGCCAGGGATCGAACCCACATCCTCATGGATACTAGACAGGTTCGTTAACCACTGAGTCACAACGGGAATTCCATTTCAGTCCCGTTTTAATGAACTTGCTGGAATAGTTATATGTTTTTTTATTTCTTTTCTTTCTTTCTTTCTTTTTTTTGAATACACAGTGTGGGCGTCAATATATTAGCAGATATATTAATGGGAAAGACTAATTAGAGCTAGAAATTGTTCAATACCAATTTGGGATTGATAAAATGGCAACAAGCAGAGAGATATCAAAAAGGGGGGGGCATATCATCAGTTAAGTGGTGATTATTGCAATTAGCCAGACTTTGCAATTATAAATCATTCCAATGGAAGGGCTTTGGGCCAGGACACTCAGAAAAGTGGACATTTGGCCCCATAATAAAGCACTCCTAGTGAATTACAAGCATGATTTCTGAAGCAATTTTAGCTCAACTTCTAAATCTCTAGATTTGAACAGTTATTTCCAGACATATAAAGCCTTCTCTTTGAGGCAGGCAGATATCAAATCGATGAAAGTCCATAGCCTCCAAGAGGTTGGTCCATGTTGAGAAAAAACCACTCTTTATATTTCCCGAATCCAAACTTAATTTCCCAAATTAAAGCAGCAGCAGCTACCACATCCATTGGTCCCCTTGGCCATTTCCTGGCATGAATAATTAGAGACTCGAAAGGCCAGTACTTTTGCAGTTGCAGACCGTGATCTATGGATGCCAGCCTTGCCAGTTCCGTCTTTTCAAACTTAAGATGCCGGGAATCCCACATAGGAAAAAACAAACAACCCGCACACGCACGTAATTATAGCCCGTTTCAATCATAGGGACAACCAAATGTCTAATCACCTTCTTAAAAACAGCTTCGTTTAGATATGCTCTACATATAAGATTCACTCCTTTTGGTGTTCCCATCATAGCTCAGCAGAAATGAATCTGATTCATATCCATGAGGACACAGTTTCGATCCCTGGCCTCGATCAGTGGGATAAGCTCTGGCATTGCTGTGAGCTGTGGTGTAGGTTGCAGATGTGGTTTGGTTCCCGTGTTGCTTCGGCTGTGGTGTCAGCCGGCAGCTGTAGCTCTGATTTGACCCCTAGCCTGGGAACCTCCATATGTCATGGGTGCAGCCCTAAAAAGACCAAAAAAAAAAAAGAAAAAAGAAATTCACCCTTTGTAAGTGTACACTTCAGCGATTTTTTTTTTTGGTCTTTTTTTTTAGGGCTGCACCCGAGGTACATGGAAGTTCCCAGACTCAGGGTCTAATCGGAGCTGTAGCTGCTGGCCTATACCACAGCCACAGCCACAGCCACAGCAACGCGGGATCCGAGCCGCATCTGCAACCTACACCACAGCTCATGGCAATGCCAGATCCTTAACCCACTGATCGAGGCCAGGGATTGAACCTGTGTCCTCATGGATACAAATCAGATTGATTTCTGCTGAGCCGCGATTGGAACTCCCGCAGCGATTTTTAATAAATGTGCATAGTTGGGCAACCATCACTTTGTAATTGCCTTTTTCCCAATTGTGGTAAAAGACACACAATGTAAAATGTTACCCTCTTCACCATCTTTGAGTGCTCTTCAGTGGTATGAAGAACATTCTCATTATTGTGTAATCTCCAGAACTCTTTCCATCTTGTAAAACTGAAACTCCATACCCATTAAACAGTAACTCCCCACTTCCCCCTCCCCCAGCCCCTGCCAATCACCCTTCTACTTTCTGTGTCTAAGAATTTGACTGGTATCGTACCGTATTTGTCTTTTTGTGATTAGCTTATTTCTCTTAGCAGAATGTCTTCAAGGCTCATCCAGGTGAGTCAGAATTCCTTCCTTCCTTCCGGGTGGTATAGGAGCTACAGCTGCCAGCCTACACCACAGCTCACTACAATGCTGGATCCTTAATCCACGGCCAGGGATTGAACCACCTCCTCATAGATACTAGTTGGGTTCGTTACCGCTGAGCCACAAAGGGCGCTCCTCTTTTTTTTAAAGGCTAAATAATATTCCATTGTATGTACACACCATATTTTGTTTATCCATTCATTTGTGGATGGACTCTTGGGTTGTGTCCACCATTGAGCTACTGTGAGTAATGCTGCTGTGAATATGTGGGTGAAAAAGTATTTCTTGATGCCCCTGCTTTCAATTCTTTGGGATATATAGCCAGAAGTGGAAATGCTGGATCATACAGTAATTCCACGCTTAGATTTTAAAGAAACCGACACACAACTTTCCACAATGGTTGCGCCATTGTACATTTCCAATAAGAGTGATTGCCTTTTAATTTTATTTTTTTATTTTTATTGTTGGGCTGCACCCGCAGCATGCTGAAGTTCCTAGGCTAGGGTTCAAACTCATGCCACAGCAGTGATCTGAGCCATAGCAGTGACAATGCCGTATCTTTAACCCACTGAGCCACCAGGAATCTCCTGTAATTACCTTTCAATACTCTGTTTATAATTAGGCCTCCAAAATCATTCATCCATGATTCATTTTTTCAGGATTACTTATTGTGACTTTTGAGTTCTAATTACGCATGGCCAAGGGCTAGGGACATTGTGGTGAAGGTGTCTGCCCTTGTGGAGCCTGCGGTGTGAAAAACAAGCGATAAATGCATATACAATTCAATCTATAATGCTATAACTACGCTATAAAAGGAAAGAAATGGCTTCTCGAAGACAGACACTAATAGGTGAGATTGTTCTAATTTGGGTGAGAGAAAGCCGGTTTTAGGGAGAAAACTTTGAGACTGGAGGCTTAGTAGAAATCGGCAAGTGAAGAGAGGCAAAGAGTAGAAGGGAAGAAAATTCCTCGCAGAAGAGAGCAGAGGTGGGATTTGGGGGGCGGTGTTGGAAGGTCTGAGCACCCTGGAGACCTGTACCCTTAAGCCAGAAAGATTCCGAGTTCATACCATCAGCCTACGACCGACCATGAGCACCCACAGGCGCTGAATGGAAGCTTCGAGTTTGTTTCCCAGTCCATGAAATGGGAATCAAAAAGGATTTTAACGAGGAGAAACTGGGATTTTGTATCCCAAAGGCCCTTAGACACAGTAAAGCCTCAGTGTTTATAGATTTAGGGGAAGATGTAACCAAGTCAGTTTCCGGCAATTTCTGCCTGGGACAAACAGTGAGAAGAACCGGATTATTCATAAACCCAGTCTCCTAACAAAGGCAATCAAGGAGTTCCCGTCTCGGGCATCGAAGACAATCCAACTAGGAACCATGGGGTTGCAAGTTCGATCCCTGGCCTTGCTCAGTGGGTTAAGGATCCGGCATTGCCACGAGTTGTGGTGTAGGTCACAGACAAGGCTCGGATCTGGCATTGCTTTGGCTGTGGTGTAGGCCGGCAGCAACCCAGCTCCGATTTGATCCTGAGCCTGGGAACCTCCATATGCCGCGAGTGTGGCCTAAAAAGCAAAATAAATAAATATATAAATAAATAAAAATTAAAAATCATTGCAATTCTCCCTAAAAATAAAAAAATTAAAAAAATTTTAGAAAAGGCATTCAAAAGTTTAATACTATCCTTTACAATAATCTTTTTTTTTTTTTTTCTAATGCTGATCCCACCCAGGCGTTTTAGTTGTTTATGGAATATGAATAATCCAAAACTTACCTTGGATTAGGGACTGGCCTTGTGCCCCTCGGGCTTCATTCACCCCTCCCCTTTGTTGTAGCATCTGACCTCACCTCTGGTGTACCAGCTCCTGGCTACGGCTCATAAGTGGGAGGTAGATTCAAAGAGTCAAAACATTTACTGTGTCTTTCTTTTCTTTTCTTTCTTTTTTTTGTTTTTTTGTCTTTTTGCCATTTCTTGGGCCGCTCTTGCAGCAAATGGAGGTTCCCTGGCTAGGGGTCTAATTGGACCTGTAGCCATCGGCCTATGCCAGAGCCACAGCAACATGGGATCTGAGCCTACACCACGGTTCACGGCAACACCGGATCCTTAACCCACTGAGCAAGGCCAGGGATCGAACCCGCAACCTCATGGTTCCTAGTCGGATTTGTTAACCACGGTGCCATGACGGGAACTCCTGTGTCTTTCTTTTCTTGATATAATGTTCGTGGCAAGGTTTTCTTTGAGGAACACTTGACTTTGACTTTATCTGTAGGAGTTATTTCTGCGGACCCCAGATTTTTCAAGACAGGCTTAACATAAGTTTTCTCTTGCCCCAATCTCCGCCTGTTCAGCTGTCTTGCCTAGATTCATCCAGAGCCGGATGACAGGCATTCGGATGTGATAGAAGAATTTTGGAGTCAGACTTAGGGGTTGAACTCATCCGCGTCCTCATTAGGTCCCTTCATGTCCTGAAACCTCAGTTTCTTCTTTTTCAAAATGGACAAAACAGTACTGATCTCTCTTGGTAGATGAAGCAAGAAACTGTGCATTTCATGCCATCTGTGGCTCCTACCAGGGGCTCAATCAATTATTATTATTATCACTTGGAGGCTAAAGAGGCACAGTTTTACTGCCTGGTTATGAGCAGAAATGGCTACCATGTTTTCACTATTACCAACTAAAATAAATACATATAAACAACTATATTTTACCTCAAGTTTTCCTTACACCACTAACATTTCTTGAGCAGTAAACCTGCTGCACATGCATTCAGATGGATAAATTACATCTCCTGCCACACTTCCTTTCATGGGAAAGGTGTTGGGAATATAAGCAGATTAGTGAGCAAGGCAGGCATTAATTGGCTTTTTTACTCAGTATGAGAATTCAAAACGGCTTCCATGCATTATTCAGCCAAATTCTTACCTTTCCAACTTGGCTGTTGACTGTAATTCTATCTTATTTTGGCTTAAGGAACTTAACATAAAACAACACCCAGCTTTTTCAGAGACTCAAAAATTGGAGGTTACCCTCCCTTTCTTCACTAAGTTTTTATTCATGACCATGAATATCAAAAAGATGGTCGAGCTGATTCACTTTCTGCCTTGGGTTGTCCAAACACCCAGGTGAACATATTTATGAGCTTAGCATTCTGTTTTGCTTGCATTCCCAATGAGCTTACAAAAAATTTTTACACACTGGGAACCTGATGAATAACTAATCAAGAAAATGCAATGTACAAATGTGGAGAAGAGTTTATACTTGCACAGTTCCTTACAATAAAGTAAATGCTAAAGAGAGACGCATGCCCAGAGGCACTAGGGAAACACCAATCAAAGACTTGGATGAAGTTTTCACCATTTATTCTACATTTATTGAGTATTTACATCATGCAAGGCAGTTAATAGAATAAAATACATAGAGATTTACTGTAGAGATGTATATAATATATACATATACACAGTACATATATGTATATACATAATACATATTATACGTATACATAATATATATAATGTTACACACACACAATTTTAGAAAATTGCAGGCGTCCGGTGTCAGGGTGATGTAATCACTTTGAACTATACATCTTTTCTATATTAAAGTCCATATTGCAAAAAAATTCCAATGACGATTATTTTAGCAACACCCAGTTACTCCAGCAGTGCCCACTGCTGATTCCATGGGAGATTTAAGAGAATCATCTCTCAGTAATAAAATGATGTTATCAGACATTTATGGCTTGGGGGGGAAAATGCAACCGTTTGTTGTTTCGATATTATCTCTGACTACACTCGCTTTTAATCTGCCTTTTCTATATTTAGTATCCAGTCATTTTAAAATTAAAAAACCAAAAACTAAAAACCAAGGTCTGCACCGTGACAATAAACCAAATCTCGTTAGTACAAATCCTGGAGTTTATCATTTAGCATTTAAAGGAAATATATCGTGGTGAAGGGATAATCTGAAATTTGGAAATTTGGAAGGCCACTTTAAGAGCTGAGATGAGGTGGGAAGGTTGAATATATCAGCATTCACCATTCTTCAAACTCAATTTAAACCTTTCAAAGAAAAAGGAGATGGGAGGGGACATGGGTCAAATCCCAGGTTTTTTCTTCGTTTTTTGTGTGTGTGTGTGTGTGTGTTTTTTTGTTTGTTTGTTTGTTTTGTTGTCGTTTTGTTTTTCAGGGTTTTTTTTGTTTTTTGTTTTTGTTTTAATGTAAAATTTGAGCCAAAATATCCCACTGAAAAGACTTTCCTTCCCGGCTTCCGCGGATATCAACCTTACAAAAGTAATTTTTGGAGCACGCTACCAATTATACTCTTCTAAAACTTTTACGGAAGCTTCTAGTTTTTAGTAAGTACACAATTATTTTTCTTTTTCTCTCCAAGGACTCAAATAGCTGAAGCGAGGATGGGTCCCCCCTCTGATTTCGTCCACGATCCAGCCAATCTGAGCCCGGATGCTAATTAGTTGCGCTCCCCTGATGAACACGCCTTTGTCGCTTGCAGGGCCGGACTACAAAGCCCAGAATGCCTCGCCCCTCCCTGATCAATGAGGGCTTATTTAAATGATCTCTGAGGTCTTGGACCCAGGCCAATCAGCTGTCAGGGCTCATGATAAATCGCAATGCATTATTGATAATAATAATTACTGGGACATGCGCGTTCTGGCCGAAGGGGGGTAAATTTCCCAACTCCAGGAATTTGTGGTGGAGTGGGCAAATAACCGCGGCTCTCCAAGGCTCCCCGATGCTCGCACCATGTCGAGGCGCAAGCAGGCGAAACCCCAACACATCAACTCGGAGGAGGACCAGGGCGAGCAGCAGCCGCAGCAGCCCGCCGCGGAGTTTGCAGATGCGGCCCCAGCGGCTCCGGTGGCCGGGGAGCCGGGTGAGTGGGGCTGGGGGCGCACGCCGGCGCGGGCAGTTTCCCCGACGCTCGCGGGACCCTCGAAGGCGCGGGCTTTGGGGGAGCCGGAGGCTCCTAGCGCAGATTCTGGAGCCAAGATCTGAGGACTCAGTTCCAGGGAGGAGCGGCAGCACCATTCCCCACCCCCGCCCTTGTTAATTTTACGCTTTTATCGCTTCCCCCCTCTTGTGTAAGTTTCACCCCCAGGTCTCTCTATTCTTATTGTAAAACTGACCCCCAGCCTCTCCTCCGTCCTTCTCATTCCTGGAAGGTTCGCTTCTCCTTGTCCTCTGCCCCTCTCTTAATTGGTTCCACTCCCCTCACTGGTAACCTCCCCCCCCCCACTTGTAACCGAGGCTCCCCTCCTCCCTCCCTGGCGCCGCTTTTAAAAGAAAGACCCCGGGGGTCCCCACTCTTTCCTTCACCCATTGGGGGCTTTTCCAGGAAGCTGGGGAAGGGGCGCACCCTTGGAAGACCCCTGGGGGAGGGCGATCTGTTGCACGCGCCCCTCCCGGGACAAGAGGGGGGAGGGGGCGCGACCTCTCCCCACCCGCTGGAGCTGGGGTGCGGGCCACCCGCGCTGCGGAGGGCATTGGAGGGCCCGAGGAGGTAGAGGAGAAGGGCACAGTATTTCCCTTTAAAATTTTTTTTTTTTTTTTTGGTTTTCCTCTTTTCTCCCGGGGCTACGCCGCCTGCCGATCTTCGCTCTAACCTTTCGGGGCCTGACCTCCAGCCATCTTTGATTTCCGACTTCCTAAAAATAACCGCGGCCCGCGGGAGGGGTGCGAGCCCCAGGGGCGGGGGTCGCGGGCGCACGGGCAGCCCCGCTGGGGTGCACGGGTCTGGCGTTTTGCGTTGCTTTTCTAGGGCACCCGGCTTTCCAAAAGCGCGCGGCGGGGCCAGAGGGGAGAGGTCGGGCCAGGGCTGGGCGGTCGCGGCCAGGGCGAGCTCCCGGGGCTGACCCGGCCCACGCTTCCGAGCCGCGCGCCCCGGGGTCGGGAGGAGTTCGGGACCCCTAGACTGGTCGGGAGCAGCCGAGCAAACTCCTCTCTTCCTAGTCATTTCACCCAAGGGGCTTTAGGAGCGAGTCGATTTCCCACTATCTCCCCTCCGTCCCGGCCCGCCAAATTGTCGCCTGATAAGTTTTTAGCGTACGCGTGGGGGGAGGGGGCGTTTTAACCTCCTCTTGGGCCTTGTTGATGACTTCCCTCGCCGCCTGCTTTCTAATTTCCCAACCGGTGATGAGGTGTGCGCGGCAACCCCAGGCAATCCGAGCCACAACTCCTTTGGGGAGACGGTCGCTACTTTTTTGCTACCGTACCCTTTATTTCGCGGAGGGAATGTAGCAAATTTCCTTAATTTTAAATAAGATAATGTATCATCCTTATTTCCTTCCAAATAACATTTTCTTCACGGCAAATTAAAGAGATCGGCCTGACCGAGGGGGCGGCTGTGCGTTTTGGGGCGTCCGATGGTCGGGGCAGCGCGCACCCGAGGTCGGAGGAGTGGACTCTCTTTGTGCCTTGGGAGGGGGTGGGGGGAGAATGGAGAGGCTTCGCTGCCTGGCCCACCTGGAACAAAAGGGTTAACCCTCCGCCCGCCTGCTTCCTCCCGAGAGGAGGGGCGAGCTCCTGGCTCTGACCCCTCCCCTGGTCCTGCTCTGACCTCCCCTTCCCCCTACCCCCTACATTTTGGGTGAGCGCACTTAAGTGGGGCTTTTGGTTGTGGTTGGCACTTAAGGGTAGCTTGTTACGGGGGTTGCTTCTTAACGCAGGCTGGAGTTTGCAGTCAGTTAGCCGGAGCTGGTTGGGATCTCGGCGGGGCAGTGCGCTCCCTCCGCGATTTGGGAGGGGGAGTTGCTATTGATCGCTTGGCTTGGGAGTGGATGGCTGAGTTACGCGCGGGCGCCCCCTGGAGACCCAGCCTGGAACCTCGCCCTTGCTGAGAGGCGGGTCCCCATGCAGGTACCGGCTCACACCTGATGGATGAGAATGGGACGGGCTGGGGCAGGGGGTCGGAGAGCTCTGGCTAGGGAAGGGAGCGCCTGGGGACTTAAATCTGTTGCTTGAGCTATCCCTGACTCTGCCAGGTATTCTTTGCTAAATCTTTGGAGTTCTTGGAAAGAATTCTTCCGGTCCTAGAATGTGTTTGCAGAACCCCCAGTTGCCACCATGGGACAGAAGGTAGTTTTCCCAAACAAGCAGTGAATGCATTTTGCATTTGAGCAGCCTGTGTGTGTGTGTGTGTGTGTGTGTGTGTGTGTGTGTGATTTAAAAAATCCAGTTTAGCCTGGTCTTAAAATTTTTGCAAAGCCAATTAGAGACCCACTTGTAAAGAATGCACGTTTTGAGAGAGGAAAATGAAGTCCAGCGATCAATTAGCAGATCAGAAAAATCTGCAGGTGGTCAGGAGACTCATGCTTCGCAGAGGAAAATTAGCATTTTCTCAAAAGAGTTCAAATGCCTTTTGTGCCAAACTGGATTACAACCGTCAATGATTAAGATTCCCAAATTTCAAATAAACTGCCTAGCCCCAGTTTCTAAACTGCAATGACCTACACTGGCAGTAAGGATTCTGAGAATAGGGCACTTGGGAGCTCTTGTTTTAATTGAGGGAGAGGAAAGTCGTGATAGTAGCATTAGTTAATGTTGCAGGCTGACTTTCTGTTTCCGAGTTTCTGAAAGAGGGGCTGCAACTTGCCCACAGCCCCTTTTGTTCCATTAAAAAGAAATTGCACAAGTCAATGATAGTTGCTTATTCAAGCCTCTGCTGCCTTCCTCAAGGTGGTGGGTGGGGGAGCCATCTTGGGAGGCCGGGATAGAGTTATTGCTTCCTCTTTTTAAATGAAGTTAAGTCTTTTGTAAGGTTTTAGAGTGAGATGTGCATTCCAGTCTGATTGTGTGACTTTCAGCTGTGTAACCTTGAGAACTCTATTTTTGAGCTTTTGGGTTCTCCTTCTACTTTGTGGAGATGAAGGGTCCTGTTTAGATCGTTTGAAGGCTCACTGTGTTGGAAATGTGATCAGTAATTAATTTTGCTCAAAATAACAATGTTTTGGTTTTGATTGTGTCAAGATGGTGCTGAACTGCCAAGTGAAGTAATTCTGCAGTTTTATCTGCCGCCTGCTCTGTGCTGGGGACCTCGGGTACATAATCCATAATTCTCATTTTAGAGTAAACTTCAGCTCCTGGTTGCGGTGACTTGCCCAGGGTTGCCTTGTCCGGTTTGATTTGAGCCTGGCTCTAAATCCAAGACCCTGTGGTGTTTATCAAGGTTTTAGAGGAATTGGTTATGGAATGGGATGTTCTATCAGTTGCTTTGATGAGGGACCCAGGGGTGCTGAGTGTGGTTGGTTTTGAGTTTGATCTCTCCTTCCTTTTAATTTTTGAGAGGTGCCTTTGCGAGCTTTAGATGAAGAGGTCCCGGGGAATAAGTAGGAAATAAAAGCAAAGAATTGGTGTTTGGTGATTTGGGCTTTGCTGCCCTGGGAAAAATGATGGGAAGAGGTTTAAGAAGTTCCCTCTTCATCATTCTTAACCTGTTGTGCTTTCAGTTACTTGAAAAAGCATCTAACTCTTTTAAAAAGCCTCTAAGTCCAGACGAGAACCGCATCTTCCCTAATCACCCCCATCCATTTCTTTCCCAAATTTTGAGTCTGTGCCAGTCTTTGTTCTAGGGAACTCTGGCGAAGGAGGCCGCAAAAGCTGCCGCCTACGTGGAGTTTACAAATGGCTTATAAGATGAGCTCCAGTTGAGGCAAAATGGGACATATCTCTAGAGCGTAAATAGCAGCGCTCACACACCTTGGCGCAAAGAAACTTTGGTTCTTTTCCTTGAATTTGATCCAAGCCTAATTGGAACAACTTTTTTGATACCTTAATTAAGGAGGAACTTAAGACAGCTCAAATTTGCCACCTACAAGTTGCTGAATGCAAATTTAAAACCTTCGAACTGGTTCAGGACGGAAGGGCATCTCAATTTCCTTTTGTTTTTTGGTGGGCAATTATCCTGGGGTGGGGGTAGGGTAGAAGATACTATGTCCTTTAGGTAATCTACTCATTGTAGTTCTTTTAATATAGGAATGGAAAAAAAGAAGATAAGCTTGAGGCATAACGCTTTTCTCGAGATATACAGGTTTGTTTTTTAAGCATTTCCACCACCTCTAGAATTTGATTGGCCTCTAGCCCAGGAGCCTTTCTTCCTATACAATAGTAAGAGTATTTTCTATCCATTTGGCAGTGATTGAATCTAAGACCCCTGCTGGGTTTACTGCATTCTTCCAACTTATTGGATAACTAGATGCTGAGAGATAACATTCCTAAAATTCGGAGTGGGGGTGGGGTGCAAGGATGGGCGATCTAGTTGCTGTGTAATCCCTCTGAACTTTGCTTTTTCCTTTGGGGAAGGGTTAACTTAAGCCTACCGGGCAATTGTTCATAACAGAGTCCTCTTACTCTTTGGCAAATACGCTTTCAGTGTTTGCCAGGGGTGATCTGGATGTAGAAGTACTTTTTACTGCACCAGCAAACAGAGCTCCTGCTGTTTTAAGACTCGAGTGGGATGTTGCCGGTATTGCGGTATTGCTTCGAGGCTACAGAAGAGGCTACAGAAGAGGCGAGTCTGTGTATACAGTGAGGGCAAGCTGGTATTCAGGTTGTAAATCACTCTTGGGAACTGCTGGATCCTTCTGGGGCAGGGAGCTTAACCTTTTTTGTGCCACAGTCCCCCTCCACAGCATGGATTCAAACGCATAAAAATAAAATACACAGTGACACCAAGGAAATAAATTGCACTGGGATACAGTTCGCCAAAAAAATAAAAATAAACCTTTGTGATGTGGTAACGTGCTTCTTTATGAACCCAATAAATAAGATCTTAGCAGTTAGGTAACCAGAATTTCCAGTAATACAACTGCATTAAGAGCATATGAAAATACCTGTTTTCTGTCGATTATGTAGACACAGGTTCTGTGGATACCACTGGAGCGTGTCCCCCCCCCCATTTATAATGGCAAGAAACGTTAACTTTGAAGTCAGCTTCGTAACAAAAATAAGGTTGCCATTTTTTTCCTATCTTGTGCATAGACCCTGCTTTAAAGAATACCTGCTTTAGAACCTGCATTTTCAGTGAGGAGATGTTATCCTTAAGACCGATGAAAATTGTTTTTTGGGGGGGGGGTAGGGGAGCAAAAACATTTATTGATGTTGCAGTGGTTTGTGACCTTAGACCATAGTATATAAATAGATACACAATATATTTGTGATATTAGCATTTGGAGGGGTGATTAGGAAAAAATGCTTTAAAAGCCTTCATAGATAAAATGAAAAAAGAAAAAATTGAGAAACCGCTTTAGAAGAAGCAGTTATAAATTAGAACACTAACTTGAGTGTCCTTCTTGAATGAATAGTACTTAACACACTCCCAGCTCTTGTGTTTTCCAGCCAGCAGTGTGGCACCTTGAGTCAGCTATCTCCATGCTTCAGTCTCCACATTTGCAAATTGGGAACCAAGGCGCTTACTTATGTGGCTACAAAGATAAGCGTGTTAAGGTGTAAGAGTCTGAAGCGTGTGCTTTGTTGCCGTTTGTGGAGGGTGGTAGGTAGTCGTTTTGCCTTGGCCCTTCCTTACAAAGCAGAATGAGCCTTTGTACATAGACTCTTTAATAGATTTCCTGAAGTAAAATGGCTGAGACGAGATGTGTAACATGCTAATTAAAAAGAAACCAAAGTATGAAAGTGTATACACTTTGCAAGCTCCTCTTCCACCCCAGGCCTGTGCACCAAAAAGCAGAGACCAGCCACAGGGTCTCTTATTTCCAAAGTTTCCCATGTACATATTTAAATCTTTATCCCCAAGCACAAATGGAAACATTATATATACATCCTGTTCTCTACATTTTTTTCCTCCTCTTGGAATAAATCTAGGGCGGCTGTCCTATAGAGCAAGCCCGAAAGATGTACTTTATTTTCGTAGGCTACAAAGAAGTCATCTTTTTTCTGTACCCTGATTTATTTAATCAGAACTGCATTGATGGATCAGAGGACATCCGTTTTTGTTTAGACTGTTGGTTAACACGAGCCCTGTATTCCTGGTATCACAAAGTAAATTCCTCGTGAGGAAATTGCTAGGCGGAAGGAGAATGACACAAAAAGATGATGGTGGTGGGTTGTGCTCTGCAGAAATTATATCCCCCATCCAAGTACTAACCAGGCCGGACCCCGCTCAGCTTCCGAGACTGGGTGTCTTCAGGCTGGTATGGTCATAGTCTGAAGTTGTATCTGTTTCTATGTTCCTACCCATAGCCTGGATTTCTTTCTCTCCGGAGAGAAACTTTTTTAAAAAGTTCCACTCTAAAGTTCTCGACACATAATTACCAGAGTTGCTTTTCCGGAAAGACTGTGTTACTTAACTGCCCCCCCCCCCCCCCCCCCCCCCCCCGCGCGCCAAGCACCATTACAAATCTTGGGAAAGGTAGCAAATGGATACTAGCTTAAGGATTCTGGGAGTTAACGAATATTTTAAACTAGGTTCTTTGAAAGATGATCGTTTTGGAGGAGGAGTGGGGCTGGAAGGAAGAAGGTACCTACCTGCTGACTCCATGTCAGCCTCAGAGGTGTCCTGACTTACCCCTCCACCCCACCCCTCAAGCTTTCCTGTCCCTCTGGGGTTTCTGTGGGTGGAAAGAGAGTTGCATTTGCAACAAAAGAAACGTAGTCTGATAGGAAGCGGCTGAAGGAAGAGTTCAAATGGAGGGTCTGGGTCCTGCATGCCTGGGTTTTGGGGTTTGTTTGTTTGTTTGTTTTTTAGGGCTGCAACCTGCGCCATATGGAGGTTCCCAGGCTAGGGGTCTAATCGGAGCTGTTGCTGCCAGCCTACACCACAGCCACGCCGGATCTGGATCCGAGCCGCATCTGAGACCTGCACCACAGCTCATGGCAATGCCAGATCGTCAACCCACTGAGAAAGGGCAGGGACTGAACCCGCAACCCCATGGTTCCTAGTCAGATTGTTTCCACTGCGCCACAACGGGAACCCCCTGCCTGGGTTTTAACATTGGCGCTGCACTTGACCAGATGCACAAACTCGAGAATGTCCTCTGTGCCTCGATGTCCCCTTCTGTTAAGTGTAGTAGGCTCTACCTCATCGAGTTGTTAGTAGCATAATTACTCAGAAGTTATCTATGACTAGAATTTTCATTGTCTTGCCTCGGGCAAGTCACATTACCTGGAGTCTGTTTTTCTCCTCTGTAAGGGGGCTGATGTTTAATGAGATTGCACCAGGGTAGTGTGGCGCTTGGGGCACCTGGAGGCTCTAGTCTGGACTGCAGGAGGCTATCAGGCTGCTCATCTTTTCATCATCAGGCTTTTAGCCCCTGCTTTGCACACAGTAGGAGGTGAGACGGATTGTTAAGAGAGGCTTTAAGTGACTTTTTTTGTTTTCAGCAGCCCAAGTTGTCGGGCTGACCATGGATAAGCCATGGAAATAGAAAAGATGGAGAAACTGACCACTGAAGCACAGTAAATTCATCACATAACTTAACACAGGTTCATGTTTGTATACATTTAATAGAAACCTTGAGGAGTTCCCGTCGAGGCGCAGTGGAAATGAATCTGACTAGGAACCATGAGGTTGCGGATTCGATCCCTGGCTTCTCTCAGCTTCTCTCAGGATCCGGCGTTACCATGAACTGTGGTGTAGGTCACAGACATGGCTCGGATCTGGTGTTGCTGTGGCTGTGGTGTAGGCCAGCAGCTGTAGCTCTGATTGGACCTCCAGCCTGGGAACCTCCATATACTGTGGGTGCGGCCCTAAGAAGACCAAAAAAAAGGGGAGTTCCCGTTGTGGTGCAGTGGTTAACGAATCCGAATAGCAACCATGAGGTTGCGGGTTCGATCCCTGCCCTTGCTCAGTGGGTTAACGATCCGGCGTTGCCGTGAGCTGTGGTGTAGGTCGCAGACGCGGCTCGGATCCCGCGTTGCTGTGGCTCTGGCGTAGACTGGCGGCTACAGCTCCGATTCGACCCCTAGCCCGGGAACCTCCATATGCTGCGGGAGCGGCCCAAGAAATGGCAAAAAGACAAAAAAATAAATAAAAAAAGAAATCTTGAGAGGTAAGCCCACCATATCAAACCTGTTATACTAACTTGATCCTGACCTGTTTTCTTTTCCCTGACCCACCCCTACCCCACGCACCTTGCAAAATTTACAGTTATTACCTAATTTGAAATTAAAAACATTGTCAGCTTAATAAGACCATTTAAAGGAACCCATGTTTTGAAAATCTAGTTGAAAACTAGATCTATCTCAACAGAAACACACTTTTGTTTCAAGACCAACCTTTCTCCCAAAACTTTTGACTGACTCCTCAGTCAAAAAGCCCCATGTGTTGGGAAATACAATCTCAAGAATTTGAGATGCAAAATGGGTTTGTTTGCTTTAAAAAGTGCTCATTTTTACTTTTTTTAAAAACTTCAAAATTTTAAAAATACTTATTTTTTCTTTTTTTGGCCACCGTGTGGCATATGGAGCTACTGGACCAGGGATC
Source organism: Phacochoerus africanus (assembly GCF_016906955.1). Lineage (NCBI taxonomy): Eukaryota > Metazoa > Chordata > Mammalia > Artiodactyla > Suidae > Phacochoerus > Phacochoerus africanus. The sequence continues at coordinate 10,042,472 of NC_062546.1, forward strand.
AGATCCAAAGCCACAGTTGTGATCTAAGCCGCAACTGCAGCAATGCCGAATCCTTGACCCACTGTGCCAGGCCAGCAATCCAACTCACATCCCAGTGCTCCAAAGATGCCACCGATCCTATTGTACCACAGAGCCACAGTGGGAACTCCTACCTTTTTTTTTTTAAATGGCTTCACCGAAGCATATGGAGGTTCCTGGGTGGAGTATCAAACCAGCACTTCCACAGTGACCCAGGCTGCTGCAGTTGGATTATTAACCCACAGCGCCACAGCAGGAACTCCTAAAAAGTGTTAATTTTATTTTAAAAATAAATGGATCCTTCCTGGTATCTTCCTTGCGTATTCGTAACTTCAAATGGGTTTTTGCTTTCCACAAAAATGGCCACATGCTACATAATTTTTATAACTTCCACTTAATTTTTGTCTCCATGTCAGGACATATGGAAATTCTGCATAGTTTGTGCAGTGCTGGTAAACCAAAATTTACCTTTTTTTGTGGCTGTGAACATTTCTGTGGAAATACCCTTCTTTATGGATTTTTGTCTGCCTGTGCAAATGCCCATGGTTTAGATCTGCACACCTGAAGTTGCTGGGTCTGAAGTGTGCTGTATGACTTTTAGTGGTAGGGTGTGCAGGAACTTTTAGGGGAGTTCTCATCGTGGTGCAGTGGAAACGAATCCAGCTAGGAACCATGAGGTTGCAGGTTTCCATTCCTGACCTCTTTCGTTGGGTTAAGGATCTGGCATCGTGAGCTGTGCTGTAGGTCGCAGATGCGACTCAGATCCCACATTACTGTGGCTGTGGTGCAGGCTGGCAGCTGTAGCTCTGATTCGACTCCTAGCCTGGGAACCTCCATTGGCCTCAGATGCAGCCCTAAAAAGAAAAAAATATATATGTATATATATGATAGCCAGGAAATGAGAACAATAAAGGAGCTTAGAGATTCTCCACTTACCAGGACCCAGGCATCTGGCTAAAGCACAGTCCCAAGGTAGGCATTTTAATGTGCAGGCTGACAGACTCAGACTTCGAAAACAAACTTATGGTCACCAAAGGGGACAGATTGAGGGGTGGGATGGACTGGGGGTTGGAGATTGGCGTATGTGGTATAGGGAATGACTGGCCAACACAGTATAGCACAGAGAACTCTACCCAATATTCTGTGATAATCTTGGTGGGAGAAGAATCTGAAACAGAATGGATGTGTGGATGTGTTAACTGAATCGCTTTATTATACAGCGGGAATTATCACAACATTGTAGACAACTATATTTCCATAAAACTTAAAGAAAAAAAACCCAACTCATAAAAATGTGCAAACTAGCACTCACTGTGAAGGGAGTGGGGCCCAATTACAAAAGATGTCCAAGGACCAATCCTTTTTAGGATGCAGCTGCTCAAAATAAGGCTTGTTGGATTTTGTGTTAGTCGTGGAAGTTGCCATTGGAGAGCCAGAAATAAAATCCACCATTCCCGTCCCTTCCTCCTTTCTTCAGCTTCTTTCTTTGTTGAACGGCTTATTAACCCTTTAATGACCTGTTAAGGCATTTCTATAGGTTTTTCGTAATCAGGAAACTTAAGTATTTTTCTTGGACGTGCAATCTTTTTTTTTTTTTTTTGTCTTTTTGCCTTTTCTTGAACCGCTCCTGCGGCATATGGAGGTTCCCGGGCTAGGGGTCGAATCGGAGCTGTAGCCACCAGCCTATGCCAGAGCCACAGCAACTGGGGATCTGAGCTGTGTCTGTGACCTACACCACAGCTCATGGCCACGCCAGATCCTCAACCTACTGAGCAAGGGCAGGGATCGAACTCGCAACCTCATGGCTCCTAGTCGGATTTGTCAACCACTGAGCCATGATGGGAACTCCCCAGTTTTTTCTTATGTGAGAATATTGCTCAGCACATCAGCTTGGTCTCCCTGTCTGCATTCACCTTGTGTGTGGTACCTCCATCGTCCCTCCTCATAATCGCGTTGTTTAAACGAGTGATTTACTGCAGATTTGTTATGGGCCCAGGGTGGATTTGAGCAGCTCAGGAGCGAGTGGGTTTCCAGTGTCATGTCTGTGGATGGCATGCAGTCCAGCGCTGAGTGGGGGTGGGGCAGAGCGCCAAGGGATTGTTTTAATAAATTGCCTGAGTGTCCCTGGGGCAGCCTTAACAAGTTGGCGCAAACTGGATGGCTTAAGACAAATGTATTCTCGCCGTTCTGGAGGCTGGACGGGGCTGGAATGGAGGTGTGGGCAGGGTTGATTCCTTCTGAAGGCTGTGAGGGTGTGTCTGTACCAGGCCTCCTCCTTCCCTTCTATTGGTGTCCAGCCATCCTTGGCTTATAGCCGGTAACTCTGGCCTCATCTTCACACAACCTCCATCTCTCACCTACCTTTCTTCTCTCTTTAAGGACACCAGGAATTGGGCTTGAGACCCACCCTAATGACATTTGCAGAGGACCCCCCCCCTCCTTCCAAAGGTCACATGCTTGGGTGGGCTGGGGTTAGGATTTGACATGGGGGGGGCGGTGGTTGGGATTGGCCTCTCTACCCGAGTGCTTGGATCGTTGACTCTTGGAATGCCTCGTCCCCTTACACAGCCTTCTGCTTGTTGGGACACAGGTCATGAAGGTGTCTGTATTGTGAGTTGTGGTTTTTGCCAAAAAATTGCCCCACATACATCATTTTCTGGATCGAGGTTCTTAGCTGTCTCTCTCCTGTCACAGGTGCATCAATGAACCGCCCGGGGACTGGTGACGAGGTGAGCGCGGACGGAGCGGGGATAAAGAGGCCTCGGCGAGAGGAGACCCACATCTGTGAGAAATGCTGTGCCGAGTTCTTCAGTTTCTCCGAGTTCTTAGACCATAAGAAGAATTGCACTAAGACTCCCCCTGTCCTCATCATGAATGACAGCGAGGGGCCGGTGCCTTCGGAAGACTTCCCCGGGGCTGTGCTGAGCCAGCAGCCACACAGCCCAAGCAGGAAGGACACTCACAGCGAGGAGGGGGGCGGCTCCGGGGACACGAAGGAGAAGCCGGGGACCGAGTCCGTTGTGTACTTGAAGACGGAGGCTGCCCTGCCGCCCACACCCCAGGACATAAGCTATTTACCCAAAGGCAAAGTGGCCAACACCAATGTCACGCTTCAAGCACTACGGGGCACCAAGGTGGCTGTGAACCAGCGGAGTGCGGACGCGCCGCCGGCCCCCCTGCCGGGCGCCAACAGCATCCCCTGGGTCCTGGAGCAGATCCTGTGCCTGCAGCAGCAGCAGCTCCAGCAGATCCAGCTCACCGAGCAGATCCGCGTCCAGGTGAACATGTGGGCCTCGCACGCCCTCCACTCGGGCGTGGCCGGCGCCGATGCCCTCAAGACGCTGGGCAGCCACGTGTCCCAGCAGGTGTCGGCCGCCGTGGCTCTGCTCAGCCAGAAAGCGGGAAGCCCGGGTCTGTCTCTGGACACCTTGAAACCAGCCAAGCTACCTCACACCAACATCCCTCCCGCCGCCAGCTCCGTGTCCCCAGGGCTGACGCCCTTCGCCCTGAAGCCGGATGGGACCCGGGTGCTCCCCGGTGTGCTATCGCGCCTCCCGGGTGCATTGCTACCTCAGGCCCCGGGCTCTGTGCTCTTCCAGAGCCCCTTCTCTGCGGGGGCGTTAGACCCGTCCAGGAAAGGCAAAGGGAAGCCCCCGAGTGTGTCCCCGGTGGATGGCAAACCCAAGGACGAGGCCCTCTACAAGCACAAGTGTAAGTACTGTAGCAAGGTTTTTGGGACTGATAGCTCCTTGCAGATCCACCTCCGCTCCCATACCGGAGAGAGACCCTTTGTGTGCTCTGTCTGCGGCCACCGGTTCACCACCAAGGGCAACCTCAAGGTGCACTTTCATCGACACCCCCAGGTGAAGGCGAACCCCCAGCTTTTTGCTGACTTCCACGACAAGATGACGGCAGGCAACGGCATTCCCTGTGCACTCTCTGGCCCTGTCCCCGTAGATGAACCCGGTCTCTCTTTAGACAGCAAACCTGTCCTTGCGACGGGGACCCCCCATGTAGGGCTACCTCAGAATCTCTCTTCGGGGACTCACCCCAAGGACCTCAAGCAAAACTCGCAGCCCGGGCCTTCTCCAGAAAATGAGGAGGGACCCATCCTGCCCGGAGGGGGGCCGAACCATAATTCCCCCAGGGTTGGTGGCTTCCAAGGGAGTGGGGCACCCGAGCCGGGGTCCGAGACCCTGAAACTGCAGCAGCTGGTGGAGAACATCGACAAGGCTACCACCGACCCCAACGAATGTCTCATTTGCCACCGCGTCTTGAGCTGCCAAAGCTCCCTCAAGATGCATTACCGCACCCACACCGGGGAGAGGCCGTTCCAGTGTAAGATCTGTGGTCGCGCCTTCTCCACCAAAGGCAACCTGAAGACGCACCTAGGGGTCCACCGGACCAACACGTCCATAAAGACACAGCATTCGTGCCCCATCTGCCAGAAGAAGTTTACCAACGCCGTCCTGTTGCAGCAGCATATCCGGATGCACATGGGCGGCCAGATTCCCAACACGCCTCTGCCCGAGAATCCCTGTGACTTTGCGGGTCCTGAGCCGATGGTGGTCAGTGAAAACGGCAGTACCGGCGCCGTCTGTCTGGATGACATGGAAAGCATCGACGTGGATGACGTCTGCGCCCAGGAGGCCCCCAGCAGCTCCTCCAAGGTCGCCGTGCCTCTTCCCGGCGTCCACTCGGCGTCCCCCACTCTGGGGTTGACCATGATGGCTTCCCTAGATGCCCCGGGAAAGGGGGGACTCACTGCCCTTGTCCTGCAGCGACAGAGCAGCCGAGAAAACGGCTCAGTGGAGAGCGATGGCTTGACCAATGACTCTTCATCCTCAGTGATGGGAGACCAGGAGTACCAGAGCCGAAGTCCAGATGTCCTGGAGGCCACCTCCTTCCAGGCAGTCTCTCCGGCCAATAGCCAAGCCGAGAGCATCAAGTCCAAGTCTCCCGATGTTGGCAGCAAAGCGGACAGCTCCGAGCACAGCCGCACTGAGATGGAAGGTGATAGAGCTTTGGATTTAACTTGGGTCCATTCTGGGCACAAGGTCATCCACAGTGAACCTGGGTTGAACTTGACACGTGGAGAGAGTGGTGTATGTGAAATAGCTCTTCCGTAGGGCAGTTGGCCTCTCTGTCTGTACTTGTGGATGGAGGAAGTAATGACGACCTCTGTCCTAGTACTGGCATGCTCTCATTCAGGATGGTTCATGCAGATGGGGTTTGGATAGTGTGCTTATGTTTGGTTGGTTTCTACTTTTTGTGTTGGAGCCATGTGGGGGTATATAGGTAATATTAAGTAAATCCTCCAGGAGAAGAATTCTTGAGAAAATGGGCACTGCTTTTTGGCCATAGTTCCTTGATTCTGAAATCCCACGCCCTAGTGTAAGGTTCACAGATTGATAACTTTTAAGGGAGAGAAGAGAATCGAACCTATTTTAAATAACACGTATAAATTGGAGTTCCCGTCGTGGCGCAGTGGTTAACGAATCCAACTAGGAACCATGAGGTTGCAGGTTTGATCCCTGGCCTTGCTTAGTGGGTTGAGGATCTGGCATTGCTGTGAGCTGTGGTATAGGTCACAGACGCAGCTCGGATCCCGCGTTGCCATGGCTCTGGCATAGGCCGGTGGCTACAGCTCCGATTGGACCCCTAGCCTGGGAACCTCCATATGCCACGGAAAGCAGCCCTAGAAAAGGCAAAAAGACCAAAAAAAAAAAGTATAAATTAAAGGGTGCCTAGGAGTTCCCTGGTGGCTCAGTGGGTTGAGGATCTGGCATTGTCACTGCTGTGGCTCCGGTTGTTGCCATGGCATGGGTTTGATCCCTGGCCTAGAAACTTTTGCAGACCTCAATTGAGGCCAAAAATAAATTTTTGGGATACCTATTGATGGCATTAATGGTAAAATGGGAGGAATAGCAACATTAGAGAATGAGAAGGATGGTGTCAGGGCATACTTTAAAGGTTACTTTACACAGGAATGTGAACTTTGAATTGCTTTGCATGGGTTTGTGTGTTGCCCATATCTTTTCTTTTCTTTTCTTTTCTTTTTTTGCTTTTTAGAGCCACACGTGTGGCATATGGAAGTTCCTGGGCTAGGTGTCGATTGGAGCCGTAGCCGCCGGCTTACACCACAGCCGCAGCCATGCCACATCTGAGACCTATACAGCAGCTCACAGCAATGCCAGATCCTTAACCTACTGAGCGAGGCCAGGGATCGAACCCCTGTCCTCATGTACGAGTCAGGTTTGTTACTGCTGAGCCACAACGGGAGCTCCTCGTCCTTACCTTTTAAAAGCCAAAATCCGTAAAAATTCTCTAAATCTTGGAGTCATTCATCTCTGTGCATGTGACCAAGCAAAACTTCTGAGATAACATTTCCTGAAAGCCATTTTTGCAGGCGCTCAGGCAGCGGGGCACCTGTCGTCGAAGCTCTTTCTTTGGTTTGACAAATGAGTGATTGTGGGATGATAAAGGCTTGCGATTTTTTTTTTTTCCTCCTCTGTGCACATCAGGTCGAAGCATTCCATCGACGTTTATCCGAGCCCAGCCCGCCACCTACGTCAAAGTTGAAGTTCCTGGTGCGTTTGTTGGTCCTGCGACCATGTCCCCAGGTATGACACCGTTGTTAGCGGCCCAACCCCGACGACAGGCCAAGCAGCACGGCTGCACGCGGTGCGGGAAGAACTTCTCATCTGCCAGTGCTCTGCAGATTCATGAGCGCACTCACACTGGGGAGAAGCCTTTTGTGTGTAATGTATGCGGGCGAGCCTTTACCACCAAAGGCAACTTGAAGGTGAGTTTCTTGAGGGTTTCAGCAGGATCGGGGCTCCGTGTCAGGTGGCATCATTCTAAGGGGCCAAGTGGGCTACTTATTACACAGGCTTCTCTGACATCATAGCATCTCTGAAATTGGGATGCTGGTTGCAGTCAGTGCCTGTATATCCACAGCTGAGTCTGAAGCGTAGCTGTCACGTGTTTATCACCTAATATTGCTAAATCCTTAAAGGAGTTGTGCGTGTTTTTGTTTTCCTAGCCTGCTAGCTTGAAATAAATACCATGAGTTTAAATGTGTGTACTGTAGTACCTCTGGAGTTAAAAGAGGAGAGCCTCCGGGGCATCAGCCATTCCTTCAAACTGAACAGCTGGGTCCTTCCAGAGACTGGCCTCTAACTATTGTTACCATAAGTTGGTTCCATCTAGGAAGTTACCTGGGGCCGAGGTGGGGGCTGGGGTGGGAGTCGGGGTGGGGGACTCTGCCATGTAAGTATGGAAAGTGCCCAAAGGACAGAGGACGGGAACGAGGGACCTGGGTTTTCCTCTTGGCCCTGCCTCTAGTTTGTGTAAGGTGTGCTTCTCTGGCCCTCTTTTCTCTGCCTCTCCAGTGAGTAGACTAGTTGAATTCTACAGACTAGTTAGAAAAAAAAATGTTGAAGCTTCATCTTACAGTTGACCTAGAAGACTTTGCATCATTTTAGGAATCAAAAGGACTCATTCGGATTTCCCTTGTGGCTCAGTGGTTTAAGTATCTGTCACTGTCACGCCACAGCCTGGGTCCCTCCGCTCCTATGGTGGGGATTCAATCCCTGGCCTATGGCCTAGAAACTTCAGAAACCAAAAAAATAAAAGTACTGATTAAGGAGCTCCCATGTGGAATTCGAGGGTTAAAGATCCGGTGTTTGTCACCACAGCCTCTTGACTGTTGGCTACTGTAGCAACAGGTTCAATGCTTGCTGCGGATGTGGCAAAAAAAAAAAAAAAAGCCTATTTTAAAAATCTATATCCTTTTAATTTTTTAGTCAAGGTGGCAAGAATGTCAGGGGGGGAGCATGAAGTAACTTAATCTGCAATCCCAACTTGGACCCTAGTACCCACTCCATTCTTCAACTCTTTAAAGATGCTGAAAGGGGAGTTCCCGTCATGGCTCAGTGGTTAATGAACCCAACTAGTATCCATGAGAATGCCAGTTGGATCCCTCGCCTTGCTTAGTGGCTTAAGGACCCAGCATTGCAGTGAGCTGTGGTGTAGGTCGCAGATGAGGCTCAGATCCAGTGTGGCTGTGGCTGTGGCTGTGGTGTAGGCTGGCAGCTATAGCTCCGATTCAACCCATAGCCTGGGAACCTCCATATGCGTGGGTGCGGCCCTAAAAGAAAAAATATGGAGAAGAAAAGGCTGAAGGGATTTGAAAAGTCAAAAGCTAGACCAGGCAAACAATTGCAGTCAAGAGGCCAGGTTGCAGAAGCCGTGGGTTGCAGGATCTCTTTTCCTCATCAGCGCCCTTGCCTCTCCTGCCACCGCAGGTGGAATAATGGTCATTCACCGTGGCCTGCTGCAATCTTCCCAAAGAGGCTTATTTTCCTCTGCAGCATTGATTACTGTCATTGACACACAGGAGTGTCTAGGATGTCAGCTCCATCAGGGCAGGGTCTGTTTTTTTCAAAAAAAATTTTTATTTTTTTTGGCCGCACCCTCGGCATGCAGAAATTCCCGGGCCAAGGATTGAACCCGTTCCGCTGCAGTGACAACACTGGGTCCTTAACCCCTAGGGAACGCTGCAAGATTTATTTTTTTTATCTCAAATTTTTATACAAGTAATTGTCGATTCACACAAAGGGAGCCCTCATCCAGAGCTGCCTTGCACATGTTGCTTGTTTCTCTCCCAGGGCAGAATTTTGCAAAACTCTAGAATAAATAATAACCAGGGTATCGACATTGATGCAACCTACTGGTCTTAGAGATTTGCCCATTTGTCTTTTTTAAATATAAGTTCTTTTAAGACAGCTGTTTAGGAGTTGCCACTGTGGTGCGTGCAGCACCAGGATGCAGGTTGGATCCTTGGCCTGACAGGGATCTGGCATTGCTGCAGCTGCGGCGGAGGTCCAAGCTGTGGCTTGGACCTGATCTTCAGCCTGAGAACTCCATGTGCCCCAGGGCGGCCAGAAAAGCTGTTTATTTTTATTTATTTATTTATTTTTCTCGGGCCACTCCTGTAGCATATGGAGGTTCCCAGGCTAGGGGTCAAATTGGAGCTGTAGCCATGGGCCTACGCCACAGCCACAGCAGTGCAGGATCCGAGCCGCGTCTGTGACCTACACTACAGCTCACAGCAACACCGGATCCTTAACCCACTGAGCAAGGGCAGGGATCGAACCCGCAACCTCATGGTCCCTAGTCGGATTCGTTGACCACTGTGCCACAATGGGAACTCCGGAACTGCTGTTTAGATAGAACCTAAAGGCACACCTGACTTTGGTTTGCCAACACGCAGTCCCGTCTGTTTCGGTGGAAACCTTTCTGTCTGTCTGCCCGTAGGTCCATTACATGACGCATGGGGCCAACAACAGCTCGGCGCGCCGCGGGCGGAAGCTGGCCATCGAGAACACCATTGCTCTGTTAGGGACGGACGGAAAGAGGGTCCCCGAGATGTTCCCCAAGGAAATCCTGGCCCCTTCGGTGAACGTGGACCCTGTGGTGTGGAACCAGTACACCACCCTACTCAACGGTGGTCTGGCCATGAAGACCAATGAAATCTCCGTGATCCAGAGCGGGGGCATTCCCACCCTCCCGGTGTCCCTGGGGGCCAGCTCCGTGGCCGCTAACACCGCGCTCTCCAAGATGGATGGTTCGCAGTCAGCGATCAGCGCCGAGGCGGAGAAGCCCGGCGCCGCCGACGGGGGCGCGGCCAAACACCAGTTTCCTCACTTCCTGGAAGAAAACAAGATTGCGGTCAGCTGAGCTAAAGGAGCACGCGCGCCAGGGAGCGATGCAGGCAGTGACCTCTCTCGATCTGTACCTTTTTTTCAGTTTGGCTTTTTTAAAGCCACCATCCCCCATTTGTTTTCTTATTGATGTGCAAATAATGTTTACAGTTGTGACCACAACCTCAGGCACGTCCTTCAATCCCAGTGTTGCTATGCTGCTTTGCAAAAACACAAACAGCATTCATGCGAAAAACAAATACAGACTAGTTGGTTTTTGTTTTGTTTTGTTTTGTTTTAATTTTGGAAAGAAGCGGGTCTTGCAAAGTAGTTTTGTTACTTGCAACAAACTATACATAAAACCTTTGTATCACCCAGAGCAACTGTTTCCAAAGACTGTCCCCTATTTCAAGTTGGAAGGTGTTGAACCACCATGGAGAAGACAGCTGTTTAGCCTGTTTGGGGGTTGGGGGGTGGGGACTGTGTGTCTGGGGTGACTGTATGCGGGTACATGGACAAGGTCTGTCTTCTCTTTAGGAACCTATTTTGTATTCTCCCAACCCTTCACCCACCCACCCAACTCCCCTCTTTTGTTTTTTTCTCCCTCATTTTTGAATGTACTTTTTTTTTTTTTTTTAAACCAAGGTTGTAGAATTCCAAAAGTTTTTTTCAGCCTTGGCACCTTAAGTAGGATGCCCTCAGGTGGACTGATTTGTGTCCTTGGAGTGTCAGTGCTTGTGTTGCTGCTTATTTAAATACAGTTCAGGTGGAGCCCCAAGCGTGCCAACACCCTCCCTCTGCTTTCCAGATGCTTCCTTCTTCCTAAGCCGGGAGAGGGTGAGCACCTGTGCAGGGAACCTTAGGTGACTTAATTCCGTTCACCAGTGCCTACTCCGTCGAAGAGCTGGGTCTCCATTCTTCAAGAAACAAACTCTTGGAAGGGTGTCCTTCTTATTCTCTACTAATAACTTCTTAGCCTGATTTGTACCCCAGTTTCCTTGATGATGACTTGCTGCCAAGTAATTATGAAGACTTTGTTTTTTCCTGATTATTGCATGAAGGCTACCAAGTTGGAACAGGCAAGTCCTGGATGTGAAAGCTTTAATTTATCTACCTCATTTATTTGTTATTTTTGTAGCGATAGTCTCTATTTTCCTATTGGATGACCGCTGAAGTGATCCAAGGCCCTGTCTTAAACCTAAGAGTTGCTGTATTGGTGGGAGCAGCTGGACGTTCGGGATGTAGATGTCTTTGTGCTTCTCTTTTTCTTAATCCCCTTTTTGTATATGTAATATGAAACCGACGATGAAGCGTCACTCAAAAGGATTTAACAAGGAAGGAGAAAGAAAGACCCACATTTCTGGGCGGAGAAGTTTCTGCCCCTCTTTGTGGAAGAGTGGACTGTGACTATTACCAAAAGTTTGTCTCTCCGTGATTGCACCCGTCTTTAGGATCCAAAAAAAAAAAAAAATACTTTTTTTCCCTTTTTTTGCCAAGTTGTGCCTTTCCTTCTGGAATTGTAAGTGATCACAATAATAGTACCTGTTTACACTGTGAAGTGGATATTGTTACAGAAGACAACACCAGAGGCTTTCTCACTTGTTAAGCTAATAAATAATGCCTTGTTGAATGTATGATCTACGGAGAAACCCCTGTAGTTTTACCTGCTGATGCTGTCCATCTGTCTGGAGAATAAATTTTGGATGGTTCTTTTTTCCCCTACCAGGTGTGTTCGTAAGTTTTTCTGGTAGTTTCTGCTCTAAACCTGAGAATCCTTACTTGGCAATCATTTCCAGCAGCCTTGGGGACCCTCCTCCCCCCCCCCCCCCCGCCCCAGGTCTTGGAATCAAAGCTACATATCTGGTTACCTCTATGCTTGACCCACTCCCCGCACACAGCTGGTGGCTGGTTGCTATCTTCCCTTTTTTTTTTTTTTTTTTGCTTTTTAGGGCTGTACCTGTGGCAGATGGAAATTCCAGAGCTGCAGTTACCAGCCTATACCACAGCCACAGCCGTGTGGGATCTGAGCTGCACCTGTGACCTACGCCACAGCTCACAGCAACGCCCTACCCACTGGGAGAGGCCAGAGACTGAACCTGCATCCATGGATATGAGTTGATTTTGTAACCTGCTCAGCCACAACAGGAACTCTGGTAGCTTTCCTTTCTAAGGCATTTTATTAGAGTCCTCTCCTAGAGAACTTGGCTTCTTAGTGAATTGTGACCATGGAAAGACTGTCATGTGGGTTATCCCACCTCTCAACCCATCCTACCCTTGTACAAGTCATTGGGCAGAGAAACAGTGTGTGTGTATGTGTCATATATATTTTGTCTTTTTAGGCCTTCCCCCACTCCCCCACAGCCCATGGAGTTTCCCAGGCTAGGAGTCGTATCAAAGCTGTAGCCGCCAGCCTATGCCAGAGCCACAGCAATGCCAGATCCAAGCCATATCTGTGTCTTACACCATAGCTCACAGCAACTCCAGATCCTTAGTCCACTGAGCAAGGCCACAGATTGAATCCACGTCCTCATGGATGCTAGTTGGGTTCGTTAACCACTGAGCCATGACAAGAACTCCAAGAAACAGTATTTTTTAATCATCTCATACTTGAGGGTTGGCTGCTCAGAAGGGGATGGGCCAAGGGTCGCATTGGAGGTAGCATTTAATTCTAGGGGAAGAGTCAGGCTGATGGGATGGGTGCTCCTGGAGGAGAGGCACAAGGGCAGGACCTTGATGTCCTCCTGGCAAAGTACCCTCTTGCCACCTTTGGTTTCTGTCTTCGCCAACCTGATGGCAAGAGCCAGCAGCAAGTCATGATGTCATGGATGCGGGTACCACAGCATCCTGTTCTACATGTCAACTTCCTTTGCAGGTGGATCCCCTGCTCTCCAAAGCTGGTTTGTTCTCTGACCTCAACTCTTCTAAATTGAAGGTGAAGCAGCTACTCTGTTGACTCAGAGCAAGATAAACCCTGTCATTTAGATGATGGAAGGAAGGATCCAAGCGAATATGCCCTAGTTAGTCTAGATACTTGAGACTAACAATTGTCATCCTTTCTTGTGCCTGATACTAACCTACAGTTTTTATGTCTTTCTAGATTCCCATGTGTGAGAATTGTTTTTCTTTAGTGAAAAATAATGTTTCCTCCTCTCCCACATACTTTAGATACCTTTCCCAGGAAAAGACCATTTCTGGCTAACCCTTTTTAACTATCTGCAAGAATACAAAAATGTTTAATCAGCCATTACTAGACTATTCGTGTTTCCTTCAGAATTTTTTTACTAAATGCTTTCGACCCTCTTTGGAGTATAGTTTTTCTTGGACTTGAATTGACTGCAGGGTAAAATCCTACTTGAGGGGTTGCTAGGACAAAGACTGTGAATATTTCCAAGTATGCCGGCACTTGTTTCCATAACTGTGTGTATATAGTGGCCCCAATTTTTTTTTGTTTTTTGTTTTTTTTGTCTTTTGTCTTTTTGTCTTTTCAGGGCCGCACCCGCAACATATGGAGGTTCCCAGGCTAGGGGTCTAATCGGAGCTACATCTGCCGGCCTCCACCACAGTTCACAGCAATGCCGGATCCTTAACCCATTGAGCAAGGCCAGGGATTGAACCAGCAACCTCATGGTTCCCAGTTGGATTCGTTTCTGCAGCACCACAGTGGGAACTCCTTGGCCCCAATCTTTGAAGCCAATTCTTGAAAAGTAGATTGTGAGCAGTATAGCTGCCATAGGACTTTTTCTTTGTCTGGCTGTGCCCACAGAATAGAAGAGTGCCCAGGCCAGGGATTGAACCTGAGCCATGGCAGAGGCAGTTACAATATGAATTCTTAACCTACTCCTAGAACTTACTCTTTTAACTCTTTCTAACTGCTGGCCTTATTTTGTCTTCCTCCAGGATTCTATGTATTCAAAACCTTTGACCTGAAGAACAAACTTTTTTTTTTTTGTCAATTACATCTCAAAAAACTTTAAAAAAAAAGTACCTTACAACTTTCCTACGAGCCCTCTGCCTTCAGTTGGCACCCAGAACCTGTTTTATTTGTCTATTTTTTGCTTTTTTAGGGCTGGAGTTGTGCCATATGGAAGTTCCCAGCCTAGATAGGGGTTGAATCAGAGCTACAGCTGCTGGTCTACACCACAGCCACAGCAGCGCCAGATCCAAGGCGCATCTTCCATCTACACCGCAGCTTACACAACGCCGGATCCTTAACCCACTGAGCCAGCTAGAGACTGAACCCCATGTCCTCATAGATGCCAGTTGGATTCGTTTCCAGGGAGCCACAATGGAAACTCCCTAGAACCTGTTCTTAAAGACACGTTACAGAGAAGGATTTGGTGCTTTGCACTCGGCGCATGCACTTGGCAGATGGCCTGGAGAAAGCTTGGGATGCGCCCACCTCTGGGTGGAAAAGTTGGACCTTTTTGGCCACAGTGTTTGCCAAGAGCCATTGAGTCAGGTGACCGTTTAAACTACAACATCAGAAAGGTGTTGAAATGTCTGCACGTTCATGCACAGTCCTTCAATGGAGTTTCAGGGGCAATTTCAACAGCAGCGTGACCTGCTGTTTGCAATTCATCAGACACTGATCCCAAGCAGGAAAGTTACATGTCTGGATATATATAAAGTCCAGAAACAAGATTCGTGATACTGAGATGAACCATTTCAGATCTGGGGAAAGAGGGGTTCATGATGAGAACACTGGCAGGAAGTGCCAGCTCAACACTTTGGCTGGGTGCCTGCCCTTGGGCAAGGTAACCTGGGGCCTCGGACACCTTGTCTTCAAGATGGGGATAATCTTTGATTCATAGGCTGATGGTGAGCTTATGCATTACGATGCTCACCTGATCGAGGACCTGGGAAGCATTCAGTATGTTAACCATCACTGATTCCCCTGTTGGTTCAGAAAATCTATGCTATGCTACTTCTGTCCCAACTTTGATGAGATTGGGCATGTTCGGGATAGTATGGCCTTAGACGAATCTGTCCCAACTCTGGGTCAGGTAGATTTCTTTTGATTCATTCTGACCCACATGAATGAGGTCATGTGGGTCAGATGGCACCAGGTAGTGGGTATCTCCTTTACCTTCAAGGTGATGCAGCTTATAAACCTGGGGACTTGCCTGCAGTGGCGTACTTGGTTGGGAAAGTATGCTGGTGGGGAAATTTTTAAGGTGGGTTTTCTGTGTGTCTTTAAATACAGTCACATAAGCAATAGGATTTCAGTAAGAGTTACGTTTCATTGGTTCCTGCATGTACATTCTACCTCTCGCCTCACCACCACCTTTGGCAAATTATCCCAAGGATGCTTGCGGTTGGAAATGACAAAATGGCAGGAAAAAATCTTGCTGGTTCTGGGCTTTTTCCTTGGTGCTGGGGAAGCCTATTTGAATTCATCAAAGAGCTGCATTTGGCTAAGCTCGTGATTCTGACCTTGTCTTAAGATCTAAGCTAATGCATTTCTTTGCTTTCTTCTCTCCTTGGCACCATTTATTTTATGGATTCTGTAACGATAATGTGTTCATTTAAAGGGATTTTTTTTTTTCTTTTCCCAGCAGAGAAAGCATATGCTTCTTGTGGAGTGATTGTCCTCAGTCCTAATAGTTGCCCCAGTTCTGTTTTCTTGTTTCCAAACGAAATCATTAACCACTTAAGTAAGGAAAGCTCATTTCTCTTCAAAGAAATTGAGTTGGCTTTCAGAGCTATCAAAGTTTCCTAATATTCCCCAAGAAGCAATTGTTTTTGGTCAAGGAGTTTGTGCTCTTGGCACCCATTGAAAATTCAGACTCTTACCTAAAAAAAGCAAAGGGAAAAAAACCCCCAAACCCATGTCGTTATCTCTTTGCTGTAATTAATTCCAATGCTTTCTAAATAACAAAAGAAAAGTGGAGCATTAGCTAAACTAGGCCAAAATGAGGATAAGGAAGTAAATTTACTTCTCAAGAGATAAGGACTCAAAGGAGTTCTTGTGTTCGGCAGCAGGTCAAGGATCTGCTGTGCCTTAGGTGTCTGGTGTTGCGCAGGTTTGATCCCCGGCCCAGGATCTTGTACATGCTGCAAGTGTAGCCTGTAAAAGAAAAAAACGATAAGACCTCACAAATGTGTTTAAAGAAAGCTTCGAGCTCAGTGGTTAACAAATCCAACTAGGAACCATGAGGTTGCAGGTTCGATCCCTGGCCTTGCTCAGTGGGTTAAGGATCCGGGGGTGTTGCCTTGGGCTGGGTGTAGGTCTCAGACGTGGCTCGGATCCTGCATTGCTGTGGTTCTGGCATAGGCTGGCGGCTACAGCTCTGATTAGACCCCCTAGCCTGGAAACCTCCATATGCTGCAGGAGCGGTCCTAGAAAAGGCAAAAAGACGTAAAATAAAAGTCCAGGAGTTCCCGTCGTGGCGCAGTGGTTAACGAATCCGACTAGGAACCATGAGGTTGCGGGTTCGATCCCTGCCCTTGCTCAGTGGGTTAACGATCCGGCGTTGCCATGAGCTGTGGTGTAGGTTGCAGATGCGGCTCAGATCCCTCGTTGCTGTGGCTCTGGCATAGGCCGGTGGCTACAGCTCCGATTGGACCCCTAGCCTGGGAATCTCCATATGCCGCAGGAGCGGCCCAAGACCAAGAAATAGCAAAAAGACCAAAAAAAAAAAAAAAAAGTCCAAGGAATATTTGAAAGGGTCGTTTCTGAGAGAAGAATGGTCATCCCAAAAGACTTGAATTTCTTCCCTTCTGTTCCCTATCATTTTCACCCTCCAACCCTTTGTAAATGATCTATTATTTTATGCAAAAAAGTAACTTGCAATAACAGGGTTCTGCAGACAAGCCATGGAACAAAGGATATGAAGGTTTATTTTATCCCTATGGGATAATTGTTGGTCCTTAAATTAAAAGCAGTGAAATGAATGACCTTCTGCGTCCTCTGGTGGGACTGGGTTTTTTTGACCCGCCCGGCACAGTGGGTTAAAGGATCCGGCAGCAGCTGAGGCTTAGGTTGCTACTGCAGCTCAGATCTGATCCCTGGCCAAGGAGCTCCATATTCGGAGGGGCAGCCAAAAAATGAAAATAATCAATAAGTAAATAAAAAATAAAAATACAGGGGAAATAGAAGGGAATTGCTTAGGGTTGCCAACTTTTTATCAAGTAAGGGTGATTGACAAAAGCCCATCTCTATCACACTGCCCTCTTGTATTATCCACATGGCATCTTGCACTCTCTGAAATGTCTCATTCAGGGTACTCATTTCTGTCTACCCTGTTAAAATATAGCATTTTAGCAAGGAAAAATCAGGACTTGTACAAATGTCAAATGAATGGGTGTCATTTTACAGCTGATTGAAAGAATTGAAAAAGTTGAGAGAACTCCCCAATTTCAGACAATCAGGGAAGTTGAAGTGAATTTACATAAAGATTCAAAAGAGGGTCAGTATCCACAGGATATCCAATATCCTGCTGGATGAAGTCCATTTGCATTTCTACGGAGAAGAATTATCGGTGTTGCTATGGGTTTTCTGCAAGGAGGAGGATTGTAGAAGAGCTCAAAGACAGGGAAAAGACACAGCTAACCCTGAAGAGGGTACCAGATGGGTCATCTGGTCACCTTGCTCATTTCGGTCTTTATCTTATCTCTAGCAATCAACAGAGCGCTCAGCCCTAGGCAGCAGGGACTGTGTGTCTTATTAACTGTCCCCAATGCCTGGAATATTGTAGGTCCTCAGCAAAATGACGGAAAGGATGAATGATCAGCGGTCTTTTCCCTAAAGTCCTCGGTGTCTTTTTGGTGGTAAAAAAACAGTAACAAAGTAATATGAAATCCTCGTTAGATACAGTTGCTTGTGGAAAGTGCTTACAGAGTTTTTTCTGTCCCAAAAGGGGGAGTGGGAAGATGAGATTAGCGTTAGAGACATAGCCTTACTGGAAGTTTAACAATGATTTAACCTCACATTCTAACCCAGGGGGTCTCACCTCGGGACAGTTTTGCCCTCCTGGGACCCTTTGAAATGTCTGGTGACATCTTTGGTGGTCAGATGGGGGGATGGGGGTGAGCCGCTCTGGCTTCTCGTGCGTGGAGACCAGGGATGCTGGTGAACATTCTGCAGAGCACAGCACAGCGCCCCCTACAAAGAGCTGTTCAGCCCAAATGTCGATCGTGGGGACTGAGAAACTGCTCTCAGGAATGCCTGGAGCTTTCATGCAGAGAGAAGATTCTAGGTACCAAAAAAACTTCATTTCTTCTCGCCCCAGCCTGAGTGGGCCCAAAACATCTTTATTCATTTTTTTGTTCCCATTCCCCTTGCTCCATTTCACCCTTGCTTGTGTGCTTGACTTCTTGTCCACTCACCACCAGCACTCTGGAAATTTGGAGCTGCATTTGCAGCTAGCTTGGCCAGCTATAAGGCTTCAGGATGGGCTGGACAAAGTTTTTTTTTTTTTAATTTTTTAATTAAAAAAAAATTTTTAAGGCCACACCCAAGGCGCATAGAAGTTTCCGGACCAGGGAATGAATCTGAACCACAGCCGCAACAACACCGGATCCTTCAATCCAGTGTGCAGGACTGTGGCGCGAACCTGCCACTTGCAGCCACCTGAGCCACTGCAGTTGGATTCTTTATCTACTGCGTCACAGCGGAACGTCCTGGACTGAGAGTCTTAGATAGATTATCCTGAGTCCAGCATCTGTGGGTGAGGTTGGGTGATTTCCGTGGGTCTCAGTTTCTCTGGTTTCTATAAAGAGACTGGACCAGGTTGGCTTATCTGTCAAAGATCCTTCTGCTCCAGATTTCTAGGGGTCGGCAGCTTCCTGTTGGATGGAGAATGCTGGCCAGGGCCACTGAAAGGGGCTACTCTGCAGAAAGCAGGACCCTGAGATGACATTCCTAGGACCCTGGGAAGTGGGCAGGGCTGGGCCGGGAAGAGGGATACTGTGCCCCTCATCCCATCACTGCCCACCTCTGCCCCTCCCCTGTTTCTGCAGACCCCATAAGCTTTCTGCCATCTCATGCAAACATCTGGATCTCTCAAGAGAGAAAAGCTTTAAGTGCCTCCTTTCCTGAGAGATTGCCTTGCTGGAAGGGAGTCTTTTAAAGTGACGTCTGCAATGATTATAAAAGCTTGCTGAAAGAAATTTGGCAACTGGAAAGGCAATAAAAATCACCTCTTTTTTTCATCTGAAAATGTCATTGCCTTTAGTGATTCAGAGGGGGCACTTTGATCTTTTAAAACTTACTTTAAAGAAGAACATTGTAGAAGTGATCTTTGTTCACTGGAGAAAAAGAAAATAGAAACAAAACGAAAAGAAGGAAAATATTGAGATCCAATGGAATGTACTGCCCTGGTGCCAGATGCTAATAAGGGAAACCTGCTGAGTTTGGGGTGGAGGTGGGTCTGAGATACGGAGGAGTTGGGGTAGGTGTATGGAAGCTCTCTGTACTAACTGCTTTGTTCTAACTACTAAAAAAAAAAAATCTATTAACTAAATTATATTTCAAAAATCTACCTAGAATCTTGTCCAGAGAGCACCACTTGATAACACTATGGTGTTCATTTTTTTAAGTAGGAAAAATAATAATATTCAGAGGAGGAGGAGGAATTGCAGTGGTTAACCTTGATCAGAATTTACCATGTGGCATTCAGGGTGCTAGGTGCTTCACATGGTCCTAGTATTGCCCCAAATTCTTCTAAAGTCCTGTAATAATGACCCTTTCAGAGTGCTCCCTCAGTGTATGTACTCTTGGAATTGCTTAATGCACATGATTGGCTTATTTACTCCTTCCAACAATTGCATGAGGCCAGCACTATCCCCATTTTACAGAGGAGGAAACTGAGGCCCAGCAGTTTGTAATTTGCCTCTAGTTCTCTGGTTTGGAGCTGGAAAATATGTGAAATCAGGATTAGTAGGTGCCTGGAAATGTCATGATAACTGATTCACCTGGTCACTGGAGGGCATTTTTCCTGCCTTCTAGAGCAGGAAAGACCAGGTCTTGGAGTCCACCCTAGTTCCTTCCTAATCATGTCACTTTGTGCAAGCGTCTCCGAGTTTGTTTCCCACCTATAAAATAGGTTTGCTCATTTAGGCTTAGCTGGCAGGGCTTTGGGAGGATTGAGTGCAGGATTCTATGTATGTTTCAGGTGCTTGATGAAAACAGCAGCTCAGGTTTATCAAACATCTGCTGTATGGGGGACCTTGGATTAAAGGGTCACAATCTCCGTAGTGTTTTCTGTTACCTTATGTGGTAGTGGAGTGGAGGAGAGGGTCTGAGGAGGGTGGGGTTTGAGAGGGGACCTCAGGGGAGCAGGTGGGAGAGGGTGGGGCCTCCTCTGATGCCATAATTGGTGGGTCAGGATGTGTCCATTTCCTCCACTCACTAAACATTTGCGGAGTGCTATGTGTCATGTTGCATGCCAGGCACTGTCCTAGGGACAGGGAAAGCAGAAAGCAAAGCAGATCAGGTCTGTGAGTCAAAGAATGCTGTTTTCCCTTCAAAGGTGCAGGGCAGCAACTTCTAATGACATGCTTTTCTTGAGGAACTTCATCGGGACATGAGATAAGTCACACTTCTTGGTTTGGGATCTTCCTTCCTTGATCCGGGGTCCCAGATACAGATACTTGGTGGCTCCGTCTTTATTCACAGCCAACAAAAGGCACCAGCCCCTGACGGGTGTCACTACTGAAATGTATTAGGTGTAAGTACTGAACAATTTCCTTTAGTTGCAGTAGGTTCATTTATACGGAATGACCTTCTGAGGCTCTTTGACTATATGGATGTTTTACCTCCCCCCTTCCTTCCTCCACCACTTACTCATTTTCTTTCTGTTCTCAAAACTTGATCTGGCCCTTGGGAAGTCAGTAGATCCTGGACACCGAGTGGCAGAGTGTGGGGGTTCACAAGTGGGTCTGGGTGAAGGAGTGGGGTGTGTGCATGTGAGGTTGTGAGTCAGTGTGGTTGAAGTGTGTCTGCGTGACTGAGAGGGCATGTCAGCCCTAGAGGCAGGTGAAGGAGTGAGTGTGAGAATGAGTGTGTGTATGTGTGTGATTGTGAATCTCAGACACGCAGGTGGGAGACAGTGGGTGATGGTGAAGGAAGGTGAGAGAGTCTGGAAAGTGGAGTGAGGTAGGGTGTGTGTCCCTGTGTGACTGTGATTCCTGAGGGTACACGTGTGTCTGAGGCCTGAGATCCAGGGTGGATGAAGGTGGGTAACGGAGGTGAGTGTGGCAGGGTGTATGCGTGCAGGTGTGCATGTTTGCTTGTGAATGTGAGATGCTGGTGGAGAGTGAGTGGGCTAGAATGAGTGTGTGTGTACGGCTCGCCTGTGAATGTGCACGAGTGAGCCTGTGAGAGGATGGATGCAATGTGCCGGCTAAGTGTGACAGCCTGTGCATGTGTGCACGGCTGCTTGTGTGCAGGTGAAAGTCAGACGCTGACAGGGGGCGGGGGCCGGGCGCGCGCGTGCACGGCGGGACGTGGGCGGGGGGCGCGTGGCCGGGGGGCGCGCGTGGGGGGCGCGCGGCGCGGGCCGGGGGCGGGGACACTGCGGCGGCGGCGGCAGCGCGGACACAGCCGGCCGCCCCCCGTGGCAGGCGCGGCGCGGCGCGGAGCTCGGGCCCATGGTGCGCCCGTGTCCGTCCGTCGGGCCGCGCGGGCGGCTCCGCGCGTGGCCCGGCGCTCGCGAGCTCGCCCCCTCGCTGCGGGCCAGGCCCGCCCGCTGCCGCCGCCTCCTCCCCCGGGGCGGCGCGGCGCCGGCGGGCGGCGGCGCGGAGGCCGGACCGGGCGGCGGCCCAGGCGGCGCAGGGGGCGCGGCGGCCAAGGCAGGCGGCGCGGGCGACATGACGGACAACATCCCGCTGCAGCCGGTGCGCCAGAAGAAGCGGATGGACAGCAGGCCCCGCGCCGGGTGAGCGGGGCCGGGGGCCGGCCGCCCTCCTTTGTCCGTGCGCGGCGGGAGCCTGGCGCTCGGGCCGGCCGGGCCGGGCCTGACAGGTTGGCAGGCGCCATGAGCCGGCGGCCGGGCCCGGGAGGAGGGCGGCCCGGGAGGCGGGCGGGCAGGGAGCTCCAGCCCCGGCCCGGGGCCTCGGCGCGATTGCGTCCCTTTTGGGCCCAAGCGATCGGCTGCGTTTCATCACTGCCCACCTTCCTTCAGAAACCCCGAGAAGCCCGGCCCGCCCAGCGCTGTTTACACGCCAGTGGAATTGGGATCGGCCTTGGCCTTTTACGCATTTTTTTCTTTCCTGTTTGATTACTCCTTGGCCTTGTGATGTCGACTGGGTCAATAGCAGACCTTGGTCTGCGCGTGGAACAGCCCTCGGGAGCCCGGATATGCTCAGGTTATTGGTGGTGGTAGGGGAGCCACGGCCTTCTCCGCGGACCTGCCGCGGGGTCCCCATCAGCGCGTCCGGGTCCCAGCCCCCAGATAGCCGCCTTCGCCTTCTGGCCCTGGCGGGACCCGAACCGGTAGCCATAGGAAGGCGAAAGGGGCTCCTACTGGTCGATTTAAGATCCCCTCCCCACGGTTCCCTACAATTTGAGGGTAGGAGCTCCCTGGCAGGGCTAAGGGTTGCCACCTGCTGGGCCTTCCCGCGTCGGCAGACCTTGGGCAGCCTGGGGAGGGGGTTCCCTCACTTGGAGAGAGAGGACAAGCTGGTATTTTGCGCCTGCAGTCTTCCTCTTCGGAGAATGGCAGTAACCTGTTGTTGAGGTTTTAAGGATCTGTGGTATTGCCTGCGACAGACCCCCCGGGTGGGGGTGGGGGTATTGAGGGGAGCTGGTTAAAATGCAGATTCCCCGGCCCCGCCAGACCTGCCCATCAGGTCTTGGCGGTGGGACCCGGAAATGTGCATTTTCCCGAGGCTGCCCAGGTGAAGGCTGAGACCGGCAGCTCGGCGGCGCTGGGCCTTTCGGTCCCGCCCTTTGCTTCAGCGTCCTGTTCTCTCTGGGCACTTCCCTGTGGCGGCCTCTTTTTGCGGCGTCAGCTGCTGGATGCAGGGGGTGGGGAGGGTGGACCTCTATAGGGTGGCTTCATCAGGTGTGCATCCAATTATTGAAAGAAAAAAAAAGAAAAGAAAAGAAAAAAAAAAAAGGAATGATGCCAGCTGCCATTTTGTGGGGTCTTTGTCCAGCTTTCCTTAGATTTTCCAGTGAGGCGGCCCCATTGCTGTCATGGAGAGGAGGATACCAGCCCAGTGAGGTCAGGGACTGCTGGGAAGATGCTGTAAAATGCAGGTTGGACTTAGGATCTCTGACCAGAGACCCGGAGAGCCTCCACCCTTTCCTTCACTGTCTTCTGTCGAGGCTAAAGCATGATGACATTTAACTTGAACTTTTTGCCTAGACTAGTACCTGCATGTAATGTGTACTCTCAGTAAATGTTTTAATGAATTAATACAATGGGGGCGGGGACTCTCAGATCCTCTAGTTATTAATTTGTGCCACAAACAATGATAAAATACCTGTTGTGTGGGGGGGCTGTGCTCAGTGACTGGGTGCAAAGATAGGTTCAACAAGCCCTGCCCAACAGGTGCGGGCGTGCTGACCGTGGAATCACCTGGATCTGTGGGAACACCTACCATCCCTTCTTTGAAATAAGAATCTGGGGTGGGACCTGAATATCTTTATCTGTCTTACCTAGTTTATTTTTTCAAAGCTCCCTGGGTGATTTTAATGTGCTGGTATCGTTGAGAACCTCTGATTCAGTGCATGAGGTAGAACTGCAAATAATTATTTAAAAGTGATGATAATCTTGGTAGAATTATACACCATTAATAAGGGGGCCCAGAGGGAGTGGTACAGACAGTTGGGAAAAAAAGATTTCTGTTTGGTGCTGGAGTGGAGGGTCACTCTTCTTTTAGAATTTGCCACTTTGGAACAAATCTCTTTCCTCGTCAGTGACATGGACTCAAATTTAAATCATGTGTCTGGAATTCCAGGCGTTTGCCTATATGTCCTTGTATTGAATCTGCATTTTTAGGAATAGCCTTGTCAAGGTAGGGATCTTGCTGTTTGGAAGCAGAGATGGAAAGTCTCCCTAAAATTTACGGAGGAGGGCCACTTAAAGGAAAACGAGGCTGGTGTGTGACGGGTCAGGCTCTCTACTGAGCACTTGAGATAAATGACAGTGTTCACCCTCGTAACAGCTGTGGGGATTTTTGGAGTCAGTTTTTTCATTTTATAGCCAAGGAAACGAAGATTCCATGATGCTACATAATTTGTCGGAGGTCAAAGGAATAGCGTGAGGGGGGTGGATTTGAACCTGATAGCTCATTTTACCTAATGGCTTGAAGCTATATGGTGGTTGGGGTTTTGTGGTTAAAAAACCAAGAACCTAGGTACCACATGTCCCAGGGGGGAGAGTATAATTAATGCCGGGGTCACTTAGCATATGTTGCCAAGACATGGCATTTATTTGCTGGAGGAATCCTGTAGCCCCAAAGCTCTTTTCTCTCTTGAGAAAGTTACCACATCCCAGTGTTGAGAAAACTATTAACAGTGGTTTTGTTAGGAAACAGGGCATTTGCCTCACATTGCTGGAAACCCTTCTGACATCCTGTGTGCTTTGCTTCTGGCTGAATGGCATTCTTCTCTTGCTGAAACACCAGAGACTGGTTTGTGGCAACATGGGCATGGGATTGGGGAGCTGGGTTCAAGCTGAGGATCTGTGACTTGGGAAAATTATCTCTCTGGGTCTTAGTTTTTGTTTTTTTTTTCTTTTTTTGTTTATTTTTTTGGTCATGCTTGTGGTATGTGGAAGTTCCTGGGCCAGGGATTGAACGTGTCCCACAGCAGTACAATGTCTGATCCTTAACCCACTGAGCCACCACGGAACTCTTGAGTCTCAGTTTTTCCTTCTGTAAAGCGGGAGCGGCAATAATTATATATACCTCCTTGGATTGTTTTGAGGCTTAATTCATGTTAAGTTTAGACCACTCAGTGCTCAGTGCCTCTTAGGTGTTTTCTGGGGCAAAGAGGAATAATTAGGTCTTTGTGTGAGGTTTGCTTTGGGTGATCTCCAGAATGCTCCTTTGAGAGGAGGGAACTTTGATGCTAGGAAATTGAGAAACAGTATAGAATCCATTGCTCTTTCCTGGTCAAATCCAGGAAATGATTAACTACATAAACTGTTCCTTCCAGGTGTGGAGAGACCCTGGTGTGACAGATGCCGTAGAAAGGCAAGGAGCCTGGACTCTAGAGGAACTGAGGCTCTGTAATGTTTCTCTTAGTAACATTTCTGCATCTTGTAGCCACATTGGACAAGGATGCTTGGATTTTTGGTGTATTTAGATGTGGGTGACTAGGAAATTTTGGATATGAACTGGCCTAAGAAAGAGCTGTTTAGTTTCATAGTCTATCTTTACTTTTTTTTTTAATAAACATTTTTATCAAAGTATAATTTACATAACATAAAATAAAATCCATTGTTAAGTACAATTCATTGATATTTTAAAAGTAAATTTAAGGAGTTCCCATCATGGTGCCATGGAAACAAATCTGACTAGGAACCATGAGGTTGCGGGTTGGATCCCTGGCCTCGCTCAGTGGGTTAAGGATCCGGTGTTGCTGTGAGCTGTGGTGTAGGTCGCAGACGCAGGTTAGATCTGGAGTTGCTGTGGCTCTGGCGCGGGCCAGCAGCTGTAGCTCCGATTGGACCCCTAGCCTGGGAACCTCCACATGCCGCAGGTGCGGCCCTAAAAGGACAAAAAGACCAAAACAGGAAAAAAAAAAAATTTATAGAGTTTGTGTAGCCATCACCACAATCCAGTTTTTGGACATTTTTTATCACCTCCAAAAGTTCCCTCATGCCTGTTTGCAGCTAATCCCTAGGCTGTCATTGCTCTGCTTTCTGTTTTCATAGGTTTGCCCTTTCCGGAAGATTCCTGTAAATGGAATCATACAATATGTTGTCTTTGTGTCTGCCTTCTTTCACTTAGCATAATGGTTTTATGTTCCTTTTTATCGCTTAATAGAATTCCACTGTATGGATATGCCATATTTTGATTTTTCACCAAGATGGTCGTTTGGATTATTTCCGGTATTTGCCTGTTATAAGTCACACTGTTAAGAACTTTCAAGTTTCTGTGTGACACGTGCTTTCACTTCTCTTGTCTAAGGTGAGTTTTGGAGACGGAGTTCGTCGGTGTTTCCTGGGTCTCCCGAAAGGGCCCTGTGGCTTCTCCCGCCTAGTCTTCCCCCCTCTGACCACTCAGTGTTGCAGTGGCTCAAGGTTTGTCCTGGACCCTCTTGCCCTTGGAAGTATGGGTTGAGCTCATCTATGTCCATGGCTTCCGGGACTACCTTACTCAGGGACCAAGTCCTCCTGTCCTCCTTCTGACTCCTGCTCTCAGCCTGGCCAAAGCCAACGTCATGGTCTAGTGCCCACCGCAAACCTGGTCTTCTTCCTGCAGGGTCCCGTGCACGGAGAAGGCTGTGCCATCTCTTCAGCAGCAGAATCTCCAGGATCCTCATCTTTCTTTGCTAATCCTTTGTCAAGACTTCCTACTTTTGCCCCCTGACTGGCTCTGGAATCTGCTCACATCTCCCTTAGCATCGCCATTGCCACCTGCCCATCCTCCTCCTCTTCTTCTTTTTTTTTTTTTTCTTTCTGTCTTTCTAGGGCCACACCCGCTGCATATGGAGGTTCCCAGGCTAGGGGTCTAATCGGAGCTGCAGCTGTCAGCCTACAACCACAGCCACAGTAACGCCGGATCTGTAACCTACGGAGCGAGGCCAGGGATCGAACCTGCGTTCTCATGGATACTAGTCGGATTCGCTCCCGCTGTGCCACAACGGGAACTCCCTCGCCCAACCTCTTGTTGATCATCATCATCACTGTCCCCCTGAGTCCACGCTGTTGATTGTTCAGTGAGGTCTCCACGTTGCTGTGGTGTAGGTTGCAGATGCGGCTTGGATCTGGCATTGCTGTGGCTTTGGTGTAGGCTGGCAGCAACAGCTCCGGTTAGACCCTGAGTCTGGGAACCTCCGTACGCCGTGAGTGCTGCCCTAAAAAGATAAAGGACAAAAGAAAAAAATATGCAGTTCCTCAGTGGCACCAGCCACATTTCCGTGTCCAGTCCCCACACGTGGCCGGTGCCCGCAGTATCGGTTGGCGTAGATACAAGCATTCATCTCCACCGTCACGGCAGGTGCTGTTGGACACTGCTGCTGTGGCCCTTGCCTCCTTCTAATCTTGCCTTGAGACACTTTGGCCCCTTCAGCTCCCTCTTGATGCAGGACCTTTGCACATGCTCTTCTCTGCCTAGAAGGTCCTTCTCTCCCCTCTTCATCTAGTCAAAGCTCTGTCTTCCATTAAGCCTCAGGGAAGGCTTCCCTGCTGTTCCCAGGGCAGGTCGCATCCCGCTGCAGCAGCCTCTCAGAGCATCTGCTCCTCTTCTTTTTTGCACAGTTGCAGTTTGACGTGTGATATTCAGCTGGGAACACCATGGGGCCCTGGCTGGTGACAAGTTAATCATCATCACGTGGAACCTGGCACAGATAGATGCCCAGTAAATCCTTGTTGAGAGAAAGCAGATCTCCAGTTTGCAAAAGAAGCAGAGCGAAGCCTCTGTTCCTGGGAATGGGGAGAGAAGAGCCTTTTCTGGGTGGTCCAGGAAGAAGTCTAGATGTTGCCAACTCTAAGTCTCTAAGACATCTGTAGGGTGTTCTTAAGCTGCTGCTTACTAATTGCTTATGGATTTTCTTGGCTCAGAGATCTTCCCTGGTTGATGGGCTCAGGTCTGCATGTCCTCCCAGTGTGACCTGAGTCAGGGTAGGTGGGTGGTGTCTGAGGAATTTGCAGCCTGGGTACCAGGAGAAGGACATCTCAGGCAAGGAGAAGACATCCCAGGTGCCCTCGGTCTGCCTTTATCGCTTTTCCTCCACCGAGGGACGTCAGCTTAGGTGGTGTTGGGGTGGTGAGATGGCTTCATTTTTATTTTATTTTATTTTTTTGGTCTTTTGTCTTTTTAGGGCCGCACCCATGGCATATGGAAGTTCCCAGGCTAGGGGTCCAATCAGAGCTGTAGCTGCCGGCTTGTACCACAGCAACGCCAGATCCTTAACCCACTGAGCGAGGCCAGGGGTGGAACCCGCAACCTCATGGATCCTAGTTGGATTTGTTTCCACTGCACCACGGCAGGAACTCCTTAATTTTTATCTTTAAATACAAGACCCATATTCTAGCAAAGACTTGTTTTGTTGTGGATTATCGATGTGCAGATCTTATAAGCTGTACTAATACAGATGCAGGAAGTCAAACATTTAGTGGAAAAGAATCAAATAATATGAAACCTGGTTCATTCCAGAGGTCACAGTGTGTATGGTGTAGTGGGCAGAGACCTCCCAAAGATGTCCACTTTTAACCCTGGCCCTGAGCATATGTTACCTTACACGGCAAAAGGGATTTTGCAGGTGTGATTAAGTTCATAACCTTGAGATGGGGAGGCATTCCAGGATTATCCAGGTGGACTCAGGGTCATCACAAGCGTCCTTGAAAGAGGGAGGCAGGAGAAGGGAGCCTCAGAATTGGAGAGTGGCCAGAAGTGCCCTGCCTCGGGCTGGAAGGTGGAGAAGGGGCCGTGAGTACAGCAATGCAGGCGGGGTCTGGAAAGTGGAAAAGTCAGGGAAGGGATTCTCCCCCGGAGACTCCAGGAGGAACACAGCCCTGCAGACACCTTCAGCTTAGCCCTGTGGACCCGCTTTGGACTCCTGACCAACGGAGCTGTGAGATAATTCATTCGAGGTTATTTGTCACAGCAGCAAGGGGAAGCCCGTGCAGTTGGTGCATCCCACAGACCTGGGTCAAGACCCCGGGGGGCCCACCGGGTCGGCCAGCGAGCCCCCTGCCTGGTGGGTACAGCAGAGACATCTCAAGCCTCACTCTTACACTTTGCTTGGGGTGTAGCAACAGGATGCTAGGCTCCTTCTGTGACCACTGAGGAGAACTAATATTTATTTAGAATCTGCAGTCTTTTGGCTCTGAATTAGCTGCGCAGTGGCTCTCTTGATGTTTGGTTTTGTTTTGGTTTTGGTCCTTGTTTTACGGATAAGGAAACTGAGGCTCAGAAAGGCAAAGCTTTTAACCCGGGCCAAGAACGAGTGGCAGAAACTAATGAGCATGCGGGTGCGTGTGACTGCATGGGGAGGACGGGAGGGTTTCTCTGAGCTCCCCGGCTGGGGCTGGGTGTTTGATCAGCTCCATCCCTTCATTGCAGCTTTTGTCTCTTTGTTTTTCACTCCAGTAACAATGGACTCTTTCTTTTTCCAAATGACTTCAGGGTAGAGAATTTGGGCGTGGCAGTGGTTTAAAGTCTACTGCATTTTAAAAATTGCTGTAAGAATACAGATAAGAATATTATAGACTGTAATTTGAAATGCCCACGACAGGATGCTGGGTTTGTTGCTTTGCGGTTAAAAGTTTGGATTCTAGGCTTACAGACTTAGGTTAATCAGTTTTGCCCTATTACAGATTTGACATTTTTTTAGTATGACTCCAGACCACTGTGTTTTCCCCTCTGCGCCTCGGTTTTCCCTTCTGTAAAATGGGACATATAGTGCCCATGAGGCCGGGCAGAATACGTGCAAGAGTAGATACAAGTCCTTGGAGGACGTCGGAAATTGATCTCGGCCTGCAAGGAAGGACTCTTGCACTGGACAACGTTATCTCCTCTTCTTTCTGGAACTTTGTGGAGCGTTTGGTTGAGTAAGAACTCTGGCCAGACAATAGCCAGAGATGACTTGTCTCTGCTTGGAGCCATCTCCGATCTCAGATGACGGGGCTGCTGCAGGCCATGTGCTTCTTTGCAGACGTGCTCACACTGTGCTGGGACCAGGGTGCATCAGGGGTGTGGAGTCACTGTTCCCACGAACTTAGAATGGTGCCCGAATAGGGAGTGTTTTTTTGTGTGTGTGTGTGTGCGTGTTTTGCTCTTTAGGGCCCCACCCATAGCATATGGAGGTTCCCAGGCTAGGGGTCCAATAGGAGCTGCAGGTGCCGGCCTACACCACAGCCATAGCCACGCCAGATCTAAACCGAGTCTGCGACGTACATCGCAGCTCACGGCAATGCTGGATCCTTAACCCACTGAGTGAGGCCAGAGATTGAACCACAACCTCATGGTTCCTAGTCGGATTCGCTTCTGCTGTGTCACAACAGGAACTCCGGGAGTTCTTTATACAGACATGTTCATTCTGTTGAATGGTCTGAACTTTGTATCGAAGCTGTCACTTCTAATTTGTGATGCCTTTCTGTTTTGACACGATGGAGATCGTACTGGGAATACAGTACATCAGATTCTTGTTATTTGCAGTAGTTCTGTCCTGTAAAGTCCCTCAGCACTGAATTAGCGAACAGTGAATCGCTGCTTCTACGGGAAATACAAGGTTAGGTAGGTTCCTGCCAGATGCTGGTTACAGCATTTTGGTCAAATGATCAATATAGAATCTTGGGGAGTTCCTGTCACGGCGCAGTGGAAACGAATCCGACTAGGAACCATGAGGTTGTGGGTTCGATCCCTGGCCTCGCTCAGTGGGTTAAGGATCTGGTGTTGGCCGTGAGCTATGGTGTAGGTCACAGACGTGGCTCGGATCCTGCTTTCCTGTGGCTGTGGTGTAGGCCAGAGGCTACAGCTCTGATTAGACCCCTAGCCTGGCAACCTCCATATGCCAAGGGTGCAGCCCTAAAAAACCAAAAAAAAAAAAAAAGAGTCTTGTTTTAGGTATGTCTCTATTGAAAAACACCGTATTTGGGGAGTTCCTGTTGTGGCACAGCAGAAATGAATCCACCTGGTATCCATGAGGATGCAGATTTCATTCCTGGCCTCACTTAGAGGGTTGGGAATCCGTCGTTGCTGTGAGCTGTGGTGTAGGTGGCAGACGTGGCTTGGATCCTGTGTGGTTCTGGCTGTGGCGAAGGCCGGCAGCTGCAGCTTGGATTCGACCCCTCGCCTGGGAACATCTGTGTGCTGCTGGTATGGCCCTAAAAAGCAAAAAAAAAAAAAAAAAAAAAAAGAAAAGAAAAAAAAAAAGAAAAAAAAGAGAGAAAAAGAAAGAAAGAAAAACACCTTATTTAATTAATGTTGTTGGTTTATTATCATTGAGCTCATGACCAACAACATTATAACTCATGTCTTGAAGGAAACTTATGTAACATGTATGTATCTTTCTCCCAGAGGCTCATCACAGGCTTCTTGCTCTTAGGAATACTGATTGCGCCCGGGCCATTTGATTCTGAACTAGATAACAAAAAGCACAAAAAGGCACACATGGCACTCAACAGACCATGAAGAGGACACTGTGTACAGTATGAGAGCAGAGACAAGAAGGCAGAGCCTTGCCCTGTTCAGCCTCAGTGGGGAAGGCGTGTGGGTTACTTCAGATTTTTTTTTCCACTCTGAGCATGTCCGTGAATGCCCCCAGGGTGCTGGGAGTATTGATTGTGAGGTTACAGGTTTTAGGCAGTAGGTGAACTGGCAAAAACAAAGCTCACAAAATTAGGAGGATGGGCTGTATTTAGGTGGCTGTGTTTTCAGTGTCTTCCTGTTGACACCCTGGTGTTAGGTGGCGGTGTGTGGGGGTGTGTTTGGGGGGGTTGTGGGGATTTTGCTGGTGGGTGAAATCCAGGGCCCCAGGCTTCCCCACTCTGTGCCGGAGTGCCGCTTGCGTTCACAGCTCTTTGTTCCCTTCGAGGAGAACAGCCAGAGCAACGTTGGCACCGGCCCATCGGGAAGTGCTGCACCCCGTCTGCCAGCCCTGTGGCGCTTGTGCCATCCATCCACTCTCTATTCCAGAATCCCTGCTGTGGGCCTCTCCGGCGCTCCCCAAAACCAGACCAGGTGCTCCCCACTCATTCTGCTCTTTCGGGCTTCCGTGAGGAAGTCCAGGGAGCCACCTGCACACCGGTCCCCAAGGAAAGAGGCTGGCCATTTGACCTTGACCTCAGCCACCCATGCAGCAAATAGGAGGGAAGAGGCAGGACGTTGATGGATCCGTCTTTGGACTTTGGGCTGTTGCTTGTCAGAACAGCTGCAAACGAGAGGCATTAGTCAGGGCTGGCCGGACTTCATGGCTACCCTTGGGCACGGACATTACACGCCTGCAGCTTCACTCCTGAGAGCCAGGGGACTTTGGCTTATTTTGGAAAGAAAAAGACTAGCTGTAACATATATTTAGGTGACTTGTAGGTAAAAAGATAGAAAGGGGCTGATACTTTTTTTTTTTTTTTTTTTGCCTTTTAGGGCTGCCCTCGCGGCATATGGATGTTCCCAGGCTAGGGGTCAAATCGGAGCTGTAGCCGCTGGCCAATGCCAGAGCCACAGCCACCCCACATCCAAGCCGTGTCTGCGACCTACACCGCAGCTCATGGTATCTACATCACAGCTCACGGTAACACCGGTTCCTTAACCCACTGAGCGAGGTCAGGCATCAAACCTGTGTCCCCAGGGATGCTAGTCAGATTCATTTCTGCTGAGCCACGACAGGAACTCCAAAAGATGCTGACACTTTTTAAAGCTAGTGTCTGTTTTGTTATGTGACTTAGGCATTCAGAGCTTGGCCTGTGGGAAGCATCACCTAAGATCCCTTCAGGCAGCTCATGGCCAAACGTTGAAAGTTGGCGATTATGTTTGTGGTTCCTTCTCTTTGTGCCAAGTGATACTTGTTTGCTCTTTGTGGCAGTGGCAGGAATTTTCCCTTTAGAATAGGGTTCAGTAAAAAACAGTGGACTGAGAAGTCAGGGATGGTTTGGGAGGTTTGTAGGTGTGCCCTGGGTATGGCATGCTTGCCGTTTAGGAAGTGGTGGCTTGTGCTCAAATGGTGCTGTTGAATGGTCTAAGAATACAGTATTATTGTTACAAGGGGGAAAAAAATGGGATAAGCTGATTCTGCTAATAGATTAAAAATTCTTTCTATTTTTCCAAGTTTTTCATGAAAAATATGATTTTTATTTATTTATTTATTTTGGCTATGTCCATAGCATGTGGACCTTCCCAGGCTAGGGATCAAACCCATGCCGCAATAGTGACCCAAGCTGCTGCAGTGACAATGCCCGATCCTCAACCTGCTGCACCACAAGAGAACTCCAAAAAACATGATTCTTAAATGACCGTTAGTTTACCATGTAGGATCCTTTTTCTTTTTCTTTTTTTTGGGCTGCACCCATGGCATATGGAAGTTCCCAGGCCAGGGGTCACATCCGGGCCAGGGGTTGAAGCCGAAGCACAGCTGTGACCTACACCACAACCATGGTAATGCTGGATCCTTAACCCACTGTGCTGGGCTGGGGATCAAACCTTCGCCTCTGCAGAAACAGTGCTAGATCCTTAACTGGCTGTGCCGCAGCAGGAACTCCTGATTGGAGATTTTAATGTTGCTTTCATCACTGTCTGAAGTTTGAGGGGATCGTGGGGAAGAACAGCTGGAAGGAGCCGGTGCAAAGAAAGGCTTCTGGTGTGAACCGGACATCGGGGTGTGCTGGAGGCTCTTGCCTCCTCCCAGTGGCCGCCCTCCCTGAGGACGAAGTGGCCTGTGGTGTGAACAGGCCTGGCAGGCTCTCCCACCCTCCGCCAGGCCATCTGCAGCGACACAAGATGAAGTTGGGCTCAGCCAGGCTAGACCTCAGGGCTTGTCAACACCGGCTCTGTGGGTATTTTAGGTTTGATGATCCTCTGCTTTGGAGGATGCTCAGCAGCATCCCTGGTCTCTACCCTCTAGATGCCAGTAGCACCTTCCCCCAGTGGTGACAGGCAAAGGTGCCTCAGACCTGGCCCGGCCCCTGGGGAGGGGGCGGGGGAGTAGGAGAGGACAGAACCGCAGCTGATAGGAGCGGAATGCCTGTGGTCCTCTTAGGGTGACTCATTCTGTCTTAAAAAAAAACAAAAAAACAAAAAAAAAAACAAAACCCAGAAGCCAGAAGGAAAAACCCGTTGGGCAAGAAATTCCTGTGTGAACTGTGTTGGGCTTTCGCCTTCAGTAACTAAGGAAGCCATGAGCTGTTAGGACTTCGGGAAGTGAGGTGGATTGACTTGTATTCCTCCCAGTTTATGAGTTGAAGCCCAAACCCAGCCTCTTAGAAAGCGACTGTGTTTGGAGACAGGGCCTTTAAGGAGAGGGAGGCTGTTAGGGGGAGCTCTTAACTAGTCTGAGCGGTGTTCTAAGAAGAGATTAGGCCGTGAAGAGAGACTCCTGGGGCGAGGAAAGCCCGTGAGGACGCCGGAAGAAGGCGGCCGTCTGCAAGCCCGGGAGAGAGACCTCCGAGGGCGCCCAATCTGGAGACTTGCCAGCCTCCAGCCTCCAGAACTCTAAGAAGATAAACGTCTTTTGTGTACGCCACCCAGCCTGTGGTATTATGGCAGTGTGAACAGACTAACGTAGGAAGCACCTCATGGTTATTTTGGTAGGTGAGGAATCTCTTGGTGTTATTAATAAACTTTTATTTTAAACTGATGATGAATTCTTGACCGATTTTCTCTAGGCAGTCCAGTCTCCATAAACATGTTGCAAAGTCATGTCCCCTAGAGCCGAACTCCCCCGCATCCCCCAGCCTAAAAACACATACCACGTGCTCCACAGGGCAGAGGCACTGTCCCCAGATGTTTCCTTTTGCTTCAAGAGTTTACAGTGGTCACATTTCCAGGTTGTGTTTTGTATGGTTGATGTGTTAATTCTTGTCACTTGGATTGTGCTAGATTAATTTGATGAGAGTTGTAATATTTGCTAATCGCTATTGTGTGCTTATTAGGTGTGTATCGTTCTTCTAAGAGTTTTGTGTGAATCATTCCATTTTATCCTCCTGACAGCTCTCCTTTGCAGATGACAAATTGAGGAAAGCTTTTGGCTTAGAAAACTCAAAAACGCATTTCAGTTTTTTTAAAAGGCTGATTTAAAATTGAATTCATGCAGCAAATTGCATTTTGCAGCCTGTCTTGATGCCCTTTCCTATTTGAGTTTTTCTATAATGGGCATTTAGAGCAGATGGTTTTTGTTGAGGGGAAAGGAATTATGGGTTTGCGAGGCTTCAGCGATTTGGAAATAAGTACGTGTGTACTCCATTGTTCCTGGGGAGCCTGAGAGCAGAAGTGATGTGACAGAGGGAAACTATAGAAACTTTAAGTTATCCTAATAACCATAAGTTCTTCAGAAGTGTAGTATGTGTTTTCAGAGTTAGTTCACGTACTGATCCCTATTTTATTTTATTTTTTGGCCACAGCAACAGCTTGATGTGGGATCTCAGTTCTCAGACCAGGGATTGAACCCAGGCCACAGTGGTGAAAGTGCCAAATCCTAACCATTAGACCACCAGGGAACTCCCCAATTCGTATTTTCTCTTTCTTTCTTTCTGTCTGTCTTTCTTTTCTGCCCCATGGCATATGGAGTTCCCCAGCTAGGGATCAGATCTGAGCTGCAGTTTTGACCTGCACTGCACCTGTGGCAACGCCAGATCCTTTAACCTACTGTGCCAGACCAGAGATCAAACCTTCATCCTGGCGCTGCAGAGAGGCCACCAATCCCAAGGCGCTGCAGCAGGAACTCTCCTGTCCTTATTTTCTTAATTCAGACTCTGCAGGGGAGACATTCATGTAATGAGGGAGGGAAAGTATAAAACATCTACTTCTAAAATCTCTCTGTTACCTCCACAAGGAAATAATTGGTTTCTGGAGATTTTGTAGCTTTTATTTTTTTTTATTTTTTATTTTTTTTTTGTCTTTTTGCTATTTCTTGGGCCGCTCCCGCAGCATATGGAGGTTCCCAGGCTAGGGGTTGAATTGGAGCTGTAGCCACCGGCCTACGCCACAGCCACAGTGATGCGGGATCCAAGCCGCGTCTGCAACCTACACCACAGCTCACGGCAACGCCGGATCGTTAACCCACTGAGCAAGGGCAGGGACCGAACCCGCAACCTCATGGTTCCTAGTAGGATTCGTTAACCACTGCGCCACGATGGGAACTCCAAATGATTTTTTTTTTTGTCTTTTTGCACTTTGTAGCTTTTTTATGTCAGTCCCCATAAAAGTCCAAATAAAATTTAAAACTGGACAACTCCCCCATCCCCATCCTCTTCCCTCTTTTTTCTATTCTCCAGGTTAAAGATAAGTAGAGGCTCTTGTACAAGGAATGACATAGCTGAGTTCGGATAAATCAACCTGTCCCATCCATCTCTTCCAGTTTGGGCTCTCCGCTGCTGTGGACCCTCCGGAGGGTACCTTGCGTACCTGGAGTAGGTGGCTTTGTTGGGCCCTTGGGGGTATTTGTTACTGTCTCTAAGCTTGTACTGCTTGTAGCACAAGAGGGCCATCAATTGAGACGTGAATTGTTGAGGCAAGAATAGCAACTTTATCTGGAAAGCCCAGCAGACAGAGAAGCTAGTGGGCTAGTGTCCCAAAGAACCCCTGGCCCAGGGCGGAATTCAGGCATCTTTTGTACTAAAAAGGGGCGGGGCCGTGCTTGGTTGTTGCAAACTTCTTGGTGTCAGAATCCTTTGTTCTTATAGGGATCCATGTATGTCTGATCACAGTGTTCTTGTAAACCTCCAATAGGACAAATGTAATTCTCTGTTCTGCAACTTTTTATCTCTATATGAATGGAAAAGTGTTACATCCTTAGAGTTAGAGCCTTGAGAATGGGCTGTTCAGTGTATTTCAGGACATAGGCAACATTCTATTTCTTTCCAAGCAAAGGCAGTAGAACACAAAGGTTAAAGAAACTGTCTGAGGGGGAGTCAGATTTGTTCTTTCCTGTTCATATTTTTGTGTTTAGCTCTGGTAGAAATCGATCATTTTCCAAAGTGTACTAATTTGTGATTTTCCGGCCGGGATAGTTCCAGATGCTCCACATCCTCACCCACACTTGGTATTTGTTATTTTTCATTTTAACTGTCCTCATGGGAGCATGGTAGTGCTGCAAGAATTTTTTTTTTTTTTTTTTTTTAATAATTTGAGAGAGGCTTCCTTTTCTCGACCGCAAGTCAGGTTTTAGACATACAGACTAGCCACTTCACGGGAACCCTCAACCTAAGTCTGGCAAAAATGTCACATCCCAGTGGCCTTGCCTTTCTGACCAAGCACACTCTTAATTTTTTTGACCTTAAAGATTTTATTTTGTCTCCTTATAACTTTGCACAGTAGCTCAAAGATTACAGTCTCTCTCCTAACAGAACTCCTTGTCTCTACTCTGATTCCTCGCAGTATATTCTACAGTTGATTTATCTGGTTTTGTTTTGTTTGTTTTAGATTTTTTTTAATCAGGGGTGACTTTGGTTTACATATTTCATGTGTGCATTATATTTCTACTGCTGTATACCCTACAACCAAGCACCCTCTTCTTGAGTAGTTTATAAGGGAAACTGTAAAAAAGTGTAACATGCTAAAACCACAAGTACATGCGTGTTAAAGAAGAATTGGAGAACAGAGAAAACTGAGCAATGAGATACTGATGTAACCTTCCCTTCAAAGGCAACCACAGTTAACACAAACCTTTTAGCATATGCTGTTTTCTTCCTGTCTTGTTTCCGTGTGGACATAGTTTGATGAATTATAACCATGTAGCACATGTGTTTTTATTTCCTGCTTTTTTTTTTTCACTTGGCATTTTAATGTAAGGCTTTTTTTTTTTTTTGTATCATGATGTGTTTTGTAAGTGACAACTTTTGATGGCAACATTCTTATTTCTTTGCATAGACATCTTTTAATTTACACAACCAGGCCCTTCTATTGTCACAAGTTGATTCTTATTTTGTTTTCACTTTATAAAGAATGTACTCATTCTGAATGCTGGCCTGCCAAAGTGGAATCACTCCAGAGACACACAAAAGGAAAGTGGGAGGAGGCATAGACCCCAGACCTGAGAAGTCACCCATTCAGTTTGCATGAACCAGATCTGCAAAGTGACACAAAACAGCAGTGCTTATAACCACCTCCCCCCCAACACCAGAATCTTAGCCTTGTGTTTTGGGCATTTCAGAGGTTTGCCCTTCATCTCTTCTGTAACTACTCATTGAGCACTTACTCTGCCCTTGGTCCAGTTTAACCTTGGGGCTGTAAGAGACGCAAGTCCCTCCCAGCATGGAGCTTGCATCTGGTGAGTGGTGATAGCAGTTCTAGTAAGAATTTTGTTCACTCCGTTGGGTTCTTAGGGCCTATGTAGTTTAATCGGACTATCCTGTGGCAGCAAAGCGTAGTCCCATAGAAACTACTGTCATGATTCCAACTTCCCAGGAAACTGAGGCTGAGAGGGGTTCAATAGCCCGGCGCTTAAGCTGCTGCCTTGTCTCACCCAGTCATCCCTTCTCTGGAGAGGCCTTCCTGGACCACCTGCTCTAAGGGAGCCACCTCCCATCCAGTGATGTCATCTTGTTTTTTGGGTTTTTTTGGGGGTGGGGTGGGGGTCAGGGGTTTGTTTTCTGTTGCCACCCTTCCCACCTGCAGAATAGGCTCCATGAAAGCAGGGCCCTCATTTCTCTTGTTTGTACGTGTCAGTGTTTAGCACAAAGACTGGCACATAGTGGGTCGTAGGGGCTCAATAAATACTTGCTGAGCAACTGAGTGAGCAAGTGAGTGGAGAACAGAAGCTGCAGACCCCACTGGGCCGGTCAGCTGCCGGCAGACAGGAGCATGAAAAGCCCAGGGGATCTCGCCTTCTTCCCACACCTCAGTGAAGGTGTGTCCTGAGTTTTGGAGCCATAAAGAGGAAAAGCAACACACCCCTCCTTTTTCACAGAAAAGGGGATGCAGACTTTGACTCTGCCCCGCATTCACGTAGCCTGTAGCTTTAAGGACTTAGCTGTAGATGCAGCGACCTGCCCCTGGTCAGAGGCCTGGGCTGTGGATCTCACACTGATGTCATATTTGCTGCTTGGCAGGAGATGCCCCCATTTGGGGCCTCGCTGGGTCCCAGCAGCTTCCTGCTGCATCATCGAGATTTCTCATGTTTCAGGCCATGGCATTGACTGAGGCTGAGCCTTTGTCTGACAGTCTCCAGTTATCCCCTGGGCAGCACGGGGCTGTTTGATGCCAAGTGATGGAAAGGAGCCTTGGGGGATCAGGGCTTGCTAGAGAATGACCCCTGTACAGCCAAACTGGAGAGGGCTTGCATGGCGCATGGAGGGACCTGACCCACTCAGAGCCCTCCCCAGCCCTGGGGCCCCACAAGGGACTTTGAAACACTAGCATTTTATTTTTCCAATATAAAAGTTACAATTCCTGTTAAAGGAAAGTCAGTGGTTCCTCTGGTGTGCGCTGGCTTGATGTGGGATCTCAGTTCCCAGACCAGGCATTGAACCCAGGCCGCAGCAGTGAAAGCACCAAGTCATAACCACTAGACCACCAGGGAACTCCCAGTGGTTCCTCTTCTGGAAAAGTTAAAGATAACAGTAGCTAGAATCAAAGCCCTACCTTCTATTAACATTTAGGTATTAGTTCTGGTTGTGGCTCAGCAGAAGTGAATCTGACTAGTATCCTTGAGGACACCGGTTCGATCCCTGGCCTTGCTCAGTGGGTTAAGAATCTGACGTTGGTGTGGCTGTGGTGTAGGCCAGCGACTACAGCTCCAGTTCACCCCCACCCTGGGAATTTCCATATGCCACGGGTGCAGCCCTAAAAAGACCAAAAAAAAAAAAAAGAGAAACATTTAGGTATGTTTCCTTCTGCTCCATAATTTTTTTTCTGGTTGGCTATTAGGTGACATTATTTCTGTTGGTTTTTGCTGTTATAAATTAGAACTTAGTCTGTAGAGGCTACCTGGATACACAGGTTTTTCTTTTGGACAGTTTTGGTCAGTTTCCCCAGCATCCTCAGGTCACTGGGTTAAATGGAACTCATGGGAATTCAGGGGCGCTCTTACCATGTAGTGGTTACTAAGCTGCTTTCTGGAAGGACTCTGTCATTTTTACACCTGGCGAAACCAGAGTGGCCGGTGTACCGGGGTCAGGATAATGGCCGATGGCCTTTACCTGCCGTTTTAATTTTGCCCTTTGCCCAGTGGGTACCCACCAGATTGGGAATATTTAAAAAGAGCGAGAAAGAAGTAAAAACACATGCTTTTCTTTCTCTGCCACAAATAGGGTTTCTTGTTTATTCACGTGTGAGGCAGGAGGAGCTGGAGGGCGGAAGGGGCCTGTGGTGGATTGAAGACAAGCTTGCTTCGTGGTAACGCTCTGTAGCTGTACCTGGCGAACCTAACGCCTGGTGGCGGTGTGTTTGGGGGTTACATCTGGGGACTACTTGAGCTATGTTTGGGAGGCTGCTGCAAGTATTCAATACATATTGTTGAACAAATAAAGTTTTTCCGTATACATTTCTCATGACAAAGCTGTGTGTAGACCCCAGGGCCCAGGGCACGTCTGCTTCCCTGCAGAGGTGAAGGTTGCAGCGCGGTGGCTGGAGCCCAGGGACGTGGTCCCAGGCAGCAGCATCGTTAGGAGAGGTGCGGACATGCTCCCTGGTGAGGGCCCTTCTGCACCTGAGCCGCCCCGGCACCAGCCCCTCCTCTCCTGTAGCTCCTGATTGCAGAGGTGAACTACTCTCAAGCGACAGGTGGTGTAACCTCTGCATGTTTCAAGCGCGCTTGGAACCATCCCCCGCAGACTTCCTGGGGCTGTCTCAGCGCCAACGTCCCGCCCAGGTGCCACGCCGGCTGGATGCTGTCGCCGGCTGGATGCTGTCTTGGGGCTGCGGCCCAGGTCTCCATGGGAGCAGGGGAGGAGCCCCGTCCCGGAAGGAGGAGGGGTTCCTGCTGGGAGTGCTGAGAGCCCGGGTTCAAGCGAGACTGCCTCCCTTCACCTTGCGCTCCGCTCTTACTGGCCGTATGACCTGGGGCAAGTGAGTTCAGCTCTCTGAAAACCAGCCTGATAACAGTGCTCAGGGGTTATGAGGACGAAGTGAGTTAATGTATGTTGAGTGTACCTTGAGGGTGTAGACCCCAAGCCTGTGGCCCCTGAAAAGAGCAATGGCAGTGACAGCTGTTGTCAAGGCCAGCCGTGGGTTGGAGGGAGAAGCCGGGTGGGCCTGGGCAGTGGCACTGGGGACCGTGTTGTGTCCTGCCGTGTCTGTCACTGGGCGCCTCCCTAGGTTGTCCAGACAGTGCAGAGGTGGCTCACGAGGCTGCTGTGGGATGAGGTCTCCAGTCACGTGGTCGAGAGCCCTGGCTCTGGGGTCTGCCCACTGAACCCCCAGCTGGCTCCGCCCCTCACCACCTACGGGACTCTGCTGGGGGCGGGGAAGGGAGGATAAGCCCACCCATGGGACGGTGGTGAGGATTCAGGGAAGTGAGTCACAGTGATGGCTTCAGCACAGCTCCTGGCACACACTGAGTGCTTTATACATGTTCTTGCTTATTGCTCTGGGGTCTGGGGAATTGCCTTCCATTTAATCATTTCATTCCGTCCAGTTCTGTGGCATTTTGTGGGGGTGCTGCTGTGTGCCCAGTGCTGCCTGGGTGCTGCCACACAAGACCTGTTCAGATGGCATAGCTAAAGTGTCCAAGCATGGGGTAAGGTTCCTGCATGCTGGGCGCCCTGGGGCATAGGAAGGGATTCACACAGAGCACTTGAGCACCTGCTGTATACCAGGCCTGGGGCGTGGCTGAGTTCAGGCTGCAGACTGAGAGCTGTGTACTGTTTGGGCAGCAGGGTTGGGTTTTTTTTTTGTTGTTGTTGTAGTTTTTAAGTTTAAAAAGTTTCGTCAGTCACAGAGTCACATGGTTCATTGATAAAAGGTCCAGGAGTGTGTACTTTGCAACCTCAGTCTCCATCCCACGCCTCTCCGTTCAGCAAAACTGCCTCTTCCTTCCAGCAGCCACAGTTGAGTTTCTTCAGTGTCATTCTAGAGCAGCCTTAACCATTTACCAAAACAGTGCCTCTATTTGATACCTGTACCTATCTACACAACACATAGACTTTTTCCTTTTTTATTCAATTGTTAGTACATCTTACACAATACAATTTTTTTTTTTCCTTAATGATACATCCTGGGCTACTTCCATATCAGGGCATAAAAACTCTTCATTCCCTTTTTTTGGGGGGCAGCATTATAGGATTCTATTGATGAATGTACTTACCTACCAAACTGTTTTTAACTAGTTTACTACTGATGAGGTTTAGGTTATTTCTAGTGGTTTGCTATTACTTGCAATGTTAGTGAGTGATCTTTATTCCCATCTCAAAGGGAAACAATTGGGACAGGTTGACTGTTCACTTGTAATTTTGATAGCTGTCACTGAGTTGCCCTCCCTCAAGGTTATACTGATTTAGGCTCCTCCCAGCAGTGAGACTGCCTGTTGTTTTGTTTTGTTTTTTCTTTTTAGGGCCGCACCTGTGGCTTAAGGAGGCTCCCAGGCTAGGGGTTTAATCAGAGCTGCAGCTGCCAGCCTACACCACAGCCACAGCAACATCAGATCCGAGCCACGTCTGTCACCTACACCACAGCTCGAGGCAGTGCTGGATCCTTAACCCACTGAGCAAGGTCAGGAATCCAACCCACGTCCTCATGGATGCTAGTTGGGTCAGTTAACCTCTGAGCCACAGTGGGAACTCCTGCATCTGGTTCTTTTAATTGAGGTATCATTGATGTACAATATTATCTAGTTTCATGTGTTCAACATTGTGAACCATAGCTTTTAAAGGTTGTACTCCGGTGTATAGTTATTACAAAATGTTGGCTACATTCCCTGTATTGTACAGTGTATCCTTGTTGCTGATTTCCTTTATTCATAGCAGTTTGTACCTCTTAATCCCCTACCCCTATTTCACTTTTCCCCACTGGGAACCCCTAGTTTGTTCTCTGTGTCTCTCAGTTCTCTGTGCTGCTTTTAATTTTTCTTTACATCTTCTCAGATCTTCCCAGTGTTGACGCCGAGACTTTAGCTTCCTGGACTCTGGCTTCGGGGAAGGTGGCTGCGTCATGCAGGCAATTTAGCAAATATTTGCTGAGGGCCTGGTAATGGCCGTGGCTCCAGAGCAGAGATAATTGTTTCTTGGAGGCCAAGTCCTTGTTACAGTAGTTACCTTTTCCAGAAACATTGTTCCCTTGGCATGTTCCCCTGGAATATTTGCTTTGCCCTTGTGTTTGGCCAGAGTGCACATCTGGTCAGCCGGCTCTTGGCCATCAAAACCTTTGTTTGTTTTAGAGTCAAGTCATAAGAAAGTCTCCTTGGGTTTTCCTTTGTTTAAATTGTCTAAGCTGGAAGCAGTGTAAACTAAATTATTTCTAGCCTTCCGCGTTAACCTAGTTGAATAGCTGTTGCTTGTGACAAGTGAGAAAACGTTCATTTTTTTTTTTTTTTTAAATCTGGAAACATACCTTAAGTGAAATAACATCCACTATTAGTTGAATGGCTCTTACGTGCTAGGTGTTGTCTTATGCCCTTTATGTATAAAATCCTTAATCCTCGTAGTCATGCAGCAAGGCAGATCTTATTTTCATTTTACAGACAGGGAGGCGGAAGATGAAGGGCCGCAGCGCCGCCCTGGAGCCGGGCGGCCACCTGCATGCAGGTCTGTCTGCCTTAGAAGCCAGTGATCGTTCCTCCAGCCGGCGGGGTCCTGCTCTTCTGAAGCTGTGACTCTTGCTTCTCCTTTTTCAGCCTCTCTGTGAGTTTCTCCTGCTCAGGGATTCTATCCTGGAGCCCTTCTCTCAGCTCTGTCTTGAATATGGGATAG
Organism: Phacochoerus africanus; assembly: GCF_016906955.1. Lineage (NCBI taxonomy): Eukaryota > Metazoa > Chordata > Mammalia > Artiodactyla > Suidae > Phacochoerus > Phacochoerus africanus. The sequence continues at coordinate 10,085,814 of NC_062546.1, forward strand.
GAGTTCATTTGTCCGGGCAAGTGACAGCTCAGTTTGGTGTTGAGAAGCAGCAGCAGCAGCAATGCATGACACCAGGATGGGTGATAGCTGTGGCCCCACGGCTCCAGGCAACAGGCCCTCTTGGCCTTCTTGGGGAGGGGGTGGGGGGGCTATTGTCCTGGATGGGCAAGGTGTGGTGGCAGCTGCTGGAAGACAGAGTCTGAGAGTCGTGGGTACACAGATCCACATGCCAAGAGGGTGTCTGCCGGCTATGTCCTCGCTTTCAACTGATGGGGCCAGCGGGGGAATTTGTTGCTTGTACGTGTGCCACCAAGCCCAAGGCTTCTGCTGCAGGACAGTAATTCCCTCAGCGCAGGCAGACGATGGCTCCAGGTACGACAGCGGTAACGTCTGAGTAATTCGTGGACAGGAACTAAGTCACATTGAGACAGAGTGAGACATTTACTTCTTTTTTTCAGTTTCCTGCACTATTTCTAACCCTGTCAGGGGCCACTTTTGTACAGCAGATTCTTGCTAGCATCCGTGCAATAAAGGAGAAGCAGGGAGCAGGCTTCCGGCTCAGAGCCACTGTGTCCAGTGGGAATTTAGTAATATTTGCTTCTCCTTGTGTTGATTTTGATGTTTAACTATTATTTAGAGCAAGTAATACTGATTTACCTTTTTTTTTTTCTTTTGCTTTTTAGGGCTGCACCTGCAGCACATGGAGGTTCCCAGGCTAGGGGTCTAATCGGAGCTACAGCTGCCGGCCTACACCACAGCCACAGCAACGCCAATCCAAGCCACGTCTTTGACCTACACCACAGCTCATGGCAACGCTAGATCCTTAACCCCACTGAGTGAGGCCAGGTATCGAATCTGCAACCTTGTGGTTCCTAGTTGGACTCATTTCCGCTGTGCCATAGCAGGAACTCCTGGTTTACCATTTACGATGGTGTATTAAATTACCTTTTAAGATATATCCATGTAAATAAAATCTAGAGCAGGTGTGCTCAAGCTGGGCACACCCGGCACTTGGGGCTGGGTTCTTTGTGGTGGGTGCCGACCTCTGCTTTGCAGGGTGTTCTCATGCTGGCCCACCTCCTGCTCCTTGTTGAAAAAGGCTGATTGAAGATGAGCACATTTAGGCAAACTCATCAAGTTAGATGATCAGGGTCGTTGGCTGTGGTGAAATGCCGAGTGTGTGTGAAAATGGCTGAGGTTGGGGAACCTGCTCAGGCAGGTTGCCCTCAGTTATGGGGACCACGTACCAGAGTTCCCGTGTGTGTCCTTTGGCACTGACGTTGGCTCAAGAGAGGGGTGGAAGGAGATGCCTTAAAAAGATGCTCTGTCACTTATGATGGAACATGTAATGTGAGAAAAAAGAATGTATACATGTAAGTCTCACTGGGTCACCATGCTGTGCAGTAGAAAAAACATATATATAAATAAAAATAAGAAAACATAAAAAAAAAAGATGCTCTAAAGGGGTGCCGTCCCGTAGGACCTCTGCTGTGCTGGGATGTTCGAGTCTACACGGTCCAGTCCGTGGCTGTGGCTGTGGCTGCGGAGCCCTCGGAATACGGCTGCTGGGAGTGAGGAACCTGTTTCTTTTAAGTAATTTAAACGTAAAGCCACCCCGTGGGACGGTGCGGCTCTGGAGAGTCAGGGTGGAGCTGTCGGGGGATTGCAGCAGCCTTGCAAAGCATAGAAGTGGGGACACACAGGCTTTGAGGACTGTGCAGCCGTGTGGCAGCCGGGGCTGTCGGGGGGCTGGGGCAGTGGGGAGCACCCCCACCTGACACTGACTTTAGCAAAGTAAGAGAAAACAAACCCAATTTATTGATGCCTAAGGCTCGAGAAGCCCAGGGAGTGGGCAGACCTGAGCAGAGGGGGTCAGGAGCCTCTGGGCGTCTTTGCTTCCTCCTTGCGACGCCGTTGCCAGGCTGACTCCCCCTCAGCAGGAGCAAGGTGGCTGCCGGCAGCCCCCGGCTTGTCTTCCGGCACCTTAACAACTCCAGGGCGAGGAGCATGTCTTTCTTTGGATTTCTAGCAAAGGTCACAGCCGGGGCTCTCCTGGCCTGGCCCTTTCTTGAGCCCTGACGTGCATGCGGGAGAGCTCCCGTTTGAGCAGCATGAGTCCCTTGCTCTCGATGATGGCCGCGAAGGATTCCAATTTTATGAAATGAGGAGAGACTAGGAAAAAAAATAGAGCTGGGAAATAATTGTGCTGATGGGATTGTTCACGGCTGTGCAGGGTGCTCTCAGGCTCTTAGCTCAGGATCTGGATCACACAGGCCTGGGCTTAGAGCCTACTTCCACCCCTCGGGAGAGGATGGAATAGGAGATCTTGGGCAAGTAACTGAGTCTTCTCTGGGTCTCAGTTTATCCCTCATGAAAATGGGGACGATGCTAGTACATACCATGTCGGATTCTTGTGAACTTAAATGAAATGATGCATTTCTTTTTTTATTTTTAATTTTTTACAAAAGAGAATGCACTTCCACATCTGTAACACTTTAAGCATCTCACCCATCCTCACCACCACCACCCTGGTCTTTCTGGATGATGTCAACAGCTTTCTAAATGATCCCTCTGTTTCCTTTTTTTTTTTTTTCAGTTAATATGCAAACTTATTGATATAATTCACATATGCTGCAGTTCACCTATTTATTTATTTTCATTGTTTAAAGTTTTATTGAAGTATAGTGACTTACAATGGTGTGATAACTTCTTTTTTTGTCTTTTTAGAGCCATACCTGCCGCATATGGAGGTTCCCAGGCTAGGGGGCAAATGGGATCTGTAGCTGCCGGCCTACGCCATGGCCACAGCAATGTGGGATACGAGCCCAATCTGCGACCTATACCACAGCTCACAGCAACGCCAGATCCTTAACCCACTGAGCGAGGCCAGGAATCGAACCCTCAACCTCATGGTTCCTAGTCGGATTCGTTTCTGCTGCACCATGATGGGAACTCCATGTTGTGATAATTTCTGCTGTACAACAACATGATTCAGCTGTATGTGTACACACACACTCTTCTTTTTCAGACTTTTTCCCCATATAGATGATCCCAGAACCTTGGGCCGAGTGCCCTGTGCTTTGTGGTCCCCACTGGCCAGTCATTCCCTGTCCCACAGTGTGCATCCACTGTGGTGTATGGAATCCCAAGACCCCAGCCCAGCCCTCCTCACTTAACCTTTACTTCAAGTGTATAATTCAGCAATTTTTAGTATGTTCGCTGAGTTGCGCAGCCGTCACCACAGTGTTAGAACACTTCACTATCCCCCCTAAAAGAAATCTCACACCTATTACCTGCTTCTCCTCTTGCCCACTGCAGTGTCTTATGGAGGCATATGGAGGTTCCCAGGCTAGAGGGCAAATGGGATCTACAGCTGCCGGCCTACGCCAGAGGCACAAAGCCAGAGGGACCTTGAAAAAAGTGGAAGCCAGGAGCTCCCTGGTGGCTCAGCATGTTAAGGTCTGGTGTTACTGCGGTGGTTTGGGTCACTGCTGTGGTGCAGGTTCGGTCTCTGGCCTTGGAACGTCCACATATCATGGGTGCGGCCAAAAAAAAAAAAGTGAATCAGGTCATGCTATCCTGTGCTTGTATCCCTTCAGTGATCCTCACTGTGGATGGAGTAAGATCCAGGCCCCTTGCCCTGGTGACAAGGCCCTGTGTCATCCGCCTCTGCCTCTTCCTCCACTGACCTCATCTTTTAGCCTGTCCCCTGCGCTGGGTGCCTTCAAGCTGCCCTAGGCTGCTTTCTGTGCAGACACGTGCAGGATGCTTTCTGCCCCCGAAGCTTGGGCTTTACTCTCATGATCTGCTTGGATGGCACGCCCTTGCCTGGTTGCTGCAGGCATGTTTCTTCTTGTCACTTGGTTCAGCTGTCACCCCAGTCTCCCTGACCACCCAGTCTCCTGGAGTGAGGCCCCTTCCCCACTCCCTCTTGTCTGCGCCTTAGTTTATTTTGGGTCGTTGTTGACTGTCTCTCCTCCTCCTGGAGAGTCTAAGCTCCCCAGGAGATGGGCCTTGGTCTGTCTTGTGCTAGCGAAGGCAAATGAATGCGCCACAGCAGGGAAGTGATGATGTCTTGTCTTAGGTATTATTGTTATTATCAAATAGTTAGTATATGCTGGTGACCCAGAAGTCAGACTCATCCTGGATCAAAAGTGTGCCGCTTATATCCAGGGCAGGTAGAAAGTGACTAAACAGGTGACAACAAAGGCGGTTACAGGAGATGGGCTTGGGGCTCGTTACACTGGGCTCAGGTGACGCACAGTCCTCATCTGACCTTGTGCCAAACGCTTTCCCCTCTTTGCAGGGACATTGTGAGGAAGTAGATCCTATTCCAAAGTTAGTCCCCAAAGGACTTGGAATCATAGTTTGTACCAGATGAGCACTTTTATGAATTTACATAATTTTATGAATTTACATAATAGTGCATTCATAAAATTCATAATTTTATGAATTTGCATAATAGTGAATGCTCACTATTATGAATTTAGCTTAAAAAACAAAGAAACCCAGATCTAGTCCCACAGGTACCGTATGTGCAGTGGGATTGGAGGGCACGTGGGAAAAGGGCCCCCCAGCCCCTCCTTTGCAAAGGCTGCAGGTATTCTCTGCCGCCAAGGAGGTCTGCTGCACGTGCAGGCATTTGTCTGCATGTTATCCTCTCACTTCCATGCACAGAAAGGCATCCTGGACACAACTTGTAGGTCCTTTTTGGTTTAGCCTATCTTACACATGGGGCCAGTTAGTGCTTAGGGCTCCATCTCCTTCTTTAAAGATGGTCCCTGCTTATTGACTAGCCCGTCGCTGATGACCAGGAGATGGTCTCTGGTCTCTCCTCCCACAGTTGGGCTGCCTGGAGTGGCCTCTGCACACGTGCACACCTGCAGGTTACATTCTGAAGAGTTTGACCTGGTAGCTTGCTGTGCAAACTCTTTTGCTAGAATAAAACAGACAAAACTCACGTGACATCAGCCTGGTAGTGTGGGGTTCTCTTAAATTCGTTTTCACCATTCGTTGGAAACACACAGCTCTGGGAGCCATCATGACAGGATCATCGCAGGATGGGGAGAGAATGGCTGGTTCTCCGAAGAGTCAGTCGTGACCATGGGGAAGCTCTCTGCAGGTGGAAGGTGTGCTTGCAGCAGATGCAGCCTCTCCTCCTCCTTCCTTTGTTCATTCAGCACTTTGTGTCTGCCCCGCGGCCAGCTTGGGTGAGTCACACCCAAGGGCAAGAATGGGTTTGGACTCCTCGGGGTTTCTGCGTGTGTCCCTGGCCAACACAAATGAGTTGCTAGAAGTGAAACCTGTCCTCTTGAGAGCCACCACCATCCTCCCCCCAGCACCAGTTTACTGAAACCAGGATGCTATTTTTAAAAAAGAGCATCGTGTTTCATCCTGGAAACTTGGAGTGAACAGGCAACTTGCTGGCATAGAGTCCTGGTGCCCAGGGCGTGTGTGTGCTTAACTTGGTCCCCCTGCACCCCCTGCACCTCAACAGGGCCTGCTGGCCCTTAGGAGGAGGGGGAGACCGAGAGTCTGAGGCTGACAAGTAATTATGCAAGTCGTAATCGCCATGTCTGGACGGTTTGCCTGCAGTTGGCAGCGTCTCAAGGGGCCGGCAGGGCTGGGGTTCCTCTCTCCCAGCCTGTGTGGGCAGGCAGTGGGGTGAACAGCTCCACCAGGCATTCCCATAACAAGTGCTTATAAGGGCTTGCAATTCTCCAAATGCCTTGTTTACAGGACCTCCTGAAGGATGAGCAGCTTTATTTTGGCGCAGGTGGAGGTGGTGGTGGTATGTGTCTCAGAGCAGCTTAGTTTTACCAGAGCCAGGCAGGTTCCCAGGTGTCTCTGGCCTGGCACAGGTGACCTGGTGGTGGGCATGTCTGGTGAGCTTCCCTCTGGGGACAGCCAGGGCGGTGGCCCTTGGGGTTGGTCTGCCTACAGCTGGCCCTCTGGCCCATCTCCAGGTTATGCTGGGCTGCGAGTCATCATCTTCCTGGCGTGTTTGTCCAACGTGTTGCTAAAAAGGAGAGTGGGCTGTGGACGGAGATTCTTTCCTTTCTGCTTTTTATAGTAATGCTTATGTAACAGCATCCTTGATAGGACGGGGCTGGGGTGGGAAGACCCTGGGTTTTAGAATAAGACGGATGGACCTGGTTCAAGGCCAGACTCAGCCATTCTCACATCTCTGCAAATTTGATGCTTTATTCAACAAACCTGGGCTTTTCCTCTCTCATCTGGAAAACATCGAACTGGTAGTAGTCTTTGTTGCTATGTGTTTACTTTTTTAACTTAACTCTTATGATTTTAAAAATGAATCCTACTTTTTGAAATGATTTGGGCTTGGGGATGAAGCATCTTTGATTTGGACCGCATATACTCAGCTCTTCACCCCCCCCCCACTGAAGGATGAAGCCCCAGGTGTGGCTGTGGTTCTGATCCAGTAATGATGCTTTAGAGGAAGACATTTTGGGAGGAGAGGATGGCTGTGGGCGTGGCCTCCATGGTGTGGGCGTGGCCTTGATGGTGTGGGCGTGTCTCTTTTCCACAGGTGCTGTGAGTGGCTGAGATGCTGTGGTGCAGGAGAGCCCAGGCCCCGCACGGTCTGGTTGGGGCATCCCGAGAAGAGGGACCAGAGGTACCCTCGGAATGTCATCAACAATCAGAAGTACAACTTCTTCACCTTTTTGCCTGGGGTATGTACGAGTCGGGAGAATATCCTTTTCTTCTTCCCATGTCAAATGTATGTAATGGCACCAGTCTTAAGACCCAGGTCCCCGTGGCGGGTTTTGTGAATGCCCTGTGCCTTTTCCATGTTGCCTCAGACACTGGCCATTGTCCTCCCTGGTCCTGAGCCTGTGGAAAGGGTCTGCCCTCTGTCTGCAAGGCTGTGAGGCTCCCCCTGATAACTTCACATTTATTTGGTGTGTTGGACCTAGCTTTGCTACCAAAAAAAAAAAAAAAAAAATTCAGTGCCTAAATTTTTCCTCAATTATCATCCTGAAACTCATATTCAGAATAGAGAAGTTGAGAGATAAAAGTACAGACAATTTTTTTAAAAAGATAAATCTTAATACTATCATCCAGAGAAAGACTTTTTATTAATACTTTTTTTAATGTTTGTTTTGCTTCATATTTTTCTCTGCAGTCTTAGCTTTCGTACGTTATACAGATCCGTGGACAAGTACTATGAAATCCTTCCCCCCAACGTACCCTTTAGTTCAATGTCTGTTTTTATCCACTGTGTCCTCTGTGGATATACAGAGGAAAATACACTGATTGACTTCAGAAGCAGCAGCAGCAGCAATCCATTCCAAAGCTGGAAGAAAAAAAAAAAAATCGCTGATATTGCTTGATTTATTGAGAGAGAACATGGAAATACAAATACATTACACTGTAGACTAAGGTCAACCTGACTGTTTCTTTAAGGGTGATTTTTGACGACGTTTCTTGCTGCTTGGCTTTCCCCCTCCCCTGGCCCTCTAAAGCTGAGTATCCTAAGGCCAGTACACATTTCTTTCTTTTTGCATTTTTTTTTTAGGGCCACACCTGCGGCATATGGAGGTTCCCAGGCTAGGGGTCCAATCGGAGCTACAGCTGCCGGCCTACACCACAGCCACAGCCATGCCACCGTCTGTGACCTACACTGCAACGCCAAATCCTTAACCCATTGAGCAGGGCCAGGGGTCCAACTCATGTCCTCATGGATACGAGTCGGGTTTGTTACTGCTGAGCCACGGTGGGAACTCCAGAAGTTTCTTTCTTGTTCATGGAAATTCTGAGACACCCTGTGCCACTTTCTTCATCTCAGCAAGGGACCAAACAGTGGCAGTGCATGCCTTAGCTCTGACGAGACAGCTCCTCTCTGCTCTTTGCCCGAAGGCCAAAATGAGTCAGGTGGAATCAGTGTCACGCCCAGGGCACCCAGTGGCAGTTGAAACTCTTCCGGAACCCTTCCTGCCACACGGGATGAAATTCTGCTGTATTGTTTCATGGCCTTGAGATCATATCATGGAGATAGCAATTTATCTTGCTCTGTGGATTCAACCTTACTGCCTAAGCGTTTCCCTCTAAACTCTCTTCTTCAACAGCATTTTGAGTGGCCTTACTTCTGCTTCTAGTTTAAGAAGTAAAACTTAATAGCTGCCGTGGAGGCGCCCAGCCTACCCTCCCCACCCGGAGGTCACCGGTGTCCTGGGTTTAGTTTCCACCTGCTTCACTTACTTCTTTACTTTGACAAAGTGTATCCCCGCCCCCCCCGCCGCGTGTATGTTCGTCAACAGCAAATAGAGGTGTGTGAACTGTGTACACAGGTTCAGTGTGAGTTGTGGTCCTCTGGGGAGATTTTTTTTTTTTTCTTTCTACAGCTGCACATGGGGCAGAGGGAAGTTCTTAGGCTAGGAGTCAAATCAGAGCTGCCCCTGCTGGTCTATGCCACAGCCACAGCCAGGCCAGAGCCCAGCTGTGTCAGTAACCTACGCCGCAGCTGGCAGCAATGCTGGATCCTTAACCCACTGAGCGGGGCCGGGGATCGAACCTGCATCCTCCTGGACACTAGCTGTGTTCTTAACCCGATGAGTTACAACAGGAACTCCTGGGGGATGTTTTTAAATGTGCCTCATCTCCCTCTAAATTCATCCGCCCGCCTCCAGCCAGCCTCGAGTGTCCTCTTGCTCCTCTGTCCACTCCAGGTGCTGTTTAACCAGTTCAAATACTTCTTCAACCTCTACTTCTTGCTTCTCGCCTGCTCCCAGTTCGTCCCTGAAATGCGGCTCGGCGCGCTCTACACCTACTGGGTCCCCCTGGTGAGTATCTGGACCCATCAGAGGGTGGGAAACAGAAAGTTCTTTGCCTCTCTCCTCCAAGCGTCTGAAGCAGGATGGTGGCCTTTCAGGGGAGAGGACGCCCTCAGGCCAGCGCAGTGGGAGTCCCCAAGATTTGCGTGTTAACGCTCGGTGGCCCCACCCCCGGTCCGGCCCCTGTGAAGCCTGAGCCGGTCATTCCTCTGTCCGCCGCTCGGGAGTCATTTCAGCGGTTATTTCCTGCCTGCTTCCTGCGCATCACCTGCTTCCAGGCTCTGGGCGCACAGTGGTCATGAAAAAGGCCAGGCCTCTGACTCTGGGGCTCGTGCTATGTGAGTGCTTTTCTGTTTAGTCCGAGGACTGTGTCAGTGCAAAGGGGGACCAGGTAACCACTCCTGCACGTCTGTGTCTGGAGCGGGAGTCACCCCAGTGTCCCTCGGTCCATCGTGTGCCGCCTTTTCTTCCTTCTTGCCTTTGGAGAGGTGGTTGAGCACCTGCTGTGTGCCAGGCGTGGTGCTGGGTGCTGGGGATGCAGCTGTGAATGAAGCATGGAGGGGGCTATCGGGGGGACAGATGGTGAACAGGTCCTAGGAGAGATGGGATGTTTGTTGAGCTCATGAAGGTGGAGGCAGGGAGGTGTGGGGAGCCAAGCTCAGCCAGGGGGCCAGGAAAGGTCCCTGGAGGAGGGGGGAGGGAAGACGAGGAGGGGGTGGCAGTGTGCCAGGTACAGGGAGTGGCAGTGCCAAGGCCCTGAGGTTGGCACGTGCTGGAAGTATTTGAAGAACAGAGGGAAGCCCAGCGTATCTGGGGACAGAGAAGGCAGAACTGGCCTCTTTTTCCTCCCGAGACGTTATTTCTCCCTGAGCAAGACTCAGAAGGAACACTTGAATTATCTTGGCACAAGTCTTGTTGCTTTTTTTCATCAGGAGAAGATGCTGAAAGTAGAAAAGATTTAAGCATGTCTGTTCACCGTCACCACCTCTGATTTCCTTAGGAGCTCAGACAAGCCCTGACCCCATTCAGACCGCTTTCTCAGTATCTGTGGTGATTAAGGACCTCCTTTCAGTCTCTTCTTTCCTCTCAGTCTCTTCTTACAAGTGCTTCTGTTTTATACACACTCTAACTTATATTCTCGTTGATTATATATCATGTGCATGTTTATGTTTTGTGGGTTAGGATCCCAAGGTGTTCACGAGGGCAGCTGTGTATCTCCCCGTCTCCCAGCTCTTGCATCTCAGGCGTGATGTCTGGTCTGCGACCTCTCCCCTCTTGGTATTCCTCTGCCCAGCCTGTCATATAAACCCATTATCCAAATGGTTTTTGTGGTAGAGACCTATTAGCATCCCTGCAACTTCATTCCCGTTGTCATTGGCATCTGTGTTGGGGAGTGGACTTTGGCCGTAGGTGGCGTAAGTTTTTCCATTTGGTTAACCAAGATGCATGTAGATAGGATTAAGAGAAGAAGGAATTTATTTATTTATTAATTATTGTTTTTTAGGTCTGCACCTGCGACATATGGAGGTTCCCAGGCAAGGGGTCTAATTGGAGCTGTAGCTGCTGGCCTACGCCACAGCCACAGCAATGCCAGGTCTGTGCCATGTCTGTGACCTACATACCACAGCTCATGGCAATGCTGGATCCTTAACCCACTGAGCAAGGCCAGGGATTGAACCTGTGTCCTCATGGATCCTAATGAGATTCGTTTCTGCTGAGCCACGACAGGAACTCCCTGGCAAGTCCAAGGCTAATCTATTTTTGATATACATATAGAAGGGTCTCAGCACCTTCGGAATTTCCTGTCTGTTCACTGTCACCACCTCTTGATTTCCTTACGAGCTCAGATAACCCCCAGTCCCATTCAAACCTCTTTCTCAGTGTCTGTGGTGATTAAGGACCTCTGAAGTTGGGTGTTTGGAGTTTATTTCTGGACTGCATGTGCATCTCTTTTTAAAGCAATTTCTAGCTTAAGAGGTGGCATGTCCTCTGGGATTCAGGAGGACTGTGTGTATGTGTGTGTGGGGGGGGGCGGGTGCGTAGGTAGCGGGGGAGGCGGGATTTATTTGCAGCAGGGAGGTTAGCGGCTCCTGTCATTGAAATGAGCACACACTTCCCATTGACAGTGATGGGATTTAGCCAGGCCCACGCAGCGAGAAAGAGAAACTGGACCATTTGAAAAAACAAACAACAGAAACCTGGGTTCTGGCCCAGAACAAAACAGCAGCATGGGGGAGGGGTGGGGGTGGGGTTCTGAAAACCTGGTCTCTGCTTTTCCAGAGGGCTTTCTGTCCCCTCCGTATGTGGTCTGGTTATGCTTTTGTTCTGAAATGTACGAGTTTGGCTCTGGCCGCAGTGTGTACTTTCCATCTGATTGGAAACAGGAGTAATCCTTTGATTGTAAAGATGTATGGGCCTTTGGAGGAGTTGCACAAAGCAGCACATCGCTGGCTAGATTTACAGAAGAGATTTAAAGTCCTTTGAATCAAAGTTAATATATTTCACGGGTTAAACAGTATGAAAATGCAATCCTCAAAGAATTCACTACTGCTAACCTTGGGGGCCATTGTGCTCTCTGCATTTAAAAAAGTCGACTTTAAAAGGAGGGGTGACAAGGGTATTTTGTAAGAAAAATGAATGACTGCTCTTGCCTTTATTGACACAAGGGGAAAACATCTAGGTGAAAATAGATTCTTCCTCTGGGTGATTCACAGCCTAGTCCCCCACTAGATTTTATGAGTTGGGGAATCTGATGTGGGAAGGTTGGGCAGTTTAGAATTTTCTTTTTATTGGTGGGTACTTAGGTGGTTAATACTTTCATGTGATTTCTTTATAGAAGTTTAAAGCATCACAGGTAAGACTCAAGTCCCCACCCCCTCGTAGTCCCCTTCTTTGCAGAGCAATCTAAGCAGTAAGTAGTTAAGGAGAATCCTTTAACAGTGTATGGAGTCTTTGTTGGTTTTTTTTGGATGGTGTTACATTGTTATATTCCCAAGGGTTGGTTTCCCTACTGGCAGGTCCCTGCAGACAGGCGTGTATCTCATTTTGTGTCCTGGCTCTGTCTTACTGGTTCCACCGACCCAAGCTTCTCCAGATGCAGAACATGTGACTGTGAACGTCGTGGCTCTTAAGAGCAAAGACTGGAGCTGGAGTCCCCCTTTATCCCTTAGGTGCTTTATGTCCTTGGACAAGATGCTCCAACCTCCGGGCGCCTCAGCTTCTTCCCGTGGAGCGTGGCCCTCTCGTTGATGAGCTGCCCCAGGGGGCGTTGAGCTCGGGCCCAAGGCGAGCACTCGCCCTCACTCAGCCCTTGCTCGTTCTGGTGTTTCTCTTTCCCACTCCCAGGAACCCCGAGGTGGCGGTCAGCGGGGGTGTATGTGTCCATGAGGGTTTCTCCAGGGTTTAAGATTTGGAGAAGGGGACTGGCCAGGGCTTGTACATTTGGAATAATGAGCAGGTCCTGCCCTGCAGCCCTCCTGAGTGGCCTCTGGCCTTTTCTGTCCCCGCCCCAGGAAGGGAAGGTGGCTTTCTGCGGGGCTCACCCCTTCTCCCTCTCTGTGCAGGGCTTCGTGCTGGCCGTCACCATCATCCGGGAGGCGGTGGAGGAGATCCGATGCTACCTCCGGGACAAGGAAGTCAACTCGCAGGTCTACAGCCGACTCACAGCAAGAGGTCAGCCTTCTGGCTCCGCTGGGGCACCCCCTGCCGTCTGGCTCCAGGGGCCACAGGGTTGCAATTCAATCTTGGCCTGATGACAGTCCGGGGAGCAGAGTTCAAGGCCTAGGGCCGCAAGTGTCCGGACTCTGAGTGGCGTCAGGAGAGGCCAGTGTGTGCCTGGGGCCTGGGGGGACACTGGCCGTGTCCCTGGGCTGCCCTGCCCTCTTAGAGCCAGTCCTGTTGGCTGACCTGTGCCTCCAGGCTGGAAGTGAATTCTGTGGTTTGGCTCCTCTGCGTGCTCAGCCTCTCCACATGTGGGTGAGGAGGCGGGGGTGGGGGGGGAGCCCCCCACCCCCACCCCGCTCTGTCATCCATCCCTTTCCTAGAGGAAGTGCTGCCTTTAGATGTTCTTTCAACATTACACACCTATGTCACACCTTTGCAATCTTCATTTTTGAGAAGGCGCCAGATTTACATAGTAAATACTGCCTCTGTGAAGGCTTCTTTGAAGCCATCTTATAAATTCCCAAGATTGAAGAGCAGAGAGGAATAGTTTGACCCAAGGAGGAATGACTAGGTAACCTTTAATTTTTGAATGTTTGAAATGGTGGAATTTAAAAAACCCACTCCGATATACCGTTGAGAACCTGCAATACAACGCAACCGAGTGTCAACTGGTATTTCCAGCTGCAAATTCTGCCATAGATTTCCTGTAAGGTTGTATTCAGACATGAGAGAATGTTAGCTCGAGTCCCCTAAGATTGCTGATCTCATTCAGGGATTAGTGATGTTGTAGCAGTGGCCGAGGGGAATGAAAACTGCCTTGCCTTCAGGAAATTGAGAATTCTGAAAGACATAAGAAGACAGATGCCTAAGGAGCTCGCTCGTACCCAGGCAGGGTGTGATCTGCTTTATGTTATTAAGTGCGTTCTGCTTCTGAAGAAGCAGTCCATTCAGACGTCAAGGTTTTGAGTAGAATTTTCCTTCTAGAAAAAAAATGTTGGAGAAATATATTTAAGGCTTCCTTGCCTCCCCACCCCACCATGAAAAGGAAAATAAAAAGAAATTTTAGTATAATCCCCCGAGGGCCTGAAACTATTTTGTTTTAGTGCACTGAAATAGATTTTCATAGTTGGTGGTCTTAAGAAGTTGCAAGTCTCTGGGAGAAGGGGGGATTTAGAGTTGGCATAGAAGTGCTTTATTATTGTTAAACTACTGTATTTAGGACGTTTTGCTACCGAAAGAAAGAAAACCCAGCATAATCTCTGCAAAGGCAGGTGGTTTGGCTTTCCACGTGAGTGATCAGAAGACCCCTCTGGAGGGTTTTTTTTTTTTGACAGTTCGTGTATATTAAATCCTCCCTTAATAACATATTCTGACTATAACATTTAAAATGCTTGGCAACCGACAAAAGCCCCACGGGCGAGGGTGCGGTAGATCTATTTAGCGCTTGGGAGGAGGGGCCCTGGGATTCCTTTCATTCATCCACCCCTGCTCCAAACCTTCTTTGGTCCTTTTCATATTGCAATTGCTTTTCCCGTGAATGATTTTTCTGCCCTCCCCTGCAGACCCCTTTCTCAGCCCCTGCTTTAGCTCCTCGCAGTTCTTGAAAAGATCCTAAGGAGAATTGGCAGATGGCTCTAGCGTTAAAAACGTGTCTTCCTTTGTGGGTCTCCTTTTGTGCCCGCGGTTTCCATTGTCATGCCAATCCCGCAGTAGGGGGAACCCCGAGCAGAGTTCTGAATATTAACCCGGGTCCTGGCGGTGCAATTTGTTTTGAAAGCCCCCCCAAAGCAGTGAAGAAAACTGTCAGCTTGGAAAGCCAGGGAGGGGAGGTTGGTTATTTGATACATGTTGGGGGGAAGGGCTACCAGAGTAAGAAGCTCAAACTGGAAGATTTCAGAGAGAGGAAGAGAAAGAAGCCTTTTTCGAATTTACCCTTCAGTTACTGAATAGTATTCTCTCGGGGACAGCTTTGTGCCAAGATCTTCATTTAGGAAGCCCAAAAGCAACGGGAAACATACATATATGTATATTCGTGCTGGACTGTTTTCTCTTTTTATCACATGGCATCTTAAAATGTACTTTTCAACAGTGTTTTGAGTGCTCAAAAAAGTTTGGAAACCAAAATATCAAGTCTTTGATCATGAGATTACAGGCCATGCTATTTATCTACATGCTGCATCATTTCCTGATGAGTTATAGCGGTGCGTGTATCAATATAGTTAAAAATTGCAGGGGAGGGGGAATAATTTCTCACTAGCAAAATCGTCACAAAAATCACGAAGAAACTCGGTTTTGCCCTTCACGCAGGGCATCAGTTTTTAACCTCTTGCTTTTAATACTCTTGCCTCACTCTCTCTAAGCCATTAAAGAATTAACTTGTAGACATTGTTTCCATTTAACTCCCAAATACTTCGGTGTTTTAATTCCTACTGGGTCTTTCTCTTACCTAACGTAGTGTAATTACAAAACCAGAACATCCATCATCGAGACATTGCTATTAATCTCATATACATTTACTCCTGAAATAATTTTAATAGCTTTTTTTTTTTTTTCCTCTTTTCTTATCCAGGAACCAGTATAGGTTTGCCAGTTGCATTTAGTTGTCCTTTCTCCTTAATTTCCTGCAACTTGGCAGAGAGCCCCCAATTTCTTTTTTATGACATTGACACTTCTGAAAAGGATAGGCCAGTTTCAGGCCAGTTACTTTGTAGCTTGTTCCTCAATTTGTGTTTGTCTGTTGTCTCAAAATTAGATTTGCGACAAGCAGGAATTAATATAGTTTTAAGTATGCCAGTGGCACAGATTCTGGCATGTTTTAGAGCCATTATGTTCATCAAAGTTTTGAATTTTGAGGAAAAAATTTGATTTTACGCAACTGAACAGAAACCCTTGGAAATCACTAATGGATTAATTTTTAATGTTACTGTCAGTGGTTCAGTCAGAAGCAATTGAAGGAGTTGCAACTGTGGCGCAGAGGGTTGGTTATGAATCTGACAGCGGTAGCTCTGGTCACTGCAGAAGCGCTGGTTCGATCCCTGGCCTGACACAATGGGTTAAAGGATCCAGCCTTGCTGCAGCTATGGCGTATGTTGCATGTGGCTCACATTCAGTCCCTGGCCTGGAAACTTCCATAAGCCATGGGTGTGGCCATCTTAAAAAAAAAAAGAAGTAATTGAAGTGTTCTAATAATAAAATTAGGCTACATATAGAACTAACCTTTTATTTGAGACTCCGTTACTTCCTAAAGTCTGTGAAAGTTCTCTGTGTTACAGAGAGAGACACGTGGGGCTGGGACTTAAAGGAACTAATAGTCCAGTGAAGCATCCAGGCGTCTAAATAGAATGATTAAATCATGTAACTAGTAATTATATGTCAGTGGCATGAGTGTTGTGGCCCTTATAAGGACTGTTTCCTTGGAGTTCCCGTCCTGGCGCAGCAGAGACGAATCTGACTAGGAACCATGAGGTTGCGGGTTTGATCCCTGGCCTTGCTCAGTGGGCTAAGGATCTGGTGTTGCCGTGAGCTGTGGTGTAGGTCACAGACATGGCTCGGATCTGGCATGGCTGTGGCTGTGGCTGTGGCCGGCAGCAAAAGCTCTGATTAGACCCCTAGCCTGGGAACCTCCATATGCCACGGGGTGCAGCCCTAAAAAGACAAAAGACAAAAAAAAAAAAAAGAAAAAGAAAAAGGACTGTCCCCTTTCTTGGTTCTGAGCACAGTGCCTGGCATTTGAATTAAATACTGGTTCTGAGTTTATGCTCTGCCTGGATTCAAGAGCCCTGCTTCCACCTCCTCCCTGCAGTGTAGGTAGATCCCTCAACCTGTCAGTAAATCAGGGATAACAGTGATCCCTGCCTTAGAGAGTTGCTGTAAAATAACTCTTGAATGCCGGAGGAGAATTTAGCACTGTGCTGGGGTTTGGTCTGTGCCCAAGAAAGGCAGCACTGATGATATGGTAGCAGTTCATTAAATATTGGTGGGTGGATAAATGAAGGTATAAGCTGGAGGTTATGGGAGCCCATCAGAGAGGAACTGATAATATCATCCCAGAAGAGGGGACCTGCCTCCTGGGTCTTATAGATGGGAAGAAAGAGGACTGGCTATCCAGTGTGCAGTGCCTGTGAGTTCCCTTGTGGTTCAGTGGTAATAGACGTGATCAGTATGCAGGAGGATGAGGATTTGATCCCTAGTCCCACTCGGTGGGTTAGGGAACTGGCGTTGCTGAGAGCTGTGGCGTAGGCCGGCAGCTGCAGCTCCAATTTCACCCCTAGCCTGGGAACTACTGTACGTCGCAGGTGCAGCCCTAAAAAGCAAAACAAACAAACAAACAATTTGTAGTGCCTAATGCAAAATGAACACATGGGGTCCCTGTTCAAAAATTATTCCGAATTTCAAGATGGTGACAGCAGAGCATTAAACCAAGTAAATGCCCCCTCCCTTTAAAATGTTTTTCATTGCAGTATAGTTGACTTAGTGTTGTGTTGATTTCCACTGTACAGCAAAGTGGCTTGGTTGTACATATGTATATGGGTTTTTATGTTATTTTCCAATATGGTTTACCATAGGATATTGAATATAGTTCCCTCTGCTGTGCAGTAGGACCTGGTTGTTTATCCATCCTGTATATCATAGTTTGCCTTTGCTAATCCCACACTCCCAATCCTTCCCTTCCCAACCTCCCACCTCCTTGACAGCCACAAGTCTGTTCTCGAAGTCTCTGAGTCAGGTTTTGTTTTGTAGATACATTGATTTTGGTCATATTTAAGGTTCTACATATAAGCAGTATTACATGGTATTTGTCTTTTTCTGCCTTACTTCGCTTAGTATAATCATCTCTGGGTCCATCCATATCACAGCAAATGGCATTAACTCATTCTTCTTAATGGCTGAGTAATATTCCATTGTACACACACACAGTGCCTTCTTTATCCACTCATCTGTGGATGGATATTTAGATTATTTCCATGACTTGGCTATTGTAAATGGTGCTGTTATGAACATAGGGGTGCAGGCATCTTTTCAGAATATAGGTTTGTCTGTATATATGCCCAGGAATCGCAGGATCATAGAACAAACTCGTATTTTTAGTTTTTTTTTTTTTTTAATATAATCCAAGGATGTCTGTTTATATAGATCCTGGCCATTTTATTTTATTTTATTTATTTATTTATTTATTTTTGTCTTTTGTCTTTTTGTTGTTGTTGTTGTTGTTGCTATTTCTTGGGCCGATCCCGAGGCACATGGAGGTTCCCAAGCTAGGGGTCAAATCGGAGCTGTAGCCACCAGCCTACGCCAGAGCCACAGCAACGAGGGATTCGAGCCGCGTCTGCAACCTACACCACAGCTCACGGCAACGCCGGATCGTTAACCCACTGAGCAAGGGCAGGGACTGAACCCGCAACCTCATGGTTCCTAGTCGGGTTCGTTAACCACTGCGCCACGACGGGAACTCCCTATTTTTAGTTTTTGGGGAAACTTTATACTGTTTTCCATAGTGGCTGTACCAAGTTATATTCCCACCAACAGTGTAGGGAGGTTCCCTTTTCTCCATATCCTCTCCAGCATTTATTTATTTATTTATTTATTTATTTTTGTCTTTTTAGGGCCGTACCCGCGGCATACGGAGATTCCCAGGCTAGGGGTCTTATTGGAGCTACAGCTGCTGGCTTGCTCCACAGCCACAGTAACGCCAGATCCAAGCCGCGTCTGTGACCTACACCACAGCTCATGGCAACGCCAGATCCTTTACCCACTGAGCAAGGCCAGGGCTCAAACCCGCAACCTCATGGTTCCTAGTCAGGTTCATTTCCGCTGCACAATGATGGGAACTCCTCCAGCATTTATTATTTGTAGATTTTTTAATGACGGCCATTCTGACTGATGTGAGATGGTACCTTATTGCAGTTTTGACTTGCATTTCTCCAATAGTTAGTGATGAGGAGCCTCTTTTCATGTGCCTATTGGTCATCTGTATGTCTTCTTTGGAGAAATAGCTATTTAGGCTTCTACCTATTTTTTCAGTTGGGTTTTGTTGTTGTTGCTGTTATTGGATTGTATGAGCTGTTTGTATATTTGGGGAATGAAGCCCTTATTGATTGAATAGTTTGCAAATATCTCCCCCCGGCTGGAGGCTGCCTTTTGGTTTTGTTTGTGGTTTCCTTTGCTGTGTAAAAGATTCTAAGTTTGATTAGTCCCATTTGTTTATTTTTACTTTTATTTCTCTTGCCTTGGGAGACTAAGAAAACATTGGTATGATTTATGTCAGAATGTCTTGCCTGTGTTCTCTCTCTCTCTCTTTTTTTTTTTGTCTTTTTGCCTTTTCTAGGGCCACTCCCATGGCATATGGAGGTTCCCAGGCTAGAGGTCAAATCAGAGCCGTAGCCACAGGCCTACGCCAGAGCCACAGCAACGCCAGAGCCACAGCAACGCCAGATCCAAGCCGTGTCTGCGACCTACATACACCACAGCTCACAGCAACACCGGATCCTTAACCCACTGAGCAAGGCCAGGGATAGAACCCGAAACCTCATGGTTCCTGGTCGGATTTGTTAACCACTGTGCCTTGACGGGAACTCCATTGCCTGTGTTCTCTTCTAGGAGTTTTATGGTGTCTGGTCTTATATTTAAGCTTTAAGCCATTTTGAGTATATTTTTGTGCATGGTGTGAGTGTGTTCTAACTTCATTGATGTGATGTGTCTGTCCAGCTTTCCCAACACCATCAGTTATCCTAGGCTTATTTCTGGGCTCTCTGTTCTGTTCCCTTGATCTGTATATCTGTTTTTGTGCCAATCCCATGCTGTTTTGATTACTGTAGCTTTGTAGTATGATCTGAAGGCTGGGAGGGTTAGGTCTCCTGCTTTGTTCTTCTCAGGATTGCTTTGGCAGTTCTGTCATGGCCCCTTCTGAGTGCAGGGCCCTGTGCCCTTACCCAGATCACATGCCCATGATGTGGCCTGGTAAAGAGTTCTCCACATGTCACAGGTTGTGATGGCTAGGAGCATGGGGTACCCCAAGTTCTACTCCAGTGTGTTCTTCTCAATTCAGCCTGAGCTTTTCCTTCCTGGAAACACAGAAGAAAAGACCATGTAGGTCAATGAGGACCTGAGACCCTGGGAAGGTTCCTTCTGTAATCAGGGAATCTGTCATCACGGCATGTCACAGGGAGAAGATGGCATGAGAACTGCTTGGAAAAATGCTGACCAAATTGGGAAGGAGGAGAAACAAAAGTAAGAATTTACCTACCATAAACCAGCCAGGTTCTGGGCAAGGTCTGGTCTGTAATTTTTTATCTTATGTTTATTTATTTGACCTCATCCATGGTATGCAGAAGTTTTTTTTTTTGCCATTTCTTGGGCCGCTCCCGCGGCATATGGAGGTTCTCAGGCTAGGGGTCTAATCGGAGCTGTAGCCCCCAGCCTATGTCAGAGCCACAGCAACGCGGGATCTGAGCCACATCTGCGACCTACACCACAGCTCATGGCAACGCCGGCTCCTCAACCCACTGAGCAAGGCCAGGGATCAAACCCGTGGATTCGTTAACCACTGAGCCATGACGGGAACTCCTGCAGAAGTTCTTGGACCAGGGATCGACCCTGCACCTCAGCTGCAGCCCAAGCCACGGCAGTGACAACCTCCTTAACCCACTGTGCCACCAGGGAAGTCCTGTAATTTTTTAAACAGCCTTATGGAGGTAGCTTTTACAGATGGGGAACTGAGGCTCAGAGAGGGAAAGTAATCCTGTCTTAGGTGATGCAGCTATTGGAGGGCTGGAGCTGTGTCTGAAGTAGCACCTTAGCCTGGAAGTCGAAGGACCGCCCTGTCCAGTTGACACTTTTGTGTAGAACGCCTCCATGGTTGCCACAGTGTTTGGCCTTCATACATATGCTGTAGGAGGGCTTTTAGATTTAAGTCATTTAAAAACACATTTCTGAGTCTAAAGAAATCAGTACAGCCTCCTCATTCTAAGGCGGACAGGCTGTTGAAAGCCACACAGGAATGATGCTGTTGGAAAAATAAACATCCCCTCTCCTATTTGAAATTCACACTTAAACCTGGTCAGAGACTTAAGAGAGGTTCTTGGACTCGTGTGAGTTTTGTGGCTTTTGACCGCAGAGCTGTCTTCAACATTAATAGCATTCAGTGGCACTGGAGACCCCACAGCCAGAGCGGGAGGATCTCGAAATGGTAGCAAACCCGGCAGAACTTTGTTACTTGAAGGATTTGGGTTGGGTCAAGAAAGAGTAATCAGTAAATGTATTATTTTTCTTTATGCTTGTCCTTCCCAAACCAAAGCTTTAATTCTGCATTGGGGGGGGGGGTTGGGGTGGGAGGGGGAGGGGTCCTGTCTTGATTCTCACAGGTGATGAGGGGCAGTTGGATTTGCATTTTCACAAGATGGGTCTTCATACCAGGAATGTTTTCCCAGACTAGCTTGTGATCAAGGGCTAAACGCAGCAAGTGGGTAATTAGCCTGGAAAGAAAGTGCAAACAGAAGCGTAATTAACACAATTGCTGATGCTTCTTTCCTGCTGGGGACATCTGGGCACAGGGTGGACCCTAATCGTGAGCCAGAGGTCTGCACAGAATGGACAGAATCTCGCCTGTCTTCAGCTTTTTAGTGCATATGGGTGTAGAGCCCTCAACTGTCTTTCCTCTTGCTGATTCTTTCTGGATTGTTCCTCCATGCTGCTCTGTTCCCCTTTCCCAGTTACAGAGAAACCTCAAGGACCATGCTTCCATTTGAGAGTGGTCTCTTGTAAAGTTTAATTCAAAATCCAGTTTGCCCCGTTATTTAATGTGACTCAGTTTTGAGGCCTAAGGACACACCTGTGTTTCTTTGAGGGCGTCGTAAGCCATTGGCGCTCATCAGAAGAGGGTAGATAGTGCAGGGAACGGGTTCATTAATGGGGAGTTGTGGGGCCCTTGGTGAACTAAACCGAAACTCTGTATTCTTAAACACAAGGACCATTGATGTTTTCAAAGTGGGAGCTCTGGTCAGACATGGGATAACACTAAACATTGTTTTATCCTTGTTTTTTAGAGAAGAGAATTCCAGTGACAGCCTTTTGGATAAGTACTGCAAAGGTCTTTACTGACAATTTCAAATGCAGCTCAGGAAGCAAAGAATTCTTCCCTTCCCAGGTTTCATTAAGATTCAGAGCCTCAGCGCTGACAAGTCTTACTTAAAACAGATCTTGTCACACACTCTTCTCCCACGTTGTCTGACAGATGCACAGTTGTTATTTCAGACCCTTGTAAGGGTTCCTTTTAATAAGATTGCTTTTCTTCTTCCAAACTACTCAGTTTCACTTTATTACAAATCACTGGTGATCTACTGTTAAATTTAAAAACAACAACAACAACCAAAAAAACACCCTGGAAAAAAAAAAAAATCTCACTTGCAAATTGCACTGTTATCTTTCCCCAAAGGTATTTCCCCCCTGGTGGGTGCTGTTGCTCTATTTCATCATTACTGGGCACCAGAAGCAGGGGGGGCACCATTTATATATTTATTTTAAAAGCCTCTGTTGGGTATAAACTTGTTAAATTTAAACTTCAGCCTTTTTTTTTTTTTTTTTAAAGTTCCCGCTATTTTAAACAAAAGCCCCAGGAAGTGGCCCGTGGAATTTGTAATAATGCTCTTCTACCCTTTGGCTGTTTTCAAATAACAGTCTTTTCTTGGGCTTTGGGGAATGCCTACGACCCGATTGGGCTACGAAAATTTCAACTTTAAAACCCGTGCACTCTGCTGAGCCTGCAGAGGCGTTTTTGTGTCAAGCTCAGGAAATGTACACATGCTGTAGAATTTACAGCTCATCACTGTCACAGCCAGATTAGAGTGCAAGTTAAAGGGTTATACATTAACCAGGGTTAGTGCATGGGGATCGCTGTCAGAGATCTACAAAGGCCATCAGTGTCCTGCAGGCACAATGGAAAATAGAAGTATAGCTCGAGGTGTTTGGGGGTCAAAAAATCAGCCCACGAGGACTAGTGTCCTGGAATTTATGTAATTTTTTTTTTTTTTTTAATGGGGGCCGTTCTGCAGTTTGACTGAATTGTCATTTGCTTGTTTCGACTCAAGGGAAACATCTGGTTTCTCTCTGCAACGTAGACAAACTGCCCTTATTCTGAAGCTCTCATCCATGAAAAGCATGGTTTGAGCTCAATAGGTTTGCTTACGAAAGGCTTGGAGGTCCATTTCTGCAGAAATAAACAGCTCTAGTAATTGGAAGTTTGTTCCCTGGTATCAGCTCTGGCTCCGAGGTGACTTGGGTGACGTGGTGAAAGCTGAATGGGATGCCTTTATTTTCTAGAAAGGATTTCATGATTTAAGATATGGCTGGCAGAGAATCTGCTGCTTAACCTTTGAAAAATCTCTTACCCTGTTTCTGTGGGGTTTCTACAAAGATCTGCAAGAGTCCCAGAGCCTGGACGTGGGAGTCTGGGGGAGACGGGATCCGAAAGAGAAACGTTTTGGTCTGGGGGGCACTGTGGAAGGCTTGCGGGGTTTCAGTTGTCAGACCACGGCCGGATTTTCCTGTGCGCATCAGGATGAAGATGTGACCGGGTGTGTTCACTCCTGTTCGGGACCAGCTGCGTGATTTGTGGGGCTCAGTGCAGAAGGAAAATATGGGCTCCCTTGTGCAAAAGTGGTGAGGAATTTTAGAGGAAGACAGGAGTCACTCATCCACGCGGGGGCGCATCTGGGTGAATACGCGGGTCACAGGCCCAAGAGGCGTGCTGCTTCTGGCAGTTTTAGGAGTTACTAGGGTAGATGACAATAAGTAAGTAAAAGAATAAATAAATAGGAGTGCTTGGGAATCTCTAGGGTAAATGACAAAACAAAACAGAAACAATAGGAGTGCTTGAGAAGTTTGTGGGGCTGGGAGCGAATTTCCTTCCAACCACCAGGTAATGGACTGTAGGGAGAGCGCCTCTTTCGAGGTAGGTGATAATTGCTATCAATATGCTATTTTTCTTTTTTTTTTTGTCTTTTTGCCGTTTCTTGAGCTGCTCCCTCGGCATATGGAGGTTCCCAGGCTAGGGGTCAAATCGGAGCTGTAGCCACCGACCTACACCACAGCCACAGCAACACCAGATCCTTAACCCACTGAGCGAGGCCAGGGATTGAACCCGCAACCTCATGGTTTCTATTCAGATTCACTAACCACTGAGCCACGACGGGAACTCCCAATATGCTATTTATCAAAAAAAAAAAAAAAAAAAAAGGCTCTTTTTCATTTCTCATATTCCTTTACTGGGATGCTGGGAAGCTCTGCCAGAGTGTGAGAGTTTCTTGTTCTTCCTTTTTGTGCAAGGACGTTGGTAGAAGACTCAGAACGGTGGTTCGCATGAGACTAGAAATCGTGGCGGGGGGGGGGCCTCCTCCACAGTCTCAAGAGTTGTCTTGTTCCGGGAGTTCATTCCAGCGGCTGCCGGTCGGGCCCTTCAGTTCCCACTGTGGTCCGCTTTCTCTGCCTCCTCTTCCTCGTGCCCCGGCTGTGCCTTCCCACCAACCTGCCGCTTCCTCGGAGACGGGCGTTTTATCAGATGAACGCTGCACGCGGGTAGCGGTGTCTGCGTCCCTTCTCTTTCCTTCCTGCCGCTCTGCCTCCTTTCATGCTTCTGGGCTTTTCTGTCTTTTCTCAGAAAGGACACACAGGCACACCGATACCCACTAAATGCGTGTCCTGCATGCAGGCCCAAACATCACATTTTTGATCACCCAGAAATGTCACCGTGGTCCTGGAAGCCCAAATTTACGAAGGTCGGGACCCGCTCGTGTGTTAGCTCAATAGTCTGAGGGTCTCCCGTTGTGGTTGTGGAGGCTGCGGAGCTGAGGCTTATGCCCGCTGAGCACCAAGCTGCTAAGGAGGGAGCTGTGGCTGAGAAATGCCTGTGACCTCGTGGTGGCGTGGCTGGCTCCCGAGATGGAGCCGGCGGCCGGGTGCCCGACGGCCCGTTACAGTAGGAGGGTTTGTGGGAGGGATCGGCCTGCTGGGGTGAGTCAGACACTGCTCTGCAAACATGGCAGATGAAAGGTTTTTTTGGTTGAGGTAGAGCAGATGGACAGAGAGGCAGAGTTCAGATGAACCGAGATCATAAATCAGGACTCCGTCGTAGAAGGGAAAATCTGGGCCCAGCCACTTAAAAGTTAGAGCGACGTTAATTTATTGTATATATTTTTTCTTATTGGAAGAGCAGCTCATGCTTATTTTAGAAAAATCCTTGAAGAATTCAGAAAGGAGGTATGCCAAAGAAAAGGATTGATCTCCTTTCATCTCAGAAACAGTCCCCATTAACCCTTTCAGTCTAAGCCCCCTGGTTTTGGCCTCTGTCTCCCTAACACACACGTATCCATAGCGGTTATTATTTCATAAGCAGTATAACAGTGTCCTTCTTAGGGCTCAATATTAAGAGAAATCCCGTAAGTAGCTCTGAAAGATCAGAACACAGGCTCACTGATGATTTGGGTCAGGCCACCAGCATAAATTTTGGTCGTAAACCCCAAGACAACGTGTAAATTTATGTTTGGGAAAGTTGAGGGGAGCCCAGGGGAAGGGAAAGTTCGCCGGCGCAGGGGGCCACGCTGAATTTACGAGCTTCCTTCGAGGAAGGCCTTGATGGCTCCCCAGAAAGCACCATGTGTCTGTGTGTGTTTGTCCTGCTGCCCCCTAGTGGGACAAGAGGAATTGTTCTGGCAGGAACATAGTTCTGCGCATCTGGCTCCCTGTTCCTTTCGCCATTTCTAAGGAGCCGCCTCCTAGGGTTGGCGTTTGTTCTACATTCCTTCTGTAAAGGCTTTGACGTTGTGGACGGTTGAGGCTGATGGGTCTCTCGTGAGGGTGCCCAGGCTCAGGCCATTGGGTCCGAGTTGTGCTTTAGGAAGGCGAGACTCTATCACAAGCTGACCTCGTACTGGGAGCTGCTCTAACGGGGAGGATTTAAACATCTTGCAAGCAGTGGAGGGTTGTCCAGCTCATGCCATTGGCCATGGGCTTTCTGGAAGTCATTGGAATGCTTTGCAACAGCCCAACAGTGGGGAATTGCTAAAGTGACCCACGGCATTAAATTAGGTGAAAAGTGTCCAATAGTGTGGAAAATCCTAAAAATCTAGAGTTGCACACTGCGATTATTTCATTAGCGTCTTTAAGTTCCATTTAACCCTAAAGAAACTCCCGCCAGTTCCCAGGTGGTGGATGCTGGGTATGGGTTGAATGACGGAGTCCACAGTGAGGGACAGGAGATTCCTGACTCCCGGTCACCCTTGCTCTGGGACATCTGTTTTATCGAGGAGGACTGAGGGTCGTTACTCTGTTTCCTCTCTCTGCTGAATGTTTATAAGTTAAATGGGCTTATTATGAGACGCCCATAACATGAAGAGGTTTAATGCTGTTGCTCCCTTGTATGGGAATTTGACTCATCACCAGGATCAAGGCGCACCTCCTTTATAGGCTTGCTCCCTGGATGCGGGACCACCTGGCCCCACCAGCCCCTCATCTCTTCCTCTTCCATGCGGTGCTTCCGGTCTGCAGGCGCACACACGTGTACTCATCCGTCTCTCCCATCTTGTGCCTTCCTTTTATCTGATGCTGGTAACCAGCATCCGCCATCTGGTTAAAGCTGACCCGGACTCTCCTGTAAAGCACTTGCTGACACCTCCCCACCCCTGACCTGTTCATTCGTTATTGTCTATTGCCGCCTTCCCTCCGCTCCAGCGTGCGTCCCACGTGTCCCCACCTTTAGAAGGCCTGGCCTCCAGTAGGTGTGCCAGTTAATGGTGCTTGAGTGGTGAGTGCAGAGCCTTCTGGGTGCCGGGCCCTGGTCCCTGTCCGCCTTCAGAGGAAGAGGTCTCCTTCCTCTGCTCCCTTCATGCACTGGACTCACTCCATCACTTCATATGCTATTTTGCACTAACAGCATCTGTCTGGCTGTCTTTTTTACCAGCTCTTGGGTTTGGAGACTGTAGCCAGTGGGCCAAGTCAGCTCACCACCTTTCTTTTTGTTTGCTACAGTCCAGGAACCAAGAACAGCTCTTACGTTTTAACATATAAATGTACAGGAGTTCTCATTGTGGCTCAGTGGAAACAAATCTGACTAGCATCCATGGGGCTGCAGGTTCGATCCCTGGCCTCACTCAGTGGATTAAGGATCGGGCGTTGCCGTGAGCTGTGGTGTAGGTCACAGATGTGGCTCAGATCCCGAGTTGCTGTGGTTGTGGTGTAGGCTGGCAGCTGTAGCTCCGATTCGACCCCTAGCCTGGAGACTTCCATGCTGCAGGTGTGGCCCTAAAAAAGACGAAAGACAGGAAAATAAAAAATAAGACAAAAATAAGATACACACACACACACACACACAAACACACACACACACACACACACACACACGAAGACTGTTGGCCTTTGGGGAGAAAGTTGCTGGGAATGCCAAGGCCGCCTGTTGGCCTGCACAGCCACACCACCTCCTGTCCTGCTCTTCCCCGGACAGGCCTGCCGATTCCTCTCTGAGACTGTGAGCTTTTTCACGGGGGGAGGACTGTCTTTGATCTTTGAATTCCTAGGACCTGATGCTCAGTAAATGTTTTTCGAGTCGATCGGAACTCCTTGTTCTTTCTTCCATCTTCTGGAGTTGCTGGGCGTGGACTCTTGGGGCTGGCCTCTTCTAACTGTGGGCTCCCGGAAGGTGGGGCGTCTCTGAGCCCACTTTCCTTGTCGGAAAACTAGAGATGGGATCTTCTGGGGCCGTAGAGGGGCGCGAGTGAAGCCACCAGTGTGTCCGTATCTATATTAGCACAGAATTAGTGTTTAATGTCAGCTCCTGTTATCCAGATAAACAGTCGGCAAGAGTCGTGTGGTCTCATCATAGTCATATAGAGCAAGGCTCCCTAGCAGCTGCAAATTTAACAAAAATCCGTCATTTTGGGGTAGCCTCTTTCTTGGTGGAGGTATCGAGAGTTAAGTGTTGACCGTATTCCCTCTTCTCTCGTGTGTGTGTGTGTGTGTGTGTGTGGGTGGGTGTGGCCGGGGTGGGCGTGGGGGTGGGGGACACACTTCTGGGTCTGTAGGCTGGTGGACACTGTGGAGTTGGTCAGAATTGAAATGAAGTCAGACGTCACGTCTCTTGGGCCCGTTTCTTTGCAGGGACAGTGAAGGTGAAGAGCTGCAGCATCCAGGTTGGAGATCTTATCATCGTGGAAAAGGTGAGTGGGTGTGGCAGCTTGTGACTCTGCGGTGGGGGGCGGTGAGCCCTGGCCACTGCTTCACGCGTCCTGACGTGTATTGTGTCTCTGGTGGCCTTACTGAATGTTTGCTTTCTGGGATTCCACTCAGCAGCTTATCGGGAGAAGAATCTTTCTTTTCCATGAGATGCACACACACAGTATTTTTTTCAAGGTTTTTGGGTACTGGTTGGCCAGAAGTCCCACTTATAAGCACAATTAATTTTGATTTCCTGTTTGTTGTTTTGGAGGGTTTGTTTTTGTTTTTGTCATTTTAGGGCCACGCTCATGGCATATGAAAGTTCCCAGGCTAGGGGTCGAATCAGAGCTACGGCTGCAGGCCTACACCACAGCCACAGTAATGCTGGATCCGAGCTACTACATCTGTGACCTACACCACAGCTCACCCGGCAATGCAGGATCCTTGACCCACTGAGTGGAGTCAGGGATTGAACCTGCTTCCTCATGGATGCTGGTCATGTTCTTTGCCATTGAGCCACGATGGGAACTCCTTTTTTAAAAAAAGTTTATTTTTATAACTTACAAAGTTTTTCCTAGAAGTCTGCTGGTTGCATAAGGACATGGAAATGTTTGTCATTTACCTTTTGAAGGATTTTGGCTCCCGTTTTTTGACTTAAACATTGTGCTTTTCTGTCGTTTTATGGGGAGTAGAGGTTAAGGGTAATATAAGAAGAGCAAAAAGGGCAAAATTTCGTGTTTAAGACAGCACCGTTGATGTGTTTGTTATTCCACAAACACTCACACCACTTTTCACTGTGTGTAGTTGGGAGGTACTGCATTGGGGGGGCGGCCCTGGAGAGACTTGGAATAATATGTGATTCCACAAGGATTGTACCCCAGCTTCTTTCTGTAGGAAGGGCACTATGCTCTTTTAAAGGGATTAAATGCGAGAACTCACCGTTGGGTGGAGGTAAAGGGAAGCTCTTCTGGAGGGCAGCTCAGAGAGCCCCACAAACCCCTTTTATGTCGTCACATGCCTTCTGTTCACAATGAAATGAGGGCTGCCATTGGCCACCCTCTTTTTTGGAGACCGGCTTTTGTTGCTTCTTACTACCTGACTGCCTTATTAAAATCCCCCTTGAAGCCAAACATCACGCCGGAAAATTGGTCGAAGCAGAGCGCGTGAGGCGAGTGTGTGTGTGTCTTTAGTTTCAGCAGACAGCCTGGAAGAGAGCCAGCCCGGGGAGCAGGCTTTCGGCCCCGAGGTCCGCTGGCTGGAATTTCAGGAGGTAATGGTTGGATTCGCCAGAAAACTAGAAGCTCTCTTTCCGAGATAAGATTTCAATAGGGGATTAGTAATGTAACAGCCGCGTGCAGGATTTTTCCGATTGACAAAGCAGGTAAATCCCCAGACCTGTCTTCGACTAAGGCAGAAGCTGCAGAGGGGCTGTGGGTTGGGGCTGCCCCCTCTGCAGCGAGGGGACTTGGGGGTGACCCCAGTAACAGTCTTTCTGTTCCTGACACAGAACCAGCGGGTCCCTGCTGACATGATCTTCCTGAGGACATCAGAAAAAAACGGTAAACATCTGGGATCAATTTGGAAAATAACCATTAACCTTTCAGTGGTAATTTGGCAAAATAATCATTTGAAAGTGTAACAAAAGTAGATGATCATTTTGGAGCCATGAAGGCAAATCAAAAACGTTTCTTTTCATAGAACAGTCTCTTTTTTATTTTATTTTATTTTATTTTTTTAGGGCTGCACCCGTGGCATATGGAAGTTCCCAGGCTAGTGGTCCCATCGGAGCTACAGCTACTGGCCTAGGCCACAGCCCCACGGCCACAGCAACACGGGATCCCAGCCGTGTGGGTGCAGTGGAAATGAATCTGACTAGTACGACTAGTATCCATGAGGATGCCGGTTTGACCCCTGGCCTCGCTCAGTGGGTTAAGGATCCAGTGTTGCTGTGAGCTGTGGTGTAGGTCGCAGACGTGGCTCAGATCCCGAGATTCGACCGCTAACCTGGGAGCTTCCATATGCCGCAGGTATGGCCCTAAAAAGCAAAAAAGAAAAAAGAAAAAAGGATTTTCAGTGTGTGGAGGTCAGTCGATTTTGATCCAGACAAATGTAGTCGGGCCTCTGCGGAGGCACAGCTGGGCAGGTCGCGCGCGGTGGCTGTGGTTCTCCCTCTGGGCTGCGCTGAGCTCAACCTCAGGAGCTGGCCGGGTGAGGAAGTGTGTCTGATGAACAGAAGCAAAGAGACATGAGCTCTCTTCTGAGGAGGTCCTGGGAGTAGGTCACAAGATGGGGCAGTAGGGAAGCTGGGGAGAGGGGTGGGTGGCCTCTCCCCACCTTGGCTCATGAGTGGTGGGGCTGTAGTTGCCCCTCCCTGTTAATTTATTTATTGTTACAGCCTGTTGGCTTGAGTGAGCCTCTCAAGCCTCTTCTGAGGCCCTCCTCACTGTGGCTACAGGGGTCCCTCGGTGTCTGAGGGCAGTCGGCACAAGACGCCTTGTGGAACCCAGACCCATGGGTGTTCAAGCCCCTTGTCTGAAACGACGGAGCACCCCCAGGCTCTGAGCACAGGGCCGCTTGGAGGCTGTACTTCCCGAGCGAGCGGCTGCCCCACTGCCACCTGCCCACCCCCTCGGCTGACTCCGATGTCCTTTCCTCTTATTTGTTATTATTTAATCTGTTCTGTAGAAATAAGGCTGGTTTTCTCTTGCCTGTCAGACCCAATCAGAGATCTTTGAATTTGGGAAAAATTCACATTTACGTTCCTTGAGGTTGCTGCACTCTGTTTTATTATGAATTGAATTTGGGTAACACTTTATACTAATAATACAATAATAATCCGGGGGTGGGGGTGGGGGTGGGGGTGGGAGGGCCTCGATGCCAACAACTTTGACGCCCTGCAGCTTTGTCTCCAAGTTGGTTCTTGGGTCCTAGCCAGTGAAAATGGAGCATTAGGGATTAGGCTCCTCAGGTGTTCTTTCTTCCAAAAACAAAATGGAAAAAAGAGCAGAAGGGATCTTGCTGAAAGCTCTGAGGTCTAACTGCAGTGTCAGCGAATCGAGTACCTTCTCTGTCTGATGACACGTGGAGCTCAGGCTGACTCGCACGCCTCAGACTGAGCCGTGAGTCCACACAGCGTGCCCACAGCCCGTGGTCCTTTACGTGTTCTGAGCAGTGTGCCTGGATCAGCTCTTCAGTCCATACAGCGTGAGCTTGGCACTGTCACACCTTCCTTTGTGCAGTCGAGGAGACTGAGGCCCAGAGGGGCCACGTGTCTGCCTCCGAGCCTTGTAGCTGGCGAGAGGGGAGCCTGGGCTTGAACCCAGGAGGTCCGGTTCCTGCGAGGGTGTGCCTCCCCCACTGCCCTGTGAGGACTGGCGTGCTGGTTACCCTGTGCCAGCTGCCACTGAACCCTTGACCACAAGCTTATGAGGCCTGCGTTTCTCCCTGTTTTATAGATAGGACACACCAAGGCTTAGCACGGTTCAGGAGCTAGCCTAGGCTCCTGCTGTGAGTGGCAGAGCGAGGATTTGAACCCCCATCTTTCTGACCCCAGAGCTTCTGGAGGAAGTGGGAAACCGAGTTATTTATTTTTCCCTCTTGGTCCCTGGCCACTGACGGCTGTTTTTACAAGAATCAAGAGCAGGTGCTGCTGAGAGCTGCCAAGGGAAGGATTCTTGAATCGCAGGTGAACGGACGGCGCCCCACTTCCTTCCACAGGGTCTTGCTTCTTGCGGACGGATCAGCTGGACGGGGAGACGGACTGGAAGCTTCGGCTTCCCGTGGCCTGCACGCAGAGGCTGCCCACTGCCGCCGTGAGTAGCCTGCCCTGCAGAAGCCCTGCTGGTGACTGTGTCACAGCGGGGCTTTCACACCCAGACCCCTCAGGGCCCAGACACGGGCCATCAGGTGTGAGGAAGGGGCTGGTGGGGTGCTCGTGGGTCCCAAACCATGTGACCGTGCGACTGCAGACCTGGCCCATGGGGAGGGCGCTCTTCCGAGGGAAGCTTAGACACTTAGGAAACCTTTGCAGGGAGCCTGACATGAAATTAAAAGACAGCCCGGAGCATGTCGCTCCCATGCTAGCATCTTCCACAGGTGTCTCGGCATCCTGAGAGTTGCTCCTGTGGTCCTTGTCTCTCTGCCAAGGCCTCGAGCTCCACTTCTGGCTCTTCCCCTCTGCCCACTGGCTCCAGGGCCTCTCCGCCAGGCACGCTCTGCCTGCGACATTTGCCCTTGCCCCCCGGGAACAGTCAGAGCCCCGTCTCCCACGTTCTGTGCACAAGTCCCTGTATCGGTCCCCCTCCGCTGACCTCACGGCGGTGTCGTCGAGAGCAGGGTCCCGTCTGGTGTGTTCACGGCTCTGTACCCGGTGCATGGCACAGCACACAGGCCCTGTCTAAGGGGGTGACCACAGCAGTTAGAACCAACAGGCCCTCAAAACTCCCTGGGGCCCCACACTTCTCCCTCAGTCCCAAGTCACTCATGCCTTCATCTGCAGAGTGAGGTAGGGAGGGAGCCAAAGAAGACGTTTAAATGTAAGCCACGTGGCTTCGACGTGGCCCGTGGACCAGGTCACGGACTCACAGAGTGTCATTTAATGCCCAGAGGCTGACATGGCCCAGGGGTGGTGGGAAAGGATCGAGCACAACCCAGAAGCTTCTCTTGGGCTTGTGCCACCGTTGATCACAGCCGCTCTGTCCAGCATCCTGTGAGGGAGGACTCTGAAGAGAAAGTTCTGTGTCTTAGGGGCGTTAACGTAATAATAAATATGCCCATGGAATTGATGCTTTTTCACGGCCAGTAGGAAGTAGCCTGGGAGTTCCTGTTGTGGCTCAGTGGACAGATTAGGAACAAATCTGACTAGGAACCATGAGGTTGCGGGTTCGATCCCTGACCTCGCTCAGTGGGTTAAGGATCTGATATTGCAGTGAGCTGTGGTGTAGGTCGCAGATGCGGCTCAGATCCCGCGTTGCTATGGCTCTGGTGTAGGCTGGCAACTACAGCTCCGATTAGACCCCTAGCCTAGGAACCTCCATATGCCTTGGGTGCGGCCCTAGAAAAAGATTAAAAAAAAAGAAGTAGCCTATAGCACCATCAGTATTATTATTTTTTTAGACCAGGAATTCAGATGAGTTTCTAATCCATCAGGAGCCCCAGGAAATCCTCAGAGGTGCTGTCAAACCCCTGAGATGGGGCTCCTTCAGCAAAGGGGTTCTCTTTGTGTCTGGGTGATGTCTTTCACTTCCTGGCAAGATTTCTCCCAAGAAAGGTTCTGATCCTCAGAATGGTTGAGGCGCTCTTTTCGGGAGACAGTCCAGAAGAGCCTGGAATCATGCAGGTGCCCGCCGGGTCCGCGGCTCTGAGTTCCCTTCTCCATGTGCCCTTGGGAGCGTCACCCCGTTTACTGAACATGGGTTGCTCCAGGCCTTGGCTGCCGTCCAGAGAGAGGCGGGCTCCCCCGGTGGTGCCAGCAGGGAGCTCTCAGCCTTCGTGGCTGAACAGCTCTAACTGGGGAGCTGCGTTTTGACAGACATATAGATGAAAAGAATTGTATGGAGCTATTTACCTAACACGCAAATACATTCTTATTTAAAAACCCCTCAAATTATTTGGAGGGCTCTTGGAGGAAAGAGTGAAGTGTGTTGCTTGCAGCCTCTGCCCCGGATCTTACCCCGTTTGCCCAGGGCTCCTGGGAAGTCAGCAGCAGTTTTTCCAGGTCCTTTTTCATGTGCTTTCTTACAGATGTACAAATGCACACGTGGTGGTGGAGTGTGGCTTCTCCTCAATGGGATCCTGCGACTTTTCCCCTTTGCATGGTCTTTTCTTACCCTTTGGGCCTTTTCTTACCAGCACCGGGGAGCAGCGGTGTGCACGTCTGCATATGGGGGGTTGGCAGCGAGTGCTGGGCCTGCTGAGGGGTGGCCAGTAGCCTCGACTGCACTCCAGGCCCTTGGCGCTAAGGAGCGATGTGGCAGAACACATGGAATCACCAGCAGTTCCGTGGTGTTCAGGATGCTCCCGTCGCCATGCAGCCGTCACCACCTTCCAGCCTCAGACTCCTCGTCATGGAACACTGACTGTCTGCTACCCACCACCTCCTGTCTCCCCTCTCCCCTCACCATTCTTCTTCTGTCTCTGTGAAGTTCACACTGTGGGGCCTCAGATAACTGGACTCCCATGGTAGTTATCTGTGACCGGCTTATCTCAGCATCTTCAAAATTCGTCCCTGCTGCAGCGTGTGTCAGAATTCCCTTCCCTCCTTTTCATGGCTGCGTGATATTCCGTTGCATGTACATGCCACATTTTGTTTGTCCACATAACCGTCACTGGGCCCTCAGGCTGTTGCCACCCTTGGCTCTTGTGAATAATGCTGCTGTGAACCTGGGTGTATAAATATCTCTTTGAGGCCCTGCTTTCAGTCCTCAAGTGGAATTGCTATTTATGCAGTAATTTTGCATGTAATTTTTTGGATGCACTGGCTCATGGTTTCCCCAGTAGCTGCCCCACTTTACATTTCCCCCATCAGGGCACAAGGCTTCCAGCTTCCCTACATTCTCAGCAATACGTGTCTCCTGTTCTTGGACAGTAGCTGTCCTAATGGGTGTAAGATGTTCTTAAAACTCTCTCACCTCACTGCCCTTTCCAGTGGCTTCTCCTCAATGGGCTTGGGACAGAGTAGGTGCCCTAGAGCCCCCTTGTTGAATGAGCGAGTATTTCAGTGAATAGGAG
This sequence comes from Phacochoerus africanus, assembly GCF_016906955.1. Taxonomy (NCBI): domain Eukaryota; kingdom Metazoa; phylum Chordata; class Mammalia; order Artiodactyla; family Suidae; genus Phacochoerus; species Phacochoerus africanus. The sequence goes on from NC_062546.1 coordinate 10,120,199, forward strand.
CAGCTCTCGGGAGCCAGGGTGAGGCGGTGGGGGAGCTGCATTGTTGATTACTTCTGGAAATGCCGGCTGGGGGGTGACGCAGGTAAACACGCAGCCTTCACGTTAGGGTCTCGGAGTGTCCTGGGAGATTGCAGGTGGTGACTTCTCAACTTATTTACTGGAGGCTTTCCGTCTTTTTTCCACCTGCCCCATGACTTTGAGAGCCTGTTTGGAAAATACAGTTCCTTTTGAAAAGCAGTGGATGCTTCCTGAAATCCCCCCCTTTTTTTTGTCTTTTTGCTATTTCTTGGGCTGCTCCTGCGGCATATGGAGGTTCCCAGGCTAGGGGTCTAATCGGAGCCGTAGCTACCGGCCTACACCAGAGCCACAGCAACGCGGGATCCGAGCCGCGTCTGCAACCTACACCACAGCTCACGGCAACGCCAGATCGTTAACCCACTGAGCAAGGGCAGGGACCGAACCCACAACCTCATGGTTCCTAGTCGGATTCGTTAACCACTGCGCCACGACGGGAACTCCCTGAAATCCCTTTTAATCATACACTGTTTTTGTTTCACCTTATCGTGCCTCCGAAACGTCTCCTCCGTGGAACAGGATCTTCTTCAGATTCGATCGTATGTCTACGCCGAAGAGCCGAACATCGACATCCACAACTTCGTGGGCACTTTTACCAGAGTAAGTGAGCCTCGCTCCGGGCAGACCCTGGTCCTGGCGTGTGTGTCAGGGGTGGTGGTCTGCTCGGAAGTGTGGACAGGTCTTTTTTTTCTTTTTTTTTTTTCCCCCCAGCAAAGCAAGGTTTATTAAGGCATCTGAAACGGATGGGCTGAGCTCAACATGGTGCCAGCAGCAGCGGCAAGGAGTGTTAGGCTAATAAGGGATCCCTGGCGGAAATCGGGGGGCGGGGGGGCAGTTTATGGCAGGAACAGTAAAAAGGAGGGGAAGGTTACGCAATCCGGGGTGGGGAGGGGGTCGAGTCCCATGACTGAGCGATTTTGTACCAGGAGTAGACCTACAGAGGGCAGTTAATCTTTGTAGGTGGTTCATCTGTGCAGGCAGTTGTTTTATGCAGGCCGTTGTTGCTCACTGCCCAGCTGGAACAGCGTGTGGACAAGTCTTGTTGGGGGGGGGTAGCTTTATGCCAGGTGGGGGTGAAGTTCCCTTCAGAAGGACCTGTCTTGAAAGCTGACCTTGTTTCTTAGGAAAAGTGACACAAGTGGGATTTTCTTTCGGCCTCTGAACAGCTTGAACGACCTGACAGCTTAGAGCTACGTGTTGTAATTCAAGTTAATTCCCGTGTCTGAAAGCAGTTACTCTTTCCGTCTCCTTCACATGAACCTGCATCCTCTGCTGTTCCTACAGGTCCGGTTGACCAGCGACCAGCATTGTCCAAATTTTTTTTTTGGGCCACACCCACGGCATGAGGAGGTTCCTGAGCCAGGGATCGGGGAGTGACTTGAGCCGCTGCAGTGACAATGCTGGATCCTTGTTTTGTTTTTGTTTTTTGTCTCTTAGGGCCTCACCCGCGGCCTATGGAGGTTCCCAAGCTAGGGGTCGAATCGAAGCTATAGCTGCCGGCCTACGCCACAGCCACAGCAACGTCAGATCCGAGCCACGCCTGTAACCTACACCACAGCTGATGGCAATGCCGGATCCTTAACCCATGAGCAAGGCCAGGGATTGAACCCAAGTCCTCATGGTTACTAGTTGGGTTCGTTACTGCCGAGCCACACCGGGAGCTTTGCAACACTGGATCCTTAACCTGCTGAGCCACAAGGAAATTCTGTGCGTGGTTATAATTTTTAAGCCATGTCCCAGCCTTTCAGAATAGAAATTAAATTTGGATTTCAGAATTAAATTTGGATAGTAAATCTGTAGAATGGGAATGGAGTTGTTCCCCTTCTTGTTCTGTGAGCCCTAAGATTGGCCAGCAAAGGGCCGTTTCTGTTTGGTTTGCCCCTTCGTTTTAGTTCTCACATTGTAAAGCGTTGTTTCAGGGTTAGACGCCCGCATATCTCAGATCACGAACCATCCTTTTCAGCCTCCAAGGATAAGTGTTTCAGAGCTGGGCCCTTCTCCCCTGGCCGGGCCGTCGACGTCCATCACGGGTCGTCCTCTCTTCCTTTCTCGAGACGGGCAGGCTGGAGACATGGGTTCTGCTCAGACGTCGGTGGCTAAAGCCTGTGTCCATTCGGCCTTTTGCAGGAGGACAGCGACCCTCCGATCAGCGAGAGCCTGAGCATAGAGAACGCGCTCTGGGCCGGCACGGTCATCGCGTCAGGTACGGCGCCCTTGGGGAGGAATGTGTTAGCAATTTGGAAAGGAAAGACAGTCCTTTCGTATAATGAGAATAATCATCTGTCCCTTGGGAAAATTGGCTGTCGGTCAAATGGTGTTTTCCATGGGTTTCTGCACCTCGGGGGACTTAGGCTGACGTCTCATTGCCCCTTGGACCCTCGGGGACGTCTGGAGAGGGAGCTGTCCTGGCCTGTGACTCTGCCACAGCCTCCACTCTGGGAAGAGCCCCTAATTGCCGCTTGAGATGGACATCCTAATCTGTACCAGAGATCGGGTCCGCCTGGATGCTCTGGCTGGAAGTTGTGTCCGTGAGGGCTGCCCACCCAGTCCTGCCCGGGGGCAGCCTCGGGGTTTAACACTCCAAGAAGATGTAGAAATTGTCTAAATCTCTGAGGCCAAAGTAGAGTTTGTAGGATGACCTGTTGGGGTGTAGGAAGGAAAGATTCGATCACTGGGATGAACCCAGGCAGAAGTGGTTCCAAGGGCTGAGCGTTACTGTAGCAGCTGGCATTGATGTGGGGGAGCAATGGGGGGGGGGACCCATCTGTCAGGCACTGTGCGGGGGCCCCTGCTAGGTGTTACTTGTTTCGCTTAACCTGCCCAACAGGCAGGTGCTAGTATTGTCTTCATTCTGCAGATGAGGAAACAGATGCTCAGTGAGGTTAAGTGACTTGCCCAAGGTCACACAGCACAGAAAAGGCAAAGTTGGGACTTGAACCCAGGCCCTTTGCCCCCAAAGCAGAACTCACTGTGCAGCTGTTATTATATTACATATGTTCACAACATAATCTATAGTATCTATTATAGATCTACATTACTATAGATACATAAAATATGTATCATTATTAACATGTAATTCCACTACTGGTAACTTTCTGTCTTTAATGTGGGAGGAATCAGTTTCTTTTCCTTTTTTAAACATGCTCTCTCTCCCACCAGCCTGTTTTCCTCTGCTTGCTGCTGTGTTGTGGCTCTTTAGTACAGCATGTGCTCAGTCAGGATGCTCTCTGACAAGTAAGGGAAGGACCAGCATGGATGCACTCCGTGCAGATGGACAGAGCTGAGCTCTCCCTGTACGGTTTTTGCCGTGTTTCCTTTCCCTTGCTGGTCTGTGTTTGCAGCATCATCAGGCACCTCAGTTCCCCTGGCGACTAAAGAAGTAAGAAATCGGTTCTTAGGTGTTCCCATCGTGGCACAGCAGAAACGAATCCAACTAGGAACCATGAGGTTGCAAGTTCGATCCCTGGCCTCGCTCACTGAGTTGAGGATCTGGTGTTGTCGTGAGCTGTGGTATAGGTTGCAGATGCAGCTTGGCTCCTGCGTTGCTGTGGCTGTGGCGTAGGCTGGCAGCTACAGCTCTGATTCGACCCCCAGCCTGAGAACCTCCATATGCCGCAAGTGCAGCCCTAAAAAGCAAAAAACAAAAAAAAAGAAAAGAAATTGGTCCTTAGGATCCAGCACAGCCCACTGCCCCCTGCCTGGTCACACCAAGGCCACGCCCACAGCCGCGGCCACCCCAGGCGGGCAGCAGTCCTTTCACTTCTACGTCTCCCCGGCCACCTGTCCACCCAAATCTCTTGGAACTAATTACTCTTTCTCACCTGTTTTTCTCCACTTTGAAATCATTTGCTAACAAGTATTTTGATACTCTTTTTAATCTTTTATAATTTGACTAAAAAATAATTTGTTTCAACTTGCTCATCCTAGATTATTGGGAAAGTTGGCTGTCTTTGCAGGTGTTTTGTCTCTTTCTTGGTCAGTTACTTTTTTGTGTCCTTTAGTGGTTTTTCTGTTCTTATCTTTTTCTCAATAATTTGTGAGAGTTTCTCATTTTCTTTTCTTTTTTTTGTCCTTTTATTTTTTTTAATTTTTTTATTTTTTTGTCTTTTTTGTTGTTGTTGCTATTTCTTGGGCCGCTCCCTCGGCATATGGAGGTTCCCAGGCTAGGGCTTGAATTGGAGCTGTAGCCACCGGCCTACGCCACAGCCACAGTGATGCGGGATCCAAGCCGCGTCTGCAACCTACACCACAGCTCACAGCAACGCCGGATTGTTAACCCACTGAGCAAGGGCAGGGACCGAACCCGCAACCTCATGGTTCCTAGTCGGATTCGTTAACCACTGCGCCACGACGGGAACTCCCTAATAGATTTTTTTTTTTTTTTGGTCTTTTTCTAGAGCCGCTCCTGCGGCATATGGAGGTTCCCAGGCTAGGGGTCGAATTGGAGCTGTAGCCGCAGGCCTACACCACAGCCACAGCAACGCAGGATCTGAGCTATGTCTGCAACCTACACCACAGCTCAGGGCAACGTCAGGTCCTTAACCCACTGAGCAAGGCCAGCGATCGAACTCACAACCTCATGGTTCCTAGTCGGATTCGTTGACCACTGAGCCATGACAGGAACTCCTATTTTTTTATTATTATTATTATTTTTTTTAAGTTGCACGAATGTGAGCAGTTTTATTTTTATTCTAGGTCCAATGGGAAGTTGTGGAAAAGTTTTCAAAAGCTGAGTAAGATTAGATGATTTGTATTTTTTTTTTTTTTAATTTTCCCACTGTACAGCAAGGGGGTCAGGTTATCCTTACATGTATACATTACAATTACATTTTTCCCCCACCCTTTCTTCTGTTGCAACATGAGTATCTAGACAAAGTTCTCAATGCTATTCAGCAGGATCTCCTTGTAAATCTATTCTAAGTTGTGTCTGATAAGCCCAAGCTCCCGATCCCTCCCACTCCCTCCCCCTCCCATCAGGCAGCCAGCCACAAGTCTCTTCTCCAAGTCCATGATTTTCTTTTCTAAGGAGATTTTCATTTGTGCTGGATATTAGATTCCAGTTATAAGTGATATCATATGGTATTTGTCCTTGTCTTTCTGGCTCATTTCACTCAGTATGAGATTCTCTAGTTCCATCCATGTTGCTGCAAATGGCATGATGTCATTCTTTTTTATGGCTGAGTAGTATTCCATTGTGTATATATACCGCATCTTCCAAATCCAATCATCTGTCGATGGACATTTGGGTTGTTTCCATGTCTTGGCTATTGTGAATAGTGCTGCAATGAACATGCGGGTGCATGTGTCTCTTTTAAGTAGAGTTTTGTCCGGATAGATGCCCAAGAGTGGGATTGCGGGGTCATATGGAAGTTCTATGTATAGATTTCTCAGGTATCTCCAAACGGTTCTCCATAGTGGCTGTACCAGTTGACATTCCCACCAACAGTGTAGGAGGGTTCCCTTTTCTCCACACCCCCTCCAGCACTTGTTATTTGTGGATTTATTAATGATGGCCATTCTGACTGGTGTGAGGTGATATCTCATGGTAGTTTTGATTTGCATTTCTCTTATAACCAGCGATGTTGAGCATTTTTTCATGTGTTTGCTGGCCATCTGTATATCTTCTTTGGAGAAATGTCTATTCAGGTCTTTTGCCCATTTTTCCATTGATTGATTGGCTTTTTTGCTGTTGGGTTGTATAAGTTGTTTATATATTCTAGAGATTAAGCCCTTGTCGGTTGCATCATTTGAAACTGTTTTCTCCCATTCTGTAAGTTGTCTTTTTGTTTTCTTTTGGGTTTCCTTTGCTGTGCAAAAGCTTTTCAGTTTGATGAGGTCCCATGGGTTTATTTTTGCTCTAATTTCGATTGCTTTGGGAGACTGACCTGAGAAAATATTCATGATGGTGATGTCAGAGAGTGTTTTGCCTATGTTTTCTTCTAGGAGTTTGATGGTGTCCTGTCGTATATTTAAGTCTTTCAGCCATTTTGAGTTTATTTTTGTGCATGGTGTGAGGGTGTGTTCTAGTTTCATTGCTTTGCATGCAGCTGTCCAGGTTTCCCAGCAATGCTTGCTGAATAGACTTTCTTTTTCCCATTTTATGTTTTTGCCTCCCTTGTCAAAGATTAATTGACCATAGGTGTCAGGGTTTATTTCCGGGTTCTCTATTCTGTTCCATTGGTCTGTCTGTCTGTTTTGATACCAGTACCACACTGTTTTGATGACTGTGGCTTTGTAGTATTTCTTGAAGTCTGGGAGAGTGATGCCTCCTGCTTGGTTTTTGTTTCTCAGGATTGCTTTGGCGATTCTGGGTCTTTTGTTGTTCCATATAAATGTTTGGATTGTTTGTTCTAGTTCTGTGAAAAATGTCATGGGTCATTTGATAGGGATTGTATTGAATCTGTAGATTGTTTTGGGTAGTATGGCCATTTTTACAATATTGATTTTCCCAATCCAGGAACATGGAATATCCCTCCATTTCTTTACATCTTCTTTGATTTCTTTGATTAAAGTTTTATAGTTCTCGGCCTATAGGTCCTTTACCTCCTTGGTCAGGTGTATTCCGAGGTATTTGATTTTGTGAGGTGCAATTTTAAAAGGTATCGTATTTTTGTATTCCTTTTCTAATATTTCATTGCTGGTATACAGAAATGCAACTGACTTCTGAATGTTAATCTTATATCCTGCTACTTTGCTGAATTTATTAATCAGTTCAAGTAGTTTTGGGGTTGAGTCCTTAGGGTTTTCTATGTATAGTATCATGTCATCTGCATACAGTGACAGTTTTAGCTCTTCTCTTCCTATATGGATGCCTTTTATTTCTTTTGTTTGTCTAATTGCTGTGGCTAGGACTTCCAAAACGATGTTGAAGAGCAGTGGTGAGAGTGGGCATCCCTGTCTTGTTCCAGATTTGAGTGAGAAGGCGTTCAGTTTTTCCCCATTGAGGATTATATTTGCTGTGGGTTTATCATAAATGGCTTTGATTATATTCAGGAATGTTCCCTCTATACCCACTTTGGCGAGGGTCTTGATCATGAATGGATGTTGGACTTTGTCAAATGCTTTTTCTGCGTCTATTGAGATGATCACATGATTTTTGACCTTTTTTTTTTGTTAATGTGGTGTATGATGCTGATTGATTTGCGTATGTTGAACCATCCTTGTGAACCTGGGATGAACCCTACCTGGTCATGGTGTATAATTTTTTTGATATGTTGTTGGATTCGGTTGGCTAAGATTTTGTTGAGAATTTTTGCATCTATATTCATCAATGATATTGGGCGATAGTTTTCTTTTTTGGTGGTATCTCTGTCTGGTTTTGGAATGAGGGTGATGGTGGCATCATAGAATGTCTTTGGGAGTATTCCTTCTTCTTCAACCTTTTGAAAGAGTTTAAGGAGGATGGGCACCAATTCCTCTTTATATGTTTGATAAAATTCACCTGTGAAGCCATCTGGTCCTGGACTTTTATTTGTAGGGAGTGATTTTATGACCTCTTCAATTTCACTTCTAGTGATCAGTCTGTTCAGTTGGTCTGTTTCTACTTGATTCAGTTTTGGCAGGCTGTAAGATTCTAGAAAATTGTCCATTTCTTCCAGATTGTCAAACTTGTTGGCATGGAGTTGTTCATAGTATTCTCTTATGGTTTTTTGTATTTCTGCTGTATCCGTTGTGATTTCTCCTTTTTCATTTATAATTTTGGTTATTTGGGTTCTTTCTCTCCTCTTTTTAGCGAGTCTGGCCAGGGGTTTGTCAATTTTGTTTACCTTTTCAAAGAACCAGCTCTTGGTTTTATTAATTTTCTCTATTGTTTCTTGAGTCTCTATTTTATTGATTTCTTCTTTGATCTTTATAATTTCCTTCCTTCTGCTGACTTTAGGACTTTTTTGTTCTTCTTTTTCTAGTTCATTTAGGTGGAGGGTTAAGTTGTCAATTTGGGATCTTTCTTCTTTTTTGAGAAAGGCCTGTATTGCTATAAATTTCCCTCTGAGCACTGCTTTCGCAGCATCCCATAGATTTTGAGCGGTTGTGTCTTCATTATCATTTGTTTCAAGGTAGTTTTTAATTTCCTTCTTGATTTCCTCATTGACCCATTGGTTTTTTAGTAGCATGTTGTTTAGTCTCCATGCAGTAGGTTTTTTCTCTTTCCTTTTCCCATGGTTGATTTCTAATTTCATGGCATTGTGGTCAGAGAAGATACTTGAGACAATTTCTATGCTCCTAAATTTACTGAGATGCGCTTTGTGTCCCAATATGTGGTCGATTCTTGAGAATGTTCCATGAGCATTTGAGAAGAATGTGTATTCTGCTTTTTTTGGATGTAGTGTCCTGAAGATATCAATGAAGTCTAACTTTTCTATTGTTTCCTTTAGGATCTCTGTTGCTTTATTGGTTTTCTGTCTAGAGGATCTGTCCATTGATGTGAGGGGGGAAAGAAGGTCTCCTACTATGATTGTATTCTCATCAATATCTCCCTTTATGTCTGTTAATATTTGTTGTATGTAGCTGGGTGCTCCTGTATTTGGGGCATATATGTTGACGATAGTAACATCCTCTCCTTGGATGGATCCCTTAATCATTAAGTAGTGTCCTTCTTTGTCTTTCTTTATGTCTTTTGTTTTAAAGTCTATTTTGTCTGATATGAGCGTTGCAACTGCTGCTTTTCTGTCATGTCTATTGGCGTGAAATATTTTTCCCCACCCTTTCACTTTCAATCTATATGTATCTTTTGTCCTAAGGTGAGTTTCTTGTAGGCAGCATATTGAAGGTTTTTGCCTTTTTATCCACTCAGCCACTCTGTGTCTTTTGATTGGGGCGTTCAGTCCATTGACATTTAAGGTGATAATTGATAGATGATTATTTATTGCCATTTGAACCTTGTGTTCCAGTTGATTCTATGGTTCTCCATTCTTCCTTTCTTTTTTTTTTTTTTTTGGTTGGATGGTCTCCTGTTATTATCTGCTTGAGTGTATTTTTTTTTTCATTTTTTGCAAATGCAATATTTGGTTTTGGCTTGTGGTTGCCCTGTTTTTTAAGTATGCTAACCCCTTCCCATAATTGTGTGTTTTAACCTGATGGTCCTGTAAGTTCAAACACTTCATTACTATATTAAAATTAAGAAGAGAAACATACAAACAAACAAACAAAAAGGGTTATTTACTTCCTAACATCCCTTGCTCACATTTTATGGTTTTGATGACTCTTTTTTATTTTTTTCTTTTTAATTTTATTTTGTTTGAGGCCTGTTCATGATTAAATCTGCATGCTGGCTTATTTGAGTGACTGCTCTCTGATTGTGGTTTCCTCAGTCCTAGTTCTTCCTCTTCTTCTTCTTTTTTTTTTTTCCTTTTCTTTTTTCTTCCCTTTCCTTCCTTTCTTTTTGGTTTAGAGAAGCCCTTTCAATATTTCCTTTAACCTGGGTTTTGTGTTGCAGTATTCTTTAAGTTTTTGTTTGTTGGAAAAAATTTTTATTTCCCCTTCTATTTTAAATGATATTCTTGCTGGATAGAGTAGTGTAGATTGCATATTTTTTCCTTTTAGCACTTTAAATATCTCTTGCCATTCCCTCCTGGCCTGTAGTGTTTCTGTAGAGAAGTCAGCTGATATTCTTATGGGGGTTCCCTTGTAGGTAACATTCTGTTTTTCTCTTGCTGCCTTTAGGATCCTCTCTTTATCACTAACTTTTGCCATTTTTATTATGATGTGTCTTGCTGTGGGTCTATTTGGGTTCAGTTTGTTTGGGGCCCTCTGTGCTTCTTGTATCTTGAACCCAGCATCCTTTAGATTTGGGAAGTTTCCAGCGATAATTTCTTCAAATATATTTTCCATCCCCTTATCTTTTTCTACTCCTTCTGGAATTCCTATTATGCGTAGATTGGCCCGCTTTATATTATCCCATAGGTCTCTTATATTGCTTTTCAGTTTTTTGATTCGGTTTTCTGTCTGTTGACCGGATTGAGTGATTTCCATTATTCTATCTTCCATATCACTGATTCGTTCTTCTGCATTATTCATTCTGGTTTTTACTGCCCTTAGTTCAGTTTGCATCTCTGCAAATGAATGTTCTAGTTTTTCCTGGCTCCTCCTTATATTTTCTAGTTCCTTTCTGAGGGTATCTGCATTACTGTTCATATCTTCTCTTAATTCCTTCAGTATTTTCACTATTTCTCTTTTGAACTCCAGGTCTGTCAGACTGCAGAGATCTGTTTCATTGTTGACTGTTTTAGGTGAGTTCTCCTGTTGGTTTGACTGGGGGTGATTTCTCTGCTTCTTCATATTGCTTGTTGTTTTCTTTCTCCTGAGGGAGTTGTACTCTCCGTTATCGGGCAGTGTTTGCCTTGTCACTGCCGTGGAATATTTCCTGAGGGCTGGCGTTGTTGGTCAATCTTTTTTGAGGCAGTGTGGCTTTTCTGGAGTGTTGATGGGGCTAACAGTGTTTCTTTGAAGCAAAGGAGGACTTCCTGAGGGCAGACAGGACTGGGAGGTCCACACCACGATGGTAGCAGATTTCACTTGGTCATGCAGAGCTTGCTCTGGTGTTCTTAGGCTGTGGGGTTCTTGCAGGGGGTTGGCGGTGTTGGGCAGCTGTTCCTCAGGAGTGCAGCACCCCCTGGGGGCTGGAGCATCTATCTGGGTCACTGAGAACCTAAGAGGCTCTTCCCTAGGGCAGCCCAACTGAGAAGGCTGGCCTGAGAATGTAGGCAGATCTTTTCATAGTCTGGCCAAGCTTGTTGCAGCTTTTCTGGGCTGCCGGGGCTCTTCTAGGGGGCTGGTGGTGCTGAGCAGCTATTCCGTGGGAGTGGGGCACCCCTTAGGGGCTTGGGCGGGTAGCAGGGCCACTGGAAACCCAAGAGGCTCCTCCGCAGGGCAGCCCGACTCAGAAAGACCATCTGAGATCTTTTCCTGACTCGGCCAGGCTTGTTGCAGCTTTTCTGGGCTGTAGGGGGTCCTGCCTGGAGCTGGCAGTCCTATGCAGCTGATCCACTAGGGCACCCCCTGGGGGCTTGGGCCGGTAGCAGGGCTGTTGGAAACCAAAGAGGCTCCTCCCCGGGGCAGCCCAACTCAGAATAACCGTCCGGGAATTAGGCAGATCTATTCACTGCCTAGCTAGGCTTGTTCTAGCTTTTCTGGGCTGCAGGCCTTTTCTCGGGGGCTGGTGGTGTTTGGTGCTACTCTGCGGAAGTGTAGCCCCTCCAAAGGGCAAGCAGGCCTGTGCAGGGGCAGCCCCTGCGGTGGTAGGCTTCAGGCAATTGTTGAGGCCAGCCCTCCTGGATGGCAGGCAGCCCCAGGTTCGGCGAGAGAGTAGGGGGTGGTGGGGGTGGGGGGAGGGGATGCACTGGGAAGCACAGCTTTCAGCTAGCTAGCGGGCCTGTAAGCTTGCTGTGGCGTGGGGGGTATTCTATGGGGACCCACCCCTTCTTCTCTCCCCTCCCCAGCACGGGCACAGACCAGGCTCTTTTCCCAGGTTCCCTCTGATTCGGCTTTCCACTTCCCTGCCCCTAGAGTATTGCTCCCTTCCTCTGCGACAGCTTTGTTTTCTAGTTTCCCAGGCAGTCTCTGCCCCGTCAAATGGTTTCTAGACCTCCCAAGCAGTTTCTGCTCCGCCCAGCACCCCCCAGCCCGGGGACTAACCTCTGGAGCCTAGGTCTCGGTGCCCAGCCCCCACCCAGGCGTCCCCTGGCCCTTTCTCGGGGACCAACCTTTGGAGGCGAGGTCTCGGTGCCCAGCCCCCACCCAGGCGTCTCAATTTTTGGTGACTGTGCCCGTAGTTCAGATGGTCCGTTCGGTTCTTGATCAGCTTTTCCGTACTGCAACTTACTGCTACACTCTTCTCTGCATCTGGAGATTCCTCCGGTTCCTTTGATCTTTCCCCCGTGTAGGTGACTTTCCAGGGTGCGGGATCCCTTTCTCCTCCGCAGTTCCCTTTCGGGAGCGCCCGTCCCGCTCGGATTCACCTTCTCTCACTCTCCTCTTTTCTCCCGTTCTGCCCCGTAATGTCACCAACTTCTTGCCGTTATTGGAGTTTAGGTTCTTCTGCCAGCGATTGGTTGCTGTTCTGTGCGAGTCATTTATTCTGTAGATGTGCTTTTTTTTGTTGTGTTTGTGGGAGAGGGCGAGCGTGTCCCCCTACTCCTCCGCCATCTTGTCCTCTCTCTCCCTTTTTTGTCCTTTTAGAGCCACACCCATAGCATATGGAGGAAGTTTCCAGGCCAGGGGTTGAATCAGAGCTGCAGCTGCCAGCCTACACCACAGCTCACGCCAACGCCAGATCTTTAACCCACTGAGTGGGGCCAGGGGTCGAACCTGCATCCTCACGGATACTTGTTGGGTTTGCCACGGTTGAGCCACGAATGGGAACTCTGAGTTTCTTATTTTGGTGCCTAAACCTCATATATATCATTTTCCCCCCATCCAGTTTGTCATCTGTTCCTTTTCCTTTTTCAAAGCTTCTTCTGTTGAGGTATAGTTGATGTCCAGTAATACATAGGTTTCAGGTGTCAACACAGTCACAGTTTTTAAAGGTCGTATTCCATTTATGGTTATGAGAAGATACTGGCTGCATTCCCTGTCGTGCAGCTTAGCCTTGTTGCTTATATATTTTATACATTTGTACCTCTTAGGCCCCCACCCCTGTCTAGCCCCTCCCACCTTCCTTCTCCCCACTGGTAACCACTGATTCTCCCTATCTGTGAGTCTGTTTCTGTTTGGTTATGTTCACTAGTTAGTTTTATTTTGTAGATTCCGTTTATATGTCATCCGGCTTTTAAAAATGTTAGGGTGTATTTAATATGCAGGAGTTAAAAATTACTATTTTTGTTTGTCTCCAGTCTGTTAGGTGATAAATGGTATCTTGTTATTGTTGTACGTATTTCTTTATCTGTGAATATGGTTGAACATCTTTCCCCATGTAAATCATTTGTGAATATTTTTGCCTATCTACTTTCCTTCTGGGTTCTTCTCCCCCCCCCCCTTTTTTTTTTTGCTATTTTAGGGCCATACCCGTGGCATGTGGAGGTTCCCGGGCTAAGGGTCGAATCGGAGCTGTAGCTGCTGGCCTACACTGCAGCCACAGCAACGCCAGATCCGAGCCACATCCTCGACCTACACCACAGCTCATGGCAACACTGGATCCTCAACCGACTGAGAGAGGCCTGGGATTGAACCCGCCTTCTCATGGATCCTAATCGGGTTTGTTAACCTCTGAGCCACGAAGGGAACTCCTGGGTTCCTCTTTTTCTTATTGACTTGTAGGAGTCCTTTATAAAAGAAAGGGCATCAAGCTATCATCTCTCATGTGTCACAAACGTTTTCTTACAGTTTATTGTTTGCCTTTATTTGGTTTTTCCAGATAGAAGGTCTCAATGTTGATGTCGTGGAAATCCCCTATAGAAAGGGGATTACTAGGTGAAAGGGCCAATCTATATAATCACACACACATGCAATGCATAGGTATACACACATATATACACACATTCATTGTACAAAAATTGATTCACACAAACTTCCCTTTTCTGATTCACACTCCTGACAGTCTTATATATACACCTTTAACCAGTACCATGTTCTGTTGGACTTTCAAATTTTTGCCCACCTGATGGACATTGAATAACTATCTAACGTATTGAATTGCCTTTTCAAAATAATTTGTGGAGTTCCTGTTGTGGCTCAGCAGAAACAAACCCGACTAGTACCCATGAGGATACGGGTTCGATGCCTGGCTCTGCTCAGTGGGTTAAGGTTCTGGGGTTGCCTTGAGCTGTAGCGTAGGCCAGCAGCTGCAGCTCTGATTTAAACCCTAGCCTGGAAACTTCCATATGCCATACCTATGGCCCTAAAAAAAAAAAAAAAAAAATTGTAAAGTTAAACATTTCTCTTTATATTTACAGTTTACTTGCAGTTTAAAAAAAATATTTGTATGGAGTTCCCATCATGGCACAGTGGTTAACGAATCTAAGAACCATGAGGTTGCGGGTTCGATCCCTGGCCTTACTCAGTGGGTTAAGGATCCGGCGTTGCCATGAACTGTGGTGTGGGTCGCAGACGTGGCTCAGATCCCGCGTTGCTGTGGCTCTGGTGTAGGCCAGTGGCTACAGCTCCGATTAGACCCCTAGCCTGGGAACCTCCATATGCCGTGGGAGTGGTTCAAGAAAATGCAAAAAGACAAAAAAAAAATTTGTATGAATTGCCACTCTATGCCCCATACCCATTTTTTTTTTTTCTGTTGATGAGTTCATTTGAAAAACTCAAAAATGGTTTCTAAGAACTCTTTATAAGGATGGTAAGAATATTGTCCTTTAGTTTGTTATCTTAATTGCAATGACTATTTTCCAGTTGATCTCAATGATATTTTGGCACAAATTTTAAAATTTCTATATTGTCAGACCTATTGATGTTTTTTTCTTTATGGTTTCTGTTTTTTGTGACATGCTGAGAAAAGTCTTCCCTGCTGTAAAATTATGAGAATACACCAGTGTTTTCTTGGCGTGTTGATGTGGATTTGTATTTGGATTTCCTCTGAGAATCGTCTTGCTTTAAGGAGTGAAGTTAGGATAACTAGCAAAGGGTCTTACCTTGGCTCAAACCACAGCTCTGGACACTTGTGCCAGTTTGCGTTTGTGGCCCTGGGTAGAGAGACAGCGTTGGGGCGGGGGGAATGGACATGTAACATGAGAAAGCACACACCCCGGGATGGGGAGCATCCTGGGTCAGATGCCCATCTCTTCAGGCGGAACGGGGGAGCTCTTAGAGGAGATCAGAGCAGATGGGGCTAAAAGCCGTGGGTGGCATTGCACCTGGCACAGATGGGACTGAAATTCATTCGGGGAGGCTTGTGCCATGCCCGCCTCCTTCCCAGGCGAGAACATGAAGAGCACACACTTCATTTCTCGCAGTCTGGCTAGTGCTTACTCGTGGGTGGGTGGGGATAGGGGTGATGGACGGTTTGTTTGCTTAGGTACTTGTTTTGATCATTTTAATATTCAATAAGAAATACATGTCCACATGCATGGTTTTCATCCTGGTGATTTCTTTTCTTTTTTCTTTTTGTCTTTTTAGGGTTGCACCTGTGGAGGTTCCCAGGCTAGGGGTCAAATCGGAGCTGTAGCTCCTGGCCTACACCACAGCCACAGCAATATGGGATCTGAGCCACGTCTTCAACCCACACCACAGCTCACGGCATCGCCGGATCCTTAACCCACTGAGCGAGGCCAGGGATCAAACCTGCGTCCTCATGGATGCTAGTCAGATTTGTTTCCACTGAGCCATAATGGGAACTCCCAATCCTGATAATTTTTTTCCCCTTCCTTCCTGCTTTCTTCTTTCCACGCAGCAAACCTTTCTTGAGCACCTGTTTATACTAATGCCAAGCTCTTGCTAGGTCCTACCCAAAGATCCTTGTCTCCACATTCATGGATTTATGGTTTTTTCTGAACTTAATATAAATTGCAGAGGCGATGGGAGGAAAAAGGAGAATGGTGTATGAATTTCCTCTGGACCCAGTTAGAGGAAAGTGATTTAATGAAAGGGTGGAGAATTCTGAGGGTGGAGGGAATGAGTTTGAGAAGGCTTATCAGCCTTAGTTCCAGAGATTAATAAGTCTTATTTAAAAAATTTACTATAGTTCGTTTATAACGTGTCAATTTCTGCTGTACAGCAAAGTGACCCAGTTACATGTATGTGTACGTTCTTTTTCTCATGATGTCTTCCATCCTGTTCCATCACGAGTGATTGGATGTGGTTCCCTATCAGGTACTTTTTATTGACAAAGTATTTTGCTGCCATTTTCTTTAATGTTTCTCACAACATTAAAGAAGGACATTTAATGGAATGAAGACGAGTCTCAGAGAGGTTAGGCCACTTGCCTAAGGTCCCACAGCCTTAGAGAGATTAAGACAAATTGGAATCTTGACGATGAAAGATTTCAAACTGTTCATCAGAAATGCCTTGTGGAGTTAAAACATGCATTTTATTTCACGTGTGCAAATTCTTCTCTTTGTGCTTGGTGATGTGGGGAGAGAAGGAGAGCAGTGATTTCTGATCCGGGGCCTGGGTTGCCGTGCCCTTCCGTGGGCGTATATCTTGGAGTGAGTCGAAGAAGCTAGGCAGTTACCATTTCCTTAGCTGGTCTCAGTTTCCCCTGCTTCTCCCCACGTAGACGTCTGACTATACTCTGATTCTAATGTAATAAACATGGAGCTAAATGCAAGCCGTTTACTCTTGGTGCTCAACTCTAGAAACGGCCATCAAGAGTCATCTTAATTATATGAGATTTTATTTTTGTGTTCCCTTCAGAATCTCCCTCCTGTGTCTTGGTCATTCCACTGGTACCCACTGGAAGTTTAAAGAATAAAAAAGCTTGCCACGCAGGGCTAAAGGTCCAGCTGCATTGGCTGGCATCAGTGTGTAGAGGATACAGTTGCCATGGTACCTCTTCTCCGTGCTGCTAGGCTGAGCCACTGGGATGATGACAGTGAAGGGGTGGGGGCGGCCAGGGGGCCTGGCAGAGAAGGAGCCTGGATGTAACAGACCTCTGTTCTTCTTAGACTCTGTGGAGAGGGACCAGTTCCTGGTCCCCTGCCCCCACCCCCAGTCTGTAGCAGGTTGATCCATCTGTGGCACTGCTGTGTATGTCCAGCATGCAGGTCATGCCACACAGGTCTCGTAATGCCAGCTGGTGTGTCCTCTGTTCCTCGGGACTTGTCCTGGGATTGCACGCTCCACCGTCAGAGCGGCGTCCAGTTGCTGTCAATGTTTTGGAAGCCTGCTCTCTGGGGTTCGCCGTTTATCTTGTCACGGGTGGGGTTAAAGGGGTCACAGTGTAGGTCCGACCCCAGCAGCACACTACTGCGGAGGGCTCCAGAGGACTTGGAGAAATATCCGACCACAGCAGCCTGGCTCGTTGGAGACCTGGCCAGCAGAATGGAGAGGATGGCACGGTCTGCGGGCAGTAGAGGGCGAGGAGGACTGCGGGGGAGCAGCCTAGGAAGCGGGCTCAGAGGTCCGGGGGCGTGTAGGTGGGGAGGTCTTCACGGGCTGGCTGGGGATTGAGGGGAGCGGAGAGCAGAAGCCTGGCTAAAGGGAGTGGCTGAGCTCAGCACCTGCTGGTCGTGCAGTGAGGACACAGCAGCACCAGATCTTCTCGTTTTCCAGGAGCCAGAAATCTCTGTTTTTTATATGGAAGCTCCTTTGTTTAAAAGTTGGCAACTAATTCAAAACCTTTACTGATCCCTGGCCTGGGAACTCCATATGCTGTGGGGCAGCCAGAAAAGAAAAAGAAAAGAAAGCAAAAAACTGTTTCGTGCACAGAGCGGACCAACCCAGTACAGCTCTCAGCATGGCTGAGGCGGGTTCCTGTCCCCTGGAGACAGTTGTGGTCTTGGGCACAGAGGCGTCGGGGGAAGGGGCATTTCCTACAGCTTTTGCAGGCCTTGAGACTGGCAGGTGCTGGATGGGGGCACTCCCCTTGGGGTCCCTATTATTAAGACCCTCTCGAACCCTGGATATTGGGCTTGAGTCGAGCACGTCCACCCTGGGATGAGGGCCATGGCCGTGCAGCCGCCCCTGCTTGGCCCAGGCTTGGCTCCCACCAGCTCCCATGGTCTGACCATCTGCCACAGGGCCGAGCCTGTGCTCGCCAGAGCCTGCCATCTGCCCAGGAGCAGGCGGGCACCCTCCCTGGCCTGCCATCTGCCCGGAGCCTCCCTGGAAGGGAGTCCCGTTATAGAAAGCACTGTGTGCATAGAGCTGGGGGGGCTCCGTGTCTCCCCCCAGGCCTCTTTGTCCTGCAGACACAGCCCCAGCACTTCATCCAGGGTTGGGCTCTTTTACCGACCCCGTTTACACTCGTGGCTTTTTTGGTCCCCCCCTCTGATGTGGTATCCGAGGGGAAGGGGCGAGAGAGGTTGCATTTTCTTTATCCAGCAGAGGCCAGCTTGTTTGGATTCCTGGGGTCTTTCCCGAGAGCGTGGCAGGGCTGCTCCCCTCTCATGTTTCAGGTTTCAGCTCAGAGACGGCGTCCCCGGCCGCCCAGGACAAACGGGTCGCCTCTCTGGCCTCTGACAGTGGCGCCCGCCATGCCCCATGCCTGCCAGCGTCTTGCTTTCCGTCTTGATTGTCCATCTGTCCCACTGTGTGGAGTGTTTTCTTGGCACACATACTCAACAGGGGAGACAAAAGGGAAATTTGTGATAGATACTGCCCCTTTCCCTCCAAAGCAGGCTATTCCAGTTTACACCCCAGCCAGCAGCCTGTGTGACGGAGTCCATTTCCGCAGCTCTTAGCTGACACCGAGTGTTCTCAGGTCTTTAATTAACAGGATGGAGATAAAAATGGTTTATCTGGCATTTCTTTGGTGTTTTCCTAGGTTAAGCATCTCTTCTCATGTTCATTGGCCATTTGTGTTTCTTCTATTAATTGTTTCTAAGGGTTGATGCCTCTCATTATGATTGGGGCAGGGGGGCGCAGAATGCAAGGGGAGTGGTGGGGAAGTTGGTGGGAAGGAATTGTCATCTGGACAGACAGCTCCCGAATGTTCTGGTTACACCTCTGGACACCTCAGGCCACTGTTCCCCCACCTCTCCTGCTGCAGAGGTGTCAGACCTCATAGGCCAGCACCGACCAGTACAGCTTGGAGCAGTAGTGGAAACGCTGGCTTCAAAGTCCCACCTGGCGGCCACTCTCACGCAACTCTTGCACCTGAAATGGGGCTGGTGAAAAAGGGAGGCTGTATTTTCTTTGAGTTTGGTTGAATTTAAATGTCAGGGGCCGCATGTGGCTGGGGGCTTTCATACACTCCGTGTGGACATGGGTCTTGCCAGGTCTTTGTGACGGGCTCACGGAGTGGGCACTGGGTGGAGGAAACCTTTCAGGCGGGTCTGACTCTTCCACGTGCGAGCCGGCCTGTACTCACGATTCCTGGGCGCGTGTTTTTCTCGTCCCAGGTACCGTTGTGGGTGTTGTTCTTTACACGGGGAGAGAGCTCCGGAGTGTCATGAACACCTCCAATCCTCGAAGTAAGGTGCGTACGTGGTCACAGAACCTTCTGACCTGATGTAGTTTGATGGTTGGTGTTGGGGGGCGAGGCCCTGGATTTAAAACCAAGAACACGTGACAGGATGATTTCATTTAGACAAACTTACTGCCTTTTCATGCACAGATATGCGCCTAGGTATCTATGTGACTAGACACTCACACACACGTGTAACACATCCGTGTGTGTTCTTCTGTTCAGGCAGCTCGCAGAGATGCTGTGGTCGGGTTCTAGATCACCACCACAGAGAGGCTATCACAGTAAAGCAAGTCACGAATTTTGGGTTTCCTAATATCATGTTTACATGATTCTGTCGTCTGGTAAGTGTGCAGTGAAAGCACAATGTCAAAAAAGCAATGTACATACTTAATTAAAAAATTCGTTGCTGCGGAAACGAATCTGACTAGGAACCATGAGATTGTGGGTTCGATCCCTGGCCTCGCTCAGTGGGTTAAGGATCCAGCATTGCCATGAGCTATGGTGGAGGTGGCAGACGCAGCTCACATCCTATGTTGCCTGTGGCTGTGGTGTAGGCCGACAGCTGTAGCTCCCATTGGACCCCTAGCCTGGGAACCTCCATATGCCATGGGTGGGGCCCTAAAAAAGCAAAACAACAACAACAAAAAACTTTATGGCCAAAATACACTAACTGTCATCTGGCAGCACGGGGTTGCCACACACCTGCAGCTGGTAAATGCAGTATCTGCAAAGTGCAGTGCAGTTAGCAGGGCTGCCGGAGAAGGAACACATAACACTGTAAAAGCGTCTATTTATTTATTGTCTTTTAGGGCTGCACCCACGGCATGTGGAGGTTCTCAGGCTAGGGGTCGAATCAGAGCTGCAGCTGCCGGCCTACGCCACAGCCACAGCAAGGCAGGATCTGTGCCACATCTGGGACCTACACCACAGCTCACGGCAACGCCAGATCCTTAACCCAGTGAGCAAGGCCAGGGATCGAACTTGCAACCTCATGGTTCCTAGTCTGATTCATTTCCACTGTGCCACGATGAGAACTCCTAAAAGCTTTTAAAGTGAGTTGTTAGTCCTTGCTGTTTGCCGTGTCTCGTGCGGTGTCCTCCATGTATATCCTATTGAATCCTCACTCCCCCCTCCCCACCCCTGCATGTGAGCATAGGTGCTCTTACAGCCTCAAGAAGTGGCCTGGAGAGGAGTTCCCATCATGGCCAGAGATTAACCAACCTGAGTAGGATCCATGAGGACTCGAGTTCAATACCTGACCTCGCTCGGTTATGGATCTGGTGTTGCTGTGAGCTGTGGTGTAGGTCACAGACGTGGCTCGAATCCTGTGTGTCTGTGGCCGGTGGCTGTAGTTCTGATTGGACCCCTAACCAGGGAACCTCTGTATGCCCCGGATGCAGCCCTAAAAAGACAAAAAGACAAAAAAAAAAAAAAGAAAAGAAAAGAAAAGAAGTGGCCTGGATGGAGTTCCCGTCATGGCTCAGTGGTTAACAAATCCGACTAGGAACCATGAGATTGCTCGTTCGATCCCTGGCCTTGCTCAGTGGGTTGAGGATCCGGTGTTGCCCTGAGCCGTGGTGCAGGTTGAAGACGCGGCTCGGATCTCGCATTGCTGTGGCTGTGGCCAGCAACTACAGCACCGATCGGGCCTTTGGCCTGGGAATCTCCATGTGCCATGGGTGCTGCCCTAGAAAAAGCAAAAAGACAAAAAAAAAAAAAAGAAGTGGCCTGGAGAAGTGCTTCCCTCTGGCCAAGTGGTGTAGACCTGGATTCAAACCCATGCCCAGCTCTGCAGGCTGCCTTTTGTCCCTTGTCCCCTGCCCCCGTTACTGCTCCTTTGACATCATGACCCCCGCTCTCAGCCCCACCCCTCCTCTGGAGTCTCAGGGTTGGAGTTTCGCGGAGTGAGTCCCGCCAGTCCCGTGAACAGATGCCAGTCAGTTCGGCCCTCGTTCCAGCCACCCTGACGACTGTCCTCACAGCTGCACGTGTCACCTGTTTGATGTTTTAGCCTTCTCCGGGGTCATGTTTCTGCAGAGTTAGGAGCTTCATGGGCTGGTTCCACTTTTGAAAAATACGCATTCGAATAAATATGTAACGATGAAAACAACACCGCTCATTAATGCGGCACCTAAAAATCAGGTGCCACCAGTGGTGTGTGCCCCGAATTTCCAGGCAGCACTGACTTGGCGTGTGGTGTGTCGCTCACAGCCCCTGTGTAGGACGGTAGAGACCCCGCCAGGCACAGCAGCACCTCCCAAGGAGGCAGTCAACTGCTTGTATGAGCCCCAGACTAGGCCTTAAGTCATTGAGAAAAAACTGAAATCAGAAACCTCTGCGGGCGTGCCCGTTGTGCTTAGCAGGTTCAGATCCCAACATAGTGTCCGTGAGGCTGCGGGTTTGATCTCTGGCCTCACTCAGTGGATTAAGGATCCAGCGTTGCTGCAGGCTTTGGTGTAGGTCGTAGATGTGGTCTGGATCTGGTGTGGCTGCGGCTGTGGTGCAGTCCAGCTGCTGCAGCTCCAATTTAATCCCTACCCTGGGAACTTACATATGCCATGGGTGTGGCTCTAAAAAGAGGGAAAAAAAAAATCACTGAGGTCCCTTGGATGTCTGGCAGCCTGTGGAGCCCACTGTCACACCCGGGGTGACCGTGGCTGCAGGACCAGTTCTCCAGGTGGGCTGTGGGTGGCACCAGCTCAGCACAGGTGTGCCTCGGCGCCTTGTCCCACAGATCGGCCTGTTTGACCTGGAAGTGAACTGCCTCACAAAGATCCTCTTCGGCGCTCTGGTGGTGGTGTCACTGGTCATGGTGGCCCTGCAGCACTTTGCCGGACGTTGGTACCTGCAGATCATCCGCTTCCTCCTCTTGTTTTCCAACATCATTCCTATCAGGTAAGCAGAAACGAGCTCGCGTGCAAGTGCTGTGGCATTTTCTCCTCTCTGCACATTCAAAGGTTGTGGTTTCGTGGTTTCGAGAAGGGGCTGGTCCTTCGTAGAGTGCTGACCGAGAACAGGCAGGGTCAGGGGTGTGGGCTGCGCTCTGTGGCTGGAGCACTGGATGGGCTCGTTCCTCCCTGGACCATCCGTCCTTGAATTACTCTCATCTCAAAAGGCCTTGTCCTGTCCAGTCTACACCACGCGTGCCACGTAGATTCATCTCGTCCGCCAGCTCTAAGAGGTTGGTGGTGGCTCTTGGCAGTGCTGTGTTGAGAAGGATTCTGAGCCTGAGTCTGGGCTCAGTGTGAGTGATTAGCAATATAGGCTTTGGTGGCACATGCCAGATGGTTGTTTCCCCACTTCATTTGAAGGCTGAAGAAATAGTTAAAAAAAATAGTACGAGTAGGAGATCATCATAGTAGGAAAAAAAAAAGAAGGTTCATAGTAGCAAAATAAAATAAAATAAAATAAAAATCACCTCTAATCTCACAACTAAGTGATAATTGCTGTTAATATTTTGGGATATATTTTTTCTAGACTGCTTTCCATTTTAGAAAAAGGAGATTTTTGCTCTGCATAACAATCCACTGCATACTTTTTTTCTAACAGAGGATGTGTTGCGAATATCTTTCTGCATCAGATATACTTCATCATTTATTGGAACTGCCCAAGTAGATATTCTTTGCCTAATAATTTATTTGTACCCATATTGTCGGATACTTGTTTCCTCCGCCGTGATGAACAATCAGTAAACAATGGTTAACATAAGCCGTGTCTTTTTCCCTCAGAACTTTATACTCTCTGTCTTACCCTTGATGTCGTGCTCTGTTTTTTGTTTTGTTCTTCTGTGTATTTATGTCATCCCACTTAGACTTTGTCTTTTTCCGAGGACAGAGATTGTGGTTTTGGTGCAAAAACATGACCAGCAGAAGGAAATGAACCCCCTCGCCATCATGCTCTGGATGGATGATGGTTTCAGAGAATAAATAAGTCTAGTTTATCGCCAGCAAAAAAGTGGTTGTGCCGCAGCATATGTCTTTATCGTCTTTACAGTTCTGTCTGCAACGTGACAGAAAATTTGTGTGTTGAATCTTCTTCAGGGCTAGCTAGTGAAATAGCAATTTGACCAGTTTATAGGATTACGAATGAGTTTGAAGATTTGTTTTTACTTTTTTGCAATAAGATATTTTATTTCATTACATTTCGTTTTTGTATTTTTAGGGCCCCACCTGCGGCACATGGAGGTTCCCAGGCTAGGGGTCTAATCGGAGCTGTGGCCACCGGCCTGCACCACAGCCACAGCAACGCGGGATCCGAGACGCATCTGCGACCCACACCACAGCTCCCGGCAACGCCGGATCCTGAACCCACTGAGCAAGGCCAGGGATGGAACCCGCATCCTCATTGATGCTAGTTGGGTTCTTTACTGCTGAGCCACGACGGGAATGCCAATAAGATATTTTAAAATGAGTGTAATACATAAAATAGAATATCCTTCAGCCTTAAAGAGGAAAGAAAATTGTGACACATGCTGCCACATGGATGAACCCTGAAAACATTACGCTAAGTGAAATAAGCCAGACACAGAAGAGCAAATCGTGTGTGATTGGACAACACGAAGGGTCTAGAACCGTGAGGTTCATCGAGACAGAGCCTGGAGTGGTGGTTGGAGCAGGGGACGTGGGAAATATTGTTGAATGGATGTGAGATTTCAGTGTGGAAAGACGACAAGGTTTTGGAGGGGAAGGTGCTGATGGTCCCTGAACTCTAGACTTAAAATGCCTTAAATGGTAAATTTTATGTTGCGTGTATTTTACCACAATTCAACAACAACAACAACAAAAGGATAAAGTATCAACATATATAAGCTCAGAGGACTAGTCATTTTTCTTTTTTTTACAAAGTAAAGTTAAACCAGCCACCTTTTCAGCAGTTGAGAAGTATTTTAAATTTTCGTATTTTAAAAAATTCAGTAATTTTTATGTTTTTGCTTTTTTAGAGCCACACCTGGGGTTTATGGAGGTTCCCAGGCCAGGGGTCGAATTGGAGCTGTAGCTGCCGGCCTCTGCCACAGCCGCAGCAGCTCGGGATCCAGACCACCAGGTCTCATCTGTGATCGACTCCACAGCTCTCGGCAACGCCAGATCCCTCACCCACGGAGCGAGGCCAGGGATTGAACCCACAACCTCATGGTTCCTAGTTGGACTTGTTTCCGCTGCGCCACAATGGGAACTCCTAAATTGCCCTATTTTATTTTGGGCCATGACGGAATAGCTTCGCGGAAACTTGAGCGTGGTGACCGACATCTCGTGTCCTCTGTGGCTTGAGTCCCAGCGGCCGCGGCCGGCCCGCTTCGCAGGGAGCAGCCCCAGGTGTTAGGGCACAAATGACGTGTATTTAGAGTCCTTGCTGTTGACGAAAAAGAGAGATCCGGGGGTCTCAGGTCTGTCCTGTGAAGCCGTGTGCTCTGCTTTTCTGACCAGCCTGCGTGTGAACCTGGACATGGGCAAGATCGTGTACAGCTGGGTGATCCGCCGGGATTCCAAGATCCCCGGCACCGTGGTGCGCTCCAGCACGATTCCGGAGCAGCTGGGGCGGATCTCCTACCTACTCACGGATAAGACCGGTGAGTTTCCGGGGCCTTCACGGGGATTCAGGGTCAGAGAGGGTGCTTGGTATCTCTTTCTGGAGACAGGAGAGATGCATGCGGTTGCTCTTTGGTGGTTTTTTTTTTTTTGTCTTTCTAGGGTCACACCAGCAGCATAAGGAGGTCTCCAGGTTAGGGATTGAATTGGAGCTATAGCCGCCGCTGCCGCCGGCCTACACCACAGCCACAGCCACGCCAGATCTGAGCCTCGTCTGCAACGTTACATCCGGCGACACTGGATGTAACCCATCGAACTCAATGGGTTCGATCCGTAACCCATTGAGTGAGGCCAGGGATCGAACCTGCGTCCTCGTGGAAACTAGTCAGATTTGTTTCCACCGAGCCAGGACGGGAACTCCCGTTCTTCATTTTTCGATGAAGATTGACGGATGATGTTTGGTGATGATGACAGTAGCAGCGAAGCCGTACTTAGTGCTAATTATGTGCAAAAGCACTGTCCTGGGTATTGATATATAGTCACATACTTACTCCAACCCCTGACATTGTGAGTTAGGACTTGTTAAGTCACTTACAGGTTAGGTGGTTAAGTTACTTGTCAGAAGCACATGGTGGCAGAAGCAGGCTTTGAACTCAGTCTGGCTTCAAGTCCTGACCTCATAACCACATCTCAAAATGCTGTCCCGCAGTTTAACGTTGCCAAGTTATGAGGTTGTCATACTGGTTGTTGAGAGCAAGTGGGGAGACCTGGGTTTAAGCTTCATCTCTACCACTAGTGACCATGTGACAAAAGGGAATCTATTGCAAAGATCTGGGAAATCAGAGGAACACTAGGTTTCAGGAAGCAGAGCAGCCAGGAAAGTTCTGGCTGTGTCAGCATCAGGAACCCAGGATAGTTTTGTGACTGGACCTTACTCATCCTTGGATATGTCTGCTCAAGGTTTAGATTCTTTCAAGACAGACTCTGATTGGCCTCATGTATGTCACGTGGCACCCTCTTGGCCAATGGAATGAGTCAGGCACCCTGATCGACACTCTCTGGACCATCCCAGGGAACGAGGGTGATAATTTCCCCTGGAACCCTGGGCTTCTATTTTCAGAAGAAATTCTGGGATTCCTGGCTGACAAAATATCACAGATGTGTAATTTGGCGGGAGCAATATGGAAATTAGCGTGTGATGTATAGTAAACTCTCACAAAACAAAACAAAACACTGTCATTACTATTGATAATAATAAGAGCTCCAGGATGTAGGCACAGTTACTCATTTGTCTTGTGTTTTAGGAACACTGACCCAGAATGAGATGGTTTTCAAGCGGCTCCATCTGGGCACCGTGGCCTATGGACTCGACTCAATGGATGAAGTTCAAAGCCACATTTTTAGTATTTACACCCAGGTAAAGCCTTTGCTTTTGATACCCCAAAACGATTGTTTTACATTTATTAACACCATGTTGAGAAGAATTTGTAATACCATGCGATTCACCCATTGAAAGTATACAATTCAGGGAGTTCCTGTCATGGCGCAGCAGAAATCTATCCAACGAGGAACCATGAGGTGGTGGGTTCGATCCCTGGCCTTGCTCAGTGGGTTAGGGATCCGGCGTTGCCATGAGCTGTGGTGTAGGTCGCAGACGTGGCTCGGATTTGGCATTGCTGTGGCTCTGGTGTAGGCTGGCAGCAACAGCTCCAATTAGACCCCTAGCCTGGGAACCTCCGTATGCCGTGGGTGCGGCCCTAAAAGGACAAAAAAAAAAAAAGTATACAATTCAGTGTTTTGGGGTGTATTTACAGTTATGTAACCACCACCACAGTCTGTTTTATTTTCATCACCCCCAAAAGAAACCCCATCCCCATGAGCAGCCCTTCCTCCTCGCCACCCCCGTTTCCTTCCAAATCCCTGGCGTCCCCTCATTCTTCACATTTTGAATAAACCTGCCGTTGAGGCTTTTCCCCATCTGCCTCATCCCCAGGGCTAATCTGCCGAAACACTAAGGATGTTGAGGAAAACACAAGAACAAGTTCTTTGCCAGTAACTGGTGCCAGAAAGAGCTTCGAGAGCCTAATGGTTGCTTTTGCTTTAAGTTTACTAACAGCTTGTTTTTTCCCTTTTCCCTGGTTATGAGCCAAAGCAGCTGTAGTTAATGGGCTGCTTGTGAAACAGTCATCAGCTCGGCAGCTCTAGGTCCTGTCTCTTTTCCACTCGACGGTCTTGTGGAAGATGATGAAAAAATCACAGGGACTCAATTGGTCCCGGAGGAAAAGCCACAGGCAGCCCTGGTTCCTTCCCTTCCCTTGACCCGTCTTCCTCTGCGAGGTGACGTGGGGTCCAGGGTGGGCCCTGAGTGTCACCCTCTGGGTGGTCTCTTCTTTGCCAGCTTCCTTGCCCTGCTGGTGGCTCCTGTGTGTGTCCGTCCTGCCTGGAATCCACCTGCACGCTCGGCACCGCTGCTTGTGGGTGACGAGGCTGGTGTCCCCCACCCCTGCTTTCTTCCTGCACCCCCTCTGCCCGCTCCTCCGGGATGCTCCTGTCTTAGGCCCACTCCTGGTTACCCTGCTAGCTCCATCCAAGGGTGTGGCACGTGCCCCTGCTCCCTGCCCCGTCACCGCCAGCCCTCAGTCACCGCCTCGCTCCCCCAGGTCACCTACTTGGCCTGTGTTGTCACTCCCTCTCGCTCGCCGGGCAGGAACCACACGGTCCCTTGCCTGGCTGTCTGCACGGGCCCCCCTCTGTGGGTTCTCTGCTTCCTTGTAGTGGGAGCTGCCTCTCGGGGTTTGAGGCTTCCTGTGTCTTGGGATATTTTTCCCTTTGAACCATCAGTCCTTGTGCCTCTGGGCTCCTGCAGGGTCACCGCGTGAATTGTCATTCGCTGAGTCCCTCCTCCCTCTCAGCCCCTCCCTCTCAGGCGCCCCCTCTCAGGTGCTGATGGTTAATGAGACAGCTTCATAGACCGCACGGTGTGAACCCCGGGCGGAGGCACACCCTTGCCCATCCCGGGGGGATTTTTAAGAGCTTGTGGTATTTACAGAAGCCAGACTCTCCCAGAATATTTGTATAGTTCAGCTTTTGTGGTCTGATCTTCGTCTAGCACAGATAACGCTCTTCATAAAGTGTTAAAAGTCAAAAAACAACCTTTCTGACTGGGGACTCTAGCTCATCACGCTTCCTTAGTGGAAGCTCATAAATTGATTTGCCCATCCTGACCTCGGGTTTTAAACAGCTGAGTGTGGTATGTGGGGGGTGTGTGCACACCAGCCGCCCCAGTGAGGCCGTGTGTATCCTTCTGACATGTAAAAACCCTGCAGTAGCTACGTGACAAGTATGAAGCCTTCCCTGTGGGTTTTTTGTTTGTTTGTTTGTTTTTTCCTGTAGTTTTTGTCTACCCGTTGGCATATGGAGCTCCTGGGCCAGGGATCAGATTGGAGCCACAGTCATGTTCTAAGCCCCGGGGCTGGGGAGCAAATCCACATCCACTGGCTCCCAGGACGCCGCCAATCTTGTTGCACCACAGCGGGAGCTCCTCCCCCGTGTTTTTGAACAACTTTATTGAGGTATAATATACACTGTAAAATTCAGCCATGTGAAATGTGCTATTCATTGATTTTTTTTTTTTTTGGAAACTTAGAGAGTTGTGGAAGCACCACCACTGTCCACTCTCTGCACCAACCACCCCGAAATGATTCTCCTGAGGTTGTTACAGTCGCTCATCCGACCTTTAGCGTTTAATGGTAGGATTTTGTAACAGTGTTTCCTAAAGTAGAATATTTGGAACTCCTGGATCAGATCACTGTGGGACAGAGGCAGAATCTCTAGGAGTAGTGCCTGGACCTACAGTTGTAACAGGTAAACCAGGAGATTCCAAAGTAGAGCAGCGTTTGAGAATAGCTACCGCGATCTGAGATTTTTCAGACCATCACTCCTCTAAGTGTGTGGACTCCAGAACAGAGCTTTCTGGGTGCCTGGTGGGGTGCAGAGGGGTGCAGACTAGAGTGTCCACATTTCGTTTTCATCTTCCAAATGAAAGCAAAATTTAACGCTTACTGCTAGCACTCAGAGTGAGCCCGGGACCCTCACTCTGTAGAGCGGACAAATCTTTGTCAGCTCTGGTCCTCGGGGTGTCCCGCGGAAGGGGTCAAAATTCCACGATTGTTTGTCTTCAGAACGTTGAAATACAGATTGTGTTTTATGATTGTCCACGTGACTGGTTTTAGGGATGTTATTTAACTAACCTCATAAAGAGGGCAGGTGGCTTTACAAGGTCCCCGCAGGGAAGCTCCAGCTTATTAAATAAGTACCAGCCCAAGGAACCCACAAGAAAATGGCCAACACATTATGAGATAAATGCATGACAGGCTACGGAGATTTGATGATTTTTTTCTTTGACTTATTTATGTGTTGGCACCCTGAAAACATTGAGAGATGATTCACAACCCATGAGTTTTACCTTTTAAGGTGTACAGTTCAGCATTTCTTAGTAGATGCTCTATACTGCTCAGATCCTCACGACTCTCTAATTTCAGAATATTTTCGTCACCCCCAAAAGGAACCGCCATCTCTTAGATTCCTCACCTCTACCCCAGCCCCTGGCAACTACCTGTCTACCTTTTTTTTGTTTGTTTGTTTTTGCTTTTTTGTCTTTTTTTTAGGGCTGCACCCACAGCATATGGAGGTTCCTAGGCTAGGGGTCTAATTGGAGCTGTTGCTACCAGCCTACAGCACCGCCAGATCTGAGCCGCATCTGTGACCTACACCACAGCTCACATTAACGCCGGATCCTTAACCCACTGAGTGAGGCCAGGGATTGAACCTGCAACCTCATGGTTCCTAGTCGGATTCGTTAACCACTGTGCCACAACAGGAACTCCAGTGCACTATTTATACACTTTAAATATACATATGTGGAAGGTACTTAAATTTTTTCGCAACATGTTCAAAATATTTTGAGACACTTAGTCTGTGTTACCTGAGGTGTATAGTCATGTGTTTTATGTCTGTTACTTGTTATGGAAAGTGGGGCCTTGGGATGTTCTCCTGCAGGGAAGACCATGACCAGGGCTGTCGAGTGCTCTTCTAGGTTGTTTTGTTCCTGTACCTTCCTATTTTCCAAAAAGAGCCAGTTGATATTATTTCACTTATGTTGCTCTGTGAACTGTGATTTTTTTCACTTCATATTTTTCTCTCATATTGTTTTAGGGTTTGTTAGAGTTGGAATCTACTGAGCATTTTTTTCTTCTTCTTTTTAATGTTGGTGAAAGTGTGCATTTGTGGCGTACATCCCCGCAAAAAGACGTATCCACACAGGTTACATTCAGTTTGTCAGTATGTACTGCAGCCCAGACAGTGTGCTTCTTGCTTTCTGCATCCCTAGGAATTAGAGAGCAGGTTATGTGTTTTTTTGTTTTTTTTGTTTTGTTTTGTTTTGTTTTTGTTTTTTTGAGGAAGAATTTTTTTGTCTGTGTGTTTGTCTCTGGGACATAGAGCTTACTTTATTTTTTCTCTTTTAAAAAATTCTAATACTTTCTTAGGATATATGTTTTGCTGTTTGTGCAGGGAAAAAATAATATGGATAAGTGCAAAGAAAAAACTTTGAAATCACCTGTATTCACAGCACTCAGAGATAACCAGTGTTAACAACTAGGTGTATAAAATGCCAAGCTATTTCTCTGCCTTTGTGTGTCTGCGGAGATGGGTACTTTGTTTCTCTCTCTCTCTCGTTTCATTTTCTTTTCAACAAGTCACCATATTTTCTTTTTAAATGGAGTTGAGCATCAAAATCATGTGTAAAGTTTAAAAATATGTGTAGGGAGTTCCTATCCTGGCTCAGCAGAAACGAACCTGATGAGCATCCATGAGGATGCAGTTTGATCCCTGGCCTCGCTCAGTGGGTTAAGGATCCGGCGTTAATGTGAGCTGTGGTGTAGGTCACAGACACGGCTCGGCTCTGGTGTTGCTGTGGCTGTGGTGTAGGCCCACGGCTTACAGCTCCCATTGGACTCCTAGCCTGGGAACCTCCATATGCTGTGGGTGTGGCCCTAAAAAGACAAAAACAAACAAATAAACAAAAACTCAACATGCAAAAAAATCCAAATCCTAAATTGACGGGATCCATTTTAGCACACAGTTTGACCTTACTGTCCTGACCTTGGTTTTTATGGTGGCAGTGGCTTTATATGTGGCTCAGGATGTCCCTCATTCTTTGTCACAGGGGGCCGCCCGGTGCACTGTGGGATATTCAGCAGCATCCTTGCCCTCTCCCATCTCGATGCCTGGACCGCACTCCTCCCCCGCTTGGGACAACCCACAATATCTTCAGACACGGCTCGGGGCAGAATCTCCCAAGTTGAGAACCCTTGTGTTATATGTGGTTCAATTTCAACAAATTGAAATGTGTGGCCTTTGCCATGCCGCTAGACGCCTGCTATTAAATAGTAAACATTGTATTGAGGCAGTCACTTAATCAGCCTGTAAGTCAGTTCATTCATTTGCAGGTAGCAGCTCTGAGCGTGTCTCTGTGGGGGTGGCCCTTTGAGGTTAATGGGTTATCACCTCTGAGCTCTATTTGGGGAGAAAAGGGGGCCTGTCGAAACAAGAACGCCTTCTCTTCAATAATATATTTTTACCAACTGCAACCCATCCGCGCTGTGCATTAATACTGTGGATGTCCATAAGGGGCGATGTTTTCACTGCTTTTAGAAAGAAAACTGACGATCGTGGTGACTCCGCAGATAACTTTTGTGTTACTCCTTCCTGAAACACAGGCAGGAGTTCTCCCTGGGAGATGCCCCTGCCATGGTTCTTAGTGAGAAAGGGAGACCTCTTTTCCCGTTGAGTCCCTGAGTCTGGTTTCTTGGCTGGGGGGCCCTAGGATGATGGAAGCGTTATACGGCGCGAGGTCCCCACCCAAAGGCCCCAGTCCGTGCACACGTGGAGCCCTCGATTCCTCATCCAGCTCGTGACTCGCGAGGAGCTGTTTTGGAGCCGTCTTGCCCTCCTCCCTAAGAGGACCCGTGCCTTCTCCCTCAGGGCAAAAAGAGTCGCACCCTGCCTCTGTGGCTACCACATCTGTTTTTATTTTCCCCTGGTATTTTTTAAGTAGGAAGAAATGTGTGTAGGTTAAAGGGCCTATGGGGAGGAGGCTGGAGATAAACACTGTACAATGTGAAACTCTTCCATATGGGGAATGTGGGGATGTCTGAAGACTGGACCTCATAGGACCACTAGCCGAGCCCTGGGAATTCCTAGAGCCTTAACGACTACATCGTTGTAGGCGGATTACCATTTGGTGTGTGTGTGAGCCTTTTATTTGCAGGTTAAAGGAGAATTGCAGAATCAGTGCTTGTGACCCCCCCCTTCCCTGAAACGTCTTCGCAGGAAAAAGGGGAGAGGATTAGCATCAATTTCAGAGAGCGATCAATGAACGCAGAGACCGTCAACCCGTCACCTGCGATGCTGGGCTGGGGTCATGGCCCTCATCGTCTCGTTTCTTGTCCAGTGGTCCCCTGATCTGAGCGTGAGGTCTTTGCAAAAATCCGGACTGTTTCTCTTTCTGCCTTGCCCTGACGTGGTTCCACCTGGAATGCAAACCCCCAACGTTCTGCCTTCTCCCACAGTTGAAGTGTTAGCGGGAGTATTTGGCGTCTGTGGACACAATCAGATTGCTTATAAACGGGAGGTTCGTGAGAGACGCGCTTCACTCAGCCTTTCGCTCAAGCCCACTGTTCCTAAAACTTGCCAGCCAGAGCAATTACTTTGTCAAAGGTCTTGTTATTGCTCCTGATGGTAAATAATAATTTGGTCCAGGTGCTGAGGAATGTGGGCGAAAAAATGAAGACACGCGTCCATGGCCACAACATAAATTACAGAACTCGGAAAAACGTTCTTGATTTAGTCTCTCCAGGAGAGGGAACCTTTCTGTAAATCTTCTTCCTCGTTATAATCTTAGTTAAATTCTTTATAATTAAAAGCACTTGGCAAATAATGATTCATTTAAACTGTAGTTCTGATATATTACTCTAATTATTGTTACCATGCAGTGCCCTTTGGCCTGGAAGTGAAACTCGTGTCCTTTTGACACCAGAGGTTAACAGAGCAGGAAGCCAGAGCAATGTGTGTGCCCGTATGACCAGAATAATTTAGTAATTGTCTAATTACCTGAGGAGTCTAATGCCACTGCTAAAAATAGTATTAAAAAATGAAATGAAAGTCCTTTTCTTGTTTCTCATAACCCATCTGTTCTCTATTTTGGGCACCCATGTGTTCATGGGTATAAAACTCGATCCATTCTCAAAGATCCAATTGCTTCTCCTCGGTGGGATGAAACATGTTTTTAATGGAACATAGCATTCTGTCAGTCTGCCAACATCTCTAGCTTCCGAGACTCAGTTAGGGAGGCAGGAAGACTATTGCAGCTCCTTTGTCCCAAACTGTGATTTAAAATCTGGAACGGATGTTGGTCAATTTGATATTTATTTCTGCTTGGAGATGGAAAAAAAATTTGTGTCAAGCGAGGACTTTTCACCATCATCTCAGGAAGATTAAGTGGTGCATCTGTTCAGCGAATGTCTGTTGCGAGTATTTACTGCCCTAGGTACTAGAATTCAGTGGACAAGCTATCTGTTTTCATGGTGTACCAAAAACTATCAGGTAAGCAAGCCAGCCAGGAGAGACAATAAGACATATGGTAACAGGGAAGCATGGCTTCCGGTGGGGAGGGCACGTGGGGCCGCGTGGATTAGGGGGCTCGGGGAAGGTGTCTTGGAGGAGGCAACATTTGAATTAAGGTCTGAGTCATAAGGTGGAGTGAGCTAGGTCTGCAAGGATCTGGGGAACTGCGTTCTAGGCAATGGGCAACGCAAGTTGAGGCTAATCGCCTGGATCTCTTAGGGGATCTGAATTTTATTGAACCCTAAGCTGTAGACTATTAACAAGTGGTCTCTTTCCAGTGGTCTTAATTTTTTTACAATGACATTTTAAGGCAATAGAACCCTTTCTTTCAAAGCAAGGCCTTCCTAGTGCCTGACGTGTAGCACGGGTGGGAATGGGGTGGCTTTTCCTCCACGTTTGCTGGTGCTGCGTTTCTCAGTTTCCCCTGTTCGGTCCATGGGCTGAACACCACTCCTTAGCCCACTCCTCTCGTTTATAGGAAACTGAGGCCCAGAGGGCAGATGGGACTTATTCAAGGTCCCACAGCTGTTCACACCCCATCCACGAATAAAACTCAGATTTCTCAACCCTTAAAACCATTTCTTACCCATTAGGAGGTCAAGCCATGTGTTGAAAGGTATGAATGGAGGGCTGGATAAGCACCGGAACTGCTCCTGAGACAGGAGTTAGGTCTAGTCCATGTGGAAGGCAAGGCTTGAGCACTTTTAAATTTACTCATTAAAAGCCACCCTAAGTGGAGTTCTCAGTACCTTTTGTGGTGTGTTCATCCAGCCAGGCTTCCTTCTGGTGATTACCGGTATTTTCCCTGGACTGGCCCTGGGTTGCTTGTCACCTTCTAGACCCCCATTGACCCTGTTGTCTTCAGTTTTAACCCAAGAGGAATGTTCATTTAAAACAGTGGTGCTAAATAGGGGATGATTTTGGTTTCCATGGGGCATTTGGCAACATCTGAAGGGTTGCTTCTGTTATACCTGGAGATGGAATAGATGGAGTAGATGGCACGGAGTAGATGGCATCCAGTAGATGGAGTAGAAGGAGTAGGTGGAGTAGAAGGAGCAGATGGAGAGGGTGGAGTAGATGGAGAGGGTGGAGTAGGTGGCATCCAGCAGATGGAGGCCCGAGAAGCTGCTAACCATCCTGCTGTTCACAGGCGCCCCCGATGTCAGCGGTGCTGAGGTCCAGGAGCCCTGGTCTGAAGCCCCAGCATCTCTTGGAGTGCCCTGGGGCCCCCAACACCACTGAAAGGCAGACAGGTTCACACGGTCCCAGCTAGAATCACCCACACTCACCAAATTGTCATTTTTTCCCTCTATTTATTTTGCACTTGTTTTTTGGTCCAGGTGCTAATGATTGGATCCCTGAGGATTATACGCACATGGGCAGGGTCTCTGTGGGCATCGCTGAGAGTGACAAGCGTCAGGGCAGCAGAAAGAAGGGCGTCTGCATGGTGGTTCTTCCTCCCTTTCCAGGTCCTTCTGTGCCTCTGGTCATCCTTCTCCTCCACTTCTTCTTCCCGCAGCAGTCCCAGGACCCGCCGGCTCAGAAGGGCCCAGCGCTCACCACCAAAGTACGGAGGACCATGAGCAGCCGTGTGCACGAAGCCGTCAAAGCCATCGCGCTCTGCCACAACGTGACCCCCGTGTACGAGTCCAACGGCGTGACTGACCAGGCTGAGGCCGAGAAGCAGTACGAGGACTCCTGCCGCGTGTACCAGGCGTCCAGCCCGGACGAGGTAAGCCTAGGGCACACAGGGGCCCCCTTGCCCGTTCTCCACCTGATCCTGAGGGGGAACCTGGCAGGGCAGTCGGAGCCGGGATGAGGCTGGGCTGCCGGGGAAGCACGCTTTCAAGTGCCTGCGGGGCTTGATCTTCCTCTGGAGGATGTAGAGCTTGGATCTGAGATACATCCTGAATTAGGAGAGAGCAGGAGATCTCGCTTGTGGTTTAAACAGCCAGGGTGTAAGGGGCACGGGTCCTGGTAAAACCACATGCCTAGACTGTAAGTCCTCCATTTACTGGATACAAGTTCAATGGGTTTCTTTCCAGTATTTTCGTGGAGTTATGCAGTCATTACCGTAATCAATTTCAGAGCATTTTTATCAGCCCCAAAGGAAGTACTCTCTGCCCACGATCCCCTAACACTCCCCCCAACCCATGAGGGGGAGACATTTTGTGAGATGAGACATTTTGTGTCTGGCTTCTTTCACGCAGCGTGTATCAACACTTCATGCCTTTTGATGGATGGATAATATTTCATCGAAGGGCTAGTACTATGTTTTGTTGAGCCATTCATTGGTTGGTGGGTGTTTGGATAGTTTCTGTCTCTCTTTTCATTTTTTTTTGGCTATTATGCTGTGAACCTTTGTGTCCAGATTTTTGAGGGGATGTATATGTATTCATTTCTCTTGGTGTACACATAAGAGAGGGGTTGGGAGGTCATGCCAAATTTATATTTAACCTTTTGCAAAACTGCCACATTGTTTCCTACAAAGGCTGCACTCTTTTAAATTCCCACCTGCCAGGTACGAGGATTCCAGTTTCTCTGCCTCTTTGCTGACACCTGTCGCTGTCCAGCCTTTTGATTCTAGGCCATCTAGTGAGTTTGAAGTGAAATCTCGTTGTGTTTTTTTTTTGTTTTTTTTTTTTGGCCATGCCTATGGCATGCTGAAGTTCCTGGGGCGGGGATCGAACCTGAGCCTCAGCAGTGACCACGCTGAATCCTGAACTGCTAGGCCACCAGGGAACTCCAGTCTCACTGTGATTTTGATTTGTGTTTCCCATGGCTGACAATGTTGAGTATCTTTTTATGTGCTTGTTGGCTGTTTGTGTGTCTTCTTTGGAGAAAGTTATATTTGTACCCTTGGCCCATATTTAATTGTGCTGTGTGCCTTTTTGTTACGGGGTTGTAGGAGTTCTTCATGAATTCGAGATAAAAGCCTGCTATCAGGGAGTTTCTGTTGTGGTGCAGTGGATTCTGCAGTGCCCCTGGAGCACCGGGATGCATGTTTGATCCCCAGCCCGACACAGTGGGTTAAGGATCCTGTGTTGCTACAGCTGTGGCACAGGTTGCAAATGCAGCTCAGATCTGATCCTTGGCCTGGAAACTCCCTATACCATGGGGTGGCCAAAAAAGAAAAGAGCCTCCTATCCGAGCTATGATTTCTAACTCTTTTCTCCCATTCTGAAGTCTATCTTTTATGTTTTTGGTGGTGTCTTTTGAAACATGGAAATTTGAAATTTTGAAGAAGTCCAGGAGGCCACATAGTTTTAAGTTGCTGTGCATATCTAAGCATCAACTCCTGTTAAAACAGAAAGAATTTATGTGATTCCATGTTCGAGAGCATAGGACCTGGTGATACAGTTGCCTGTGTAGTGTTTTCTGTAAGAAACCCCCGACTCCTTCTTTTAGGGTGTCATCCAATGAAATGCTTTCTGCATAAGTGTCGGCAGGGAACCCACTTGCCCGGCAGGAAAATAGTCTTGTATCCTTTGCCGCCAAATTAAGTGTAGTTTAGACATAGGTTTGTGTTTTACCAGCCTGTTAACATTTGGATGTTTTTTCTTTTTGGTCTTCCGTCCTTTCTTCTTTCTTAAAGAAATCTTCTATTCTGGGTATGAAAGCATTTCTTTTTTTTTTGGAGTATGGAACATTTAGAAATTTCAGAAGAAATTTCTCTTTCTAGAGGGAAATGGGTTATTTGCAGCCTCACTCGTAGAAGATAACAGTAGGTAGCTTTCCTGGAGCATTGGGTGCATCAGGTCTCTCTGAAGAACTTTCTGCATATGGTCTCAATCGTCAACTAAGAGGGACCATTATCCCCCTATTTTTGGAAGAGAAGAGCAAAGCACAGAGAGGTTCCCAGGCCAGAGACTGAACCTGAGCTGCAGCTCTGACCCACTTTGCAGCTGGGGCAATGCCAGATCCTTAACCTACTGTGATGGGGCAGAGATCAAGCCTGAGCCTCTGCAACAACCTGAGCTGCTGCAATTGGATTCGTAACCCACTGTGCCACAGCAGGGACTCCCACTCTTAATTTTGTTTTTACTAAAACTTTTATGTAACTATTTTTCAGAAGCTACTAAATATTAGTTTTTATTACTTTGATATGTACACTTTCCACTATGTTTTCATTTTCCTAAAAAATTGAGAATTTGTGGCTCAGTGGTTTGCGAACCTGACTAGTATGCATGAGGTTGCAAGTTCGATCCCTGACCTTGCTCAGTGGTTAAGATCCGGCGTTGCCGTGAGCTGTGGTGTAGGTTGCAGACATGACTCGAATCTAGCGTTGCTGTGGCTGTGGTGTAGGCTGGCAGCTGTAGCTCCGATTCAACCCCTCGCCTGGAAACCTCTGTATGCCATAGGTGCGGCCGTAAAAAGCCAAAAAAAAAAAAAAAAAACCACCCCAAAACAACCCTGAGAATTTTAATATAGGCATGGCTTGAATCCTCCTTTTTTTCACCTAATATTTTATCATGCCTCATTCTCAATTTTCTTGAATATTGCTAAAACACAGTTTTTCAGACTCACTGCCTGTGTATGGACCCCAATATCTTTAACTGTTCTCATATTTTTGGAATTTCAGTTATTTCTGTTTTTGAGCCACACTGCTTATAAACATTTGCAGTGAGCATCCTTACAGCTGATATTTCTAGAAATGATGGGATTGGGTTCATTAATTCGACAGATATTTTTCAGGGCCTCCCGCGGCCAGCACTGTGGCTTCCACGTTAAATTAGACAACAGCCCGCACCCCCGGGGCTGCAGGAGGGAGACAGTTGAGCGCATGACTCTCGGGTTCCCAGCTCCACACCTGGGCAGCTTCCTTGTTCTCACTGTGTGTCTATTACGTGGGACCCAGAAGAGGGTGTTGGGTGGCCCTTAGTTAGTAGTCACTTAATCCTGGCGTCACACTGAGTGAGTGTGTTTAAGGCTCGTGAAGTAAATTACCAGAGTGCTTCCCAGAATTTTTCTTTTCTTTTTTCTTTTTTGTCTTTTTTAGCACTGCACCTGTGGCATATGGAGGTTCCCAGGCTAGGGGTTGAATCAGAGCAATACCTGCTGGCCTACACCACAGCCACAGCAATGCAGGATCTGAGCCACGTCTGTGACCAACGCCACAGCTCACGGCAACACCAGATCCTTAACCCACTGAGCGAGGCCAGGAATCAAACCTGCAACCTCATGGTTCCTAGTCGGATTCGTTTCTGCTGCGCCACGACGAGAACTCCCCAGCATTTTTCTTTTTAATCATTTAAAGGACGGGCTTCGCTGGTACCTGAAGTGTCCTGAGGGCCTGGACTCATCCGAGTATCAGTGAGCCGTGGTTGATGTGGTTGGGGCGGATGGCACGAGGAATCTTTTCCGGGGCTCAGAAATGGAAGGACGCTTGGGTGTGTTTTTCCCTGCCCAGTCCCTCCTTCTTCCTTTTCTGGGGCAATGGGCTGTGTCCCCTGGGAGACTCCTGCTACCCCTCTGCTCCGTATTCGTGGACCAGCCTGAGCTGCGAAGCCCAGTTCATCTGTGACCATTAATATTGGAACTGGGCTTTTGGGGGTGAAGAATGTGGTAGCCCTGGTCCCAGTGCTGAGATGGGAATTGTGTGCAGAGGGAGAGAAGGCGGAGGGGAGAGGAGAGGTTCGCCTGCGCCTACTGTTGTATTGGGACTTGTGCCCTGACTCCCAGAGCTCATCACGTTTGTCGCCATTTCTCCGCCAGGGTGAGTCTGTTTGATCTTGCTTTTCCACTGGGGAATGGGAGGGGGATACTGCAGAATGTCAGGGTGAAAAAGGACTAGATTCTGGGTGGGTAGGACTAGGGGCCCATAGCTTGTGGGTATCTGATAGAGTTGGAACAAGTTCCAGATGGTGGCAATCTGATCCGCACTGGTGCCTTTGGGCTCCTTTTGGGTGTGGACGTGCACGTGTGATGGTCTTTACTGCCTGTCCCCGCCCCCCCCCCCCCGCCCCCATCCCACTGAACTTTGCTATATTTGCTTCAGGGCTGTGCAAAGACTTTTCCATAAAGGCACATCTTCCATGGAATGCTGTGTGCATCTCAGCTCCTTTTTGTCGAAGAGGCTAACCCTTCATCTCTTTCTGTCCATTAATTATACTTGGATTCAGATTGGTCTCATTTTTCTAAGATTCTGAGTAGTGGTTTGTTTTTTTTTGTTTGTTTGTTCTGTCTTTTGTCTTTTTAGGGCCATACCCTCGGCATATGGAGGTTCCCAGGCTAGGCGTCAAATCAGAGCTACAGCTACGGGCCTACACCACAGCCACAGCAACTCCAGATCTGAGCCGAGTTTGAGACCTACACCGCAGCTCACAGCAATGCCGGATCCTTAACTCACTGAGCAAGGCCAGGGATCGAACCCACAACCTCATGGTTCCTAGTTGGATTCGTTTTCGCTGCACCGTGATGGGAACTCCTGTTTGTTTAAGAGATTCTTTTGGTCTCTGGTGTCTTCACAGAGGTCCGTGTGACTTTCTTGGAATCCCTTTTCCCCCACAACTTTATTATTTGTTGTTACACAGTTATGTCATGCTTAGGATAGAACACATGCATATATAGATCAGAAAAAAGTAAACCATCATGCTACTAAACCAAAAATATACCCATTGTTAGTGTTTTCCTCGCCAGCCTTTTAAACTCCTTCAAAAGATGTGTACCTCCAAGTATAAATCTGTTTATGTAAATATGCGTGACAGAACCTAGGCTAAATCCAGTTCCAGTGAAACCTTTTAGAAAGCCGTTCTGTTTCCCGGTCCCTATAGGAATCCATGTAGACGTGGCTGGGTCTAGAATCCTACCTTTGAAATTCTATATCAATAAAACATTGCTGGCGCGGGCAAGGTCAGTGGCTGGAATACACACAGAAGCCAGTATCCGTTTTACGTTGGAGCTGCCAGAGTAATTTCTACCAGTTGGCGTAGGATTCATTTCCTGTAACAGAAAGCAGGATTTCCTAAGCTTGTTTCCTGTGCACGTTCCGCCTGGGGAGCCTTGAAGCGTCTTTCTCCAGCTATTGATTACAGCCCTGGCGGAGGGTGGGAGGGAGGCCAGGCCCTCCCTGCATGTACAGTAACTCCCAGGGGAAGCGAAAGAGATGTCATGTGGCCCAGAAGTGTCCCTAAGATGCTCGAGCAAGCAGGTTTCAGCCCTGATGGCATTCTGTGTTTCCAGGGTATTGGCAGCGGTAGAGGTGGGGTGCAGGAGAGGGGCTCACGGTGACACGACTTTTTTTTTTTTTTTTTTTTTTGTCTGTTGTTGTTGTTGTTGCTATTTCTTTGGCCGCTCCCGCGGCATATGGAGATTCACAGGCTAGGGGTTGAATCGGAGCTGCAGCCACCGGCCTATGCCAGAGCCACAGCAACGCGGGATCCGAGCCGCGTCTGCAACCTATACCATAGCTCACGGCAACGCCAGATCCTTAACCCACTGAGCAAGGGCAGGGACTGAACGCGCGGCCTCATGGTTCCTAGTCGGATTCGTTAACCACTGCGCCACGACGGGAACTCCTGACACGACTTTTAATGTGCCTGTTTCTTGGTGTGAGTGGTCAAGGAAGTGCCTCCTATGAGCAGGTAGGAGCCACCCTGGGACCCATTTTTTTTTTTTTTCTTTTCCATGAATTCTTTCATATTGAGATAGGGTTTTTTTTTTTGCCTTTAAAATCACAAGTACTAATGTCCTCATTACAGAAAAATTAGAAATTGTAGATTCAAAAAAGGAACATGACCTCCAATTCTCACCTTGGTGGTGACCGCTTTTTATGTTCTGGTATAGTTTCCCAGGTTTTGCCTAAATGTGGGCGTTTAAGTCGACACGCAGTTGAGTTGTATGTGTCTGGGGAATAGAATCAGCCTGTGGTACGAGGACGGAGGAGGGTGAACTGGCTTAAGGAGCATCCTTGAGGAAGTCAGGTGGTTTTCATGGTCCTGTAGGGCCTAAGTGTGCGTATGTGTATGTTCGTCTCCTTGGGCACATATGTATACAGGTGGGTGTGTGTGCGCCTGAACACATGTGCCCATGACGTGTGCCCAGGTACTGTTTGAGCACATGTAGCCACTTATGCCACAGCCACAGCCACAGCAACTTGGGATCTGAGCTGTGTCTGCAACCTACATATACCATAGCTCACGGCAGTGCTGGATCCTTAACCCACTGAGCAAGGCCAGGGATCAAACCTGCATCCTCATGGATACTAGCCGGGTTCGTTAACTACTGAGCCATGATGGCAACTTCCAAAAGTTTCTCTGTGTATGTGGCTGTGCTAGCTCAGTAATTTCAGAGTCATTACTTACCAGTTCTAGGTAATGTTTAGAATGTCCTGTGTGGCCACCCCGGCACCC
The DNA here is from genome assembly GCF_016906955.1 of Phacochoerus africanus. NCBI lineage: Eukaryota > Metazoa > Chordata > Mammalia > Artiodactyla > Suidae > Phacochoerus > Phacochoerus africanus. Next base: position 10,161,841 of record NC_062546.1, read on the forward strand.
CCGTCTCTGTCCTACCCCGGCACCCCCGTTCTTTGTCTCCCCAGGGCCTCCTCCCTCAGACTCCTGCCTCTGAGCCACCCAATGTTTTCAAGGTCTGTCTTTGCAGAGATAACTCTTTGCACTCTTAGAATTTCCCTTACCCTTTAATTATTAACCTGTTTTAAAAATTTAAGTGCACCGTTGTCGGTTGTAGATACGGTTCTGCACTTTGCTTTCCAAAAGGACCTCGTCTTCTCAAGCACGTTGGCGTGGCAGTGTCGCTCTGCAGGGGTGTCAGCGGAAGGCTGAGTTTTACTAAAATGTTGGGTCACCGTGTCTTCTCTTGTCACCTTGCAATGGCGTAAATGAGAATCTGCATTTCAAGACCCTCCTTTTCACTAATTTTCCTGATAGACGAGGGCCCCACACGGCCCCTCACCCGCAGGGCAGCTACCGGCAGGTGTAACTGCCCGGTCTGATCGATTAGCCTGTGACTTTAGGCCGTCCTCGGCCTCCTCCTCCTTGGCGAAGAGGGGCCGATACAGTACACTGAGCTCTTGGCCTTTGAGACGAGAGGGAGCAGTGATGCTGACAGTGGCAAGAAGGGGGCACCTGTGCGATGGGGATTCCTCATGACCCAGAGTGACTCATTGTGCCCAGTTTGCAAATGAGGTGTAGACGGCTGAGGAGTTGCCTGCAAGCCTGCATGGCGGGTGAGACTAAAACCAGGCGGCCCTCGTCCAGAGGCGGGGCTCGTAACCTGAGCGACGGCTTCCCCACCACGGAATGGTGGCTGGAACGTTCTTTGTAAACTCACAGGTGCCACAGTGAGGTGAACACCTGTGTTTGGGGAGCTCGTGGAGGACCCGGGCGAGGTTCCAGAGTGAGTTCTCCCCAGCTCAGTGGCACTGTCTGTGTGGATCCATTCTTTCTCTTCTCATCTTGAAAAGCTTCCAAGCTTGGTGACCGCAGCTGTCTTCTGTCAGACCCCAGAAACCTGCCTCCTGAGTGTCTTGCTTTACGGTCCATCTCTTCGGGATCCTGCTCTTAGAAAGGAAAACTGAGAAGGAGGCGTTTCTCCTCTCCTCGAGAAAGGCGCCACTTGCGTGCCGTCGTGAGAGATGGGCAAGGAGCGAGTGGGTCTCTCCTGGCGCACAGGCTCTGGATGGAGGGCATTCCTGCATCCGTGAAGATGTCACAGAGCTGGAGTAATGCGGTGGGGTGATACAAAAAAGGGGTGGACAGTGAAGGTACACCGCAGATTTTATTTTTAGTTTCCCCCCTAGGTATGAGAGTCACATAAACTTGTTAGTTATAGAAAAGGAAGAAAATTAGAGAAGAAAAAAGCCAAAAGTATTTTGATGTCTTTTCTCCCAATCTTACATGTGTGCATATGTAACAAACATAGTATACGTTGGATGACCTCAATTTGTGCCTTGTGTTACCCCTTCTGGACCGGCCACGATAAGAAGATTCTTAGTGGCTGCACTCTGTTCTCCTGCTTAGATAACCATGGGTTATTTTTTCTCTCTCCCAAGCATGACATGTAGGTGGACCCCCACTTTTGACCTTCATAAATAGTGTCCTGAATACTGCCTTGCGTGTTCCGTCTCTTTGCACATCTCTGAGCATGTATGAAAGGTCCCAGTTGTCTCATTTTACATTTTGCTTAACCCCGTTGCAAAGAGTGAGGATAAGCCCCCCCCCCCGCCCCGCCCCGGGGAAAGGCAAGCCCATGGCCTTGAGCGGGGCCAGCCCTCTTCCAGCCCATTTGCAGCCTTGAGGTTTGTTTTTTCCTCCACGACCACATCCTCTTGGGTTCCCCGAATGCCTCCTCGTGCCTGAGCCTCAGCTCCGGGCCCGGACAATGCCAGCATTCAGACGCGTGCACCGCTGAGTGTGGGGTGTTGACTTAGAGAGATTTAAGAGGCTGCTGGGGCTCCACCGTCACATGGCCAGGCCCTCGGACCCAAGGGTGAGGTCAGAGCACAGAGGTCGGGACCTTAAGGGAAAAAATCCTCCGTCGTGTTACTGATTAACCACTGGGGTATGATCTTGAAATAGGATTTGGGTTGCTCAGAGGAGGGGCGTTCTGCATAAGACAAGACGGTGGGGTTTTCAGGACACTGTAGAAAACGGTCAAATGAGCTTTCCCAGGTGTTCGCTATGAGGTCATCTGGGGCCATACACGCAAAAGCTCTGTCCCATGTAACCTTACTGTTGGCCCAACATGGGCCTAAGTAAATAGTTGTTGCTAAAGGGCTGTGTATTTATGGAGGTGACGCCATTCTTCCTTCTCAAAGATTTATTTTTATCAGTTAAATGATAGGAGGCTGAATTTCAAGTAGGAGCCAAGAAATTTGGATCAAGGAATGGTCTTTCAATTCTACCATCTTGTCCATTGATTTTTTTTCTTTTTTAAGGGCCTCACCCACAACATATGAAAGTTCCCAGGCTAGGGGTCCAATTGGAGCTGCAGCTGCCAGCCTACCCCACAGCCACAGCAACACCGAACCGTGTCTGGTGCCTACACTGCAGCTCATGGCAATGCCAGATACTTAACCCACCGAGGGAGGCCAGGGATCGAACCTGCATCCTCATGAATATTAGTCAGGTTCTTAACCCACTGAGCCACCGTGGGAACTTCTGTTTCTTAATTCCTAAGCAAAAAATACCCGAGGTCCGTGGATACACCTCTCATCTTGAAAGCCTGGATTCAGGAAGACTGGCCACTCTCTGTAAGCCTGTTTATCTTGTCGAATGCCACCGGAGAACCAACCCCTTTAATGAGATATCGAATTCATGCATGTTCTCATGATTAGTATGTGCCCTGCTTCCTGCTTTTGACAAGAATTCAAGGCTCTTAGGCCTCCTGGCGGAATTCCCAAACGCACATTCCCAGGTACAAAGGGAAAATTATTAAAACTTGTCACAGGTGGCGCATTGCTGACCAAGAAATGATGAAAAAGCCCTTTCATGGACGGCTCTGGCAAGAATTTTTCAGATAGGCTTTTCTTCAGGGGGCAGGGTGGGTGAGGGGAAGCTGGAGTGGGGGTAAGCAGGCGCTGTTTTTTGATTTCCTAACCCCAAAACCAGAACACACAGCTGACTCACGGAGCCCAGAATCCCCCTCTGCCCCTTTCTTGGCTTCCAGCACTTGAATTTGTGTCCAGTTTATTTGTTCCTTCACTTACCTTCTGAGAGATTTCTTTCTGCTGCCCTTCTGACCTGTGGGTTTTCAGACCCAAGGCGCCCTGAGACCTCAACTCGCGCTGTTAAGGGCAGTGAACTCAGGACCCTGGAATCCTTTCTGATTTGGTGACATGAAGGATTCTCTGGAGTGGAAGCTCAGCCCCACTAGACGCAGCAGCCTCGTTTCTAGCATCTTGTTTGGGGCAGGAGCGGAGTTGTCTCACTTGCCCCCTGAAATGTTTGTCCCCGCTGCAGTTGAGAAGGGTTGGTGAGCCCCCCCCCCCCCAGTTCTAAACCGGTCTCTTCCCACTAGGAGCCCGGGGCATTTGATGTGTTCTGCTGGAAAGCAGCTTTAAATGAAGGCAGTCTGGATGTGGGTCGGAGTTAGAGAGTGGAAGGTGAGAAAGAAAAGCCCCCGCAGAGCTCATATCCTGTCGGAATCAGCCCCCAGGGAGGCCTGTGAGGTTTTGATTAGGACCCACGGGTGGAGGTGGGGAGGGGGCTGTGCTAGAAGAAAGCCCGTGAGAAGGTGTTTGCCTCCATTTGTAATTCACTCTTCCCCACGAACAACTGTCACTGCTGATCATTTCAGATTTATGGCTCAACCTGCCCTCCAGCACCGTCCTGTGGGGTCCAGGGCTTGGGGAGAAAGGGGTGTCCCTGGATGGCCAAGGCCAGAACTGCCTTCACAGCCCTGAAAGCCATGCCATCCTGGAATTCCAGATTCTTTCTTGATTGAAGTTAAGAACAGGCTTTAGGGGAATAATCATATCTCCTTGAAGCCCAGTGTCACAGGCTTTTCACATCTTTGCAGAACAATGAAGTCAGTTTTTAAGGGGCGAAGTAACAGGTGCTTAAAAGCAAGGATGAACCCAGTTAGTGTTAGAAAGCACCCAGAAAAGAATTTTCTTCTTTTTACTAAACGAGTCTGTAAAGGAAGGGGTAAATTTAGTCAAGCTTTTGGGGCTGGCAGATACCTGTGTGTGTGTTATCTTGTGCTGGGACATTTATTTAATCACAATTAAAAATAAAACATGCATGTAGTTGCTAGAATATTTTCGTAGTACAGAGAAAAATAAAAGCCAGAAGTAATTTCTCTTAATCCTATAAGCATTTTAATGCATATACCCAAGTTTTTTTTATATATACAGATGGGATTATTTTACATATACTGATGTTTACAAATTTGTTCATTTTAGTTTATTTTTTTGGCCACACCCAGGGCATGCAGAAGTTCCTGGGCCAGGGATTGAACCCCATACCACAGCAGTGGCAACACTGAATCCTTAACTGTTAGGCTACCAGAGAACTCCCAGATTTGTTCATTTTATTTTATTTTACTTTTATTTACTTATTTGCTTTTTAGGGCCAAACCCGCAGCATATGGTAGTACCCAGGCTAGGGGACATATCGGAGCTACAGCTGCTGGCCTAGAAGATGCCGAGCTGCATCTTCAACCTACACCACAGCTCACGGCAATGCCAGGTGCCAACCCACTGATCAGGGATCGAACCTGCATCCTCATGGATACTAGTCGGATTTGTTTCTGCCGCACCACAACGGGAACTCCCAGATTTGTTCATTTTAAACTCTGAAAGAAGATTGTTAGCAGAGAAGACATGTGATGTTGAAATTCAGAGTGGTTAGATTAAACAGAGAATGAGTTTCCAAAAATTATGCAGGTTAATAGCAACCCCCCCCCCAATAACCACAAATAATTGACGATTACTTGATTAGCCCCTTTTTTGGAGGTGGAGCTCAGTGCGCATTAGGCTGTGGGCATCTCTGGGGGCTGTTGCTCTGCCCGCCATGCCTCTCATCAACTGCCTAACGGTGACAGTGAGCCAGCGGTGGCCGGGCAGGCACTGAGGACGCGCGAGGTGCATGCGCCTCTGTTTGGAGGACGGGCGTCTGCGGGACCCGGGTTTGCCTTTTGCCTCGGGCCTCCTACTTGGGTCAGCTAGACCTGGGATCGGATCTCATCTCAGACCGCTGAGAGCCGCTCGTCTCACCTTGTCTGAGTGTTTCTTCATCCCTCAGGTAGAGCCGGCTGCTCACTCCCGCCTCCGTGGGCTGTTCTGACCAGTAAGCAGATGACCTTGTCCTGCAGCTGGTCCCCACACCGAGGGTCTTCATACTTAGCCCCGCCTCCCCCAGCCCCAGCACGGAGGGCCCCCCTCCAGGTGGCAGTGCGGGTGAGGGCTTGGTGGGCTCCCCTCCCCAGCTCCCCATTCTGCCCCCACCTTTTCCACTGCTGTTTGCTTCTTTGTCTGAAGACCCAGACCAGATGCCTCTGTGGACAGCGATTTATTTTCTTTCTTCATGGGTGTTTAAGGCATGCAGCTTCATTGCTCACATTTAGAAGTAGAGATCTCAGGCACAAGGTCACATTTCTGGCTTTTCCTGAGAAACTGGAAGCCTGGCCAGCCTGGAGCCGCATTCTCGCAGCCTCCGTCCGATGGGGCTCTTGTCTATTCCCCTGCCGCCCCCGTGCAGTCCCCACCTGGCCCTCTCCACCTCTGGCCTGACCAGCTTGGCCCCTGTCGTGCAATTTGCTTCCTCCATGCCTTTGACCTGAAGTGAAGCGAGCCTTGCTCAGGCTGTGAGAAAGTCCCTCCCAGCCAGCGAGGAAACCACGCGTCCAGAAGTGCGGAGGGTTCTGGGGGGCGGGACTGTGCCGGGTAGATCCGGGGTCTCGCCCGGCCTGGCCATTCCCTCGGACCATCACCCCAGGCCCCGATAATAAGTTTCTCCGAGCCTCAGTGTCCTCCTCCCTGCAGATTGGCGTCCTTGTTCTCAGCAGTGCTGCCATTTGCGATGTGGTGGCTCTCGGTGGTAGTGGCTGTCCTGCGTGTTGGAGGATGTTTCGCAGAATCCCTGGCTCCACCCACGAGATGCCAGTAGCAGATACCCCTTCCCCAGTGGAGGGTCAACTAAAAATGACCCAGACTTTGCCACGTGGTCCTTGGGGGGCCGGATTGCCCAGTGGAGGACTGCTGTGGACTCCCTCCCGGCAGAGTGTGCCCGAAGCGCTACGGGGAGCCTGACGGGGGCGGCACCGGTCCCAGCCGGCTGCACCTCCGCTCTTCCCGATAGTTGCCGCCCGCCTGGTGCAGATTCTTCCAGTCCTGCTCCGTGCTTGCACGGATCACTTTGAACCCGTGCGTCTCTCTCTGCCGCGGCTCTGGTATGTGGCCCGCTACTGGGCCTGGAGAAGGCAGCTGTAAGCGCGGAGCTCCGGCGGGACCAGAGGAGCCTTTGCTGGGCTGTCACTGGGCACTCACTGCTCACGCCACCCGTCTCTGCTCCTCTGTCCACCGTTGCGTTCATTTGCTTGACCTGTGAACAGGCACCCACGGCTGTATGTCTGACCTTTGACCCTTCTCCCTTTTAGGTGGCCCTGGTGCAGTGGACCGAGAGTGTGGGCTTAACGCTTGTGGGCCGCGACCAGTCGTCCATGCAGCTGAGGACCCCTGGCGACCAGATCCTGAACTTCACCATCTTGCAGATCTTCCCTTTCACCTACGAGAGCAAACGCATGGGCATCATCGTGAGGGTGAGTGAGCTTTGCTTTATGACTTAAATTGGCTTAAAAAATGCCCCAAATCGGCTGTGTGTGTCCCTGTGGCACCACACGCTTTTTCATCCCTTTGTGATTCTATCGTGATGTCTGTGGTCCAGGCTTCCCTCAGCAGAGAGAGGTAGTTCCTCCACTGGACAGGTCTCGGATTGCTGATCAGCTTTTGGTTAACCCAGGTCCAGAGGGGAAGGTCTAATGGGTGTGGGTTGGGCATTTCTCTTGTACACGCTCTTCTTTTATTAAATGTTGTTTTCTACCGCGGTGGAATCCACATTATTTAAACGTGTCATCTGTTGGCATTGAGTATCTTCAGGATCTCTCCTGCAGCCAGGGCTGCTGTCAAGTTTTGAAACATTTGCATCACCTCAAAAGGAAACCTTGTACCCATAAAGCAGTCCCTACCATACCACCACCTTCCTCCTCGTCCTTGCAAATCTCCAATCTCTTTTCTGTCTCTAGGATTTCCCTATTCTGGGTATTTCATATAAATGGCATCACAGGGTATGTGACCTTGTGTATCTGTAAGATACACATCCGTCTTGCAGCATTTATCTGTACGTCCTTCTTTTTAATGGCCAATAATATTTCACGCTGATTATCCATTCATCCATCGACAGACATTTGGGTTGTTTCTACCTTTTGGCTATTGTGAATAGTGTGACTGTGAACATTTGTATATGAGGATTTGAATATGTGTTTTCACTTCTTTCAAGTGAATACCTAGGAATGGAATAGCTGAGTCCTTTTCCTAATTGCTAGATAATTCTATCTTTTAACTTTATGAGGACCCTACAAAGTTTTCTGCAAAATGCTGCACCTTTTATATCCCACCAGCAATGTATGAAGGCTCTAGTTTCTCCACATCCTCATCAACACCTGTTATTTTCCTATTTTTTAAAATTGTAGCCCTCCTAGTTGTTAGGAAATGGTATTTCATTGTTTTGATTTGTGTTTCCCTAATGGCTAGGAATACTGAGCGTCTTTTCTTATATTTATTGGCCACCTGTATTTCTTCCTTGGAGAAATGTCTGTTCAAGCCCTTTGCCCACTTTTTAATTGGGCTGTCTTTCTTGTTGGGTTAAGAGGTCTTTATATAGTCTGGATACTAGATGCTTATCAGAGTTATGATATACAAACATTTGCTTTTATTCTGTAGCTTGTCTTGTCACTTTCTTGATAAAATTCCTTTGAGGCGCAGAAATTACTGATTCTGATGAAGTCCAGTTTATTTTTTCCTTTGTTGTTCTTGACTTTGGTGTCATATCTGATTGTCCATCGCTAAATCTGAGGTCATGAAAATTTACCCTTATATTTTCTTTTAGAAGTTTTTGGTAGTTTTATCTTTTGAGGTCATTGATCCATTTTGAGTTTTTTTTTTTTTTTTTCTTTCCTTTTCTTTTTATGGTCACACCTACAGTGTAGGGGAATCCCAGTCTAGGGGTCGAATTGGAGCTGCAGCTGTGGCCACAGCGATGGCAACAGTGGATCCAAGCCACATCCATGATGTATGCCACAGTTTGCTGCAGACTGGGTCCTTAACCCACTGAGCCAAGCCAGGGATAGGACCCACATCCTCATAGAGACAGTATTGGGTCCTTAACCCACTAAGCCACAACAGGAACTCTCATTTTGAGTTATTTTTATATATGGCATGAGGTAGGGGTTTAACTTCATTCTTTTGCGGGTGGGTATATGGACTTGTTCCAGCCCCGTTTTCTGCAGAGACTGTTGTTTCCCTATTGAACAGTCTTGACATCCTTGTCATTAAATATTTTTGATGATAGTTCATTCACATGATCACAAAAGGTATGGGAAAAAATACAGCAATCCCTTAGCATTCATGGTACTTTGGATATTCTTTTTATATTTTTTGGAACTTTACCGAGGTACAGCATACACAGAGAAAAGTGCAAACTTCAGAAGTGTACAGCTCAAGTGAACACGCCCATGCAGCTGGCATCCGGGGCAAGGAGCAGAGGCCCTCCCGCCATCAGGCCAGCAGCTCCCTCCTGCCCCATTCTCATGACCGCATCCTTCCTCCCCCCATGGATACCACCACTGTCCCCACTTCTACCACTGGCTCGTCTCCTTTTGAACCTCATGTAAAGGAAGTGGTACAGTGGATACCCTCAGAATTTGAGTTCACTTGCTCAAACTTGTATTTGTGTACTCATCCATGTTTTGGTTTGTATTGTCGTTTGAAAATTTTTATGAACAAAATGTTGTGCACGCCATGGAAGTCCCATCTGCCCTTTCTAGATGTGTGTCTTCTCCATTCTTACCCTAAGTTCTTCATCATTCCTGTGAATTTCAAAATACTATTATCAGGCATATTTGGGTATAAATACTATGTATCATGGATTTTCATGTTTTTATTCTATGAATGCCATCATAGTATAGGTATCATTATTCCACTTCCTGTTTTTCATTTAACATTTAAAAGAAATTGTATTCATACACATAATTCCACTTTATTTATTCTTAGGTGACTTAAGGTATTACATCTTGCAAATAGACCTCATTTCCTCTGTCTCTTGCCATTCCCTGTTGATAGACATTTAGGTTGTTGCCACATTTTTTAACCAGGAGAAAGAGCACTGCCATGCATAGCCTTGTCTGCTCAAGTCTGCACTGTACATATGTCTGTGTTTTTCAGGTAGACTCTCTGGGGTGTAGAATGTATACATCTTTAACTCTGTCAGATGTTGTCAACATTTTCTCCAAAGAGCTCGTCTCATCTTAGTCCCATTGTATTTCGCCATCCTCAGCAGCACTTGATAGTGTCAGACTTTTAAAATTTTGCCAATCGGAAGCATCTGAATTAATATCTTGTTGTCTTTTTTGTGGTTTTACTTACACTTTCCTTTCTAGGAAGTCTGGAAGCCTTGTGTTCATAAGCCACTCAGCTCAGTGGTTCTTAAACCTGGCTGTTCATCAGAATTACCATAGGAGCTTAAAAAATTGCAGCATCCTTGAGCCCAGTCCTATTTTGGTATTGGGAAGGTTCCCTGGTATTTTTAAAGGTTCTTCACATTGTTTGGCTTGGCTGGAAAAAACTCTGCCTCAGATCATGAGAATCTTGGGAATAAGACTCTCTCATCTTTTCTGGTTTTTTGGGGGTCTTTTTAGGGCCGCTCTGGTGGCATATGGAAGTTCCCAGGCTAGGGGTCGAATTGGAGCTATAGCTGCTGGCTTGTGTCACAGCCACAGCAATACCAGATCTGAGCTGTGTCTGTGACCCACACCAGACATAGCAATGCTAGATCCTTAACCCACTGAGTGAGGCCAGGGATCGAACCTGTGTCCCCATGGTTACTAGTCAGGTTCATTACCATTGAGCCATGAAGGGAACCCTTTTTTCTAGGTTTTTTAAAAACCAAATGAGAATCTCTTCCATCCTGTCTACATAAGTATTTCATGCCTTAGGGGTCAGGGTTGTTGATTGTATTATAGCAAATTAGTGATAGTGGTATTAATAATTAGTAGTAAGAGTAAGTAGTAATAGGAATGGAGGTAATAGGAATGTAATAGGAATATCAGTAATAGGAATGTCAGTGGATTCATTTGCGAAGAATTTCTCCCACTCTGTGGGTTGTCTTTTCATTTTGTTTAGAGTTTCCTTTGCTGTGCAGAAACTTTGAAGTTTAATTAGGTCCCATTTGTTTTTTTTTTTTTTGTTTTAACTGTCATTAAGAGGTGGATCTGAGAAGATGTTGCTGTTGTTTATGTCAGAGAGTGTTTGGCCTATGTTTTCCTCTAAGAGTTTTACAGTGTCTGGTCTTATATCTAGGTCTTTAATCCGTTTTGAGTTTATTTTTGTGTATGGTGTTAGGGAGTGTTCTGATTTCATTCTTTTCCATGTGGCTGTCCAGTTTTCCCAGCACCACTTATTGAACAGGCTGTCTTTTCTCCATTGTATATTCTTGCCTCCTTTGTCATAGATTAGTTGGCTGTAGGTGCGTGGGTTGAATTCTGGGCTTTCTATCCTGTCCCACTGATCTATGTTTCTGTCTTTGTGCCAGTACCATACGGTTTTGATGACTGTTGCTTTGTAGTATAATCTGAAGTCCTGGAGCCTGATTCCTCCAGCTCCATTTTTATTTTTCAGGATGTCTTTGGCTATCCTGGGTCTTTTGTGCTTCTAAACAGTCTTTAAAATATTTTGTTCGTGTTCTGTGAAAAATATCCTTGGTAATTTGATAGGGATTGCATTGAATCTATAGATTGCCTTGGGTAGTATAGTCATTTTGATAATATTAACTCTTCCAATCCAAGAGCATGGTATGTCTTTCCATCTATTTGTGTCATCTTTGATTTCTTTCATCAATGTCTTATAGTTTTCAGAGTACAGGTCTTTTGTCTCTTTAGGTAGGTTTACTCCTAGGTATTTTATTCTTTTGGATGCGATGGTAAACGGGATTGCTTCCCTACTTTCTCTTTCTGATCTTTCATTGTTAGTATATAGAAATGTCATCAATTTCTGTGTATTAATTTTATATCCTGCAACTTTGCCAAATTCATGGATGAGCTCTAACAGTTTTCTGGTAGAGTCTTTAGGATTCTCTAGGTATAGTATCATGCCATCTGCAAATAGGGATAGTTTTACTTCTTCCTTTCCAATTTGGATTCCTTTTATCTCTTTTACTTCTCTGATTGCTGTGGCTAGGACTTCCAAAACTATGTTGAAAAGTAGTGGTGAGAGTGGACATCCTTGTCTTGTTCCTGATCTCAGCCAGAATTCTTTCAGCTTTTCACCATTGAGAGTGACGTTAGCTGTGGGTTTCTCATATATGGCCTTTATTATGTTGAGGTAGGTTCCCTCTATGCCCACTTTCTGAAGGGTTTTTATCAGAAATGGGTGTTGGATTTTGTCAGAAGGATAGGTTTTAGCTCTTCTCTAAATGTTTGATAGAATTTACCTGTGAAGCCATCTGGTCCTGGGCTTTTGTTTGTTGGAAGTTTTTTAATCACAGTTTCAATTTCAGTTCTTGTGATTGGTCCGTTCATCTTTTCTATTTCATCTTGGTTTAGTCTTGGAAGATTGTACCTTTCTAAGAATTTGTCCATTTCTTCTAGGTTTTCCATTTTATTGGCGTATAGTTGCATATAATAGTCTCTTATGATCCTTTGTATTTCTGTGATGTCTGTTGTTACTTCTCCTTTTTCATTTCTAATTTTATTGATCTGAGTCCTCTCTCTTTTTTTCTTGATAAGTCTGGCTAAGGGTTTATCAATTTTGTTGATCTTTTCAAAGAACCAGCTTTTCGTTTCATTGATCTTTGCTATGGTTTTCTTTGTTTCTAGTTCGTTGATGTCTGCTCTGATCTTTTTGATCTTTTTCCTTCTACTAACTTTAGGTCTTGTCTGTTCTTCTCTCTTGAGCTGCTTTAGATGTAAAGTTAGCTTGTTTATATGAGCTTTTTCTTGTTTCCTGAGGTGGGCTTGTATTGCTATAAACGTTCCTCTTAGAACAGCTTTTGCTGCATCCCATAGGTTTTGGAGTGTTGTGTCTTTTTTGTCATTTGCTTCTAGGTGGTTTTTTTTGTTGTTGTTTGTTTTTTTTGTCTTTTTGTCTTTTCCAAGGCTGCCCGCAGCATATGGAGGTTCCCAGGCTAGGGGACTAATTGGAGCTGCCGCCGCTGGCCTATGCCAGAGCTGCAGCAATGCCAGATCTGAGCTGTGTCTGCAACCTGCACCATAGCTCACAGCAACGCTGGATTCTTAACCCACTGAGCAAGGCCAGGGTTCGAACCCGCAACCTCATGGTTCCTAGTCGGATTCATTAACCACTGAGCCACTATGGGAACTCCAACTTCTAGGTATTTTTTAATTTCCTCTGTGATTTCTTCAGTGATCTGTTGGTTGTTTAGTAGCATGTTGTTTAGTCTCCATGTGTTTGTGTGTTTTTTCTTGTTGTTGTTGTTGTTGTTTTGTCGTTTTGTCTTTTCCAGGGCCGCACCCGCAGCATATGGAGGTTCCCAGGCTAGGGGTCGAATCAGAGCTGTAGCCACTGGCCTATACCAGAGCCACAGCAATGCCAGATCCGAGCCGTGTCTGTGACCTACACCACAGCTCATGGCAACACCAGATCCTTAACCCACTGAGCAAGGCCAGGGACCGAACCTGCAACCTCATGGTCCCTAGTCAGATTTGTTAACCACTGAGCCATGACAGGAACTCTTTTTTTTTTTTTTTTTATGGGTGTGTGTGTTTGTGTTTTTTTTTTTGCAGTTTTTTTCTTGTTGCTGATTTCCAGTTGTATAGTGTTGTGTTGGAAAAGATGCTTGATGTGATTTCAATTTTCTTAAAGTTACTGAGGTTTGATTTGTAGCCCAGGATGTGATCAATCTTAGAGTATGTTCCATGTGCACTTGAGAAGAATGTGTATTCTGTTGCTTTTGGATGGAATGTCCTATAAATACCTATTAGGTCCATCTGGTCTCTTGCTTCATTCAGGGCCTGTGTTTCCTTATTGATTTTCAGTCTGGTTCCTCTGTCCATTGTTGTAAGTGGGGTGTTAAAGTCCCCCACTATGATTGTGTTATTGTCGATTTGTCCTTTTAAGGTTGTTAGCAGTTGCCTTATATATTGTGGTGAACCTATGTTGGGTGCATAGATATTTAAAGTTGTATCTTCTTGGATTGATCCTTTGATCATTATGTAGTGATCTTCCTTGTCCCTTAAAATATTCTTCATTTCAAAGTCTATTTTGTTTGTTATGAATACTCATCTAATTCTCATGATACCGTCGTGGTTGGTATTTGACAGAGGAGAAAGGGAAGTATGCATGGGGAGATGAAGAATCCCCCCCAGGTTCACCTACTTATAAGAGTCGGCACTGGCTTCCGCCTTAGGATGTCTGTCTCCCAGGTCATACTCATCACTGCCGGGACCTGGGGTTGGGTATGATGAGAGGGACGTGGTTTAAAAGCCCGTAGAGTACCCGTGGTGATGTTGAGGCAGCATGTTAATTACATACGGCGTCATGACAGATTATCCTGCATGTGGCAGCTGAAAACCACCGGAGATGTTATCTGATGGTTTCTGGGCCCAGGAGTCTGGGCGCAGCCTCACTCTGTCTCGGGGTCTCGGGGGCTGCAGACATCCAAGGTTCATTTGGGACAGGATCCTCTTCCAGGTGAATCAGTGTTGTCAGCAGGGTCAGTTCCTTGTGGTCATTGGACTGATGGGCAGAGGCCCCCCTCGTGCTGTGCCTCTCCTTGGACCGGCTCTCGCGTCAGCTGGCTTCGTCATAGTGAGTCTGTGAGATGTAAACAGGACAGACGGCATATGGTTGCAGAACTTTGGCCTCATTCTGTTAGTGGAAGCAGGTCACTTGGGGGGCAGGGACCACACAGGGGTGTGAACACCAGGAGACAGGGAAAGTGGGAGCCGTTGAAGAGACCGCTTCTGCAGGTGAAGGTCGGAAATAGCTCCATGGGAGTTCCCGTCGTGACGCAGCAGAAACGAATCTGTCCAGAAACCATGAAGACGCAGGCTTGATCCCTGGCCTTGCTCAGTGGGTTAAGGATATGGTGTGTTGCCGTGAGCTGTGGTGTAGGTCGTAGACACAGCTTGGATCCCACGCTGCTGTGGCTGTGGTGTAGGCTGGCAGCTGTTGCTCCGATTTGACCCCTAGCCTGGGAACCTCCATATGCCTCAAGTGTGGCCCTAAAAAGAAAAAAAAAAAAAAAAGAAAAGAAAAAAAAGAAAAGAAATAGCCCCATGAGCTGTTGTTCTGCCGATCCAGTGACACAGAATGAATGTGCTTTGAAAACAGCACATTTTAGAGGGTTTTTGTGTCCCTGAGGCCGGCAGGTCCTCAGACCCTACCAAATGTATATCCTGGGCAGTTTTTGGCGTGAGATGCAGCTGCTGCTCTTTGCACTGGTCCACACCCGGCCTGGCCCCGCCTTCTAAACCGTATCGTGAGTACAGCTCCGACAGCAGGAGCATCCGTGGCCTGGGAGCAGCCGCACATATCCTGTGGGTGGGTGTTTCCTGGGGATGAGAGTCACCACCTCCCGTGAACTTACTTTCATTTTGGTCCAGCCTTCCTTTTTTCAAGGCCTAGGGCCGTGGGCTCTGCTGAAGTCATTGGAGGGTTGAATCATCATCCCATAGTGCCCACTATCAGCCATTCTAGAATAAGTAGCTGGCGTACGTCACCCCTCCTTTAGTCTCGGAGGGCTGTCGTGTCCAGATACCACACGTCATTTTTCATGAGGTGTGACCTGTGCGTCTCCCCATAGCAAGAAAACGGGACCTTGTGCTTCGAAGTGTGGATTGCTGTTGGATGGGCAAATCCATCATTATTTAAAATAGCACTTTGCAGGACTTCCCATCCTAGCTCAGTGGTTAACGAATCCGACTAGGAACCATGAGGTTGTGAGTTCGATCCCTGGCCTCGCTCAGTGGGTTAAGGATCCGGTGTTGCCGTGAGCTGTGGTGTAGGTCGCAGTCATGGCTCGGACCCATGGTGCTGTGCCTCTGGCGTAGGCCGGCGGCTACAGCTCCGATTCCACCCTAGCCTGGGAACCTCCATATGCCTTGGGAGTGGCCCTAGAAAAGGCAAAAAGACAAAAAAAAGAAGAAAAAAAAAAGCACTTTGCTTTTCCCAGATTACAGTTTAAAAAAATCAGTATTGCATTAAGGCATTCAGAACAAATAAATATGTAAAGACGGGGATCAGAACCAATCATCTGTATTTTCGCCACCCCAAATTACCTTTTCAGGGCATTTCCCTTCTGTTTTTCTCTAAGCATAAATGCGTGTAAACATCTACACCATTTTGATAAAATTGGCACCAAACTCCACGTAAATCTTCCTAAATAAACCCCTCCAACAATAAGTATGGTGAACATGTTCTCGTATCATTAAAACATCATTTTTATGATTTTAATGTGTGCATGGGGTTTTGCTGAAAAGAATGTAGCTTTATTGAGTTAAATATTCCTTTCTTGGATGCTTAAGTTGTTTTCCATTTCTTACTGCCAACAGCGAATCCGGGCACATCCATCTGTCTTTAATGAAATGCATATTATTTTGCTAGTATTTTTGCTTTCTGACCTATTTCCCACTTTATCTCTGGTTTTTCTGGGTGGCAATCAAGGCTCTTGGGCTAGTTCTCCACTTGCAGAAATCTGCCTCTCCTTTCCAGGATGAGCGGTTCTCCTCCTGGGGTCGTCTTGCTCCCAGGGGCTGTGGGAACACATCTAGAGACAGTTTCGGTTGTCACAACTCAGGATGGTGCCACTGGCCTCTAGTGGGTAGAGGCCAGGATAGCTTCCCAACCAAGAATTTCCCAGCCCAAATGTTCATTGTGCCAGGGCTAAGAAACTCTGTTCTTCTTCTTCTTTTTTTCCCCACAGCATGAGGAAGTTCCCAGGCCAGGGATCAAATCTGCACAACAGCGACAGTGTTGATCCTTAACCCACTGAGCCACCAGGGAGCTCCTGAGAAAGTCTGTCCTAACGTGTCCCTCTCTCCTGTCTGTTATTTGAAAATAACCGCCTGGTTACCCAAAGTGAGGAGGTTTTTACTCAGTTATAAAAACGTTTCTCGACTTGCTTTGGTGACTGGTGCCAGTTAGTTTTGTTGTCGCCTGGGTCCTCAACCCTCTTGACCGTGGGTGAGACGGTACTTGGCAGAATCTTCTTAGCCCTCCCTGAGCAGGGTCTGGTCTTTGCCTGCACCTCTCTTCTGAGAAGGTTGGTGAGGGCAGAGAAGCTGCTTTCCTTGGGCCTTGCGGATTCGTCTCTGTCGCCGGTTTTGTTTTTGTTGTTTCAAGATGTGCCGCCGCCCTGCCCTCCCGACACTCTTCCCACGTGGCAAGGTGAAGTTGGATGGTTGGTACAGATCAGATCATGCCCTGCCATTGTCTGCTGAAAAGAGGCCTTGGAACAGGTGCCAGAATCAGACCACAGTGGAAAAAGACGAGGCCCCAAAACAATGCAACACACCCAGCCCATCTCTGTAAATTTATGGCGTAATCTTGCCATAACATGGGAACCTAGTAACCTTGTGCTGAACTTGGTGAGAGGAAATGACTAATGGGCGGAGACGGACGATACAGTGTTTATGCTGGCCGTGATGTCCGAGCCCTCTTGAGCCCCCTCTGCAGTAGAGGAAGCTGCGGAGGGGGCGTTATTTCCCATAGCACCATTTGGGTGAAGGGGAAAGGAAAAAAAAACCAACTTGGATGCTTTCATGTTCAGACCCCACCGCTGTCTTTGGCCCGAGTCACAAGCAAGCATAGATGCCATCCGTCAAAGCGGCAGCCTGCACGTCTGACAGCTTCAACGTGCAGGTGCCTCTTTGTGGCCTGCGGGTGCTTTTATGAGTAAGCTTGTTGTTCTAAAAGATTATCAGTGAGTCGCAGCATCCAGACGTGGCTTTAGAGGATGAACCTGTACCACTGCTTTGACCTTGGGTATTCTTTCACATCCCATGAGGAGCTCACAGGCTTGCGTTCGGGGCTCCTGGGGTAGGAGGATTTAGGCGCGAGGTGGTCATGGCTGAGCTCAGTTACCCTTGCCCGTCTCTGCTGCCTCCAGGCTCCCTGGTGAAGGTCACTGAGGAAGAGTCATGGGAAAAGGAACCAGTGGTCCTTAAAGCCAGGGCTTCTCAGCCATTTAGGGCGGGATGGTTCTCTTCCGCGGGGATTGTCCTGTGCCCGGAGGATGTGAACGGCATCCTTGGTCTCTGCCCGCTAGATGCCAGGAGTCCTTCCCTGTTGAGACAGCCACACACATCTCCAGACATTGCCAAAGTCCCCTGGGGGCAAAACCACACCATTCTGAGCCCCAGGACTGCCTACAGTGCCCTGCGATTGTGGGTCTTGAGTTCCTGTCATCCCAACAGGCCTGTGAACGCTGGCGGAGCATCTTCTGCCTGTGGTGGTCCTTTGCCCCCTGCTTTGTGTAGATGATTTCATTGAAGCCACAACCGTCTCTGCAGGAAAGGTTGTGAGGGTCCCTGTCTTATCGATGAGGAAACTGAGATCTAGCGGACAAGTAGCTTGTCCCCGCGCACACAGCCGGGAGCTGGTGCCAGGACTCAGCATCCGATGCCTGTGCTGGGAGGTCACCCTCTCCCCAGGAAGTCTGGTTGGTGTGAACTGAAAATCGGAGGAGTGGCTCTCGAGCTACGTGCTCGGGCAGACGTGAGGGTCTGGCATCATCTAGGTCAGTGGTTCTCTGCTGAGGCAGAGTGGCCCCCAGGGGACGTTTGTTAATGCCTGGAGACCTTTTGGTTGTCATTGTGGGGGCTGAGGGTGGCATCTAGTGGCAGAGGCCCAGGGATGCTGCAGAAGATGGTGCAGTGCCGGGTCCAGCCCCTCACAGCCAAGACTCCTCCAGCCCCACATGTTCACAGCGCCCAAGTCGAGAAACCCTGAGCTCGAGAATTATCTTACTTCCCAGCTCTTTCTGGTGGCCCACATTTTGGTGATCGTGACAGACCCATGTATAAATTTGAAATTATCTCGTGGCGTGGGAGTCCATTCCCGTTAGAGTAGGAGTAGCCTTCAAAACCAAGTGCTGAAGTCCTTTTGATCTTGCGTTCATCCTTGAACGATTCTCCTCATGCTTTGACTTTTCTTCTACTTTTCTGTAGCCTTCGCCCCAAAGTGAGCCCCCCTTTGCTTTTTATCTTGGGCCAAATGAGAAAACACTGGCGTCCGCTGGGGACACTTTGTGCAGCAGCTCCGCTGGGAAGCGGGCACTGGAGCAGGAGGCGGGTGCCCCTCTTGGTTATTCATTCCTCCTGCCCCCCTCCCCCCCCAGGATGAGTCAACTGGAGAGATTACATTTTACATGAAGGGAGCGGATGTCGTCATGGCTGGCATCGTGCAGTACAACGACTGGCTGGAGGAAGAGGTACGTGGGACACGGGCCGTGAAAACGGGGCTTGGGAGAGTGTTCTGGGGTCGGTCCCTGGCGTGGGATAACCGGCTGGGTCCCCGGATTCATTTTCTGTGGCTGTGTTAACGCATCACACCAAAGCTTCTTAGCAGCTTAGAATGTCATGTGTCACTTCTTACAGTCAGGAATCCAAGCACAGCTTCGCGGGGTCCTCAGCGCAGGGTCTCTGTTAGGCTGCAGTCAGGGGGTTGCCTGGGCTGGGGTTTCATCTGAGGGCTCAACCGGGGCAGGACCTGTTTCCAAGCTCACTTCGTGGTCATGGCCAGGGTTCAGCTGCTCAGTGGCTCTTGGCTGGAGGTGGCACATTCTTTGCCATGTGGGTCTGTCCCCAGGGCAGCTTACAGTGTGGCCCTGGCTTCGCCAGAGAGAGCATGTGAGGGAGCCAAGAGCAGGCGGAAGCCACCTTCTCACAGGGGACCTCCCCTCGCCTTGCCCTGTGCTGTTAGGAACCAGGCCCGGGGTCCAGCCTGCACTCAGGGCAGCAGATCAGACAAGGGTGTGGCTACTGGGACTGAGCGTCATGGGGCCAAGTCACAGGCCGCCTTGTCCCAGGGCGGGCAGTGGGAAGTGGCTGCAGTGGGTGGGGGTGGGGCGGGGGGCAGGACCCCTCCGTTTTTCAGGTCGTTTCCATTGGGACCCCATGGAAGCGGCCACCTTTCTGCGTCACCGACTGTGGTCATTTGGGGAGGCGCCCCCGTGTTGGTCACAGGCTCAGTCTTTCCAGCGAGCCAGAAACCCAGAGTCGTCTGTGACATCCTACTGCCTTGACTTCAATTTGGGACCCCCCAGAAGCTCTGCTGAGAGAGATGCTTTGGGGGGGCCAGTGCTCCAGTAGCCGCCGCCGCCGCCGCTGCCGCAGCCTTGGCCCCCGCGGGGCGTCAGGGCTTCGTGCGCCCTGGGCGCGGCTCCCGCTGACCGCGGTCTGCTCCGCAGTGTGGAAACATGGCCCGGGAAGGGCTGCGGGTGCTCGTGGTGGCAAAGAAGTCGCTGGCGGAGGAGCAGTATCAGGACTTTGAGGTGAGTGGACGTTCTTGTCATTCTTAGCCCTCCCGCTCCCGCGTTCGGCTCTGGCCGCACCCACGTGGTTTCTGAGCCACGCGTTCTCCTCTGCACCTGGAGCTCCCGCTGCTCCGTGCACCCACCCCTTCCTTTGGGTCGGCGCTCAGATGCCGCTTCCTCCGAGCATTCTGCCTTGGATCCCTCATCTAAGCAGCCCCACCTCATCCCTCCCCAGCCATCACCCTGGTGAACTGCCTTCAGGGCATTTATCATCAACGTAATGACTTCTTTTATGTATATATTTTAACTTTTTAAAATGTATCTTCCTTCCAGAATAAAGTCTTTCTGACAGCAGAGACTTTATCAGTCCGGTTTGCTCCTATACTACCAGCCCACACTAAGGGCAGTCATTATAAAGCTCCTGGAAACTTTGAAATGAAAGTTTCAAATTTGAAGTAGTGAGCTTTCTGGGAGCCCTCATATCTTTAAGCTGTAAAAAATGTTGGACTTGAACCAGATCATGGACTTTTGTGGCCAAGGCTTCCAGTATAAATGTGTCCTGCTAGTTTTCATTTTGTGCCATGGATTGTGTGTTCCTTGAGGGGAAGGCCTTTGTACGCCTAGTCCCAGCTCAGAGCTGACTGAATGTATTTACATGTGGCAGGAACGGGGAGAGGCGAGGTTCAGGGGAAAGGCTGCGGGGGCTTTTTCTGCTCTCCCCAGAGAAACCGTGCTTGGGTCTGTCTCTTTTATATGCTTGAGTTCTTTGTAAAGTTTTATTTAACAAGAGTTTTAGCCCTTCAGTAGCACAGAGAACTCTAAAAAGAATTATATATATGTGTAACCAAATCACTTTGCTCTGCAGCAGAAATTGGAACAACATTGTAAATCAGCTATAGTAAAAAAAAAAGTAAAAAAAAGAGGGAGAAACATCAAGTCCTCAAAAAGAAAAATAAAAAGAGTTCTAGCCCTGATAAATTCTTCCAATTTTGAGACGACCGTATCTTTGCTAACACTGTAAAGAGGGGACATGGGGGTTCCTGACATGACTCAGTGGGTTAAGGACCAGTGTTGTCTCTGTGAGGATGCAGGTTCGATCCCCGGCCTGTCTCAGTGGGTTACGGATTTGGTGTTGCCACTATGGCTTAGGTCACAGATGTGGCTCGGATCCAGTGTTGCTGTGGCTGTGACATAGACTGGCAGCTGCAACTCTGATTCAACCTGTAGCCCAGGAACTTGCATGTACTGCGGGTATAGCCCTAAAAAGAATATTTTTTTTTTTTTAAAGGGAGTAAACAGAAGGGCTGCCTCAGTGATCTTTGGAGGTGGGACTTTGTCTTAAGAAAACCTGGTGGTCAAGTGTTCTTGGTTACAGAGTGTGTTTTGTGTGGGGAGAACCCACTGTGTTTCAAGATCTTGAGTTGTGCTGTTGGGGCTGTTATTGCTGCTTCATGGAGAAAAACAGTTAAGGATCAGAGAAGTTAAGCAGCTTGCTGGAAATTGCACAGCAGATGCATATAGAGCAAGGGTGGAACTCTGGCAGCTTCGGCTCCAGCATCTGGACTGAGGAACTTGGAAGGAGGCAGGAAGGTCTTGGTTTCACCCCTTTGAGGTTCACCCAGGTGCTGGGGTCCCTGCCCAGTGTTGGGGGATGAGACGTTCCTCGTGCCAGTTGGTCCGCCTTGAGCCTCCCACCCTGAGTGGTGACCATGTCCCCGGGTGTGTCTCAGGCCCGCTACGTCCAGGCCAAGCTGAGCGTGCACGACCGCTCCCTCAAAGTGGCCACGGTGATCGAGAGCCTGGAGATGGAGATGGAGCTGCTGTGCCTGACGGGGGTGGAGGACCAGCTGCAGGCAGACGTGAGGCCCACCCTGGAGACCCTGAGGAATGCCGGCATCAAGGTAGGCCGAGCCTCCGGGACCCACTGCTGCAGGGGCCTGTCGCAGGGAGATGAATCCCAGACTTAGAGCAGCCCGGGGATCCTCCAGCAGAGGGGGAGATGGGCAGGGTGGAGGCGTGCTGGAGCCAGGCTCGCGTGGACAGCGACCTGGAGCCCTGACGTCACTTCCGCCGGGTCGGCAGACGTCTGGTGTGTTTGCTTCACTGGCAGGTGCTCTGTGAAGGCAGGACCACGAGCATGTCCTCTGCTCTCAGGACCAGCTCTGGTCCTGCACGCTTGGGATGCTTGTTACATTCTTGTTGAGTGACCGGCTCGCCTGCCATCTGTCTGGTGGTCTGGATGAAGGAGTGACCACCCACCAGAGGGACTGCCTGCCGCAGCAAACTGCTGTATTTACATTTTTGTACTTGGCTGTTTGGAACCAAAAAATATGTAGCCAGGAGTTTCATCCTGAGATCGGCCAGTAGAGGGCGCCTGGGGCGCGGCTTCTCTCAACAGCTTGTCCTGAAAACAAGTGCATTTGCCGCCTGCCCCTTCGGGAGCTCCTGCTTGGGCCGTGTCCTGGGGCCGTGTCCGGCAGGAGGGCTCGCTGGCGGGTTGGCTGTGAGAGGAGGGATGAGCCTGCTGTCACAAAGCAGCCCCTGTTGCCTTCCAGCCCCGGGGAGGCTCACTTGCCTGTGTGGGTGCGTGGCCTGTAAACCGAATTCCATCGCGTATCTTTGGCTCAGGGACCTGGCTCTTGGCAAGGAAGTCGCCGGTGAGACCTGTTTGGGGGAAAAGCCTGAGGTCAGAAAGGCCCGTTTGTGCCGCATCAGGGTGTTTGGTGTTTGTCCCCGGCGTTTTCTAAGATCTCTCCTCTTGGAGTGCAGGAGAGTCCAGTTTCTGCTGCTGGCTGCATCCCGAGGGTTTTTGCTCTAAAAGTGGAAGTGTTTTATCGGCAGGGTGTGCTCTGGACTTTTCTTCCTGGGTCCCCTCGTTGCAGGAGGGGTGGGAGTGTGTAGCTGGGGGTCAGGCTCCTTTGTCCTTGGGGTCTAAGGTGGGTCTTTCACAGGCCGGGAGGTGTGAGGACCTGGGAACTTCCTTCTTCACCTGTTTGCATGTGCAGCACCTGAGACCGAGCCAGGAGGGTTCCCGGTGCAGGTTCTCATGCTGGGAAGTGCAGACCTGGGACTAGAGTGTCCCCGAGGCGTCCTCCTCTTGTCCCCTCATGGGACGTGAGCCTCAGCGTGCCGATGCCTCATCCATGGTTTTCTAGAACCTACCTGAGCCTCCCAGGTTCCCCCCGAGTGTTGCTTTCTTACAGCGAACCCTGAAAACTGGCACCAAACCGAGATCACGTAAAATAACATGATTTTTAAGGCCAGATGGGACATTGAGGGAAAATGCTGATGCGTATTAGAGTCAAACCTAGAGGCAAGAGCCCCCCAGCCTGGTCCCCTGCCTTCATCCCGGACAACTTGCTGCCTGGGTTCGGATCCCACCTCCCCATCCACCACTTCTGGGGCCCTTGGCAAGTGGCCAGATGCCTCAGCACCTCCGTTTCCCGCCTCATGATGCTATGGGGAAGGTACAGTGCCCAGAACATGTAATTAAATGCATGGCATCTGACAGGTACCCGGCACGGCGAACCCCGGGGAACCTTCCTGGTTAATTTCCTTCCTGCAGTCATCCTACCACTGGGAGTTCCTTTGTCCAATGACTCCAACCACTCAACCCCTGCTGGCAGCAGAGAGACCAGGGGTTAACTGTAAACCAGCAGAGCAGGAAGACCTGGGTGCTGGGCCTGGTCAGGACAGGCGCTAGCTGTGTGGCCCCGGGGCCAGTCGCCCACCCTCTCTGAGCCCACAGCAGTCAGATGCAGAATGCTCTCGGACAGCCTGAGGAAGGACCTGGCACATTTACTGGTGGGGGTTTATAGTCAGGGTTAAGCCCCCCGAGGTTGCATGGGGGCTCCCGACGCGTGGAAAGACCCTGTGTGACGTGACAAATCGGTGCTTCTCGTGGGTTGTAGAAGCGACCCTCAGCCGTCAGACTTCTTATCTATCTGCTTTAAGAAGAATTCCCAGCAGGGGGATTAGGAGGTCAGAGGCTGAGCTTCCTGGGGTCCGCTGTAGCATGTGGCCAGTTTTCCAAAAGTGCTGTCCCGGCTGTTGCCGCCCCCAGCAGTGGTTGCCCGGAGTCTGGAAGCCCTTGAACCGGGACTTTTCCTCAGTACGTTGGGGACATCATAGGCTTCTAGGAGGTCAGTGGAATGTATCAAGTTCAGCTTGATGTGTTTGGAAAGTCAGCTGACACAGGGAACAGGCCGGCCTCAAACGCTAACAAAGAGAATCTCTTCCACGCTGTAATTTCAGGTTTGGATGCTGACGGGGGACAAGCTGGAGACAGCCACATGCACAGCCAAGAATGCACATCTGGTGACCAGAAACCAAGACATCCACATTTTTCGGCTGGTAAAGTGTTCTCTGCTTTGGGGCCTCGTGGGGGTGATGCTGCCGTTTGCCCTGTAACCTCGTAACCTTGAATGAGCCCCTCCCGGGGGGAGGGGGAAGCACCCTGGGTGGGGGGACGCGCCCATCGTTGGTTTGGGTGGAATTACTGAATGACCCAGGCAAGGCTGAAGGATTCCTTCCAGCGGCGGAGCAGGAGCAAGTGGTGACCGCGCTGGGTTAACCTGTGTTCTTAACCTGGTGGGGGCTGCGGTCCCTTGGAGAAGCTGCTGGAAGTCAGGCACCATCAGCATGAAGGAAGTAGATAAGCTTGTACACGTGAGATTGCACATCCGGGATTTCTCTGAACCCTTGAAAACCACGTCCTTGGAAAGGAAAGGAAATAATCCCGGATTGCAGATACTGGCCTGTCTGCCCTCCTGGAGGAAGACCTTGACGGGCTTTTGGAAGGAGGTTGTGTAGGGAGGGCGGTGAGAAGCCCCTGCCCTGGGCACCAGCCCTGCACTGACAGTGCCAGCTTTCGGAGCTGCTCCGGAGCTAGAAGCTGAGGGCTGTGAGTGGCCTTAGGAGTCGGGAGGTGAGGGGCAGGATGTGGTGGTCCCACTCATATGCCATCAGAGCCACCAAGCCACACAACCAGAGGTGCTCTGGGGGGACCGCACCCCTGCTTTTGGTCCACAGCACACTGAGAAACCCAGCACTTTGGGGGAAGAGCACAACCAGCAGCGTGTAGAGGCAGGGACGGTAGATCCTCATTCTTCTTGAGTTCCGTACTTGCAAATTAGCCTACTGGCTAAAATGTGTTTGTAGCCCATAAAATGGTACTGGAGGTTCTGCCAGAGTCACGTACGGACACACGCACATCGGGGGAAAATTTGAGTCGCCAGATGTGTGTGTGTTCCTGCCGAGGTGGAGCAAGGCGACACTCTGGTTCCTTGTCTCAGCTTTTCAGTTGACGTAGTCGTGCGATTTTTTGCATTTGTGTGTGTGTGTGTGTGTGTGTTAGCAATTTCACTCTTTAAGACGGTTCCCAGCACAGAGCTGGAGTGGGCTGACCGTGTTCCTAAGCACAAGAAGGCTGCGATGTGCCTCCTGGAGGTGAGCTTCCTGCAGGCGTGACTTACAGAGCTGCCGGCCATGAATCCAGTGTCAGTGAATCAACCATACATGTCTGTGTATGTGTGTTTGTGTAGACGTGTATCTCCATCGACATTTTAAAATTTATTTTATTTATTTATTTTGCTTTTTAGAGCCGCACCTGCAGTATATGGAGGTTCCCAGGCTCGGGGTCAAATCGGAGCTACAGCTGCTGGCCTACACCACAGCCACAGCAACAGGGGATCCGAGCCATGTCTATGACTTACACCACCGCTCAGGGCATCGCCGGATCCTTAACCCACTGAGCAAGGACAGGGATCGAACCCGCAACCTCATCATTCCTAGTTGGATTCGTTTCCAACTGTGCCACGAAGGGGACTCCTCAATAAACATTTTTAAGTTAAAACCATACATATCTACATACCCTGGTATAATTGATGTATAATATTGTTTCAAGTGTGCAACAGAGTTATTCACAATTTTTAAAGATTATGCTCCATTTATAGTTACTACAAAATATTGGCTATATTCCTTGTGCTGTACAATTTCCCCTCTCCCCCCCCCCCGCTTTTTGGTCTTTTAGGGGGAGTACCTGCCTCACATGGAAGTTCCCAGGCTAGGGGTCGAATCAGAGATGTAGGTGCCGGTCTGTGCCACAGCCACAGCAACGCCAGATTCGAGCTATGTCTGCAACCTACACCACAGCTCACGGCAACTCCAGATCCTTAACCCACTGAGCAAGGCCAGGGATCGAACCTGCATCCTCATAGATACTAGTCAGATTCATTTCCGGTAAGCCACGACGGGAACTCTCTGTACAATATATCCTTGTGGCTTATTTATTTTATACATAGTAGTTTAATCCTCTTAACCCTCTTAATACCTCTTTGTCCTCCACCCTAGCTTGCCCCCCCCCACCTCTTCCCTCTCCCCACTGGTAACCACTGATTTTTTCTCTGTATCTGTGAGTCTGTATTTGTTATATTCACTAGTTTGATTTTTTTTTAATATCCCACACATAAGTGATATCATACAGCATTTTTCTTTCTCTGACTTATTTCAAAAATATGTATTTTAAAAGATGTCTTTAAACAGAGACACTTAGAAAAATGAGGTTGTATATTGACTGATGGACAAAAATATTGTGACCAGAGGCTCATAGCCTTGCCCTGTATCTCCCCCAGGAGCAGTGGGTCAGTAGTCACTAACTCAGTGTTCACAGCGACTTTACAGAGCATGACTCTTGCACATAATGAGAATACACGGTATGCTGTAGGATTCAGGGATTGCAATCTGTGGCTGGCGTGCTGGCCACCTGATTTTGTAAATAAAGTTTTATTTAAACCCCAAATCCACCCACTTGTAGGTATTGTCTGTGGCTGCCTTGGCACTATAGCAGCAGGGTTGGGTACTCGTGGCAGACTGTATGATCCACAAAGCGTATAATATTTACCATCTGGTCCTTTATAGAAAAGCTGATTGCCTTTGTTAGATGCCTGGCTCCTGAGGTCTGCTCAGCCCTGGGCGGGCTGTGTCACTGTGGGCAGGCTACCACAGCATGCTCTGCGTCAGTTTCCCGAGGGGCAAAGTAGAGCTGTTATCATCGTGCACCTCGGAAGAATTGTGAAAATGCATGAAAAGCGTTTAGCACAGCGCCTGGCACAGACTGAAAGTACAGTCGCCTTTTCTCTTGTTTGTGTTATGCGGGTCACAGCCACTCTGGGGGAAGCGCAGGGGGGTGGTTGGTACACAGGCGCTGCGGATTCCCACAGAATCATAACAAGCAGGGTTTAACTTGGCTCTGGGTCTGGTGGCAGGGAGGGGCGGGGGTCCCCGCCGGTGCCCATTGTCTTCCCGCTGCCTGCAGGAAGCTGCTGTTTGTTGTTCCCCCAGCTCCGGACAGCAAGGCCTCCTTCACCCTGTCTTCCCTTCCAGGTGACCAACCGCGGCGAGGCCCACCTTGAGCTGAACGCCTTCCGCAGGAAGCACGACTGCGCCCTGGTCATCTCCGGAGACTCCCTGGAGGTGGGCGCGGGCGCACCCTGCTGGCTGGCGGGGAGCTGCGGTGGGGGAGGGCACCTGGGCCGACCCTGCTCTCCCCCATCCCCGCCAGGTTTGCCTCAAGTACTACGAGTACGAGTTCATGGAGCTGGCCTGCCAGTGCCCGGCCGTGGTCTGCTGCCGCTGCGCGCCCACCCAGAAGGCCCAGATCGTGCGCCTGCTCCAGGAGCGCACCGGGAAGCTCACCTGCGCAGTAGGTAGGGCTGCGCGGTGCCCGCACCTGCGCAGAGCCGCCTTCCAGCGCGGTGGCTGGGCTCTGCCACAGGGGTCCTGAGGTCATGACATTTACCCCATACCGTCTTTGGCCCTAGTTTTGTTTTATTGTTATTATTTCTACTATTTCGCTTTGAAATATTAAAAGCATGCCGAGGGCTTTCCTCCTTCGCTTGCACTTCCTTTGAGGTGACATGGGACACAGCAATGCATGGGGGCAAAGACCGCGCTGCCTAGAGCCCCCGATCTGCTGGTTTTGCCTAGCTGGGGGTTCTGGGAGCCTTGGCCTGCACTTCGGTAGAGAGGGAGAGTAACAGCGGTTCCCTCAAGTGCTGCTTATGGGGATTCAAAGGACATTTTAAGAAGTGCTAGCTGCAGTCACAGTAAAAGTTCCCTACTTAGGGTGTCTGTCAATGCTGATGACACAGCACCCGCACCTCAGAGGCAGGGCACCAGCACATGCCGACGCGGTCCCCCTGCTGCCCCTTGGTGGCTGGGACCCTGGGCCGGTCACCTGATCTCTCTCAGCTCCTCTGCCTGTAAAATAGGAACCTGGTACTGTGGCCTGGTGGAGCGGTTAAGTGAAACAGCAGAAAAGGCACTTAGCATGCAATGAAAGGCGATGGGTGTGTGATGATTTAAAGTCACAGTGAATGGTGGGGTCACGTTTCTGCTTCTCCCCTCTTGCCGTCTTTCTCTCTCTGGTCCCAGGGGATGGAGGCAATGATGTCAGTATGATCCAGGAGTCCGACTGTGGCGTGGGCGTCGAGGGAAAGGTGAGCACGTGGCGGGGGGGGGGTGCTGGTTTCTCCAGAGCGGTCGTTGTCGGGATGTTAGGTGGTTGTGTTGTTGGGCTGGGAGCTGCCCTGCTGCACCAGCTGGAGTTTCTTCTTCCCTCCAAGACGCAGCTTGAATGCTTCTGGAAATTCTAGATTAGAATTACAGAGCATAAGGAGCCATGTATCGTAATTACCTCGTATTACTACCTCGAAGCCAGAGATCCAGCTGTATCTTACAGACAGACAAATGCTGAGTCTTTGCTTGCCAAAACCTAATTTTTTTTAAAACAGTGTTTTGCTCCGTTCTTAGGATATAGCGAATGTGCTTCAAACTTTTCCCTGGTGGCGTTGTCAGTTACCACGCCGTGGGATGATCTCTGGGCGATTATGGAAGAATGTGGCCTGGTTTGCCCCTCTCTAAAAGGCTGTGACAGCTGCAATTTTTTAGTTTGTATGTTGCAATATAGTAGTTTTTCTCTTTCCTTCCCTGTCATCTGTGTGCTTGCCTCATAGTTCACCCTGCTCTCTCTTGTCTCTGATTTCAAAATGACTGTAGGCGAGAAGGTTGGGCACCACTTTTGTTAGCATTCTATGTACAGTAAGAGTACAGAGGCCTCGAGTGAGGGCCAGAGATGTCCCTCTTTGCATTTCCTTCCATATATTCATGCACTTGGCTAATCCAAAAATGTTGTTTTTTTTTTTTTTTTCTTTTTCACCTCCCCCTTTTTTTTTTCTTTCTGGTTTTCTGGTTCTCGTCCAGTTGACAGTTATTTGAAGTTGCAGAGTTAAGTGATCCTGGAAGATGTGAAGTCTGAAATCTATATTCATAGAATTCTTTACACGATGATGCATAGAACTAAAACATTGTTCTTTCTATTAAAAATTATATTCTGGGGAGTTCCCGTCGTGGCGCAGTGGTTAACGAATCCGACTAGGAACCATGAGGTTGCGGGTTCAGTCCCTGCCCTTGCTTAGTGGGTTAACGATCCGGCATTGCCGTGAGCTGTGGTGTAGGTTGCAGACGCGGCTCAGATCTCACGTTGCTGTGGCTCTGGTGTAGGCCGGCGGCTACAGCTCCGATTCGACCCCTAGCCTGGGAACCTCCATATGCCGCAGAAGCGGCCCAAAGAAATAGCAAAAAAAAATAAATAAATAAAATAAAATAAATTATATTCTGGTTTCTTTGGGTTTGGGAATATAAAAGTAAAAAGCGCTCACTGTAAAAATTTGAAACAATTTAGAAATGGACAAGTACATCCTTTATTTAATTTTATTTAATGTATTTATTTTTTGCTTTTTAGGGCCTCACTCGCGCCACATGGAGGTTCCCAGGCTAGGGGCTGAATCAGAGCTGCGGCTGCTGGTCTACACCACCGCCACAGCAACGCCAGATCCAGGCTGAGTCTGCAACCTACACCACAACTCATAGCAGCGATGGATCCTTAACCCACTGAGGGAGGCCAGGGATTCAACCTGCATCCTCATGGATCCCAGTTGGGTTCATTAACTGCTGAGCCATGAAGGGAACTCCTATCCTTTTAGACTGCTGTATCAAACTAGTATCATTGGTTATTCTTCTGGAATTTTTGTTTATGTGCAGGCTATTAGTTATGGGTATATATACAATTATATACACACACACACATGTGTAGATGCATAATACACATCCTAAACTTGTATATATACTATTTTTATGTATAATTTGAAATTAAAAACATACTCTCCATTTTTAAACTCAACTTGCTTAAATCTTCGACTTCCTTCTACATCAGAACTTGTAGATACATCATTAGTTCCCTTAAACTTTTTATTTTGAAAAACGTAACTCCTTCAGAAAAGTTGGAGTAGAACACGGAGCTCCTGCCTGCTCTTTGCTTTAATTTTCTAGTTGCTAACATTTGCCACATTCTCCCTCTCCCTGCTCACCCCTCTCTCTCTGAGACGTTTGAAAGTAGGGTGCAGATATAATAACGTTCCCTCCGTATAGCTCAGCTTGGATCTCTTAAGAACAGGGGCATTCTGTCTGCATGAGGAAAGCAGTAGCATCACCGCAAGTGCACCGCTGCTCTGATAATATTATAACATGGTTGGATCTCCCTCGTTGTCCCTAGAACATTTGAAAAGAACTCGCCGACAACTAGTGAAGGATCACCCGTTGCATTTATTAGCGTGTCTTCACATCTCTTTACTTTTCTTTAACGGAGAGCACTTTTCTCCATCTTTTTTGTGTGTGGGTAGGGGGAGGCAGCGTATTGATATTTTTGAAGCATTGCGACAGCTGTAGGACATCCCAGGTTGTCTTTGGGACAGATGGGTTGGATTCAGGTTCTGTGTTTTTGGCATCAGGAGTGCATAAGGGGAGTTCATGCCTTGCTGTTGCACCACACCTGGAGGCTGTGACGTCCTTTGGTCTCGTTAGTGACATCTGTCATGTACCTTTACAAATTAGAGAATCCCATTCCACGGCTGCATTATAAATTATTTCCAGTTCTGTGAATGTGTGAAGCTGTACGTTTGGGAATGTTCAATTTAGTACTGTTAGTAGCTTCAGTTTCCCTGTCTTATGTTTAACTTTTAAGAGAGCTGAGTGTTGAATACCTATCTTTGAAGGATTCATTGCTTCTTCTTCTTCTTCTTCTTGGTCTTTTTATTTTTTTTATTTTTTTTAATTTTTTTTTCTTGGTCTTTTTAGGGCCGCACCCGCAGCATCTGAGTGTTCCCATGCTTGGGGTTAAATTGGAGCTGTAGCCACTGGCTTACACCACAGCCCCAGCAACGCAGAATCTGAGCTGCATCTGCAACGTATACCACAGATCACTGCAACACCGGATCCTTGACCCTCTGAGCAAGGCCAGGGATTGAACCTGTGTCCTCATGGATGCTAGTCAGATTCATTTCTGCTAAGCTGTGATGGGAACTCCAATTCATTGCTTCTGATACACATTAGAGGTTGGGCCTAACCCCCAAGGCTTACTATTCAGTCATTCGACCTCCCAATTATGACTGTGATTTAGAATGTTTTTTATTTAAATAAATTCCTCTTTTAAAATCAGATTCAGACTCAGACCACCAACTGCGTATAGCTGGAAACCAAAGAATTTCTCTATTGAAGTTCTTCAAAGATCTCCTTAGAGTGTCTTGCTTTTTCAATTAAAAAAAAAAAAAAAAAAAGTCTGCCTTGACCTCTCGCGCTCCTGATGGTGCCTGATTTCCTTGGATTTTAGGAAGGCAAGCAGGCTTCGCTGGCCGCAGACTTCTCCATCACTCAGTTCAAGCACCTTGGCCGGCTGCTCATGGTGCACGGCCGCAACAGCTACAAGCGCTCGGCCGCCCTCAGCCAGTTTGTGATTCACAGGAGCCTCTGCATCAGCACCATGCAGGTGGGTGGGCAGGTGCACGGTCGTGTGGTTGGCATGGTCCATACCTGAGACTCCTTCTCTGCTTTGGGGCTGTTACCCCACCTGGCCAATTTAAGTCCAACCCCCAGCCACCACCACATTTCAGGTGCTAGCGCTCAGAGTGCCCCACAGCCTTCCTGTGTTGGGGGCGAAGGCCACTCTTGCTGTGTGGAGCGGCTGTGAGCGTTGGCACTGGTGCCTGGTTGGGGCTTGGTGCAAAGGGGGTGGTAGGGTAGATGACTGGGGCTCTTATAATTGGGGCGAGTCATTTTCATTGGTTTGCCAGAGGGAAATTTGCAGAGTTAAATGCCACATGAAAATGCCAGCCCTGGGTTTTCCACATGCAGAGTTCGGGACCAGCGGAGAACAGCCACAAAAGAAGCACAACTTGCTTGTCTTGAGTGTGTCCTCTGCCTTAGGCGTCAGGCTGAGTGTTCACAGGGCAGGGTCCCCTGCGGTCCTCACGGTAGCCCGTGGCCATTCTGCAGAAGGAAAGGCTGAGGCACTGTCCCTCGGAGAGTTAGTCCACCCAGGCAGGGCCCCGCGGCCCCTCCCTCTCGATCAGGGTCTCCCCTCTGCCTCCATCCAGGGGGCATGTGGCCACCATCGCAGGGAGTGCCTGGTGGGCGCAGCCTGGCTTCATTAGCTCAGGCCTCAGGCTTCCCAGCGAGTTAGGTCTTGCCTTTTCACAGAGGGGTTCTAGGCTGTGGCTTCTAGGTACTTCCCGCCTTGTCGGCCACAGGCCCCTTCGGAGTCTGTCCTCAGGCAGGAGCAATGAAGTGTGTCCTAAGAAGGAGGCCACAGGGAGGGGAAGAAAACCTTCTGGGTGTTGAACAACTACCGGCACATTTCCTTCCTTGGGCATTTAGGTGAAAAATACCCCCAGTTAAAGGGACGAGGACATAGGAATGATGTATCTTGGAAGCCGTGGCCCTGACCATGTTACCAGCTGCCTCTGGGACCTGGAGCCAGTCCCGTTGTCACTCTGGGCTTCAGTCTTTCCACCTGAAAACTGGGGATCAGGTCTCTCCATCCCTCCGTTCAAGCATCTTGGCCTTTGCCCCTCTGACAGGGCTCCTTTGAAAAGCAGGGAGGTTTATAAGGCATCAGGTGCTAAAGGCATCCTTACCGTTATTAATAACAACAAAACAGGCCAGCAAATAAACTACAGCGTTGTTTTAATTTATGGCAAAGGTGTTTAATCATACTTGAAAGACACCCTGCCTTCAGGGGTCAAGTGGTGTGGCTTAATTCACCCTCCACTGGCCTCCTCATGCCTTTGGGGGTTTATGTTTTCAATATCCATTGCATTTATGAGTGAGGGAGCCTTAAAGTGATTTTCATTGACACGATCTAAACTCTAACAGCTGCTATGGTTCATCAGACCACATCTGTACTTTTCGTTAATGTTAGCTCATCAACTGAACTGGGTAATGTCATGGTTTTAATCACTGGGAGATTAATCAGCTTGTCCCTGGGCAAGCACACAAAAGCTGGCTGGATGAGCTGATTTCTGTAAGGCCCGTGTGTTACCCTGAACAGCGATTCAGAAAAAAACATTTTAGGAAGAGGAGCTGTTGTTTGCACTTTAGAAAAAAAGAAGAAACCCCCCAAAACAAAAAACCCACCTGTCCACTGTGCTGAAAGTGGCTGGCTGAGAGCAAGTTCCATTAGAATTGTACCTTGACAGTGGCCTCTTAGATAAAGACAAGGTGGGTTTTTTTTTTTTTTTTTTTTGGCTGCCCTGTGGCATATGGAGTTCCTGGGCCAGGGATCAGATCCAAGCTGCAGCTGCTACCAAAGCTGCAGCTGCAGCAATGCTGGATCCTTAACCCACTGTGCCTGGCCAGGGATCGAACCTGTACCCCAGTGCCTCCCAGAGGCTGTCAATCCTGTTGTGCCACAGTGGGAACTCGAAGACATGGTGTTTTTGTTTTACGTGGTGCTCTTTCCAAGGTGAGGGCTTTGTGGTCAGTCTGGCCCTTTTAGAGAAAGAGACTCCTGTTGTTGATGCCAAACTGAACCCCTGACATCTTTGCTGCCAGCCCGGGTGAGCAGTCATTTGAAAAGTGGTTTGTACCTTTCCATTCTGATATCATGACCGTGGTGCAGCCAGGGCTGCCCATGACCAGGGCCTAGATGCCCCCTGTTCTGAGCCCCTGGCAGGTGATGAGGAGGTGATGTGTTACATGCGTGTTCACATCCTGAGGCTGGCCCAGCCTTTTCCTTCCGTGTTCAGTTTTTTATAAAGTCTTTAGGTAACAGTTTTCCCTGGCCTGCCCTGGGTTTTATACCATAGACATTAGCTTTGAAGTCCCTTGGCCTCTGATGGCCAGTAGATGTTCAGAGAAACAGGGAAGAGCAGCCAACCTGATTTTACCTCCCCAGCCCATTTTTTTCACTCCCAGTAGCTCATATAGCTAATACTTTCCAAATCAGGAGGCAGACATTTCAGTGGGGGCCTGTAAATGTCTTTATTGCTTTTGTCTAATTGCAAAAGCACAAACTACGGGCTCTTTAAAAATGTCCAAGAACAGTGAAACATGTAATCTGAGAAGCGAAACGTTTCCTGTGGTGCTACCCTCCAGAGTAGCAGGGGCATAGCCTCCTGGTGGAGGACATTCTTTGCTGTCTGTTTTCCGTACACACGCCAGCTTGTTTATTGGTTGCGCTACTGGAGGAGCAGTCATTCTGAATGGTCGTGGTCAGACCTAGGCTTGAGTCCTGCAGGGCCATTTATCTGCTTAGTCTCCCCTTCTGTAAGATGTAGGGGGTATTAGGAGTTGATCTCATGGGTTGTTCTGAAGATTCACTGAGATCAGATACAGAGTATTCCCGAGCAGCTCATAGAAGGTAATGAATGGTCACAGAGGGGCTGAGAGAGGACTCTGCAGCTAAATGCCAAGGCTGTGGCTCCTGGCTCTGTCACCGATGAGCTGTGCTGTCTTGGGAAAGTCACTTAACCTCTCTGTGCCTGACTTCCATCATTTGTGAAACGGGGATGATGATAACAGTACCTGCTTCGTGGTGTTGCTGTGAGAATTAAATGAGCACCGTAACAGTGCAGATGTAAGTACAGTGTTAAGTGTTTTGAAAACTCGTTTTCTTGAGGTTCGGTTGATTTATAGTGTATGAACGCCTGCTCTTACAGCGTAGTGATTTAGTTATGCATACATGTACTTTTTTCACGTTCTTTTCCATTATGGTTTATGAGAGGGTATTGAGTATGGCTCCCTGGGCTGCACAGGAGGACCTTGTTGTGTATGCATCTGTTACTATCAGAGTTTACACCTGCCGATCCCCAGCTCCCGCTCCATCCTTCCCCCAGGGGCGGTTATTTTTATTATGCAGCATAAGGGCTTTGGTCATGGATTCTGGTAACGTCCTCCTTTTTCTTTGGCACAGGCTGTCTTTTCCTCTGTGTTTTACTTTGCCTCCGTTCCTCTCTATCAAGGATTCCTCATCATTGGGTAAGGAAGCCCAGGCAAGGTATTAATTTTCAGTGAAACCTCCCTAAAATGCCGGGGAAGAAAAAAGCAACATTGTATAAAGACCCTGCCGTCCCCAAGGTGCCAGTCAAGGCAGGTCTGGCCAAGTGGTTGAGAACCTGATTGAATGATATGTTTTGAACTGGGAAGCCCTTGAGCGGGCTGCGGACGTGGAGTCCACCGTGCTCCTGGTCCAGAACGCTTGGCCCACCTTTGTACCTGGCGAGTGAAAAATGCCTGCCCTCAAGACCCTGAGCTGTCAGCTCATTGGCAAGCCAGGCAGGCTTGAAGCTTCACAGTCTCGGTAATTTCACTGGAGTCTTAGGAATAGTGGAAGGGGGATCTGGAACGTACCCCCCCCCCATGGCTGCCCGCAGCAAACTGTCCCCACCATTGGGTCTCTGAGGCGGGCTGGAGCCGTGGTCTCTCTGGGGTACCCCTCATAGAGCTTGGCCACTGCGTGCCATGGACCTGTGACACACAGTGTCCCTTGGGCATTTACTGCCATGAAACCCACCCCTGTTCCTGACCTGGAATTTGTGACGTTCCTTTTGGCCTTTCCTGAGGATGTGCTCAGTCTCTGCGTTATGCAGGTAGGTGGAGTCTGGGTACCGCATGCCCTAGAGAGAGATGCTAGCGGGGGCTCTCCTGGGTCCCAAGGCTGGGAAGCACAGAGAGGCCGGTGGTCCCAGGGCAGTCCTACAAAGTACCTCTTGTCTTCTTATGTTCAGCCTGCAAGGAGGCACTGACATCCTGCCTGCTTCTAATTGGAAAAACAGACTGTCCTTAGTCCGTTTCTGGAAAAGTGGCAGAACCTGCCAGAATAGAGCCAGGGATCCCCTGAGCCATGCTCCACACAGCCTCCCGTCATTTGCGCCCTCTTCCCTCCTGGTTTTTGTCTCCTCTTTTCCCCCCTCACCTCCAGCCACGCTGGCCACCTTGCTATTCACCAAACAGGATGGACACGCTTCCACCCCAGGGCCTTTGCACTTGCTGTTTTCTCTGCCTGGGATGCTCTTCCCTCGGATACTGGCGTAGCTGCCTCTCACTCTCGTGGGTGTTTCCTCAAATGTCGCATCTCTGGTTCACTCCCTGAAAAATCGCACCCCTCCCATGACTACTTCCCCTTCTGCATCCTGTCTTCCTCCTCCACCCTTACCTCCCGCACACGGTACGTTTACTACATTTGGTTGTTGACTCACTGACTAGCACGGACGCTTTCCGAGGGCAGGCATTTTTCTCTCTTTTTC
This sequence comes from Phacochoerus africanus, assembly GCF_016906955.1. NCBI lineage: Eukaryota > Metazoa > Chordata > Mammalia > Artiodactyla > Suidae > Phacochoerus > Phacochoerus africanus. The sequence continues at coordinate 10,198,152 of NC_062546.1, forward strand.
ATCTTGAGTCTCCACTGCTTCAGAGTGGCCCTGGCACCTTCTAGGCACTCCGTACACAGTTGAATGAATGAGTGGAAATTGGGCTCCAGAGGTGGTTGGGGGTGGTGGGGGGGCCCGGGGGGGACCCCATCGCTCGGTTCCCCTGGATGAGTCTTACCTGTGGTGGTTTTTTCTCCCAGGTACTCCACCATTTACACCATGTTTCCCGTGTTTTCTCTGGTTCTGGACAAAGACGTCAAGTCAGAAGTCGCCATGCTGTACCCCGAGCTCTACAAGGATCTCCTCAAGGTTCGTGGAGCCCCCTCCTCCCCTCCCAGCCCTCATTTCTTCTTCCTTCTCTCCATCTCTCCTTCTCGCACCGTATTTCACACACACCCTCCGTGTCCAATGTGAATACGTGACCTGGAGGCTTTCTTACCTTTGGGAGGAAGGCCTGGGGGTTAATATTTCTTCTTAAAGTAACCTATGCACACGTAAAGAATATTAAACTGTGCAGGGATATGAAATGAAAACAGACCAACTAGGACTTTTTAAAAAGCCCCCAAGAGTCTCATTTCATAGCTGCAGCTTGTGTCTATCCCTCGAAATGCTCTTGTGTGCACTTCTGAAAACATGTGGGTGAGTAATTTCATGTATCTGTCCTCCAGGGGTTTTTAATAAAGAGCATTTGTCCTCCAGGGGTTTTTAATAAAGAGCATTTGTTTCTATCTGGTATTCACTCTCTTTAAAACACATAATTTCTCGAATGTATTTAGATGTGTGCGCGCCACTTTTTCGAGGCAGACAGGCAGCTTGCCTTGTCTGGTGGGTGAAGAGTGGCTTAAGGGCGGCTGGAGGAGCCCGCGGTCACCTGCTCTGTCTTCCTCTCCCTCCCTCAGGGGCGGCCGTTGTCCTACAAGACATTCTTAATCTGGGTTTTGATCAGCATCTATCAAGGTAAGGGAGAGGGAGACCGCCTGTTGTCCTGTGCCCTGGCCTTGGCCCAGGGGTCAACGTTACCGCTCTCTTGTCTGTAGAACACGAAGAGAAGCAGCTAGAATCCTAAAAGCGCAGTCAGGAGTGTGGCCTTGAGCCCCGAGGAGACCCCTCTCAGGCTGTTCTAAGGACTTGATCACTCGGTACAAAGTCACACGGGCCAGGTGGGGCTGTCAGCGTAACCGAGACGAAGTCAGCGAAAAATAGAACTCGTACGAACCAAGCCTGCTAGGGTGTTCCAGTCATTGTAACAAAAAGTGGTTGGTTTCTGGAATGTTCTGCTATTTTTTTCCTGAGGTCAAATTATAGTTTTTGAAAAACATTATTTACGTGTCTCCTCCAGAGAGGGTCCTTCAGACCGTAGAGGCTTTGGAAAACGACTTGCTGGACTGGGAGAAGAAAATAGCAGAACCTCTCCTAGTGTTTTTTCCTCACTCCTTTTAGAGTCTCTGTCTCTAGGTATGTTTTATGATGGTAGCTGACAAACTCGCACGGTGCTCCTGCCATCTGTGTCTGCGCAGGAGCACATGTAAGTTACAAATATACATTGTACATTAGGGATCTGCTCTTTTTCTTTTTGTAAACCGGTGGGATGCACAGTCAAAGTGTAGAGACAGTTGGATTTGTCAGCAGGAGGCTAAGGTGTCATTAAGACGACGTGAAGGATAGCAAAGCGAGAGACGCGTGTCTGGTTGAAGAAACCAATCCTGCATGAAAGTTTATAGCGACAGGCGGGGGTGCTTCATTGCACCTGCCCCGTCCCCAGGGCTGTTATAAAAGGCAGTCCCTTGAGGCGTTTTCGGGTTTAAGGTCTCCTGTCTCTGTTTTTCAGTAATATTCTCCTGCTGCTAGTGTTTCTGATCAATGGGGGATATTATCCATTCAGTTCCTGTGACACTGGATAAGACTTACCTATACTTTTCTCCTCAGTGTAAATGCCTAATTCTTTGAGTGTCTCTCTTGGTTGCCTCTATCATTGTGTGTGCATGTGTGTGTGTGTGTGTAGGGTGGAAAGGAGACAACATAATATTTACCATCATACCTTTTGAAGATAGGCCATTCCGTAGTGTTCTGCATATTCACATTGTTGTGAAATAGATCTCCAGAATGTTCACCTCTTGCAGAACCGAAACTCCACTCAGCCACAGAGGCCTCTTTCCTTCTTCCCCGTGGCCCCTAGTAAGCCCCGGCCTACTCCTGCCCCTGTGAATAGAACGGCTTTAGATCCCTCATCTAAGTGGGAGCGTATGGTATCTGTACTTTGGTGGATGGCTGTGTCTGTCATTAAAAACTTCTATTTCTGATTTCACCCAGTCCAGCTAGTTACTCCCCCTCTGCCTCTCTTGCTTTTCCCCTCCCCTCCCCTCTCTTTCTTTCTTCCTCTCTCTCCTTCTCTGTCCAGTTGTAGACTCTGTATGATATGAGGTCAGCAGGGAACGTAGGAAAATGCCTCTTTCTGAAACCTCCATAAAGTACCTCTCGTTAACCTCTTTAGCAAGTGGTACCTTTCGTGTCTGAATGGGGGGAAAAAAAAAGGAACGGGCTGTGAGCGGAAAAAAAAAAAAAGAGTGGGGCTCCGGCTGCCAGCAGAAAGGGCTGCTCGGACAAGTGAACCCCTGTGCTCCGGCCTCGGCCCGTGTTTGCAGGGAGCACCATCATGTACGGGGCGCTGCTGCTCTTTGAGTCAGAGTTCGTGCACATCGTGGCGATTTCCTTCACGTCGCTGATCCTCACGGAGCTGCTGATGGTGGCCTTGACCATCCAGACCTGGCACTGGCTTATGACGGTGGCGGAGCTGCTCAGCCTGGCCTGCTACATCGCTTCCCTGGTGTTCCTGCATGAGTTTATCGGTAAGAACCCCCACCCCCCACCCCCCCACATTTAAAGCCCACCTGTCAGGTCCAGGGGTTCCACCAACCTAGGAGGGAAGGCAGTCTTGCCAGCGCTGGTGTCCTGGGCCCCTGGTCCACCAGGCCTCGGTCCTCACTGCCCCCCTTTCTTCCCAGCATCCCTTGGGACAAGTGGCAACTGAGAATCAGCCTCTTGGAACTGAGACCCTTGGGCCATAATCTCCATATGGAGTACTTTCTTTAAAACCACGCCATGCCCACAGGCTTAGACGGGGATTTGTTTAATCCTGCAAGGACCTGGTGGGCTTCTCCGGGCAGCTGGTCACTGTGCTGGGCCCTGTGGAGCGATGGACATGTGAGCATCCCTGTCCTGCCGGAGAGTAAATGATAGTCCAGCAGGACAGCACTGTCGGTAGCTTGAGAAACTGCCGTAACGAAGTGTCTTCCATCACACCTCTTGTTTATCAGCAGATGCTCCTTAAGTCGGTCTTGATCAAGGAAGAAAGATCAGTCCCACAAAAATCGTAGTCTTAGAACAGTTTCATAGTTGTTTGAAAAGTCCCTCTGAATGGATTTTGTGAGCACCTACTGTGTGCCCCTCAGTTCGAGGCCGAGGAGTCACAGAGGCTTAGAAGATGTGAGTTTTGCCCTCAGGAAGCTTTGGCTGGTGGCCTTAGACGTGGACCAGCCAGAGGACTGGGTGAGCAGCACATAGGTGGGGCCCTGGGCCTGGCACTTAGTAGGTGCTCTCTCAGTGTCTGCTGCATTTCCTCGGCCTGTGCTCCAGAGGCGGGGAAGGTATCTGTCGTGGTGTCCACTCCTGGTGCTGTTGCAGACCACTAGCTGTCACTCCCCTTGTGCAAAAACCTTGTAGCTACAGGGTTCACTGTCCTGCAGGGGGAAGGGGAGTTGGCCCACCCCCCAAGGTCACGCGCTTCCTGAGGAGGGGCCTCCGCCCCCTTCGCACACCCCCCTCAGGCCCAGCTCTGGCGTCTGTGACCATCCCTGAGGTGACGGGAGAAAGTTGCTGGCGAGCAGAAACGCGGGTTTTTGCATCGCTTGCTGCTGGGTTGAGAAGGAAGAGCGCCAGCTGTCAGAGTCCAAATCAAAAGCACCTGGAAGGGTTTTTCTTTTTGCCGGTAGTTTTCTGAGTTGGTGAAAATAGCATTTCACGGAAGATCCAGGAGCTCCTGAGGCCGCTCAGAGGGAGGAGGATGGAGGCGGCCGGTGGACCGAGCAGCGCATCCCCTGGGGTGGGGGTGGGGGGGGCAGCCACCTGTGCGTGTCCCCCCGCCCCCCGGCCACGGCCCTGCCCGCTCACCGCCGTCCCCCGTTTGCTTGCAGACGTGTACTTCATCGCCACCTTGTCGTTCCTGTGGAAGGTGTCTGTCATCACGCTGGTCAGCTGCCTGCCCCTCTACGTCCTCAAGTACCTGCGACGACGGTTCTCCCCTCCCAGCTACTCGAAGCTCACGTCCTAGGCCGTGTGCTGGGCAGAGGACCCGGTCTCCGCGCTTTCCCGGCGGGCGGAGTTCACGTTGCGTTCCTACGACCCGCCGCCTGTGGATTGTACAGCAGCGGCTCCCCGGCGCAGCCCCCCCTCCCCGTGAAGAGGCTCTGCGCGTCCTCGGGGCCCCAACACCAGGGAGACAGGAGGGGGGGGCTCCTCGGCGGTGCCCATGCCAGCCTGGCCGCACCTCTGGGGATGCGGAGTCGAGTGAATGTGACCGCATGAACACTGGTGACTCGGCCGAGAGATTTGCGTATGGGGTCACTGTGCAGGCTTCCTCATGACTTGAATTTTGTTGTCCTGTGATAAAAGTGGCTGTCTCGTGGAAGATGGTAGCGGGCATTTCGTTGTTGGTGTTTTCAGCAACCCTAATGTGTGTGCCCTTTTTGCGTCTTTCTGCTCTTCAAAAGCTGGTTTCAGAGCAAGATGAAGCTCTTGGTGTAGGTTTGGGGGGAAAGACAGTGATGTTTGGTAAAAAGTTAACCAGACGATAATCTCAACTTGGAAACGCTAAGTATCCTCTTTAAGGCAGCCTTGCTCCCTGAAATGGTACTGGATTCCCAGGATCACAGAAAAGTGAACGAGGAGAGCGCACGCGCGACGTAAATCTAACACGTCACCCTTGTTCTGATTCAGCATCTGCAGCCCCAGAGTTAACTTCACCTGCCACCTCGTAAAAAAGTTTCCGAGGTGTTGTCTTGCTTTGTTCAGACCTGGTATTGATTATAAAGCCCGGGGCTGTCTGAGGACACCCTCAGGCATTTTCAGCAGCCTTGTCTTAGCAGGAGACGTGCCACTGAGCAGCCCCTAAATGTGTCGACAGTGTGATAAGAGACTGGGCTCATTCTTCAGACAGCGCAGCACATGTGGCTCAGACCTTCCAAGTCCAAAGTGAAAGGGTCAGGGACTGGGCTCTGCCACCGAAATCTGTTTCCTGTTAGGAGGAGTCACCCAGGACAGAGGGACAGAGGCAGAGGCATCTCTGAGCATTACCACTCATCAGTGGCAGCTTCGAGCAAGGAGCCCCACTGGGAGGGGACCGGGCTCCGTCCTGCTGCCTGCAGGTTCTGGGGGGGCGGGGGGGACTGGCTGAAAGGCAGCTGGGAATAGAGATGCTTCTCCCCTCCGGGCTGGGGCCCAGGCGGGTGTGTTTCTTATAAAGCTGTGGCTTCTTGTTTCAGAGCAAGAGGAGAATTTGCAAGCACTGGACGTGGCAGGGCAAGGCTTTCTGGGGTTTTCAAGTCTCTCCTGGCAGAGGCCACATGTGCATGTGCCCTAACGGTCAAGCTGCTGGATCTGCAGGAGCTGACTTGTGAGAGCTTCGGTTTGTGATTGAGTCTTTATGAGTCTGTACCTTCCACCCCGTCAGCCTGGTACTTCCTCATGTGCTTCACAGGTATAGGTTATGGCCAGCACCCGAGCTAGGGTAGGCTCGCTCTCGGAGAGCTGGGGACCCGAGGAGCAGATGGTCCTCGACTTTGGAGCCCTCGCCATGCTCATGTATTTCTGTTGCCCTTTTACAGCTTTCCAGAATAACAGTACGTTGTGGGCACGGGTAAATTAGCTATGACATCACGTCTCTTTGTGTTTCAAGCTTGCAGTTTTGCAGTTTTTTCCCCCCTTCTGTTCCAGCCATCTCTGCCACACAGAAAGCATCTACAGAAAATAAACGTTGTGTTGAATGCATGGTTATTTAAGATGAAGATCTTTGTCCAAAACTGTGAGAAAGGGTGAGCCAGTCTGACTTTTTAGCTGGGTGGCTCATGTGCTTTCAGAGGTGGAGCAGCGGAAAGGTGTGCCCAGCATCTTTGCACCTGTCAGCTTGGAAGTCAGCCTGTAAAACTGAGAGTCTAAAGGTAGTTCTGCTCTGAGTTGCCAAGCCCTGAACTTGACCTTGTTCACAGACCGGTGGTGGCTCCTGCAGGTAGGTCTTGATTGTGGATCCCTCGTTGGGAAATGTTTATATGTTTCCAGCAGAGACGGGGAAAGAAAATGGCCTCTTTCCCTTAATTCCCAAATGTGATCGGAGCCGTGCCTAGAAGTCACAGGTGCCTATTTCTGCTGTCAGTGAACCTCCTTGTTTTGTCGTCTCAACCACACCCTGTCCAGGCTGTCCTGGGGGAGGCAGTCCAGGGCGAGGGGCAGCCGTGGCCGTGTTGGAGAGCCACCCCGCCTGCGGGCAGCCTGCTCGCACCCCCCGCTTCAGGTCCTGAGTGTCTGGGCCTGACGCGCGCCTGCTTCTCCAACCCCGGAGCCCCCCCCAGGGCGGGAGCCCAGAGTCACAGAGAAGGTCTGCCCCTGCCCTGCACGCAGCAGGCTGCACCCCGGCAGGGCACCAGCACACACGGCGCTTTCCTGGCGGGGAGGTGGGCAGAAGGCAGAGAAACAAACCCCAAACCTGAGCTGTCGTACGCACAGGACGCTCCTGAGTTCTTAAACCTTAAGCAGAAGGATTCTGTTCACCGGTCGGGGAGGAGCCGAGGAGACAGCCTGGACACCGTAAGACGCCCCTCGCCTTGGAACTCAGTGGCCCCAAGTCTCCGACAGCCAGTTTAATGTGAGGCCAGAGGCCCCCGGGCACACAGCTCGGTTTAAATACTTTTCCTCAAAGAAAAAATGACCACTCCCCCTGCCCTTCAACCATACTAGGTGTTTTCTGTCGAAATAGCTGACTTTTATTATTTTACGGTTATTCTTCTTACAGTTTTGGATGAGGTTGTGTGCGTGGGGAAGCGAGGGATCCGTTTGGCATCTCTTTCTCCTTCCTACCTACCTCCCTTCTTTTGGGAAAATGGCCAGATGTTCATCTCCATCTCCCCCCCACCCCCCACTTGTCTTTATGGCCGCACCTGTGGTCTATGGAAGTTCCCAGGCTAGGGGTCGAATCAGAGCTGCAACGGCCAGGCTACACCACAGCCACTCGGGGGCCGAGCCTCATCTGCCACGTACACTGCAGCTTGCCGCAATGCCAGATCCTTAACCCACTGAGCGAGGCCAGGGATCGAACCTGCGTCCTCGTGGATACTATGGTGGGTTCTTAACCCACTGAGCCACAGTGGGAATTTCCAAGCCTCTCCATCTTGAGGGATTTCTTCTTTCTGCCTGTCTAATTTTGCGAATGGGCACGTGCATTTGAGTGTGTTGTCATTGGTGCTTGATGAGACTGGATGGCACTGACTCGGGCTGCTTGGGGCAAAGGACTTCACTCCAGCGCGATGAAGAGCCTCTGGGGCCCGGCTGGGCGTTGGAGCAAACCATCTGTGTATAGCCACCTGCAGCTGGGAGGCCCGGAGCGGGGATTCCTCCCACTTTTAGCTTTATTACATCCAGATCCCAGACTCGATTCCTTTAAGTGAAACCCTTTTTCGTAGCCGTTATCTTAAAGACCAGCGTCTGATTACCCATTCCTCCATGTTTTCTGCTGAAAGTTTGGGTTGTATTGACAATATTTTTGAGTGTATTTTGGCTTTTGTGCTCATTGGAAATTGACACGATTATGCCTGTTTTTCTTCCTCCAGACCTTTGCTTTTATACTTTCTTTTGCTTTTATTGGGGTGGGGTTGGGAACGCGGTCACGCCTTTGTGGGGCAGCATTTTAAACCTCTGCCGAAACTGCAGATGGGACCTACACGTTCTTGTGCTCCGTCCGACTTGAGGTCACAGCCATCAGCCGTTTGTATCTTTGACCTTTTTTGTGTGTTCGAAACGTGTGTACGTGTGTTTGAGGTCACCTCAAGTGTTTTGAAGACTTTCTTGGTTTTATTGCATTAAAGTCCCGTCCCTCTTGGCTGTGTTCTCATTAAGAAATATACAAGGAGCTTTACAGCTTTTTTTCCCTCTCCCTTTCTTTTAATGTAAAACTTCCTTGCAGTTGTTGATATATACTTCTTAGGAAAGATTTCCATTTACTATGCCCATTCCATCTTGGAAAAAAAATGTACTTTGTGCTTTGGGGCGGAACCGAGACGCACGTGAGCAGCCCTGCTCGCACTTGGAGCTGTGCGGCACCGTCTCATGGAGCGCGTCATCCCCGTGACTCTGTCTTCTCCAAGGCCGTGTGGTTGGAGACACTGTCTCTTGGTGTCACTGGGCAGTGTCCCTGAATATTGTATTTGTGGGGGGCAGGTGGGGAGCGCGGCATTTGTCCCCCAACTTGCGGCTCCTGTGTTATCTCGTTGGCGTGGGGGGGGACCGTGAACTTCTCGAGGTCTCGACGTCCTCAGTAGTAGATTATCTGTGATCCTCATGGCAAGTGTTCACCAGGACAGCATTTTTTGATTAGAGGGAAGCTCTGGTACAGAGCTTGAATGTAGCAGGAACTCCCAGATGATTTAAATTCTTGATCCTGTGATGACACATGTGATCCTGCGTGATTTGAGCGGTTCGACTTTCATTGTCTGCCAGCGTGGCTTGTCGCTGTTGCCCAATAAAGCTTGTGTACTTTCTGCCTTCGGGGATCATTTTAATTTGTGCAGAAACATGAAATTCTGGTGTCAAAATGAGGGCTTTTTCTTACAATGCTCCTGTTTTGTGTGTATCTCGTGGTACGTAAACTGTAAATAGCTTTTTCTCCAGTTAGAGTATTTTAATTTCAGCAAAACAAAACCCCCAGACCCATGCATTATTTATTATTCTGTGCTGTTGACTATTCCAGACGTGTCAGAATTTCAAAACATGATCTATATAAATAGAAAAAAGGCAAACATATTTTGTGATTCATATTTTATTTATGCACACAGTCCTTGATTGCTTTGGATCCTCTTTTCAATTTTTTTTTTTTATTTTTTAAAAATTTAATTGGAGTGTAGTTGACTTAAAAATGTTGTCTTAGTTCCAGGTGTGCAGCAGGGTGGATCAGTTATATGTCTGTTCCTCTTCAGATTCCTTTCCCATTTAGGTCACCACAGAGTATTGAGTAGATCCCTCTTTTTTTTCCCACCGAGTAATAGAAGATTTAGGAACCCGGTCGCTTAAGTTTTAGGGAAAAGTGGATTTTAAGCTGTTATGTAGGATGCAAAGGACATCGTGTTCTAGTCCTTTAATCCAGTGATCCTCAACCAGGGGTGATTTTGTCCCGCCGGGGACATGGGGTCATGTCTGACGTCATTTCTGGTTGTCACAGCGTGGGGGGTGGTGCTCTGCTGACGTCTAACGAGGACAATGCTGGGACACTGCTCTTCGGTGCATAGGACTGCCCCACAGCAGAGGATGGATCACCCGCCCAACAGCAAAAGTGCCGAGGTTGAGAAAGCCGCATGTAGTCTGCACGTGTGCCTTCCGCCATTTGTAAGCCGCTGTCCTCACTTCCAAAGGGGCCCGGCCGTGGAAACTCCTGCCTCAAGAAGCCAGTGCCGCATCCACCTGGCCCGGCGTTTGCATTTGCAGCTCTGGGCGCGGTGGGCCGCTGCTATCCGCTCCCTGGCTCTCAGCTGCAAGGGCCCTTCTCAGCTTAAGGGTTAGAAAGGGGTTTGTACACGAGCTGTGCCTCCGTCCGGGGGGGCTCCCTGGGCCCTCTGGGGACGCATGCGCTCAGGAGCAGCGGGACAGTACTTTTCCTGTGCCGTGAAGGTGGAGTCTTCAGACAGCCCTGGCCTGCTGTGAAATTCCATGCCCGCGCCGACCCTCCTCCAGGGGAGCCACTAGGGGGAACTTGAGGACCGAGAGACGCTTCTGCTTCCTGTTTTCACCAAGCGGCCGGCCCAGCAGGCCCGACTGTTCTGCGTCAAGATGCTCCTTTCATAGCTTCAGAATTTATTTCATGGCCAGCGGCTCCGTTGAAAACAGGCATTTCTTTTTATGTTGTTGACCAGACTATTTTGCTGGACTAAACTTGAAAAAAAAAAAAAAAAACCAACAACACAAACTGAGCAGGATGGGGGTGGGGGCGAGATGAATATTTATTTGATCTCAGATATTTGCATTTTTGAATAATTGGCAACCAGGGAGCCTTGCCCTCCTCGCTGTCCAGGCTAATAAGGTTTGGAGACGAAATGTTCTAACACCCCAAGTACTTTAACTGTTTTTGTTATGAAACTTTGCAGGGTGACATGAAGCTCTGCGGTATTTGTGAGGAGATCTGTAAATGATGGATTTGCTCACCTCAAAATAGAACTGTAGCCGCTCCAAACTTTCCACAAGTCGGAGCACAGTAACAGAATTCATTCAGGACTTGCTAGTTTCCTACTTGAAATGTGTTACATAACAGACCAGTCCCGCCTTCGCGCCTCTCAGAACTACCCATGAAGTGATGGTGAAATTTATCCTTAGAAGCTAGAAATAGCTTTGCTAAACTCTGGGAAAAAAATGAGTTTTTTTCTTCTTCTGATATCCCCCCCTTTTTTCACCCAAACATTGCATAATGTTAAAAAAAAAAAGTCAAATCTTTCCGTGGGATTTAATTTCATCCTCCATGTGGCTGTGGTCGGAGGGGTAACTTAAGTACTTTGGGGGCTGGTGGATTTTTGGAGGATCACGCACTCCCGGATCGGTTTTCATCTGAAGCCTTAGGGAAGCATGCCCGATCCTGGGGTTTCTCCCCTTCCCTCCTGCTCCCCCTTTTGTGGATGAGCTATCTACAACGGAGCATCTTTTCAGAAAGCCTGCCTCCTTGTAGGAGTGCCAAAGCAAAGCCGCCCTCTGCTTTCCACACTGAGGTTTTGATTTGGAAATGGGTTTCCCTTACCATTTGGGGTAACTGACTCGTATGCGAAGTCACCAGCCCCACCGCCTATGCTCCATGACCCAGCCAGGTCTCATTTCTTAGAACTCAGCCTGCAGATGCTGTTTGCTGACACTGAGGACTTGGTGTTCTAAGCTTCTGCTGCTCATTTTCAAGAGATTTAAGATAACATTTTTTTTTTCTTTTATTGGGTCCTGAGAAACCCAGAAGTATATTTTTTCAAAAATTTCCTTCAAGAAGGATTGCAGACTCCAAGAGAGGGATCAGAATCATGTGATCAGAATATGCTGATGTTTTTATTCGTTCATTCACTAAATATTTACTGAGCACCTACTATGTTCTGGGGACTGCTTTTTGGGCTAGAGGCACAGTGGAGAATAAGGTGGACAGGCTCTGCCCTCGTGGTGATTATCCTCTTGGAAGAGACATTGGACATACAGATTTAGACTCTGATAGCCTTTGAAGAAAGCAGGGCGAGGAGTAGGCAGAGAGTGAAGATCTGGCGAAAGTGAGGGTAGAGAAAGTGATGGCGGTCAGAAGAAGGGCCCTTGGAGATGGACCACTGGATCGGAAGCCTGAAGGGTGAGCGGAAGGGAATTGTGGAAAGCTCTGGGGGAAGTGGTGTTCAGGCGGCAGAGTATGCAAAGGCCCTGGGGTCAGAAAGGCTGGGCATGTTCAAGGAGCAGAAAGGAGGGCATGTGGCTCGAGTGCTGAGACCAAGGCGGGGCACGGAGGAGACGGGGGCGTTGGTCGCAGTCCATGGCGTTCAGGCTGAGTGCTGTATGAGAACCAAGCAGCCATTATCAAAGTTGGCCCCCGTCCCTGCACTATGTCCGAGGGGACCTGTTTTGCTCCCTCCCTGCTACTCATTGACCCATCCCTGCCCGTCTTGGTTTCCACCTCTCTGTTCCAAGGGGGCTCGGGTGAGACCCCTCCCACTGGACTCAGCTCACTCCCATGCCCAGTATTTCTGCATGGCTTTATTAGCCTCAGTGATGCTAACTGTTAAGGGGAGGAGAAGCTGGTCCTCGGATGAAGTCTCTTGCTTTTCCAGCAAATCCTTCGAGGGATCTCTGTTCAGCCCTGCCTGGGGTACAGCAGGCGGAGGTGATTGTTCTGGGTGAGTCCTGGAAAGCAGACTTAGAAGGTGAGTCTGGAGGGAGAACAGGTAGAGAAAAATTAACTGGGTCATGGTCTTCGAAGCCGCCACATTTCCAGAAGGTGTGCCCGTGGGTCTGATTTTGAAGAGGAAGCCCTTTGCAGTCATGAACTGCGTGCGGGAGCCCAGGCTGTGTTCAAATTCCTCCTGAAGAAAGAAATAGTAACGAGAACAGGCTGTGGAAAAGAATGTAGTTAGTGTCTTAAAGATGGGCAAATATTCATTCTCATTTGTCCTTTTATGTGAAACAGATTTTTAAAAAGGCAATTGGAGGAGTTAACGACATCCAGAACCCTGCTGATTCGAGTGGGGCTGGGGGGTGGGGACTCCAAGTGGCCCATGTGACTAATCAGACCCGAAGAAAGAGGTGAGTTGATTACCCTGGAAATTGCACAGGAATTCTTCAAAGCCGTGGCCAGTAATTAGATTGCAAGATGCTACTCTCTATGCACATAACTTAGCATAATTTTATTAGGCAGCGCATCACCACCAGAATTAGAGAAAACCAGGCCAGAAAAAAATCTGCTAGCCAGGCTGCCTCATGCAAACGTGGAGACGGTTGCTCTAAAATGGCTTCAGCTTGAAGGAGACACCGCGAGAAAGCCCTGACTTTCCTCTGGGGCTAAGGGTCGGTGGGAGTGAAAATGGATGCCCTGACGTTTTAGGGGATGGGCTGGAATTGGGCGGGGTGGGGGGAGGGCTAGGCAACCAAGGGCAACGTGCCATGGACCCCGCTGAAATCAAGAGAGGCTTGAGAACCATTTCCCACACCTGCGGAATGATACGAGACCACTTCCTTAAGTTCTCTGAGCTTCAGTCTCTGCCTGATTTTAGGGGTGAGAACCCCACTCTTGCGGGCCAGCAGCCAGGCTCCTGGTGCAGTTGTGGTCACCACTAAAGACGTCTAGGGGGAGGGTGGGCTGCAGACGGAGGAAGGCAGTGTCTCTTCCAAGCTCAAAGTCCTTCGTAAATGGAGTTCCCATTGTGGCACATCGGAAATGAATCCGACCAGGAACCGTGAGGTTGCGGGTTCGATTAATGGGTTAAGGATCTGGCGTTGCCATGAGCTGTGGTGTAGGTCACAGACGTGGCTTGGATCTGATGTTGCTGTGGCTCTGGCGTGGGCTGGCAGCTGTAGCTCCGATGGGACCCTTAGCCTGGGAACCTCCATATGCCACAAGGGTGGCCCCAAAAAGCAAAGTCCTTCCCAGAAAGGGGTTCACGTGCATGTTTTTTTTTCCCAAACACTGCGGTCATCTGTCTGGATAGAGTCCTTAGAAGATGGCAAAGCTGAGGCATGGGGGGCAGTATCCCACGTGGACTCCTTCTCCTCCCCCTTTCTTGACTTTGCAGGTGATCGGCCTTTAACTAGCCCTGCTCTGCATGGCTCCTTTTCTCCCCACCTGTGCTCTGAGCGGGAACCCACCTGCGTTATACTGGGCTGGCCTGGCCATCCCTAACTGGGGCTTAGGGCTGGGGGTAGATGTGGCCCAAGGAGAAGGGGGCCATCCCCCAAGTTCCACTGACTCGGCGGATGGAGAATGAGAGTAAGTTGGTCATTGAACTGGCAAGTCATTTAACACATTTTTTAAAAGATGAAAACAAATCCATTAATACAGCAGAAGGCCAAATGTGCTTGAGTTTGAAAAAATAAGAGGCTTGAGAGAAGTGAGGGGGGAGGTGGTGGCCGGAGCCCATGCGGGTGGTGCTTGCTCACTGCCTCGGCTCTTAGCGGATAGGGAGAGGCAGCCGAAGAGGAACTGGCTTCTGGTTTCTGCCTCAGCCATCCCTGGACCTGGCCCGTGGTGATGCCTCAGTAAACCTTTGTGACTTAGACTTTTTTTTTTTAATTGTGGTAGAACATACCCAAAAGGTACCATATTTAAACTATGTTTAAGTGTATGGTTCAGTGGCATTAAGTCATCGGATTCTGGAAGATTCAAGAACCCAACTTGAAAAAGTGGGCCTTGCTGTGGCATGGTGTTTCAGGGTTGCAAAGTGCTTTCTCTCCCACCTGATCTTCATGATTCTGTGACTATGAAGTTATTATCCTCATTTTCCAGAGAAGAAAAGCAACATGGAGAGAGGCTGAGGTTGAACAGGCCACATAGCAACACAGCCATTCATAGCATTATTCACAACAGCCAAAAAGTGAAACCAATCCAATTGTCAAGTTATCCATTTCTCCACTGATGAGTGGGTAAACAAAATGTGGCCTCCCCATACTGTGGAATACTATCCAGCCATAAAAAAGAAGGAAGTACTGACACATGCTATTGCATGAACGCTCCTCGCAAACATTACACTGAGGGAACTAAACCAGTCGCTATAGGCCACCTATTGTATGATCCTATATTTATATAAAATGTCTGGAAGACGCACATCTGTAGAGACAGAAAGTAGGTTAGTGGGTGCCTGGGGCTGGGGAAGGTGGGATGGGGCTGGCTTCAAAGAGGTATGGGGTTTCTTTTGGGGGTGATGAAAATGTTCGAAAATTAGCTTCTGCTGATGGTTGCAGAACTGCAAATACACTAAAACACATTTCATTATAGCCTCTAAATGGGTGAATTTTATAGTGTGTAACCTATATCTCAGTAACTTTGTTAAAAAACAAACGCTGCCAAGCTGCTTAAGCGTTCCGGTTGCTCCACATCTTTGTCAGCACTTGGCATCGTCTGTCCTTTTGTTTTAGTCCTTCTAACTGATAGACGGTGGTCTTCCTTCCTGATTGTAATAGCATGTTCCCGATGGCTGACGACATCGCACATCTTCTCATGTGCTTGCTCACCGCTCACATAGCTTCTCTGCTGAGTTGTTCATGTCTTCCCCCCACCTTAAAAATGAGATTGTTTTCTTATCGTTGAATTCTGAGAGTTCTTATTTTTTCTTTTTTTCTTTTCAGGGCCGCACCTGCAGCATGTAGAAGATCCCGGACGAGGGGTCGAATCAGAGCTGCGTCTGCAACCTACCCACTGAATCCTTAACCCACTGCGTGAGGCCAGGGATCGAACCCACATCCTCATGGATACTAGTCGGGTTCGTAACCTGCTGAGCCACAACAGGAATGCCTTTCTTTTCTTTTTATGGCTGCACCTGCGGCATATGGAAGATCCTAGGCTGGGGGTCAAATCAGAGCTGCAGCTGCTGGCCTGCCCCACAGCCACACCAGAACCGAGCTGCATCCATGACCTGTGCCACAGCTTGTGGCAATGCTAGATCCGTAACCCTCTGAGTGAGGCCAGGGATCAAACCTGCATCATTATGGACACTATGTCAGGTTCTTAACCCAGTGAGCCACAGTGGGAACTCTGATGAGAGTTCTTTATATTGTATGGATAGAAGTATATTGTTGAATACGTAATCTGCAAAAAAAAAAAAATTCCCCCCCACTTGTAGGTTGTCGTTTCATTCTCTTTATTGTCAATGTTTCTAATTCTAGCCATTCTGGTAGGTGCATTGTGGTATCTCATTGTGGTTTTAATTTGCATCAAATCATCTTTTAGTCTGGCGTGTGGAGTCTTGGTTCCACAGCAGCTCTGGCTGTGTGTGCAACACACTTTACACACAGGGTCTTTTTAATGAGGGGGAGACACTCCTTATCTTTTCTACCTGCAAGGTTTTAAGAGATTCAGTGACTGGCTCAAGGTCACAAGGCTCCCGCGTAGGGGGTGGGGCCAAGATTGGAACCCAAGTCCATCGTCTTAGAGGCAGTTGCCTCTTTGGAGCTGTAATTTGCTTTGACCCTCACCTTCAGTGCTCCTGGTAAAAGCAACAGCCTGACTTCACTCCAGCAAGCTGCATTCCTTTATGTCATGTCACGAGAAGTTGAGAAATGCCAAGGAGGGTGACTAATAAATGCTCCACTTATCTGACTCCCATCATTCCCAAGGCCCCTCCTTACCTCCATCCCTGACGTAGCAGTTCCCAGGGAATTGCCACATTCCCTAGCTGCTGTCATTGTGGCCGTTCCCACCTTGTAATTATGAGCAGAGTCAGCCTCGGACGGGGGGAGAGGCCTTGAGTGGTGAGTCATCGCAGGGACCCATCACCCGGGGACGAGGGCCTCTGGGCTGTCTGGAGACGCCTTTCAGTGTCCACAAGCACCTACTGGGCACCAGATGGCTTCTCGACACTGGGGATGTGACGTTCGTGGTCCCTGCTCTCTGAAGCACAGACAGAGGAGAAACAAACGAGCCCCATTTAAGTCTTTGCTCAGATGTCCCTTCTCAGAGAGGCTTCCCCGACTGCCTCATCTAATGTGACATCCTGGTCACTCCCTAACCCCTTACCCTGCCATATCGTCCTCAGGAACTTAGCAGTATTAGAGTCCGCGGAAATGAATGCTCTTTGGCAGACTAATGAATGCTGTTCTGGGTCCCGAGAAAAAGATGGCACGTGGTGGGGGTTCAGTAAATGCGGAATGAGTGAGTGAACTAAACACATGAGGCAACTGCCTTTCACCGCGATAATTACTATGATGAAATCAAGTCAGGATGCCATTAGGGAGACTGAATAGAGTGGGGTGGGGATGAAGGGGGAGGACGGTGTATGGCTATTTTAGACTTGGTGACCAGGACAGTGTCCTCGAGTGGGTGGGTTTTGTGCTTAAATCTGAACGATGAGGGAAGCCAGCATTCATAGGTATGAGAAGAGAATGTTCCAGGCAGAGGAAACAGCACTTGCAAATGCCCTGAGGCAGGAAGGGTTTGGTATATTGAGAAAGAGAAAGAAGAGCAAATGACATCCAGTGCTGATGAGTGGCAGGAAGTCAGAATTGCTTTCTAGTAGGAAGACATTCATTTGCCCTCCTGGGTCTTTCGCCACCATCCAGAGCTCACTGTCCTCTGACCTTTCCAGGCCAGCTTTGTGGACTTGCTGGGGCTCCCATAGCCAGAGATGCCCATGGCTCACACCCCAGACCACACTGCTTTCCCCAAGTATGACTGATTTCTTTCTTCAGGTCCAGGGCTGTGGCTTTTAGTAGTTGGATTAACCTCATGAAAAAGCTCTGTTAATTCCACTGAGCTGAAGAAGTAAATGCCTTTCAAAAAGGAGGCTTCTGAGAACCACACGGCTTCCAAATGGGAGTGTGTATGCTATGTCTGCCACCTGTATTGTCTCATTGCGTCCTTGCAGTAACCATGTGGCTTAGGTTGAATTAAACTCGTCTGACAGATAAGGACAGCAAGATACACTTATATTCCAGACCTGGCTTATTAACTTATTAACTGTGAAATGCTGGGGAAATCATGTACTCTGGGCCTGAGATTTTTCCTCTCTGGAATGAGCATGTGTCTGTGAGTGTTCATGTGTCCAGTCCCTAATGGATAATACTTGTCATGAGAAATAAATGTGATGTATGGGAAATGCCCGGCTTGGTTCATGAACACGTAAAGCCATTTTGTATCAGTCACAGCTCCATGTCTGCCTGTAACCGAATTCACTATTGGCAAAGCTAAACCAAGGATTGGGGAGGGGAATGTGTTGCCAGGATGCGGAGTAATTCAGAAACTGGAACTTGGGCTTGGAATGGACAGGAACCAGGATGTGCTAGGGATGCAGGTAGCAGAAGCTCATCCACCTCCAGTTGGGTTACTGCAGCTTGTTTTTTTTTATCATCTCCAGCTGTTTCATCCACCTACACTCGGGACCCATACCCCATATGGCTTCTGGTGGGAGACTCTCATATGTCCAGCTTGGATCATAAGGTGGTGTATTTTGATGGACGGTTTCTCCAGATTGTCTGCCATGGGGAAGAGGTAATTTTTCAAAGGGATTGTTTTTGTTTCCTCTAGAACAATAGGCACATGGATGCTTGGTAGTCAAAGCGTCTGTGATAGTGTGATAACCGTGTGCATTACATACTAATGCTGGCTTTGCTACTGACCTCCCTGCTCAAGACCTCCCCTCTCCAGGCCTCAGTTCCTACTCTGAAATGAAAGCACTGAGTTCCACGCCAAGGTGACTTTCAGAATTTCTGTTGGAACTTTAGAAAAATGAGGACCGGCTCTCCTAGGCCATCTCTTTCAATCAACTTTGAAAACACCCGGAAGTCCCGCTTACATTTCATTGGCCAGTTTTGGGATACACGCCCACCCCTAAACCAATCACTGGCAAGAGGGATATGGAGGAAGACCAATCAGATTTGACCTTTGATCTTATGACGGCACAGAGAGAGGTTGCAGTTGGCTGACTGCAGAGTGGTCTGTGGTGCTTTCTCTTTGTTGGATAAATTTCTTTGAACCAGTGAAGCTTGAAAAGGCGAGGTCTGGGTGTCCTTTTTAGTCCGGAAGTGGCCATAAAATTTGATTGTGTCCTCACTGGTCTGTGGAATACCCCAGAGGGAGGCTGTTTGTCACCTGCCAGGTTGTTCAGCCGCCCCAAGTATCCATCCCACCTAAACTGTGCCAAAGCTGCTATGAACCTAGAGAAGAAACACCAGGTGGAAGCATCCAATAAATAAGGATTTGGGCTGAATTGCAAAAAAAAAAAAAAGAAAAAAAAATTATCTTGCCAGGTATGATGGCTGCACTGGTGTTAACTTAAGGCAGGTTTTAATTACAGTGCCAAGTAAGCTCGAATGCAGGTTGGGGGCTGTCCCCAGCTCAGCTGTCAACTTCGCTTACCTTCCAGAGAGCTGACAACTACATGGTGGCACTTTTCCACTCACGTGTGACCTAACACAGCCATTCTTCTCAAAAGTTGGTAACTAAATTTAAGGTGCTGAAAGAAATATTGCGATTGAAATAATGCTTTAGGGAACATTTATATGCCTTGGAGTGAATTAATGTCTCAGGGAAAAAAGGCCCTTCTCTAAGCACAAATATATACTTTTCACATTCCTTTTTAGGCACCAAGGATTTTAACAGCAGTGTAAATCAGATTTTACAGGCCACATATTTCAAGTATGGAGTTCATTAAAAGTGTGAAATTTGACATTTGCTTCAGGGCGTGGCTAGGGTCCCTAGTAATGAATCACAAATTGTGTTGGGCTTTCTGATCAAGTTCAAGATGCTAAGACCCCTGTGGAGTTGCACAAAGAGGCAGTTTCTCTTCAAGCCTTCCCCAGCCTGGTTCTCCCTGGAACCCTTCTTCAATGGACTAGGTACTAATAAGAGATGTGGTTCCATCATTATTCACATTGAGAAACATGGGAGACACCTTCTCTTAATTGATTCTTGAGTGGCGTCAATGCATTTATGAATTCAGTGATCATTTACTGGGCACCTGCTGTGTGTCGGGCTCCATGTCGGCCGTGAGGATGCAGTGGTAAATGAGACAATAGCTCACCTGGGGAGTGTGTAGTCTTCGGGGAAACAGACATGGTATTTTTAACTATTTCCACCAACAACTAGGAATCACCAACTATAAGAAGTGCTATGGAAAAACCTGGGGTGTTATGAGGCCCAGGAGAGAATTTTTTTTTTTTCTGAGAGTATTAAGAGAGGGCTTTCTAGAAGTCGTAGTTAAACTGATGGGTACATCTTAGCTAGATTAAGAGTAGGGGATGTGGAGTGGAGGGGAAGGGGAGAGAGACAAGGCAGGAGTGTGGCCTGCCCTCAGTTAATGAATGACTAGGTATTTATGGACCACCTGTGCTTGAGTTAGGCATTATGATGGAGAGAAAGATGTGAAGCTTGTATCAGCTGAGAGTCATGGTTGCAAGCGACAGAGCCCGGTTAATTGGGATTTTACTGATTCCTGTACCTCAAAAGCACAGAATCATGTCAGCTTCAGGCATGGATGAATCTAGGATGAAATTGACATCAGGCATCTGCTTCTGTCTCCTGGCTCTGGTTTGCTGTTTGCCTCTTTCCCAGGCAGAACCTCTCCTCCTGGTGGCCCCAGGAGCCCAGGTTCATATCCCGCTAGTTTTCCAACCCCAGTCCACAGAGTGCTTCCTTCTTATTAGCTCCAGCAAAGTTCTAGGTTTGAATGTCATTGGTTGGTCCCACATCCAACCCTGAGACAGTCATTGTGGCTGGAAGTGTAGGATGCCCTGCTTGGCCAGCTCTTACTGGAGCTGGAGAGAGGTGGGGTGGGCTCCACCTAAGCCACAAGAGTGGGGATGGAGATGGAGTGGTCCCCCAGAGGAAAATGAGGGTATTGGTTTGAAAAGATGCGGTAGCAGATGCAGGGCAGGTAGAATATCTGCCACAAAATCAAGGCTTCAGGTGAGTGAGTCTTGGATGTTGATGAGTGCAGGACGTTTTCCTGAGCTTCTCTTCCATGTCATGCCTTGTGTTTAGAAAGAGCTGAATGAGGACATCTCCTTGTTGTCTAGGTCCTTGTCTCTGAGAAGGGCTAGGGGTGCACAAATGATCAGGGTTCAAGGATTCTTTGAGAGCACTACAGGGACAGAAAGTAAGGCAATGCCAGCAATGACATTCTCATGGAAGAGAGGCTTGCCTGAGAAGTGCCTTAAAGAAGAGTAGTGTTTCAGTAGTGATGTCAGGAGGGCCTTTCAGGTCAAGGAAAGGGCAGGATTAAAGGTGCAGAGGCTGGAAGGTGGGCTATGTTCTGCTAACTCTTCACAGCAGCATTTTCTCAGAAGTATAAAGACGTGGAGGGAAATAGTGGGAGTACAGCTAGAAAAGGAAACCGAAACCATGTTGTTGGGTTGCCAGTGACAGAAACTCACACCAAACCAGTTCAGACTTTCAAAAATGGGGGGGGCCAGGAGATGTAGTGTGTGAGTAGAATTGGCTTCAGGCATAGCTGCATCCAGGGACTTTAAGATATTTTGAAGGCCACTTCTTTCTTGACCTCACAACTCTATGTTCTCCTGAGTTGGCTCTCTTTGTGGTGGCTAGGTGGCCCTCAGCAGCTTCTGGCCTGCATCTTCTCGGCCTGGCAATACCAACAGAGAGAGGGGAAGGAGAGGGAGGGAGAGACAGACAGACACCCTTCTTTGTAGTGCCAGAAGCCTGGTGCTGTGTTGACTGTGGTGGCCTGACCCGGCTCACGTGGCCAAGTCCGAACCAACTCCTGTGTTCAGGGGAACGTGGCACATGTGTCAGCCCAGCCTGGGTCACACGGACTCAAAGTGGGGGATGTGTGAATCCTTCCTCTTCTCCCCCGAAAACCCAGAGTGGAGTTGCCAAGAGAAGCAAAAAGGAAAGATGGGGAACCAAAGCGGCAGGCACCCGTCCCAGGGAGGTTTAACATCACAGTGAGGAAGCTGGTACTTATTTCAGGAGGCAATGGGGAGCCATAGAAGGTTGTTGAGCAGGGGAGTGATATTACCATCCGAGCTATTTTTTGGGAAGATACTTTTGGCAGTGGGGGAGGGAGAGGGGTTGGTTGGCGTGGAGGGGGAGGAGGTGAGGTAATGGGAGAAGAATGGATAATGGGTCAGGAAGAATGAGACTGTGTTTGAGGTGGGGGAGTGGAAAAGCGAGACCCAAGTGGAAGGACATTGATGGGATGGGATCAGGGATGTGCTGAGTGCAGGGCAGGGAGGCCCTCGAGCCTGCGGGGCGCTGGGTCACAGCTGGGCATTGGGAGCCATGCCCTTGGAGGTGGCGATTTTGGAAGGATGTGACCCCAGACGAGATAGGAAAACAGAGGGGCCTGGGTCTCTCCTCGGAGAGCATTTGGGGGCCACTTGCGAATCCCACAGGGATTTGGGTTCTGACTCCAGGGAGGGTGGGTCGTCAGAGCCACAGGCCATTTTCCACAAGGCTTTCCAGATGTTTGCTTTGTTGGTTTGCTTTATTTATTTATTTTGAAAGCAGTAACAACAGAGGGGGAAAAAAAGGAAAAGAATAAACAAAACTCAAGTTGAAAGTGAGGAGCCTTCAAGGGGAGGGGGCCGGGAACTCGGAGGCCAGAAGTTGGAGGGGGACTCCTGCCCTCGGGGCTGCTGGGGGTGGCTTGTTCCATGTCCCCCTTCTTACCCCATGCCCAGGCCCTGGCAACCCCTCCGGGAAGGACCCTGCTGGTTTTCTGCCATTCCAGCCACAGTGACTCAGTCCGCCCCAGGCCTCCTGCCTCTGTCCAGAGGGCTTCCTCTGGAAGATTCTCAGGGAGCAGCTAGGTCCCCGGTCCCGCCCGCTCAGAAGTGTAATTCCTGGAACCTGGACTTGGTAAGAAGCATGGCTGACCCCATGTGAATCACAAAGCCTTTGAGCCTCAGTTTACTCTTTGGTAAAAGGAGGGCTGTAATTTGTGTCTCTTGGAACAAGGCCCCGGGGAGGAAGTGAGAGGACGCCTGGCAGGGTCTGATTCCTTAGAGATACTTCTAAATAGGAGGGTCGGCAGTGGGCCTTTACTTCCAGGGTGGTATCCTTGCCAATCACAGGCCAAAGAAGGCTGTGGAGGGGCGGTGACAGCGCAAGTTCCTGCCGGTGGACCATGAAGCTGGTCTGTGGAGGGAGGCAGGGCCAGTACGCCTGTGCCCCTGTTGAAGGGTGTGTGGCTGGACATGAGTTAAGACACTCTCAGGTTCAAGGAATCTGAAACCTGGCCCAAGCTGTACAGATTGCCAGATAAAACATAGGGTGTCCAGTTAAATTTAAATTTTAGGTAAACAATAAATAATTTTTTAGTATAAGCAGATCCCCAATATTGCATAGGACATACATATGCTAAAAAAATTATTTGTTGTTCATCTGGAATTCAAATTTACCCCATGCCCTGTGCAACCTCACAAACCGATTTAAATACAAAGGAAGTTTATCGTTGAAAATGTCCAGGAGTGGACTTCGGGCTCAGCCCGAGCCTTCAGGGGTTCAAACAGTGTGACTAGAATTTGGTCTCTCTCTCACTCTCCGGTTGCTGCTCGCGCGGCCGACCTCACTCTACGCCAGCTCACCCCTCCTGTTGCCACGTTGGCCACATCCTTCTGCCTTCATTTCCAGTAGGAGAGAGGGAGTCTGTTGAAAGCTCAGGTGAAGGCTCCCAGTATAAACACTGGCCCCGACTTGGTCACGTGCTCACCCCTGAGCCAATCAGAGTGGTCAGGGGAGTTTCACGTGCTGATTGGCCGTCGGCCCTAATCACGTGATACCCCGCCCCACCCTCTTTCCTTCTTTCCTTTCTCTCTTCCTCCCTCCTGCTCTCGCTCCTGTTTTGTCTTCCTCCTATCTCTGTCTTTCATGTGCCTATGAAAAGACGTTGTATTATTATTTCACTGTCTAGCATAGTGGTGTCTACACCAGATTGGATTTTTTCAGATGGCACATGAAGCATGGGCTAACATTTCTCTTTGATTCCCGAGAACCTCAATATCCTCTGTCTTTTGGACAACCTGGTTTCTGGCGGCGTCTGGGATACCATCTCCAAGAATACGAGGGCGCCTAGGAAGGCCCCCGTGTCGCTGAGTTCTATCGCGTTCCCTGCTCGAGGTTCTCCCCTTTCCTTCTGACCACATCTTCAGCAGGCAGTCCTATGATTCCTCAGGCTCCTGCACACCATCTGGGGAGGGCTCAATTTTGTGTGTTTGTGCGGAAGGTCCATAGAAGAATGGGCAGCATCTGGGGTCTTTGCCACCAGATGTCAAAGCAAGCTCTACCTTGAAGCTCTGGTTGGAAGAAAAGAATGTGTGAATTTATGACAAAACATGGTATAAGGCTCCACTTGGAACTGGAATTAAATGTTCCATGAGAGGGCTCTTTGGTAGCGCCCGTTTTACTGCTCTTATCACCATGGTGGGGTCAATGTGCTTATTGGGAGGTAGGGAAAAAAGGTTTGAAGAGACAGCGCTTTTAAAATCTGCTTCTAGGCCTGCCAGCTCTCATTCTTTGACAGCCAGGACGCGCTTTTAAGTGGGGGAGGAATCCCTCCAAGTGTATGGACGAGGGTGAGGGGAATTTCCAGAGAGAGACTTGGCTGTTTGACCTGTGCTCCTGCGAACCTGGGTAAAGTCCGAGCCCCAGTTGTCCCCTGGGTCACCCTTAAAAGTGTCACCCTTGATTTCATCTCAGGGACTAGTGAGCACTGCACATGAAGGGTCCCATGCCACCCGGCAGCCCCCACCTGTGGGGCGGGGGGGGGTGGGGAGGGCAGGAATCAGGCTGAGAAGTGAAGGGAAGCCTCTGTGGAGCTCCTGCTCAGTCTGCAGGCTGTGGGCTGGAGCTTTCCATAGCTGGTCCCTATTCCTCACTGGCGCAACTGGAGATACATGTGATCATGTCTGTGTCACGTGTGAGAGTGTGTCACAGGGCACACTTTTGGCCACAAGTAGTGCAAAACCTGACTCAAAGGGGCTTAAACCTCAGGAAGTGTATCATCTTGTTAGCAGGCACGTTAGTGGTTAGGAGAGTTTTAGGAACTGCACATCAAAGCCCGGCTCTATTTCTCTGTTTCCCTTGGTTTATCCCTTTTTTTTTTTTTTTTTTTTCTGGTTTGCTTGTTTTAATGGTCACAAGGTGGCTACTATCAGCAGCTGGGGCAACACTTCCCGACTTCAAATTTTTGGGGAGGGAGTAGGAGATGTGGCAAATGATAGAAAATCCAATTCAATGTGGCTTAACTGAAAAAGAAAATGTTTTCATGTGTGTGAGAAGCGACATGAAGTTTCCCCCGGTTTCAGGCGTGGCTGGATTCAGGGGCTCAGATGTTGTCAAGCAGCACTTAATCCCTTTCTATCTCATGGCTTCCCTCTGTGCTGCCCGCCTTTTCTGACAGCTTGCTGTACAGATGCAGTGCACCGAGGCGGCTGACAGCAGATCCAGGCTTACATCCTTCTCTCCCAGGAGGGACGAGAGAAGAAGTATGTGTGGGCGAGATTTCCTTCTCTAATGGTTCAAACTACAGTCCCAGGGCTGACGCTCATTGACCCGAGCCAGTCGCTCTGGATGATGAGAAGCTGGACCTGGGTCACATGCTCAGACTCCAAACTGGGATAGACTCAGCCTCCGACGTGCCTGAATGGCACGATCTGAGAGTCAGAAAAGTTTGATCTGGGAGCTCCTTGGTGGTCTAGTAGTTAGGATTTGGCGCTTTTACCATTGCAGTCCGGGTTCAGTCCTTGGTGGGAACGGAGATCCCATATCAAGTTGCCACACGCCACACCAAAAGGAAAAAAAGAAAGAAAAAAAGCTTTGATCTCTAAGTAAGAATTGGGACACTGTTTCCAGAAGAAGAAGGCAGGGAGGTTAGGGGCTGGGGGCAATGCCAGCGAGTATCTAGAGGGAGCCTCCTGGGAGGACGCCTCTCCCCCGCCGGGCTATGGCGTAAGGTCCCTCTCACCCCCAGGACCCTCCTTCCCAGTCAGAGTTTAAGGTCTGTGGGTACTCGGACCTGCAGATGGCTTGTCCCTGTGTCCCATGCTCTGACTTTTCAGGTTTGGGGAGAGAGACCAGTGGCAGGCAGCTCTCTCCCTGTGGCTCTTCCACCCATAGCTCCCATTTTGGTTTTTAATGAGTTTTGCTCTTAAAGCTGATTACAGTGCAATGTTAGACTGCCTGCCTGACTGCAAAGTGAGTCAGCGCCATGCAAAAACTCACTTTGAGAGAATCTGTCCCACACAGTGAATCCAGGGGACGGACATGTCTTTGTGGAAAGCAGGGAGGGAGGGAAGGAGGCAGGCAGGCAGGCAGGCTGAAGGTGGTTAATCACCGTTGGTGGAATAAACGCCCTCCTGGAGGAGTGATGTTGCTGGTTCCTGGTGCTCGGGGCCAGGTTCTATTTGATGACCCTCTTCTTGATTTACCAGCCCAGGAAGAGTTCCCACACACTAAAGAGTGGCTGCAGTGGCCCTTCTTCTTTTTTTTTTGGTTTTTAGGGCTGCACCTGTGGCATATGGAAGTTCCCAGGCTAGGGGTCCAATAGGAGCTATAGCTGTTGGCCTACACCACAGCCACCATAACAGCAACGCCAGGTCCAAGCCGACCGAGTCTGCGACCTACACCACAGCTCAGAGCAATGCCAGATCCTTCATCCACGGAGCAAGGCCAGGGATTGAACCTGCAATCTCATGGTTACTAGTCGGGTTCGTTTCTGCTGAACCACCATGGGAACTCCCCAGAAGGCATTTCTAAAGAAACATCAAATGGTTCCCAAATGGGGCAAATCGAGGGCTCTTCCAGAGGACGATGTGGATCTTCTGGCATCTGCCAGCCTCTGGGAGAAGTTGCCATGCACACATGGCAGCTGAGCAGTTTTGGGATAAAAAGATTGGGGAATTGGATCCATTTGGTTCAAGAATAAATGCATCTAAGTAGTATTAAGTTTCTCATTTTCCTCTAAAGCTCAGTCAACAAACATATTTGGGGCCAGCAGTTGATGTTTTCAGCTTTGCTGGCCATCTGGTCTCTGCTGCGACTCGATTGTACCACTCAACCATTTTATCAGGAAGACAGCCACAGACAGTCTAGATGTAAATGTACATGGCTGCGTTCCAATAAAACTTTATTTACAAAAACAGGCAATGGGCCAGATTTGTTCATAGTTTGTCCACCCCTGACCTAGACCAAACTGTAGGAACAGTTAGTAGCCTGAGTCAGGAAGCTGGGATTTTTTTAAAAGTCAATTTTACTAAATCATAATTTGCATATAATGAAATGCACATTTTGAGTGCACAGTTCCATCCGTTTTGACCAACACCTCCTCAGTCAAAATACCTTCACCCACTGTCTACCCAGCCAACTGCAGATTTGTCTGGGCCATTCCAGCATTTCATGTAAAAAGGTTCCTGCAGTGTGTTCTCATCTGGTCCGCAGAAGCTGGTATTTGAAGCCCTTCTGGTCCAAGGAGTCTTTTTGGCCACTGTGATGATTTTCAACTAATCTGTGTGTGCTGTGACACACTGCCCTTCAAAAGGCAAAGGGGGGGCCACATTCCTTGGCCCAGGAATGTGGGCTGGACTTTGCAACTTGCATCGAGGAGCAGGATGTGGTCGGAGTGATGGAAGCAGCCTCTGGGATTGGTCACAGCGTCTGGTTCTGTCTCTTCGCGCTGAGGGAAGCGGCTGCCACACTCGGAGGAAGCTCAAGTAGCCTGAGGAGGGGCCTGTGGGGGAGGAACTGAGGCCCCTGCCGGCACCTGGGGCCCATGTGCCAGCCCCAGAGGGAGCCTCCTTGGAAGCAGAGCCCCCACCCCAGTCAAGCCTTCTGATGATGCAACCCTTGATTTCAGCGCGATAAAGACGCTGGCCCCAACCAGGCTGCTTCTGAATTCTTGCCCACTTTATGTGAGAGTAAATTTTTATTGTTGTTTGAGGACTAAATTTTGGGGTGATTTGTTACACAGCGATTAATTACTAATATGCTACTGACACATCGAGTCCCTCCATTCATCTGTTCACTTTTTAACTCCTTTGTTCAACAAATATTTATTTCTTTAACTTTTTTTTTTTACAGTTTATAAAGTTTAATGAAATTTAGAAAGGTTTCTATAAAAATCATGCAGGCATTTTTGAGGGCTAATGCTTCCTTGACAGAGTATGCTTCAGTTCTCTAACAGTAATAATTTAATAACCCATCCTGCACTGTGTACTGTTCTCCTCTGAGCATGGTTTTGTTTGTTTGTTTGTTCCATTTTGTTTAAATTTGCTGTGCCTGTGGCATGTGGAAGTTCCTGGGCCAGGGATCAAACCTGTGCCACAGCACTGACACCAGATCCTTAACCTGCTGAGCTACCAGGGAACTCCCCTGAGCATGTTCTTTGTGTTAGCTTTCATTACCGCCCCCACTTTGCAGATGCAGAAACTGGCTCTCTGAGAGGCTGAGTCACTTGCCCAGTGTCCCATGGTCAGTAAGTGGCGGAACCGAATTGGACCCAGGACCCACAGTCTTCTTCAGGAAGACGTTTACCCTGCGCGTGTAGGTCTCCCTGCTAACACGTCTTCAAGGCTTGTGCTCCTCCAGGCGGGAGGCCATGTCTTTTCCGTCTGTGTGGCGCTGGACCCAGAGTAAGACATCAACACATGTGTGTTGACTGACTGACTGACCGCTGGAGCGGGGCTGGCTGGATGTGGCATGCATTGCCCTAGGAAAGGCCCGGGGATCCTGAACAGCCCTGCCCTTCGGCTCGAGTGTGAGACTCTGTCCTCCCCAGCAGAGGCACCAGAGCCTCCTCTCCTGGACGGGCACACAGCTCAGGACGCAGAGAGCCCCAGAATAAGAACACTGCTTCCCCCTTGGCGGCCCAGAGCCGGCTGACCCGGGTCCGGGATGAGCTGTGTTTACCTTGGAAGGCCCGACCTCTTTTGTAACACTCACTCATTGTTGCCAGGAGCCCAAAAATACTTTTATTAATGGAAAAACAGGGATGGCTCCACAAAGAAATATTTGGACAAGCCCAGAGGAGCCAGCGGCAA
Source organism: Phacochoerus africanus (assembly GCF_016906955.1). Lineage (NCBI taxonomy): Eukaryota > Metazoa > Chordata > Mammalia > Artiodactyla > Suidae > Phacochoerus > Phacochoerus africanus. Next base: position 10,226,589 of record NC_062546.1, read on the forward strand.
GGTTCAGAGCACATCCTCAGGAAGCGGGGGCTTCTTATCTCCTAGGGAGTCCGCTGTGGGGAGAGGGCAGCACGCTGCTCCCGGCCGGGCGCCTGCCCATTTCCGTGCAGGGCTCCCAGGCCCGGCTTCCTGGGCTGGATTGTGCGGAGGCAGCTCCCTGCCACGTGGCCTGGTCCACACCCCACTCTGGATGCAGCTCGTCGGGGCCCAGTGGCATTATCTTGGGTGACCGCCCCTTCCGGGCGTTTCCTTCATGGCCCGTTTCCTCTGCTGCAAGTGATGGACTGGAGCTGCTGCCAGATATCTTTCCAGGCTTCCAGGTATGTACCAGTGCCCACTGGGAGAGGGGGTGCCCACCTGCCTCACCGAGACCAGAGGGCACAGGTGGGGGATATCCCTCCACAGCTGCACCCCCAGAGCCGGGGGCTCCCGTACATGCACCAGGTCCATGCTAGCTCCTCACGACAGCTCTCCAGTTACATACCATTAGCCCCATTTTGCAGATGAGGAAACCGAGGTACAGGGAAGTTCAGTAACTTGGTCACAACGTTGAGGAGGGGTGGAGCTGGGATTTGCACCCAGGCCAGCTGGCTCTGCAGCCTGACTCTTAACCTCACCTGTGGCTGTCTTTCTGAAGTGCACATCTGATCAGCTTACTCAGTGTTTGTGTACTTGATGTTTTTGTACTCTTAAAGTAAATCCCGTAAGGACTAGAAAGCAAGTTTAGCTGTTGTGTTGAAGATCCACAAATAGCAGTAACTTCAACAAGTTAGATGTTTGTTTTTCTAGGTGGGAGGTCCAGGGTTGATATGGAGGCCCCATGATCCTTAGGGACCTGAGCTCCTTCCAACTGGAAGCTTGGTTTTCATTAGCACCATTTCCACCTCACAGCCCAAAAGGGCTGCTTGAGCTCCTGCCATCAGGTCCCCATGTCAGCAGAAAGGGGAGAAGGGGAAGTGAAGTGTATCTCCTGTCTCTTTAGGGATTTGATTCCAGTCTCTTCCATCATGTGAACAAGGGCAAGTGATTTAACCTCTTTTATCATTTTTGAAAAAAATATTTGAATTTCTTTTAAAGGTTATGAGGATTAGATGAGTTAATAGAAGTCATACACTTGGGAAAAGGGCAAAGTCTTAACACTCAATAAATTTTAGTGACTATTATTATTGTTGCCATGTAGATGACATTGTTCCTGGGAGTCCCCACCCCCGTGACTGGGTTATGATGCTCTCTTAGGTGTTTGTGGCTCCCCAAGCCTCTCCTGTCACAGCACTAGAACTTCACTTTGTCATGCGTGTTGACCTCTCTTGCCCCCATTGGATGGAGGGTTCCATGAAGACATGCATTCGCTGTCTTGTTTTCCTGCTCTATCCCCAGCAGCAAGGGTCACGTGACAGGTACCCAGCAAACTAGCTGAATGTAAGAAAGAATGAATATTTCCAGTGACAGCAGGCTCACGACTATAAAGGAGACTTCCTCAGGGCCTTTGCACATGCTGTTCCCTCTGCTCTCAAGGCGTTTCCCAGCTAGCTGCATAGCTGGTTCTCAATGTCATTCGGTCCTGCTCATATCACCTCTTCAGTGAAGTCCTCCTTGACCACCCTGGATAAACCTGGCTCCTTTTCCCCCATCCTTTTCTACCTTCACACTCCACTTTCTGTTTCTTTTCTCTCTCTTTCTCTTTTTTTGTCTTTTATCTTTTTAGGGCCGCACTTGTGGCATATGGAGGTTCCCAGGCTGGGGGGTCTAATCGGAGCTACAGCTTCCGGCCTACACCAGAGCCACAGCAACGCCAGATCCGAGCCGAGTCTGCGACCTACACCACAGCTCACAGCAACACCGGATCCTTAACCCACTGAGTGAGGCCAGGGATCAAACTCACAACCTCAGGGTTCCTTGTCGGATTCGTTTCTGCTGCACCACGACGGGAACTCCTCTGCTTTCTGTTTCTTCCTTGGCACATGTTACTTCTCATCTATGTTGTCTGTATTCGTGCGGTCACTCTTTTTATTTTTATTATTTTCTTTTTTTGGCCGCCCTGAAACATACAGAGTTCTCAGACCAGAAATCAGATTCGAGCCTCAGTTGTGCCCTATGCTGCAGCTGTGGCAGCGCTGGATCCTGTAACCCACTGTGAGGGCCGGGGCTCGAGCTGCATCCTGATGCTGCAGAGATGCTGCCGATCCTGTTGTGCCACAGTGGGAACTCCTGTGTGGTGGCTCAGTCTCCCACTGGACTGTAAGCCCCATGAGGACAGCATTCTGCATCTGTTTTTCTCCTGGGTGCACTCCCGGCGCCCAGAATATTGCAAGTATGTGACAATGGTTGTAGAATGAATAAACAAAGCAACAAGATAGGCTGATTGACTTTTAAAACATGAGTTTCCGTCACGGCTCAGCGGTTAACAAACCCAACTGGTAACCATGAGGTGGCGGGTTCGATCCCTGGCCTCCATCAGTGGGTTAAAGATCTGGCATTGCTGTGGCTGTGGTGTAGGCCAGCAGCAGCAGCTCCGATTCAGCCCCTAGCCTGGGAACCTCTATATGTCGCAGGAGTGCAGCCCTACAAAAAAAGAAAGACAAAAAAAAAAAAGAAAAATTCTAGGTCCATGTCCCTCATTTTTTTAAACAAGAGAAAGGCCTGACTCCTCCCCGCTTCGCTCTCCGAAAGATGCAGACGAGATAAACGGTGCCTTCTCGCCACCTTCCCCTTTCTCCTGACCAGCCAAGCCGGTTCCCTCTCTCTCCACGTCAGCTCTCCGCTTCTAGGAAAAACCTCCCGCCTCCGAGGAGGGCCGGGGCCCGCCGAGGGCTCCGCTGGCCCCGGGTCCCATCCCGGCTCCGCAGTCAGAGCAGCCGAGGGAGCCCCTCCGAGGGGCAGGCTCTCCCTGGAAACTCGCAGTCAGCAAGCAGCCCGATGAGCTGGCAGGCAGCGTCCGGGGTTCTCTCCAGATGCCTCGGAAATCTCCCTGTTGGGGCACATTCCGGCTCGGGGGACCCTGGGATGACCAGGGCTCTGGGTGGCAGCCAGCGGCGGATTGGGAGGTAGTGAGATTCAGCACTTCTGCGTTGGAAAAAGCGGCGCTGGGTATTATTTTGGGAACAGTCAGTCATGAGAGCCTCCAAGAGCAGATCAGGGAGGCTATTAAAAGCAAGACAATGTATTTTGAAATGAACCAGGCCGGGGAGACACCTTGGTCCCTGCCACAACCACGGAACTGGGAGTTCTTTCCAGATGAGGCGAACCTTTCCATTGCTTGGAAACGGGGAAAGCCTCTCCAGCTGCCCGGCCACCGCCCCGTTCCTCCGGCCCTGCCAGCCCCAGCTGAGCCTCCTCTCCTCCACCTCCCAGGCCATGTGATGGAGCCAGGGGCCTCCCCAGCCAGCCGAGCAGGGGGCCAGACACTCAGGCCAATCATTCGACAGTCATTGAGAGGACCCGGGAGTCCGGCTCCAGAGCCAGGGGCCACTGTCCGGGCTTACTCTCTGGTCACCGTGGGGCTCTGTGCCTCAGTTTCCTCACCTGTAAAATGGGGATAATAGTTGTTTTCCTCCGGTGGACAAATGAGTTAGGATGTGCGGAGGGCTTGGGAGAGAGCCTGTCTCGGAGACATCACGCTGTAGACACATGACAGGATTATTTGCCGAGTACCCACTGCTTCCAGACATCACTCCAAGCCCCAAGTAAAGCGGGCATGGTCCTCTTTTCTTAGTCTAGTGGGGAGATGAGTCATAACCGAGTAAACAAACCGATGAGACAATGTTCGTATTCTGTTATTCACTCAACAAACCTTGTTGAGGTCCAGCCACATGCCAGGCATCATTCTTGGGGCTGAGGAGACAGCAGCGAATGAAATAAAGCCCTGCCCTGGTAGAGTTTATGTTTCAGTTGGGAGGCAGGGGAGACCTATGGTACCAAAGTGAATATATAATTTATTTGTGGTAAGTGGTGAAGGCGCTGCAGCAATACAGCAGGTGTTGTGATTGAGATCTGTGGGGAGGGGTCAGGCTTTAGGGCAGAGGGCCCGATTTTGGAGATGAGGGTCGTGGAAGAATATGTTCATAGGATGACATCTGAACTGAGACCAAGAGGGTGAAAGCCACCGGCCATGAGAGATCCAGGTACAAAGGGTTCCTGGCAAAGGGATGAGGAAGCATAAAAGCCACGCGGTGGGACCAGGTAGGGAAGGACAGTGAGGCTGCAGTGGGGCAGTGGATGGGCCGGGAGGGCCATGGGGTCAGACAGGTGGGGCAGGAGGGTCTCAGAGGCCATTGTATTAGTTACCTGCTGTTCCCTCCACACTTAGTGACTTAAAGAAGTGTGTACTATCTCCGTGGGCCTGGAGCGCTGCGTTGACTGATGTGGCTGCATCATCTGAGGTTTTGGCTCTTGGTGGGAGGCCTCAGTTCCTCACCATGCGAGCTCTCCAGAGGGCTGCCTGAGAGTCCTCCCAGCAGGGCAGCTGGCTGCCCCCAGGGTGAGGGATCCAAGACAGCAAGGCAGAAGCCACACTTCTTCTCTAACCTAGCCTCCGGAGTCACACGCCACCGTTTCGGCAATGTCCTAGTGTTACACCGGGTGGGAGGGGACTGGACGAGACTAGGACTCCCCAGATAGGCGCCCCTGGGACCGACCTGGAGGCTGGCCGGGGACAGCCATGGTGAGGAAGCTGGCTTGTATCCTCAGGGGGATGGGAAACCTCTGCAATGCTACCTTTGGTCCATCTGAGACCTTGCAGAACTGTTGTACGAAGTGGCCAGGTAACAATTTTAGTACCGTTATCGAGTGCTTCCGCCATACCAGGCACTGCACGTAGTGCTTCATTAGGCAAAGTGTCATCAGAGCCTCATGTCTCCCTAAGAGGTTGATACGGATCCATTTTATGGACGAGGAAGCTGAGGATGTCTGGAGGCTGAAGCATGGCGTTCAAAGGTGTAAGAGGCGAGCGATGAGGCTGGAAGGGGTGGGGGGAGTCTGATAGATCTTTGCGGGCCACATATAGGTTTCTGGACTTTATGCTGAAGGTAATTCTAATCCAGTGGAGCAATTGAGATAACACTTGAGAGGCAGCATTGCCTCGTGGATCAGAACCTGGGCTCTAGAGCCAGGTGGTTGGGGTTCAAATCCCGTCTCTGCCACGTGCTGGCTGTGCAACCTAGAGCAAGCTGCAAAACCTCTCTGGGCTGCAGTTTCCCCCTCTGTACACTGATAATGGAAGGATTGGTAAGAGGATTCTACGGGTTCACACCTGCCCCACAGCAAGAGCTCGGTAGATGATTGACCATGTGACAAAGATCCGTAACCCTCCCCCTTCTGGTTTTCATACATCTGGGTCCTTCCCACTTTCTGTGTTTGAGACACGGGCGCGTCCAGGTCCATTTTGATGGCCGTTGACCTCTCAGCCAGGAAGGGGTCGGCGACCAAGGTGAAGAGGACCCCCGGAGTATAGATGCCAGCTGCCCTCCTCCAAGGGGCCCGGGTCCTCTGACATCCTCCTGGTGCTGGAGCAGTGGTTGGGGCAGCCCCAGGAAGTGATGCCTCAGCAGAAATACCTGCGTTTCTTATTTATGAGGCCTTCGGAGGGAAGCGATTCTAATAAAAGGCTTCCCCGGTGAGTCAAGGTCTCCTCCAGCCCAGATGTCTTGCGGGCTCCCTGGGCCTTTCTCCCCACGGCCACCTGGACGCCTTCTATTTGCTTTGATTCAGACTCTCTTTGGCTTTTTCCTCACATGCTGGCGCGCTCCCACCCCAGCTGAGAGCTTCTATTTTGGGGAGTTTTCGTGGATAATTTAGTGGGCGGAAGCTCCCCACCCACCCCCCTCGGAGCATCCCTAAAAAAAAGGGAGAGTGCTCGAGAGAAGTGAAAAGCAGTGGGTGGTTCAGTTCAAAAGGACAAAATAGTTCTGGCCCTGGCACCGCGAGAGGAAAGAAATTGTCTGAGGAACCGAAGAGCAGCTAAACTGAGAAGCCGAAAGCTGCAGCTCCTAAGGGCAAATTAGGTGACTCAGCTGAGACTCCCCCGCTCTGGCCCTTGTAGTATTAACGTGCTTTAAAAGGGAAAAATGCTTAACTGAGACAAAGAGTGGGCTCTATAAAAATGTGGCTAATGCTGCTTCTACCACGTTCCAAAGGCGTCCCCCTCTCGGCAGCGCTGGGCACCTGTGGAGATCGGGACTCGCCTCTGAGACCTGAGCCTGGGTGGGACCGAGTCTAAAATTATCCCCGATAATGAGCCTGGCAGAGGAGGCCCCGCGTGCTCGTTTCCTGCCGCACCTCTGGCCTCCAAGACCTCGGTGCCCAGGGAGGCCTCCAGGAGGCAGGGGCTGTGGTGCCAAGAACACGGGCTTTGTGGCCAGACAGAAGTGAGTTCCAAGCCGGATTGGCTGTGGGGACATCAACTCACAGGGCCTCAGTTTGCTCATCCATAAACCGGGCTCCCAGCATGAGCCTCGGGGGGAGGGTGAAATGGACCAGATGTTGCAAAGAGGCTGCAACAGGGTTTAATAAAGGGAAGCCTGGAGTGGAAGGCCATGGACTACAGGGTCAACCCAGATTAATTCTGGCTTAAGCATGACTCACTCTTTGAGGGTAGAAAAGCTTAAAATACATATGTGTGTAAATATAATATATACACATGTGCATATGCATATGTTATGTATAATATACATATATGCATAAATGTATATACATATACGTGTGTGTGTGTGTGTGTGTGTGTACTTTAGGCATTTATTATCCTGACATCACATCCTGACATCAACTCCTAGGAAGGCACTAATAGCATCCCCGTCTTGCAGAGTGGGTAGCTGACTCCCTGGCAGGGCCAAGCATCTGATTCCAAAGCCTGGACTTTATCCTGCCTCTCGGGTTGCCTAGCCCCATGTTACCCTGTAGAACTTTCTACAGTGACGGAAATGGTCTCTTCTGTGCTGTCCACCTCGGGAGCCACAAGCCACGTGTGGCTTTTGAGCAGTTGAAATGTGGCCTGTGCATCAAAGAACTGACTGACCTTTTATTGAATTGTTAATTACTTTAAATTTTAAGGGCTACACGTGGCAGGTGGCTACCCTGTTGCCTGGTGCGGGGCTGACCTCTCACCATGTCAGGGTATCACTCTGCAGGGGGTCAAGGGGCAGGAGCCTAGGTCGGGGCCTGGCACATGGTAGGTGCTGGGCTAGGGCTTGTGTTCAGCGACGATGGTTTGTGGAATTGCCTGCACGTGCATCACTGCAGGAGGAAGTTGAGTGCTGAATCTCTTTCGAGCCTGGGGTGACCAGCGGGTCCCAACATGCCTCAGACTTCCCTGGTTTTAAAACTGAAAGTCTTGTGTCCTAGGAACCACCTCAATGCCAGGCAGACCAGGATGCTGGGTCACCCTGTTCTTGCCTCAGATGATGGGGTACAGAGGGATGGGGCTTGTCTCAGGGGATGGGGCTGCCTCTGCAGGGTTCCCTGAAAAGAATCTCTTCCAGGGCCTTCTAGGCTACACTCCCGTATTTGCCAAGGAAACCAACAGGCAAACCATCTGGTTTTTTTTGTTTTTGTTTTTTTTTTGTTTGGCTTTTTAGGGCCACACCTGTGGCATATGGAAATTCCCAGGCTAAGGGTTGAATCAGAGCTACAGGTGCCCACCTACGCCACAGACACAGCAACGCAGGATCCGAGCTGTAGCTGCAACCCACACCACAGCTCACGGCAATGCCAGATCCTTAACCCACTGGGCGAGGCCAGGGATCGAACCCACCACCCCGTGGTTCCTAGTTGGATTCCTTTCCTCTGCGCCACAACGGGAACTGCAAGCCACCCACTTTCTCTGTGCCTCCATTTCCCCTTTGGAAAGGGGGAGAGAGGGGTCCTCTGCTTGTGAGGCAGCTGCTGGGAGTTCAAGGTAAGGCCGCACAAGGCTGGGAGCACAGGAGGTGGGCAGATGGGGCTGCTCTTGCAGGGAGAGCATTACTCAGGCTGGAAGCCACCCTGGCTGAGGCAGGCTTTGGGGCGCGATGGGTGGGCGAAGCCTGGGTGGGGATGGAGGGCTTTTCCAGTTACTGGGACGACGTCTGCAGCAGGACTGGTCATGTCTGAGAGCCCCGAGAGGCGCTTGTGGGCCAGGGCGTGGAACACCGAGTGGTCCCGCAGACGGAGCCAGCGCCTCTCAATGCCTCTTAAAGTTCAAGTCTGTCTGTAAGAAAGTGGGGAGGGGCCGCTGAGTCACCAGCCTTGGTGCTCCCCGCAGTTTTATCAGAGCCCACAACGGTATCTGAAATGGCTCTTTTCAAAGCTGGCTTCAGCTGCGGGCCCCTAATTTCCCACCCCGCAGGCAGGTGAAGAGGCAGAACCAGGCTAGGTTCAGAAAGAGCGGTGTGACAGCAGCACCTCTCCCCCTCCCCACTGGCCTTCCGGGGTCCGGGGCCCACCGACGGCAGCCATGCGTGGCATCCCACGGACCTTCTTCTGGAGACCGTGCAAAGTTCATGACATCCCTTGCCTTTATTTTCCTGTTTATTCAGAACATGTGTAAACACATGGGTTGCCTGGTTTCGGCGTCTCTTTGGCCATTTCATTATTGCTGGAGCCTCTGAGCATCACTGGAAACCTTGGGTTTTCTAAATGAATCTAAAAATAGACTTCTTTGAAAAAAAAATCTTGGAGAGTTGACACAAGGCACCGTTATTTATTTCTTTTCCCTCCTACCCCGCCCCCCCATCCCATCAGCCCAGAGCACAGAAAAAATCTGGGCAGCCAGAAGTCTCGAGGGACTGGGAAGAGCCCCTGGGTTGGTGTCCAGGGGTCCCGACCACCTGGGGTGTTGGTTTGAGCCCTGGGCGACTTTCTCTGGGAGATCCCCGCTGGGGAAACGGGGGGCTCGGGTGCCTCGCGCAGGATTTCTGCGAAGCTGCAGCGGGAAAGGGAAGGCGGTGGCTGGGGCAATCCTTGCAAACCGCCGCCTGGAGCTCCTGCAAGGCCGACTTGGACACTCCCACGCCCCCACCCCCTTCTCCTCGCCGTCGCCCGCATCGCTCCCTCTCCCTGACTTTTCTCCCAAACAATCAGGGACTTGTGCTGGCGGCTGAGGGAGCCACGGAGCTGGCTGGCCGCGGAGGAGGCGACGTCATGGATTCCTGAGTGTGAAGTTTGCAGGAAAGCCCTTAGTTTTGGAGATGGACGGGATCCAGTGGTTTCCATGGCGCTGGATAAACAGGAGGAAACAGTGAGGGAATCCCGTTATTTTACTGCATTGAAAGCCTATAAACACGGAGCGCGGGGAAGGAAGTCGCGTTCCCTCTCGAGTAAGCCCGAGCGCCGAGCCGCGCCGACTCCGCCGCGCCGGGAGCCGGGAGCCGGGAGGCGGGAGGCGCGCAGCTCCCGGGCCGCTCGCAGGCTCCTCGGCCAGGGCAGCCCCGCGAGCATGCTTTAGAGAGGACGGCGCCCCCTTGGCTCGTGGTCTACCCAAACAGACCCCTCTCACCCCGCGCACCGAGCCCCCGTCCCCTCCAGATGCAGAGAGAGGCTGCGTTCAGACTGGGGCACTGCCAGCCCCTCCGCATCATGGGGTCTGTGGACCAAGGTAACTGACTCGCCCTCTATTCCGGCCGCTTCCTCCTCCCGCCTCCCAGCCCTTTCCCTTCTGCTCTTTCCCGGGCAGCGCTTCCAGCTCCTGGCTGAGGTCGCGGGGAGGCCCGGGGACTCCGGTGTCCCAGGGCGCACAGGTAGCGTGGCCGGGAGGAGAGCGCCCTCGCCCTGGCCGAGGAGGGGACATGGGGAAGCCAACTCCAGACCACTTCGCGCGGGGGCGGTGGAGTGGCTCCGGGCGGGATTCCCCAGGCCAGTCTGTCGTAAGGACTGTCTCCTCCATGGGACACCGGGAGGGATTCTCGCTGCTCTCCAGGGGCTGCTTAACCATTTCGGCGCTCGGCTTTTGACAGCAGATGCGGTTCCGCGGTATTAGTGTTGTCGTTATCACCCCCCCTCCTCATTATTGTCATTATTTCGCTTTTTTTCCCCTTCTTTTCTTTTAGGAGAACAGGCTTGGCATTTTACTAGCTAGTACATCTAGTAATGAAGAGTTTGCTTTTTAGCAGTTACAGCAGCAGCTGCTCTGGGACATTTAAGCAATTTTCTTTCCCCCCCTTTTTTTTGATGTGCCTGATGGATACAGTCCTCCAGCTCCCCCTTTAAAGTGCAATGTACCATCAGTTTGTTTGCGGTCTGATTACATTCTGCTTGCCGCGTTTCTGTCTCTTTCCCCTCCTCTAGAGTTAGTCCTGGAGTCGTACTGCTTGGATCTTTCGGGAGGGGCTTAACATATACGGATATGATATGAAAATATCCCATCTGGTTGGGATTTCAGAGGGGTTTAGGCTGGAGACTAATGAATCGGACTTGAAACGTGGAAAGCAGGCGGTGTGATGTGTTTTTCAGAGGCCAGCCCGTTTGACTAGTGGGGGGCACTGCCCAGAGGGCAGGGCTGCAAGAGTTAAATGAAATAAATATGCGTAGGAGGAGTTAGCCTCGTGTCATAAAATCAGAGTTGAATGTAGGTTTTGTGCTCTGCGTGGCTGATTAAAGTTCTAGGGGGGAAGAAATGACAATTTCAGTAAATAAACCTGAGGGGCTTTTTTTGAAAATGGGCGTGGGGCCAGATGCCTCGGGTTAGGTAAATGGTGTGCTTTGCCACAGCGGACCTCAATGACATGTATTTTTAGCTGAGTTGCACTTTTGAAAGCAAGACCCTGCCAGCACTTTGAACATTTTAACTGGTACCAGTTTATCCTGTCCTCTGCTAGTGGTCAAGCCTATGACATAATGGCCAAGAAACATTACTAATACCACCTCGTCTGTAAAAGTGATACTCGGAGACAGGCGACAGATATATTACGGACGCGAACTGGTTTTTACTGTCGTATATACTGAAACACGGTGTCGGATGTTTGGAGGTAGGGGCGGGGGCACGGACTAATGCCAAATTTGGGTCTATTAGTTACGAGAGAGGGAGCTGGGAAGAGAAGCTGGGCTTCTGTTTTACTGTGTGGCCTCACGCAGTCCTCACATTTCACTGAGGCAGCTACACCTCTGCGCCAGGTGTGTGAGCTGGGTCCTCTCTCAAGGTTTTGAAGTGTGTGGATTCTGGGTGTGCGCATGCATCACCCAGCCGCCCGCAGCCCACTCTCATGTGTGCAGGGGGTGTGAGGACGTGCGTGCCAGCGAGTGTGTGTACACATGTGGGAGACAGGGCACCGCATTGTTCCCGGCGAACGACATTTGGCACGCCGCGGCCCCTGGGCGCGCAGAATGCAATTCCAGGCATCAAAGGCAGCTGGCATGAGAGGCGCTTCGACCGTGCCCCGCACAGGGGTCTCCAGAGGAAACCCCGAATGCCCCTTTAACTCAAACACTGCCACAAGCACAGGGACAGATCTGAGGGTACACGTGGATGGGTGGGGTCATTAAATAGGGAATAGAAATATTTGCCTGGTAAGAAGATACTGACCTTGCTGTGCAGTTGTGGGTCGAGGCCCTGGGAAAAACAAATGATCCGAAAGAGGTGTGTTCAGTTTTAGCTGAAGTGGGGTGATGGAAAGTATTTCAGGAATAAACAAACCCAGGGTGAGCTCTGCTCATTCCCGGACCCAAACCCCCTGCCTTGTGCCTGGGTTACAATTTCTGCTTGGCATGCATGGCAGCTGTGTGATCTTGGGCAAGTGACTTAACCTCTCTGTGCCTCAGTTTCCACATCTATAAAATGGAGCCAATAATAGTGTCTCCCTTCCAGGAAGTTGTGCGATTCGGTGGGATAGCACCTGAATCAGTGGGATCGTAGGCGCTGCTGTGCTTATCATCAACGCTTGATAAACATTAGCTGCAGTGCCTATTAGAGAAGCAAACAGTCACTTATGTTGCTATAGGACCTGGGTTTCAGGGCAAAAATTCTTTGAAGAGAGGCAGTACTTTCAGCCTCTCAAGGTACTTTGTGACTTACTAGAGCTTCACAGGGACACAGGTTGGGCTAAAATTATGGCTTGTGAGGCCTTCCTTTCCTGATCTGTGAAAGGGAATAATAGCAGTGCTGACCTCACAGGGGTGTCTGAGCATCGTATGAAATCATGCACATAAAACACTTACTCTGTGCTTTATATGCACTTAACATACATTACATGTTATTATTTTCTGACAGTGGAGGACAATGACAGCCAGCTTCACCCGTGGTTACACCATAAGTGCCTAGCACAACACCTAGCACCTGGGGAGCGTGCTCTTGCCGTCCTCGGTGGGCCGGGGGGGCCGGGTGAGCAGACCTATTAGGAGCATTGACTGCGAGGGGCAGGGCCAAGTGCTTTCTAGGTATTAAGACTTAATAGGGTTTAAAATTTTTATTTTTATTTTTTCCTACTGTGTAGCATGGTGACCCAGGTACACATACATGTATACATTCTTTTTCTCACATTATCAGGCTCCATCATAAGTGACCAGACATAGTTCCCAGGGCTACACAGCAGGACCTCATTGCTAATTCATTCCAAAGGCAACAGTCTGCATCTGTTAATCCCACGCTCCCAAACCATCCCACTCCCTCCCCCTTGGCAACCACAAGTCTGTTCTTCAAGTCCACGATTTTCTTTTCTGTGGAAAGATCTATTTGTGCTGTATATTAGATTCCAGATATAAGTGATATCATGTGGTATTTGTCTTTCTCTTTCTGACTTTACTCAGTATGAGAGTCTCTAGTTCCATCCATGTTGCTGCAGATGGCATTATTTTGTTCTTTTTTATGGCTGAGTAGTATTCCATTGTGTATATATACTACATCTTCCAAATCCAATCATCTGTCGATGGCCATTTGGGTTGTTTCCATGTCTTGGCTATTGTGAATAGTGCTGCAATGAACATGCAGGTGCATGTGTCTTTTTTAAGGAAAGTTTTGACTTAATCAGGAAGTTCCTGTTGTGATGGAGGCTGTAATTCAAACCCAGGCTCTTGACCATATGCTCTGTTGGCCCTGGAACTTACTAATATTATTGTAATTTTTTCATCACACCATTTGACAGGTGAGGAAACTGAGGCAGATCTTGTCCTGGGCTCTTGCCAGTCCCACGTTTTTCCTTAACCTACCCTGGAGGAGAAAGAGAGAGGGGTAGGAGGGTGGAAGGGTTTAAGCGTCACTGTTAGAGGCCGGAGACTGAGGCAGCAGCTGCTTCATCCCGAGTGGAGGTTGAGTCAAGGGAGGATGCCTCCCTGGCCTCAGGGAGACCAAAGCACGGGGCTGCCGCTTCTGCCAGAGGAAGACAAGACCCCCAGGCGGCCAGGAGTGCCAAAGCCAGCACTGCTTTCTGTCCGCACAGAGCCGAGTCCCCCCTCCGGCTCCCAAGACAGCCCCTCCTCCAGAAAGTCCTCCTGGTCGCTCCCTCTATTCCCAGGACTTCCGAGAGAGTCACCCACGCTCCCAGATGCTCCTCTGCCTTCATTAAGAACTTTCCTAGCCAGATTGTAAGCCCCCTGAGAACAGAAGCGGGTCTCCTGTGTCTGGGACTCTCAGGGAACCCTGGGTGACATTTCTACACCCAGGATGTCCACAGCTTGAGATCTGAGCCAGGGGTTCACGTCTTGGCTCTGCCACCTGCTGGCTGCATGACCTCGTGCCAGTACCTTCCCCCCTGCCTCGGTTTCCCCACATGTTAAGAAGTGACAGTGTGTTTGTCTGGAGTATCTGTTAATACATGTAACAACTGAGATATCAACCAGTCAGAACAACCAGAGCAGGGTCCCCAGGGACTCCCCTGCTAGGCCAGCCTTTAACCCTTTATTTGCTGAATTGTGGGGGAGGTCCCACCCAAGGCAGCAAAGGGGGCGAATGACAGCAAATCACTTACCAGTCCTTGGAGAGTTTTGATCTTTTCCTAAACAACAGGAAGCTCAAAGTACCCACATAATTAATAACTGCCATTATTATTAGGGTACAATGCGTTAGTTCAATATTTAACCTCCCCCTGCCCCCGCCGCCATCATCCAACCTAAACCAATCACCAAATGCTTCCCCACACAGCCTCTCACTGGCTGGCTCTCACTCGCGACACAAGTGAGTGACTGATTTCACATCTGGCCTGGAAGAAGCCGGGCAGTTTCCTCTTTTTGCTCCTTTGCTGGACAGGGAATCTGGGACTCGGACCACCCAGACTGGGCTGGAGGCCTCCTCTGAGTTCCCTGGGCCTCCACCCTCTGCTTGCTCCATCCTGTCTTGTGCTCATCACACTGGTGGCCATTGTCCAGGCTGTGTCTGTGTCCTCCTCCAGACCTGAACTCTGGCCACCAGAAACCACAACTGTCCAGTTCGCCTCTGTGGCTCCAGTGCCTGGAACAGAGCCTGGTACGTAGAAGGTGCTTGGTCCTTGTTTTGTTAAATGGTTGGAGGAATGAACCAAAGAATGAATGATGCACAGTAGGGGTGATGCTGCCTGTTACGGCCACAGAATGAAGACTTCAACTCCAAGGCATGGTGCCATCTTTCTGGGTCCTTCACTCCTGCCTCCTTTTGACAATGACAGTGGTTTTGACTTCCAGGTTTTCCCACCAAGGGCTGGGGACCCAAGCAGGCTTCCTCCTGGGTCATCCAACAGTCACACGCTTTCATGTCGTTGTCTGGAAGGAATCAGCCCTCAACAGCAGCTACGGCCAACAGTGACGACCATGACAGCAGCAACCACTTATTGAGTGCCACCTCTGTGCCAGGCGCCATCCCCAGGGTTTCCCATGGGTCTCCTCCTTAGTCCTCAGCCAGCCAGTGACTACCCAATGTTGCACAGGGAGGGGCAGCCAGTGCCCCAGGGTCATATCGCTCAATGGGAAGCTTGGAACCCATGCCACGCTGCCATGTGGCTCCCTGGTAGGCTGGATAATCATAGCAAGAGGACCATCTGTTTTTCCTGCCAGACCCAGCCTGCAGGGCCAAGAACTCTACAGGTATTTATTTTACTGAATTCTCACGAAATAACCTCAGAATACGCTGAAGATGACCCTCCATTGAGAGAGGAAGAAACCAAGGTGGAGCACGATCAAGGTACCTCTAGAGGACCGAGCTGATGCCGAAACTTGGCATTTGAGGGCCGTATGGTCCTGTCCCTTCTGCTTCCTACAGCAGGACCAGCTGCTTGGATGGGGAGCTGGAGATGGGCCATAGTCCCTCCAGGAGCCAGCCCTCCACAGTCTGCGGTGGGGGGTCTCTCTCTCTTCTACTTTGCTTTTCTGGGCCACCCAGGAGCTTCTTTAATTAATTCACGAATTATTTTTTATTTTTTATGGCCATACCTGCAGCACATGGAATTTCCTGGGCCAGGGGTTGAACCTGAGCGGCAGCTTGACCTATGCCGTAGCTATGGCAACGCTGGATATTTAACCCACCACCCCGGAGCCAGGGATCAAACCTGTGCCTCTGCTGTGATCTGAGCCTCTGCGGTCGGATTCTCAACCCACTGTGCCACAGCAGAAACTCCCACCCAGGAGCTTCTGGTGGCCTCTCTCCCCTCCTTTTCCCAGTGGGACCTGCCAAGAGGGACCCATTTTCTTAAAGCCTCTCTGAGTGGCCAACACCCAGCTGGGTGCTCATTTGGCCTGATGATCCAGTGCTTCCATTTCGTGCGCTGCCTCTGCTCTTGGGGCTGGGTCCACACCTGTCGGCTTGCACCCCGGCACTGTTCCCTCCTCCCCTCCATCTTGGCTCTGCCAGTCTTCCCACCTGGGGTCCCTGCTCCCCCTGTTTCACATCTTTCCACAAGGCCCAGCTCACTCCCATCCCCTGTTAGAAGCCTCCTTGACCATTTAACTCATTTTCTTCATGTTAGAGCATCTTTTGTGCCGGTTCCCTTCCAAAGGGCCCGGAGAAAGGGACCAAGACCGACCAGCGGCTCAACTCAGCCAGCCAACACCCAGCGAGCCGAGCAGGAGTGTCCCAGATAACGCAGGGGCTGTGACGGGCTCAGGACCCAAAGAGGCGAACAGGGTGGCAAGTGACTCGCTGTATACGTGTGTGGTGCGTGGGTGTACGAGCTTCCTGTGGCTGCCATCACAAGTCACCACAAACCGGGCGGCCTGAAACGACAGGGATCTGTGCTCTCACAGCTTCAGAGACTGAACGTGTGAAATCAGGGTGTCGGCAGGGCCTGCTCTCTCTCTCTCTCTCTCTCTCTCTCTCTCTCTCTCTCTCTCTCTCTCTCTAGGGTAGGCCCCTTCCCCGGCGCTTTTAGCTTCTGGGGCTCCTGGGGCTCCCTGCGCTCCATCCCTGGGCTCCCGGCTGCCCTCCTCTCTCCTCCTCTGTCGTCACACGGCCTCTTCCTGGGTGTCTGTGTGTTCTCGCCTCTTCTCATAAGGACGCCAGTCCTCGGATCAGAGCCTTTAGCGCTAAGAGCTGCACGTGACCTTGGTCACATCAGCAAGGGCCCTGCGGCCTGAGATCAGGACTTGAGCGTGTTCTGGGCGGGGGACGTCGTTCCACCCACAGCGGTGGGGGTTGCTAACTCGTGGTCCCTTCCTCTCTAAAGAGATGTCCTGCTCATGGTCTCTGAGCGCAGAGGAATCTGCCCGGAGAAGCGCCGCAGGCAGATGCCCCCGGGAGTGCAAAGCCCTGAGGAGAGACGTGTGCTTGGCACCTTCCGTGACCAGCAAGACCAGTGTGGCTGGAACCGAAGTGGGGAGAGCGGAGGAGGAGAGGAGACAGAGCAGGGAAACAGGCCGGGGGCAGGATGACCCGGCTCTGGTGGGCAGTTGGAAGCGTATTCTTGTGGTAACGGGGAGACTTTGGGGAGAGGGTGTGATCGATTCATCTCTCCCTGGGATCTTACTGACCACCGTGGCCTGTAGCCAGGAAGAGGGGCTGCTTAGACCCCGGTGGGAGGCTACTGCAGGGGCCTGTGCGGGGAGGAGCAGGTGGGAGAAGTTGGTACTTCCCTGTCGTGGTGCCTTCTCCTCGTTGGTTCTCAAACTGTGTTCCCTGAGTCCTGGGCTTCTACAGGGATGGTCCCTGTTTGGGGCACCCCCTGGGTAGATGCCATTCATTTCGTGAAGAATATGAACCCTTTCAGATGTGTCTTCCTCTTAGCCCGGCCTGGACCCCCTCGTCAGCGCCTTCTCCCCTCTCTGCTCTCACTGGGAGTCATAAGACTTTTCTCAGCGTTTCATCTTGGTCCAAAAATGTCCCTTAGCCCATCCACCCTTAGCCAGTAACCCAGGAGCAGGGTGACTCAGTAATGAGTATCAGACTTGCCGTGGGACAAAACCACTTCCGTGGCGGTATGTGCGACTTCAAAAGTAACATCACAACCTACCCCCTGCCTTAGTTTCTTTAACTGAACCGTGGGGGTGATAGTGACCGTGACACATGGCAGTGCTTGGAGCTTTCAAAATCGTGGCCAGGGCGCTCTCCGTGTCTATGAAGCAGTCGGTTCCTGTTAGCTGCCATTTCCCTCTTACTTTACGGTATTAAATTCAAGTTAGTACTTTCCTTCGGCCAACTCACCGCCAAGCATCCTTCCTGATTGGGATAAATCCATTTTCTCCCAAATCTTTGGGGCCTTTTCTGGATGACCTAGTTCAGTCACTCAACCAATGAGTTCAGGGGTGTCTGTGGGGGATCTGCTCATGCCAGGTATGGTAGGTGGTAGGGAGAACACCCGAGATACATAAGAAATGGAGTTCCTGCTGTGGTGCAACGGGATCGGCAGTGTCTTGGGAGAACTGGGTGGCAGGTTTGATCTCCAGCCTGGCACAGTGGGTGGAGGATCCAGCGTTGCCACAGCTGCAGCTTAGGTTATGACTGTGGCTCAGCTCTGACCCCTGGCCCAGGAACTCCATATGCTGCAGGGTGGCCAAAAATGAAAAAACGAAACAAAACAAAAACATAAGGAATGCTCACTTGCATTTGAAAGCCAGATACAGATTTTTTTTTTTCCCTTGTGGCAAGTCAGATAAAGGGACACAATCAGGGAGTTCCCATTGGCTCAGTGCATTAAGAACCCGATTAGTATCCATGAAGATGTGGGTTTGATCCCTGGCCTCGCTCAGTGGCTTAAGGATCTGGCATTGCTGCAAGTGGCAGTGTAGGTCACAGACATAGCTCAGATCTGGCGCTGCTGTGGCTGTGGTGTAGGCGGGCCACTGCAGCTCTGATTCAACCCCTAGCCTGGGAACTTCCATATAACGTGGGTGCAGCTGTAAAAAGAAAAAGAAGAGAGAGAAAAAACAATCAGGTGTGAAGTCATTTACATGCAAAATAACTAGAAGTTTTGATGAAGTCTAGTGATTGTGTTGACCAAGGAATGGTGGGGGCAGGGGAGCGGGCAAGAGCAGATGCCCTGTGCTTGGTGTGGGGTGGGGGGCGGGGAGGTGGGAAGCCCCGGGATGTGGTCCAGCTGGAGGGAGGCTGGAGGTGCGTGGCTTTGAGATCCTTGAAGCCAGGTTCCTTGTCCGCATCACTCGTCATCCCCAAAGATGATGACACGGACGTAGATGACATCGAGCCTGCGGAACCACAGCAGGGGAGAGGATGGAATTGAGGCTCAGGATCCTGGGGGTGTGACCCTTTAGGAAGACAACTTGGGTGACGCAGGGTGACCGTGGAGGGAGGGAAATGGTGGATGGTTGAGAAATAGTCGTGGGGTTGGGCAAAGACTAACCCACGCTCCATCCCCTAACCAACCAGCCCTCTGCTGCCTGCCATGAAGGCTCTGATTCAGTAGAAGATGAAGCTCCCCTGGCAGAGGGACGGTGGCACCTCCTGCTTAATTAAAGGCAAGGACGGTAGTTTAGGGCTGGGTGAGTGTGCTGACCGTGCTTTCCCATTAAATGTCAGTTCCACAAGGCGGAGGGGAATGTGCTATGAAGCAAGGGATGAAGAGGACCAGCAAAGCCAGGACAAAGTAGGTGAGCAGGGACCGGGGAGGAGTCAAGAGCTTGGGACCAGGGTCTGGAGCTCGGGTGCTCAGGGGGATGGATGCGGACAACTGGGTGGGGCTGGTGGTGACCTGGCAATGGGATCGTTTGGAGGAAGAAGCCCCTACGCAGCTCCAGCTGGCGAGTCCATGTGGGGATACGAGCTCACAGTGGCCTGATCTTCCCATTTGGGGGAGACATTGGCAACCCGGATTTTTCTATGAAACTTCCCAACTAAAAAATGTTAGTTTAGGTTAAAAAAAAATTACGGGCCAGGCCAAACATAATATGCCTGCAGGATGGGCTTGACCAAGCCGCTGCAGACCTGCGGCTGCAGCTGCTGTCAGATGGGGCGTCTTTCTACCACCCACACCTTGATTTGGGTTCTGGCTTTTGGTAGATCCCTGCTTTCCTAGAGCTTGTCCCTTCAGTGCCCGCCAAGAGGGGCACCAATTTCAACAGACTGCCTTTGGCTGCAACCTCCATCCTGGAAAATAATTTTCTCAGAGCTGGGGAGTCCTG
Organism: Phacochoerus africanus; assembly: GCF_016906955.1. Lineage (NCBI taxonomy): Eukaryota > Metazoa > Chordata > Mammalia > Artiodactyla > Suidae > Phacochoerus > Phacochoerus africanus. The sequence goes on from NC_062546.1 coordinate 10,246,023, forward strand.
TTCAGGCTTTAAAAGGTGAGGTCGATTGTAGATTAGAATGAAAGTCATGTTTGAAACTGTCTTGCTGTTTTTCCAACTCATAAGGAGCTCATTCCTGAAAGATGGTTTTGGGGGGAGGCAACACGCAAGGGAGGGGCCCCAAAACGCAACAATCAAAATGAATAATATTTCCTGTAATATTTTAGAAATCAAAATTGATGCAAAAAATCCACAATAAAAAGCAGAAATAAAAATTTTAAATAAAGACAGGATTGCTAGTATTCATTTTTCCTTTGTCCTCAGGGTCCTGTATGGCTCTCCAAGGCGCTGTTACTGGTCCTGTCTTTATTCAAATTGTAGTGGTTTGCTCACCGTGGATTATTTTTCATTTATTTTGGTTTTTAAAAAACATTTCATGAAAACATTATATATATAGATATATATATCTTTTTCTTTCTTTTTTCGGTTGCACCCTCAGAATATGGAAGTTGCTGGGCCAGGGAATCCAAGCTGCAGATGCAAGCCACACCACAGCTGTGGCAACAGCAGATCCTTAACCTGCTGTGCCTTTGCAGGAATTCCGAAAATAGTAAATAGATTTAGCTACTGAGTTTTTGGTGCTCTCTTGAATTTTGCCTCACTTGGCTCACTCTGGTTCCAGCCCCAGTGGAGTCAAATGCACCCATCTATAAATTAAAATATTAACATCTAGGGTGATAATCCCAGGATGTGCTTAAATTAAGGGGAGATGGTGTCTGGACTCTGGTAAAGAATGCTCCTACTTTCTGGATTAGATTTAAACACATTTTATGGTCAGGCTTTTATTATGATGGGGCTTGTCAGGATGTGGAGTTGGTGATAAGAATGTGTGATTTATTTGTTACATACTGCTAACAGGGGCGGACGACATAGTTGCCGGGCCCAGTGTAAAAGGAATATTCGCAGCTCCTGGCTCAAAGATTATTAAGAATTTTAAGGTGATGATGGCAGAGAATTAGACCCAGTGTGCGGTCCTCTGAGAGTGGGACCCTGTGTGACTGCACGGGTTGTACCCCCGTGAAGATGGCCCCGGCTGCGACTCGGGTTAACATCCGAGCATCCTTGAACATTAGAGTTGGGACAGGGCCTCAGATAGTATCGAAGTCACTGCCCCCATTTTATCGATGGAATAACTGAGGCACAGAAAGGCCAGGTGACTTGCTTAAAAGTCACAGATTGAGTTAGAAGAAGCACTTGGATTGGATCCTGGGCCCCCCTGGTTCTTTGACTTTCCTTATCGTGCCACAGATTCACCCCTACCTGGGCCAAACAATGAGGTCTTCCTGTCTGTGGGGGCCACTGACTCTCACGAAGGTTGTCTTGGAAGAGGGGGGCAGTGGTTGGATTCAAATCCACCAGTTTTGTTATAATGACCCCAAGAACATATTTCCTGTAACAGAACATTTTCTAGATGTCATTTTTTTTCCTTTTCTCTTAAAAAAAAAAAAAAAAAGGTACAGGCAGAATTTCCCTGAAGCCATTGAGTCAGATGAAATGTCGTTTACATAAAAATGATTACAGGTATTATAACCACGCTAGAGGTTGGGCCTCTGATTGTGCAAAACACCAGATTTCCAGACATTCCTGATGAGTCCCATGAAACCGAGGGAAGCAGGGACTCAGGTTTTCCTTTTGATGCAACTTCATGTTCTCAGGGATCTCTCACGTGCAGTCTTTGATGGGCACTGCTGTTTCACTCATTCCTCAGCTCCTTTTTATTTTTTATTTTTTTGTCTTTTATGGCTGCACATATGGCTCATGGACGTTCCCAGGCTAGGGGTCAAATTGGAGCTATGGCTGCCAGCTACAGCCACACCGGATCTTTAACCCAATGAGTGAGGCCAGGGATGGAACCCACATCCTCATGGATACTAGTCGGGTTCTTAACTGACGGAGCCACAGTGGGAAGTCCTCCTTTAGCTTCTTTTTAATGCCAGGTACCCACCACGTGCTGGATATTCTTCAAGGATCTGGAGATACAGCCAGAGTTGCTATGTAAAAATACTGGATGTCTGGTTAACTTTGAATTTCAGAAAAAAAATGAATGAGTTTTTAATTTAAATGTGTCCCATACAGTATTGGGGACCCACTTGGACTAAAAAAGCATGCTTGGTTGCATTTGGTTATGCTTTGAGGATAGGGCTTCCTGTATTTGCCAAGAGTTTGCAGGTGAGTGTGAGCAGAGAAGAGGAATAAAGGACTTCTTGGTTTTCAGCCAGAGAGTGGGATAAATGGGAGGGTGACACTTGAGCAGTTTTAGAGGATGAGAGAGTTTGACTTGGACACACTCACTTTGAGAAGCCTTTTGGATGCCCCGATGGAGATGCTGGATGGACAGCAGGTTATGCGAATCCAGATTTCAGGGGAGAACTCCAGGCTGTGATTAAAAACGAGCTTTATACCAAAAGGGGGAAATGAGGGCAGAGCTCTTCGTGGGAGGCTCCTGCCAGGGCTGACTTGAGGGGGTCTCAGGACTCAGAGCCACTTGGGGTAGGGTGGGAGGGGCCCAGAGGGCAGTTCATCTTAGATAATTATATTCACATGGACTCACGTTAGGCTGCATTTTAAGAGGAAAAGGAAAAGAGATACTTTGAGGATGGACCCAAGGATGAGAGTATGTCCGCCTTTCATATGCGTCTATGATTTCTCTCTTGACTGCCGTCTCCGTTATGTCTTGCCGGGATGGCTGTGTGAACAAAGCTGCTACTTTGGTCTTTGTGCTTCAACCTCACCCCCTACAGAACCCAGAGCAACTGTTTAAAAACCCAATATGATCTTGTCATGTGCTTGCCTAATAAACTTCAATCACTCCTCATTGGTCTTAGGTCCAAAAATTCTCCAGGCCCCTCTAACCTTCCTTCCTTACCTCACACCTTCTGCTGGTCCATCCCTAAGCACCTGCCCCTCCAGTCTTTTTTCAGTTCCTCTAATACTTCATACTTGCTCCTGCCTCAGGGCCTTTGCACATACTTTCCCAGCTGGCTGTTGGTTCTTCCCCTCACTATTCTCTGGCTAACTTCTGCTCAACTTTCTGGTCTCAGCTTAAATATCACCTCTCCAGAGAAGCCTTCCCTGAATTCCCTGTGGACATCAGGTTTCCTTGGTATAACCTCTGTTGGATTTTCTTCTTTCATTTCACTGCACTTGTCTCAGTTGGTAAATATATACTAGAGTAAATGCTTTTGAAGGCAACTGAATTCCTGGGTCAGGGTCAGACAGGACCAGCATGTGCTAGGAATTTCAAACTCTCAGTGGTCTCCCTAGCTTCCCATTGCACTCTGGTTGGAGAGACTGGAGAGAAACTAAAAGGCCTGGGCCTTTGCAAGATGATTAGCAGCAAGGCAGAGGGAAGGTTGGCAGAGCTGTACTGGCAAGGCTTCCATCTCACTCCTACCCTGCTGGTGTGGCCTCTGGATGGAGAAAGGTCATGCATTCTGCTCCTAGCCCCTGCTGCTAACAGCACAAAGTATTTATTTTGGAAATGAAAATATTCCTCTCCCCCAGGTCCCACCCTTCTAAAGCAGCCTTTAGAGAAGAAGAGCCTCCGACTTCCATCTGCTCCAGCAGAAGCTCTGTTATGGGTCAGGGCATCGTCTGAACCTCTTCTCTTTAAAGAACTCTGCTCCTAGAAACTTTAAATATATATCCACTGTTTAGAGGAACAACTTAGGCAATTAGGATATTATTCAGAATGTCCCGAATCATTCTTGTAAGGCAGCAGTTTTTGTAGTGGTTAAATCAGTTGTAAAGTGATTTTACCTTTGTTATCTCATCTTATTAAGTATCTCAAGAGGATGTCAATAGGGGGTAAGAACTTAGATTCTTGCCCTAAAAACTGGGTGGCCAGAGTAAGCCTTAGGGAGAAAGGCTTTTAAAGAAAAATATAAGGACCTTATGTAGGCAAGGACAATCAAATTCCCTTATCCAACTATCCTTCCATCCATCCATCTCTCCATCATTCCATCCACTTTTCATCCATCCATCCGCACATCCACACATCAATTGTACACAAAGCTGTGAATGAGGCAATCATGACCACTGCCCTAGTGGATCTCGTAGGCTAGTGGAGATCAAAATCTCTTATTGGCCAAGCCTGGGTCATTTGTTCACCTCTTTGCCAGCAGAGTGTGTGACAACTTGGTTGATAATTTTGCCAAGATCCTATCAAGAGTAGTTTCCCAAAGGAACACACTGGGGAGAGATTCCAGGTGGGCCCAATGAACAGATGTCCATTAGAGGAGAGGCACTGATCATTATGGGCAGGGGGATGAGAAGGGACACATGTGGGGGACACCAGCCTTTCTCCTCTTCTATAGCTCAAGGGCAGGCTGGTTCTTTTGTTTATCCCTGACCAAATTTGAGGGTTTGGAGTTTGAGTCCTGCCACAGGGGCTCAAGAACACCCATCTCCTTCTGGATACCTATCTGAGCTGTCTCCCCTCCTCCACCTAAATTTATCAGCCTCCCCTAAGATGCTTGTTGGATCCACCCAGTATAGGTATGTTGATGCTTAGGAAACCAAAAAGAGGGTTTGCTTATGCTCTGCCAACTAGAAAGTGCTTCCCAAGACGCTGAAAGTTCATGAGTCTTGAGCCAGACCGAGGCTCCTGGAATGGAATTTGTGTCTAAACCCCTGATTCTCACCCTGGGCTACACACTGGAAGCACTGGGCAGGTGGGGATGGTGCTCTTACAAAATAGTGCTGCTCAGGCCTCAACCGTTATAACTAGTTTCTCCCAGGGCCCAGCCACTTTTTTTTTTTTTTCTTAAACAGCTCTCCAGGGGAGTCTAGGTGTAGCTTGGGTTAAGACCCACTGGTCTAAGTGCAATTTGGAAAACCCTGTTTATTGCTGTGCCTCTTTGCTAACAGGATATAAGTAGGATGAGGGTAGTGACCATGTTTTGCCAATGGCTACACCCCCAAGGTCGGTAGCAGTGCCAGGTGCCTCGTAGGTGCCCAGCCAAGATTTGTGGGACGAATGATGATTGATAGCTTCGCACAAATCCCTTAATGGACCAGAGATGCCTCTCCCTGAAGAGTGCATGTCCTCCATGCTGCTGGCACTTGGGGAAGGAGTCCAGTCCCCATGTGAGGTCAAGCTGTGCTTCTCAGGGAATCTCTGAACCTCACCCACCTACGTTTCTGAGCCTGTGATTTTCAACACTCGTGGCCTCTTAGATTCATCCGAGGTCATTAAAAAAAAAAAATACACTTTAGGATGTCCTTGTTCAGAGGGTTTGGATTGAAGCCTGGGCACAGATGTTCAAAAAAGTGTCCCAGGTGAACGTAATGTGCTGTAAGCATTGAAGGCCCCTGTTCTCATCTCCCTTCTACCTCTGTGAGTCTGCTTCCTGACTTTGGCTAACTTGATCTGAGACCCCCTGGAAGTGTTTCATGCGAGCAGTAGTGGGTTCTTAGGTAGTCTTCCCCAAGGGTACCTGTTCATAATGTTCCCCTTGGGTGCTTGCTTAAAAATACGCATTTCTGAGCCTCTACTCCAGGCTTATGGACTCAGGCGCTCCAGTGAAGGTTCTGGGAATTTGCCCTTTTAACAAGCATCCAGGGGTGCTTGCCACCTGCTGCCTCTCCAGCGGCACTGCCCCCCTTGCTCCAGCTCCCACACATGAACTCCTGGCTTTTGCTTTCTTTGGGTTTCCGCTGCCCGAATATTCTTCCCCCAGATCTTCCCATCCGTCAGTCAGGGTTGTCCAAATGCCCCCTTCCTAGAGAGGCCCTACCTGACCAAGGAAGGGACCAGAGCCTCCCCAGGCCCCAGCCTTTACCCTGTATCTCTGGTGAGTTTTCTCCTGACACTCTGCAGGGATGGTCTTGATTCCTTCTTCCCCGACCAGAACCTGAGCTTCCCAGGGCAAGTGTCTAGTCCCGTGCTAGGTCCCCGGCACCTGGCACAGGATAGTGACCAGGAAGTATAGATGTAAAGGTGGGACTCGCGCTTTTCAGCGTCTCTGTGGTTCTTCGCCAGGCCTTGGGGAATTGAGCGCAGGGCACACAGGTGACTGATGCAGGTGAAAATCATGCCACAGCTGTGGGCGCGCAGAGGCACCTGGAGACACGGGTCCGCGATAGAAGGGAGTGGGTGCAGCCCCTCCCCCTCAGGGAAGAAAAGAGGAAAAAGCTTGAGCTCAGCCAGTCACGGAGGGCAAAACAAGTGGCGGCGGCTTTGTCCTCTAGAGCCTGGGTCCCGCAAGGGCGCAGCGCTCAACGCGAGGACGGTGGGAGCGGCGGCCTCGCCCGAGCGCCTGGCGGCGGCTGGCTGCGCGCGGTGCCCGGGCGGTGCGGCCAGGCCCAGGGGGCGGCCTCCTTCCTCCCGGGCGCCAGGCCGCCGGGGCCGCGCGCCTCTCCTTCCCTCCCTCCCTTCCTCCCTCCCTCCCTCCGCTGGTCCCCGGGTGGCGGCCCCGCCCCCGCCGGCCCGGCCGCGCTGTCCCCGCCCCCCCTCCCGGGCTGCAACAGGTGCCTCCGGAGCAGGAAGCTCGCGCCGCCGCTCTGCTCCCCGGGGCGCGTCCAGGACCCGCCGCGCCAGGCGCGCCATCCCCGGACCCGGCGTGCGTCCCCACGAGGACAGTGACCCCGCCGCTCGAGCCGCCCCTCCGCCCCGCTTCCTGCCACCGTCGCCACCCTCGGCGAGGGGCCCAGGAGAGAGCCGAGTCTGCCCTCGCCCCCGGCCCGCCGCCCTCTCGCCGCTTTGCGCGCCATGGACGCCCCGGAGCCGCAGCCGGACCCCGACGGCGGGGACGCCCCGGGCCACGAGCCTGGAGGCGGTTCTCAAGACGAGTTCGACTTCTCCATCCTCTTCGATTATGACTATTTGAATCCTATCGAAGGTCGGTGGAGGCTCCCCCCGGCCTGGCCCTCGAGCCTGGGCTGGGGCTTGGGCCTGAGCAGTGGGCAGAGGGCCCTCTTTTGCTCCAGATGTCACACTTCCTGGGGGACCTGAAGAGGGGCTGCCTCTCTCCAGGTGGAGGGAAGGCGCGAGGCGGCAGCGACTGCAGCCACCTTTAGGGGGCGCTAGGCTCATTCCGCCCGTAGGGCGTCAGTTTCCAGTTACTTCTGCCTGAGGGTAGGTGGTAGCAAAGCAGAGGGTGGCCGGGGGTCTCCGCTGGCCTCTTGCGTGCTGCTGGGTCCTCTGAGGGCAGCGAAAGCTGTGAGTTTGCCTTTGGAGGGAGGCGGTGAGGAAGCCAAAGAATGGCGTTCGTGGGGAGGGGCCGGTGCAAAAAGAGGGCGTGTGAAGCGGCCCTCCTACCTTCGGGGCACCACCGCGTGTGAGCCGCGCGCGCGCGTGGTGGAGGACTGTGTGTTGACACTAGGAAGAGGCTGGCTGTGTCTGATGCGGGAGGGGGGTTCGACTTCAGGTCAGGCGGCTGGCCCATTTCCTCCCCGGGTTCTGCTGCCTTTGCAAATCCCCCCGACCGGCTCAGCCTGAGCTTCGTTGAGTGATCCCTTTACCCGCACGAGTTACGATGGCTGTGGGGGCTGGGGGGAGCTGGCCTGTGATGCGGGCAGCTGCCAGTCTGTGCCCCCTGGTGCCCTCTGCGCGGGGATTTCCCCAGGCCGGGCCTGCATTTCACGTGTTTCGCAGGAGCCTTGGTCAAAACGAGGAGGTCGCACACCAACCTCACTGTATTTTTCTGGGTAGCAGGTTGTCTTGGAACAAAACAAGAAAAAAAAAAAAACAAAACCCCAGCCAGGCTTCCTGATTGTGACAGCCTAGCCCAGCCATTGCTTACTGGAGCCTCAGGGGCAGGCCTGTTGGTACCTTCCAGAGGCACTTGGGCTTGGCTGCGGCCACAGAGTAGGAAGGGATTGTGCTGGCTGGTGTGTGTAGGCGGCCGTTTCTGGATTCTCCCAGGCTTACTGTTTCCCAGAGATGCTGTGTTAGGCGGGTGACGGAGAAGTTTTAACTGTGCTTCCACCACGGCTTCCCTGGCGATCTTCGAGGGAGGGGTTGGCTCTGACTTTGGAGGATGCCCTTCACTCAGATACCAAGTGAAGCTGGTAATTAGTCCTTATTCTGTATTTTGGCTGGAGATGGAACTAATTAGCCAGCCAAAGAGACCAGTCTTCTCGAGTTGCAATCTGGAGGCCATCCTTTCCTTTGAAAAGATACAATTAAGAATCTGCAAACGATCCTTTTAGCATCAGTGGTCTTTCTGTTCCTTAAGATTAAAGCCGTATTTTGCAGGGAACTAATACTTACACCCCTCCCAGATTCACAATCAACGCACTTTTTTTTTTTTTTTTCTTTCCCTGCAGCAGGGGAGATTTCCGGGGAAATAGTTTCCAAGCCAAATCTGATGGGAGGTGCTTTTTATAGTTTTTCTTGGCAAGTGGTGCTCGGTGGCTGCCAGATGGGTCTCTAAGTGACCACAGGGAAGGCCCCTGAGTCTATTTCTTATTGATAAACTTTATTTTTTGGAACAGCTTTCGATTTACAAAAGAGTTGTAAAGATAGTACAAGAGGTGTCTTAGGATTAACATCTTACATTGGTAGATGGGATGTACTTGTTATAATTTATGAGCCAGTATCATGCAGTGTGATGAACCCAAGTCCATAATTTATTTGGATTCAGACTGTCCTTGTTTTTTTTATGAGCTTGAAGTTTTGAGGAGCACTGATTCGGGACATTGTAGCCTATCCCTCCAGTAGGATCTTAACGTTTTTCTCATGGGTAGACAGGGCTGTGGGTTTGGAGGAGGGAGGCTGCAGAGGTACAGCGACCATTTCCATCATGTCACATCAAGGGTCGCTACCGTCAAGGGTCGTTAGCACTGTGGAGGTTGGTCTTGATCAAGTGGCCGAGGTAGCGTTTGACAGGTTCCTCCACCGTCAAGTTTCTCCTTTGCAAACTGTGTTCTCTGGAAAGAAGTCATTATGTGCAGCCCTGCTTTGGGAGTGAGGAGTTATGCTTTGGAATCTATAAAATAACGACTCCTTGCTGGGAAGTCAGCAGCCCAGAAACATCACGGCTCAGGGAGAGAGGATGTCATGAGCCTTGAGAGGCTACAGCGAGCTCTTCCAGATGTCCAGGGTCGGATTCTGGCTCACCCAGATGTTAATAGCAGTCACCTCTCTCTCTGCTTCCGCAGGAGGGAACTCCCTAAGGGCCACTGCTAGCTTCTCTCGTGCTCTCGGGCCTTGTCCCAGGTGATGGGACGTGGGTGATGCACGCGAGGTGTTATCCTTCACTCCAGGCATGGACTTGGCAAAAAACCAAGATGGGAAGAGGACTGCTCATGGGCCAGACCTTGTCCGAAATTGGTGATGGCTCTTCGGTGTTTTGGGGAGGTCAGATGCTCGTTTTGTGGAACTTGAACATGCGGCAGACGTTTATTAGCTCCTGCGTTACCCTCCAGCCTTAGCAGGTAGGCACTGTTGTTACTCCCGTTTTACAGAGGAGGATGCTAAGGCCCAGAGAGGGAAAGGAATTTTCCTAAGGAAGCGGAGCTGGTAAATGGCAGAGCCGAAATAGGAACCTGGCAGCCCTGCTCCGGAGGCTGCTTTCCGATCTACTGGGTGAGGGTTCCTCATTCCCTCATTTGATGAGGAACATATGTAAAGCAGGTGGTAAGGGAACCATGCAAGGCTGGAATTTAAAGCATTTACGGTCTTGGGCCCGTCACTTAACCTCTCTGGATCTCAGTAGAGCTGTCACATGGCTGAAAAGAGACTACTCACCTCGGTAGGGGTCTTTGCCTCGAATGGGTTAGCACATTTAGATCTATTAACATAGCGTGATTTGTTACTAGCATTTATTAAATCCTCGATTTTGTTAATAGAGGCGTCAGTTAATGTGAGTCATTATTCATGTTCTCATCCAACCGATTATAGAGCACCTACAGTGCTGGATCCTAGGGATATAATAGGAAGTAAGACCTAGTCCCTGCCGGCATGGAGTTAGAGCCTCTAATTGAGCCTCTAATGGTTTTCTCCTGTTTAATTGCATTGACCAGTACCTCCAGTAGCATCCACCTCCTAGTGGAAAGTAGGCATCCTTGCTTTGTTCCTGACCCCAGCAGGAGTACCTTCCAGCGTTGGCTTTAGGATGAGGGCACATGGATTTAATTTTGTGGCGGACGTATTCCTCTGTTTCTGTTTTGTGGAGAGTTTTGATTAGGAATGAGAGTCATACTCATAGATAGTCATGTTATGTCAGAGATAATGACAAGTGCCTACAGAAAAATAGGGTTTTATTCTTCTAAAATTTATTAATATGTTCACTTATAGTAATAAATTTCCTAATATTGAAACATTCCTGTCATTAACCCCCCTTGTCACTGCACATTTTCTTATGGTGGTGGGGCTGGCATCTACTCGATGTGTTTTATTAAAGATTTCTTTCAGCAGTGTTTGCGAGTGAGATATGTCTACAGTGTGCTTTTCACTTTTCGGTATGCTGTTAGGCTTAAGTGTCTTTCCTTCTCTATGTTCAGGGACAATGTGTGGATTGTTGGGGGTGTCCAGTTTCTAAAGTTGTGATAAAAGTCCCCTGTGAAGCCATCTGGACCTGGTGCCTTTTTTTTTTTTTGTCTTTTTGCATTTTCTTGAGCTGCTCTGGTGGCACATGGAGGTTCCCTGGCCAGGGGTCCAATCAGAGCTGGAGCCACCGGCCTTCGCCAGAGCCACAGCAATGTGGGATCTGAGCCGTGTCTGCAACCTACACCACAGCTCATGGCAACACCAGATCCTTAACCCACTGAGCAAGGGCAGGGACCGAACCCGCAACCTCATGGTTCCTAGTCGGATTCGTTAACCACTGCGCCACGACGGGAGCTCCAGGACCTGGTGCCTTTTTACGGGCCTGGGCTACGACGGCTTTCTCGATGGTCTCGATGGGAGTCGGTCCGTTTACATTTTCTACTTCTACTGGAGTCAATTTTGGTAAACTTTATCTTTCTAAGAAAGTATCCATTTTGCCTATCTAGGTTTTCAGATTTATTTGCCTAGAGATATGCAAAGTAGACTGTCGCTTTTTTCTACTGAGGGAGACGGCTAAGTACATGGCAGTAGGAAGGATGGGCACAGGGCTAAGGGAGCCGTGCCCAGGGCTGCTGCCGCCACCTTGGAGCAGAGGGGTGTGCTGGCTCTCATTGCTTCCTGTGTGCTTGTGATTCAGCCAGTCCGTTTTTACTTGAGAGACGGGCGGGTACTGGCAATCCCAGGTCACCTGCAGAGGCGCCAGATCTCCTCTGGGCCGTGCTGGGGACCGACCTTTCTGAAGTGCTCATTTCTCACCTGGCTCAGTGGGTCTGGCGTGTCCCTCTGCCGATTCCTGGTAAGCTGATGCCTGCGGCATCAACTGTGACCTTTCAGACAGGAAAAGGGACTCCTGGCCATTGCTTGTAGAGTTTCAACGTGTTGGGTCACAGCGCTTTGAAAGGCTGATAAAGCCACAGGTCCCATACACCGTAGGAGCGCACCGCTCATGTGCAGACCCCCTTGCACTCCCCACCCCCATGGCCCACAGGCCTCCCCCTCTGCCCCCAGCCCACCTCTTATACCATTTTCAAGTAGAGTCACAGACCCCGCTGTGGCCCATTTCCTAATGTCACCAGCACTTCAACTCAGGGCCACCTGGCCTCCACCCATTCGCAGGGGACAATCAAAACCTCCTTCTCTCAGCAACCATTCACGGAGTGCTGGTTCTGTGCCAGGCCCTGTGGGGGTAGAGAGACGAATGAGATGTGCTCCTGCCCTCATCTGGCCCCCAGGCCAGTGTGGGGCACAGCCTGGTAAACAAATGGGGACAAACGAGGTGCTGGGATGTAGTCTCAGGCAGCTTTTTTTGGTGCTTGCTAAAAATAGAGCTCTACCCTAAGCAAGCAGGTTTGCTAAACACATGTGACATTCAGAGACGTTGCCGTCTGTATCGAGTTAAGGACAGGCCTTAATAAGCCTGCTTTGTACAAATAGTGTCTCCAGGTGCAGCTGGAGAGGTGAACTGAGGGCTGACCTGAGCCCTGACCCTCTCAAAGGGGCCAAAGAACTAGGAAGAAAGTTGCCTCAATCCTTCTTTACCAGTAAACACATGTCATCCCTGCTTCCAAATTAAAGGCCTTCTGTTCTCGAGGTGGCCTCAGATTTTGATTGGGGGGTGGAGGCGCTTCAGATCTCAGAGCTGTATTATTTGGGTTGGTTCCCAAGGCTTTTTAGTCCTGTAGGTGATGGGGTTGAATAAACTGGAAAAATGCAGCATCTGTGGCCAGTGGTTCTCAATCCTGGCTGTGCACTAGAATCTTCCAGTCATACGAAGGCCCCATGAAGTCATATTCTTTGAGGGGTCAGCTGCCTTTTGCTTGGAGTCATTCAGGGGCACGTGGCAGAGCAGGGCTTGAACCCAGGCTGTTGGGCTCCCAAGTCTCTGTCCTCACCCCTACAGTTCAGCCAGAATGTCACTGACTCCAGCTTTTGAGGGTCCTGCCTACGCTAGCATGGGGTGCTTTGACCCTGGAGGTTTGATACTTATTATCAATGGTGTGTTCACGCCTGTCCTGAGGGATTATATTCATTATAAAACATGCAATAAAAATCAAAGTGGAAAGGACAGAATATAAACGGGTATTCTGCTATTTTTTAAAAATATTTCCTTCTACGCCCCACTGGATTGTTGGGCATGCCTTCTGGGGTACACGGCCCCCCACCTCCAGAGGCCATTGGCCAGGCGAGTTAGAGCACCAATCCTGGCTTGAAATTCTGACTTAGTTGTCTTCTACCTGCATGACCTTGGCCAAGCAAAAGTGCCTGGATTTAGCAAGCATGCAATAAATCATTGCCAGATAAATGGATGAAAAGTTGCATAATTCCTTATTAGCCGCGTGCCTCAGGGCGGTGGTTTTGGTTCCCTGTACTTGTTTCTCACCTGTGAATGAAACGAGGCTAGTGCTCTTGCGAGGGCTGACGGCAGGTTTTCTTGGAGTGGCGCGACGAAGCGTGGACTGTGTGACCATCCATCCAGCGGCAGTGCTGGGGCCAGCAGTGATGGGCTCTGAGAAATCTGGCTCACCTGACTTCGGGAGAGCATTGGCTCCTCGGAGGAGTCTTTGCCTTGGCCTTTGATGAATCCTGAGCCTTAAGGGAAGATGGTCTTTGGAGAGGAGCCACTGGCTGCCAGGCTTACGTTGGCATTGTAGCAAGTTACCTAACAGACATGCAATCAGTTCTGACTTTAAAAACTTTCATCGGGCCCCTGCCTGCACCCTGGAACTCGGCTGGCTGCAGAAACCTTCTCAGCTGCCTCGGCTGCAGGGTTCCCTGGGCTGCCTCTCTCACAGGCCCTCCCCCGTGGTGCTGCTCTGGCCCCCGGAACCCCCTGAGCCAGGGCCAGGAAGGGGCAGCCTTGGGAAGTGCCGCGTGGTGGATGTCTTGTGGTTTCCCCCACGGAGGGACTTCCGCTTTCCTCGGTCCCCAGCACAGGAAATCGCCCCTGGCTCCGAAGAGTTCTGACCAAACTCGGCTTCCCTGGGGCCGGTGTGAGGTTTTTTGCTGATTGTTCCCAAGCTGAGCTCAGGGAAGAAGGCTCAACTCTTCCTGGGATGGACTGGGGGCAGAGCCCGACACGGGTTCCCCCAGAGCAAAGGGAACTGCCTTTGACTTTTTCCCGAACTTTTATTATGAACTTTTTCCAAAATAAGGAAAAGTAGAGACGATGGTATAATTACTTCCCATGTTCTCATCACCCAGCTTCAGCAGTCATCAGCGCACGGCCGGTCTTATTTCAACCCAACCTCAGCATATTCTCTGCATCCCCACCCTTGCTGATTTTAAATCACATACCAGATGGTTAATGTTTGATTAATAAATAGATTAGTATGTAGCTCTCAAAAATAAGGACTCTTGGAGTTCCTGTTGTGGTTCTGTGGTTAACGAACTTGACTAGGAATCACGAGGTTGCAGGTTCAATCCCTGGCCTCGCTCAGTGGGTTCAGGATCTGGCATTGCCGTGAGCTGTGGTGTAGGTTGCAGACGCGGCTTGCATCCTGCATTGCTGTGGCTGTGGTGTAGGCCGGCAGCTGCAGCTCCGATTCAACCCCTAGCCTGAACAGACTGTTGAGCGTCCCATCATCAAACCTTAAAACCCCAATACTTAATTTCAAATATCTAGTGTTTAAATTTCCTGCTTGTCTCACAAGTACCTCTTTGTGGTTAATTTGTTTGAACCAAAATCCAAACAAGAGCTTCACGTTGTAGTTGGTTGACATGGCCGTTATTATGTCTTTTATTTTATAAAAATCCCCATCGGTCTGTTTTCTTGCCATTTATTGGTTGAAGAAACAGGGTCATTTTTCCTGTGCTGTTTGTTGTCTACACGGTGAATTTTGCCAGTGGCATCCCTCTGGTGTTTTTTTAACCTGTTCCTCTGTCCCCTGCCTTTCCTACAGACTGACATTTAGCTCTAAAGTCTTGCTTTAGATCTAATTTTAATGCCTTTTTTTTCCCCCCTGCAAGAGAAACATGTTGAAGGTAGATTGGAAGCTATAGGAAAAGCAGCGAGAGTGTGTTTCCTGAGTTGGCACTGGGGACCCTCCCTGCATCCCAGCCTGAGGTTTTGGAAAAAAAGCATTTTCTCAGCTGGGCCTGTGTGTGTTAGTAAGATGTGTTTCTAAAAGCCAGTCCTTCTATGCGAATTTTAATTGGGCCACGCCTGAGTGAGCTTTCTGAAGGTAAGAAAGTTGCCTGCAAAGCTCAGGATTTATAAAGGTCCTTATCAAAACAAACCTGCTTGGGCCTGCCTGAAAAAGGGGGGCTGTTCAACGAGGGGGCGGAAGCCTTGAAATCTGCAGTGCCTGCGAAAGTCATTGTACAGACAGAGAGGGGCTGTTTACCTGCGTGATCTGGAGAAGGTGGGCTGCAGGTCTGAAATCCGCGACGGGTGACATCACCTCCGTTGCCATGGAGAAAGGAATGTCACTAATGACTGGGGTTGGCAGGGGCCACTGATGAAGTGTGCCCACCCCTGGGAACATGGCACCGACGTGAAAGCTCCTGGGGACAAGTGTAAATAAAGAGCCCACCCGTCCATCGGGTGTTAATTTTAAGTCTCTGCCCCTGGCCGAGGGTTCCAGGAGCCCGGCTGTCTTCAAGGGGAAGTTTCCACTTGGATTTCAAGTTGGCTGAGAAAAAGGTGGAAATCAGCTTTGCAGGCTGTGCCAGGGGTTGGGCGACTCAGTATGGGGACTGCTCTTGGAGGTGCTGGCATAAAGGTGGGGGGACCTTGCTGACGTGTCTCTGTGCAGGCCTTTGCCCGAGGGATGGGTTAGCCTTGGCGAGCCCTGTCTCTGAGGGAGGATTATCTGAGGTCTATTTCTGGTTAATTCTTCTGACCAGATTCCTTCCTTCTCCTTTTGGCGAGGAAGCGGAGCCCCGCCGAGCCCCGCAGAGCCCTGCTGTCTGTCGCGTGTTGCCTGGCAAATGTGGAAGGCAGTCTCTCCCGTTAGAGTTGGGCTTCCCTGAATCCCAAGTGCCATCTCCAACGGCTTTCTTCTTGAAAGAAAAACACGGGGCAGGATAGCAAGGGGACCAGATAAGTAGCATTCGATGGAGTCCTTTGAGGGTCTATTGCGCAGCAATTAAAAAAAGGAACCGAAGCTGCATACAGTGTGGTTCAATCTCAGGCATGAGGTGGACGAATGAAGGGACGTGTATGTCCCGTGTGATTTTCTTTAGGAGATGGGCAAGAGCAGGCCACGAAGACAGGCTAGCGGGTCCCCTGAACTTGGGTTATTGGCCGGGTGGGGCCGCCAGGGAGCCCTCTGGCGGGATGGAGATATTTTCTCTCTTGAATGATGGCTGCATACAGTGCATACCAAAGGCACTGGACTGCATTTGAAGGATGTCTCGATTTGAACCCCCGCTCTGCCCCTGACTTTTTTTGTGATGCTGGGTGAATCCCTGCACCCCTGACCTCAGAGTCCCGCCCGTAACACAGGGGACTGGAGAGTGCCGGTAAGTTGCAGAGACAGAAGACACGGGAGAGGCACGGGGAACAGCGCCTGTTTGAATGAATCAAAAGAGGAAGGTCTTTGAACCTCTTGAAAGCAGGAGGCCCCCCTGGAGTGACTTTAAATTGGTTCTTTCCATCCTATGTTGAGGTTGGAGGTGAGGTTTCCTGTCTGCCAGATGCCCGGGCCCCACTGCCCCGTCCAGAAGCTGAGCTGACCTCGAGGTGCACGGTTTGCCGAGTCCCTACATTTCTTCGCTTCTCTTCGAAAGGAACACGTGTCAGCCTGTGGGTGCGTGTGTTTTTGCAAACAGCCACGCCAGTAGCCAGTCTGGAAGGCTTGTCGCTTGCAAATTGTCCTGGGCCCTGTGTCGCTGGCGCCTGGCCTCATGGCCAGCTGCCCGAGAGGCAGGACTGAGCCTTCCTTTCTGCCCTGTCTGGTGGAGGCAGACAGCTGCCTTAGCCGGGGGCAAGGTCAGCGGAGAGCTTAGTGTTCAAGGTGACTTTTTCCAGTGGTTCCACGTTGACGAGACGGATGGTAAACTGCCTTCCTTCCCTTTCTGGCATTTCTGGATCTGACTTATCTGGATGGAATTTCTCACCTCTCACGCCCTGCGTCTGTGTGTGTCATCTCTGACTGACGGGCGTGACCACCTGATTCTCCGTCATTATTAGTACACACGCTTCATGGATGGGGAATCCAGTTACTGTTTGGCATGTGTGCTTGGTGGCGGCAGCAGGGGCAAGGGGGAGCCCTGCGGAAAGTGTGCCAAGCACCGACTTTAGTCCTCGAGGGCGATCTGTAACTTTTCAATGAAGGCCTTTCCTATAGGTGATGCAAGCCGCCAGATGAGAAATGCATCCACCCTCTGCCTCTCCTGGCGTGTCCGTGCAGCCCCCGGCACACGGGAGGGAGGGGAGGGCGGCGCAGAGGCAGGCAGGATTCTTACTCTCCATCTCATCCCCCGTCCTCCCTCGGCACATGTGCTGTGCCAGGTTGTGGCATCCGAACGCTGCCATGGCAACAGACTGTGATGTCTCAAACCCAGGGCCGGAGCCTCACAGCATCTCGGGCCGTGAGCTCCTCCAGCAGTGGGTCTGTCCCCTCAGGGACAGACACAGCTTTGGGGCCCCCGCTGCCCTCCCGAAGGGCATCTGGCCTCAGGGCCAGGCCCTGCCTTCTCTCCTCCAAGTCCTTCAAGCCTGAAAGCACTGGTTCATGCTGTCCCTCCCCCTCCCCCTCCCCCAAAGGACAGACGCCTTGTGGAGGTTCCTTAGCTGGGTTTCTATTTTGGTCATTCTGTTCTGCTTCCTGAAAATTCCACCCGCCTGTAGTTCTAGGCGGAGAGGACGTTCTCTTGCTGTTCCTTTTTTTTTTTTTTTTTCAAAAGCCATCTCTTGGCGGGCGGGTTGGCACCGACAGCTGCCTCAGGCTTGGCCGTGTGTCCTGAGGGTGAGCAACAGGCCTGAGAGAGGCTCCAGGAGAGCAGGCTCTGGCAGAGAGCTCCGTGTGGCCTGAGTGGGATCTTTAAAGTAATCCTTGACTCACTCCTGGGGCAGAGGAGGGATTTCCTGGGGCAAATGAGTATTCCAGGAGAAAGGAACCCATGTCTTTAGTTGTCAAGGGCAGCCTGCCTCCTGATGGGGCTCCGGAGCAGTTCCTATTCTGGGGGTACCTCCTTTCCATGGGGTGGGTGTAAGGTGACACTATCCAGGAAATATCCCCTTTCAGGAGAAGCGGGGCAGAGTGATGGCTGTGGGGGTGGAGGAGCCAAGCTGCCTGAGACTGAATCCAGCTTTGCCCCTTAGAAGCTGTGTGACTTTGGGCAGATAACTCACCCTCTCTGAACCTCACTTTTTCCATTTATAAAATGAGGAAACTCTATCACCTGCTTGGTAGGGTTATTGTAAGACTCACCTGCTTGGTAGGGTTCTTGTAAGACAAACATTAGCAGATGTTAAATGCATACATAGTGGATCTTGATATAAAGTAACTGGTAGAGACGTGTTAGCAAGAATCATTTTTGTTATTGCAACTAGCTCACTGTACCACTAACACTTTAGTAAGATTTAGTTGATCAGCGCCAGGTATAGCCCAGAAGAAAGGGTACAAAGCATGGAACAGAAGGCATGTTTTACCTACTCCATGTTTTTTCTGAAGGCTGGCAGAAAAAGAGAATTCCCAAACTGCTGACCAATCCATTTTGTTTGTATAAACATTTCTTCCCTTTTTCTTTTAAAAAATGCTTTTTAAAGGCATTGGGGGGCTAGTGGGTGTCACATGTTCAAGTTGTAAAATGAAGCAATGAAAACAGAGTGTAGAATTCCCACTTAAAAGATCATTCTTCCCATAATAATAATAATGATATACTGGTAGGCCTCATTTATTGTTTATTTTGTGGGTTTGGGGCTTCACGTGGATTATGTGAACGAAGAGGTGGGTGTTGTCACCAACCTCTGCGCCGTGTTGTGCATGAAGACTCAGAGGTCCCCAGCCCCCACAGCTGGGGGGTGGGGGGCAGGGGGCTTGTAGAGCTGGGGGCCCCTAACACTGTGCCTTGACCGAGACCGGGATCTAGTGCAGATGCCTTGCTGAGGCGGGGCTGGAGGGGCCTCCAGTCTTGTGTGCCATTTCTGAAAGTGGCCAGGGATCTCCACAAATATTCGTGGGGCCCAGGTGTTGGGGTGAGTGCCTGGGAGCTTGAGGAGAGGAAGGGCGATGGTCCTGGAACTTTCAGGCGTCTGCTGCAGAAATGCTTGACCTGCCTGGCTGATGGGGAGCAGGTGTCTCATTGCTGTTGGATCGATGCTCCCAGCTGTCTTTGGCACCTATGCTGGTGCTCAGGCCCCGGGTGTGGCCCGGGGTTGTAGGGCCTAGAGCAGTGGTTCTCAGCTGGGAGCGAGTCTGCCTTGCAGGAAAAATCTGGCTGTGCTTGGAGACGTTTCTGGTTGTTAGAACTGAGAAGGGAGTGAGGATGCTACTGGCGTCTAGTGGGTAGAGGCCAGGGATTCTGCCAAACACCCATCAGCCCGCATAACAAAGAATTTTCTCTCCCCAAATGTCAATAGTTCTGAGGTTGAGAAGCCCTGGTCTCAGGTCTGTTGGGTTCAAGCTGTGAGACCGTGGGCACGTTAATTCACCTCTCTGTGCCTCAGTTAACACATCTATAAGAGGGGAATAAACAGCACCCATCTCATAGGTTGTGAGAATAAATAATTTACTACGTGTAATGTGCTTACAGCCGAGCCTGCCATGTAAATTCTCAATAAATGTTGCTGCTGCTTGTTATTGACCTTGATCTGCTTCAAAAGGCTCACAGTCTAGTAGGGACCGTCGAGTGAATCTATACTTAACAGACTTCACTGCATGACTCTGTAGGTTCTGGCAACACTATATTGCCTGTAGCGTCTGGTCCAGCCCACGGAATCAGGGAGGGCTTTCAGGAGGAGGTGGCCCAAGTGAAATCTTGATGGACAAATAGTGACTTACCAGGCGACGTGAGCACGGAGGCATGGAAGGGAGTTCTGCGTAAGAGGAATGGCATGTGCAAAGGCATGGAGGCCCAGAGGACCTATGGCAGCCACCTCTGGAGCTGCACCTGCTTCCACCTTCTGCCTCTTCTGGAATACCGAGGCCACGGGTACCTCCCGTGGCAAGTGGGGTGGGTTGCAGGACCCACAGATGAGATCATTGTGCGTGAGCGCCATTCCCCTGGCAGAGCGCCTCCTCCTGAATCAGAAGGCGTGGCGCCTCGGTCCGGCGCTGCGGTGTCTTTAACGCCTTTCTTTTTTGACGTCATTTCCTCTTGCCACCTCTAGCTTTAGAAAAGCTAGGCTTTCTGGGGTTGTGGAAATATCCTACATCCTAAGATGAAGGTGATGGTTACCAGGGTGTATAACATTTGGCGCAATTCTTTGAACTCTGCCCTCAACGTCTGTATGTGAAAATGATACCTTAAGAAAAAAAGGACCGAGGAAGAAAAAAGTGGGGCTCAGCCTCAGAGCCTTTGGCCAGCAACCCTGTCTCGCTTGAACTTGGTAACTTTTATTTTTATTGTATTTTCACCCTACCTTCTATTTATGGAGGTGACACCAATTTTCCATTTGTGGCAGCGGTGTCGTTTCCTTAAAAAAAAAATTAAATAGGTGAATGAATTTAGATAGAAATATTAAGTGAATAATCTTTACTGCTGGTACATGAATATAGCGAAGATCAAACAAGTGGTGAGAAAAGCAAGCTTTGTGGAAGCCCTTCGGAGAGAAGCTGGTGCTTCTGAGATGAAGGCAACTTGGCCCAGTGCTGTGTGGGCACTGCCAGGGCCATAAGGGAGCTGTCTGCAAGGGTGGCACTTTTCTACGGAGAAATAGCGAAGAATCCTAGCTACTTACAGACATTTTAACGATGAGCCTTTTGTCTGTGAGATTTACTGTCAAGTGCCCAGGGGACTGAGAATTAAACAATAATAAATTACCTCCACATTCCCAGCTTGTGGTTGAACTTTCAAAATCTCAGAGAAAAGAGAAGAAAAAGAACCTCTGCTGCTTGGACTCATTAAAACCAATGTAAATACTTTAAATGCTTTTGCTCAGCAAGTGGGCCTTGCTGCTTTTCAGTGCTGCCTGGCCGTCTGAGCCATGTGTGTTTGGATGGCGAGTTTCTGTGCATGTTCATATCAGCCCCCGAGGGGGTGTTTCTGATAAGACGTAATGCAGTTTTTCTGATAAGGGTGGAATTTTCACTCAGAGGCGTTCTGTGTTTTGTTTTGCTGGTTCACAGGTCGATGGATCATCACAATGTGGTTGGACATGGATTTGACATTGATCTCCTCCTAGATTAAAAAATCTATGTTCTGTTACCTGCTAGGAAGCGGTGTGTGTGTGTGTGTGTTTGCAAGCACCAATACAAAGTTACGTTGAACTTCAGCTTCACGAGCAGCCCGGACCACACAGACTCTAGCTAGAAAAACGATAGGATTTCAAAGCCAGAAGCAGCCAAGGAGACCGATCTGGTTTATAAATGAGAAAGTTGAGACCTAGAGTGGGTGGGGGACTTTTCCAAGGTCACACAACTAGTGAGTGGCAGAGGAGGACCAGAACTGCATTTCCTGCTTCCTAAACCAGGGTGTCATTACTGTATATCATGTATGTCACCCCCCACCTTAAAGTAAAATAACAGTGTGTCTTTTGGAAATCCAAGTTACACAGAAATCAGGGTCTCCTTGCTGCTCCTGCTCTCGTTGCTGGAGGAGGTCACTGTTACCTGTAACTTCCAGAGCAAGCCTATGCATCCATCAGCATTTTGTGTGTGTGTGTGTGTGTATCCTTGCTTGTCCTCTGTTTGTATACCATACATACTCTATGCCTCTTTAACACTACCTTGTGCTCATTCTCTATCAATGCAAAAGGAACTTCTTCAACCTTTTTCATAGCTGTATTGCATCTCACTGTGTGAATGACAGAATTTAACCTGCCCCCGGCTGATGGGCAGTAGGTTGCTCCCAGTCTTTGGGGATTATGAACAGGGCTGGACTAACCAAATTTACGCACACCTCATTTTGCACCCATGAGAGTGTATCTGCAGGATAAATATCTAAAAGCAACATTGCTTGGTTCCAAAGATGCACGCGTTTGGGATTTTGATAGTGCCAAATCACCCTCTGTTGAGGTTATAGCTTTTTACCTTTTGGTTCAGATGTTAGCATCTTTGAGTAGTAGTTTAAATATTTCATACGTTATTCATTTATGCAGCAGACCACCAAATAAATATTCTTGGAGGGTCTGCCTCATAGCAGGTCTTGTCCAGGTGTTGGGAATACAATAGAGGTGAGCGTCCTCAAGGAATTGACTGATTGGTGTGGGTGGGGCAGGAGGTTGCAGGAGAGGCCGACAATGGACAAATCACGTCAGAATTACATAATTGTGGTGGAGCAGAGTAGGGAAGTGTGAGTGGGGTTTGATCTGTCAAGAAAGACATCTGGGAGGACATGACACTTTAGGCAAACTCCGGTGAAGGAGCAGCTTTAGTTACTTAGAGAAGAGTGTGGGGGAGGAGCTACTGAGAGCAGAGGGAACAGCAAGTGCAAAGGTCCTGAGGCAGAAATGAGTTTGGTGCTTTCTGAGAAGAGAAAGACCACCAGTTTGGCTGGAGTCCAGAGAGTGAGGAGAGGGTCAAAAGAGGTGCAGCTAGAGAGGTGAGGCTCGGGTCTGGTCTAGTTAAGGTTACCTTTACCCTAAGAGCTGTGCAAATCCACTTCTGGGCTCTCACCTGGGGTAGGGCACCATCTGAATCCCGTGAGATCAGCTCAGCTAAACTAGGCAGCACTTACTCCAGGTTAGCCCAGAGAGGGCACTGAGAAGGCTAAGGATCACCTGTGCACAACCACCAACTCTGCTATTAGAGTGCAGAAGCCAGCTGTGCCCATGTCTAAACAAATAGGAGTGGATATGTTCCATTAAAACTTTATTTATACACACAATCTGTGGGCCAGCTTTGGCCCTCAGGCTGTGGTTTGCTTGCCCCTGATCTAGCAGGATGCGATTCCCTGGAGAGATAATATCTGATGTGACATGAGCTGGTAACAGGTGTCGCTGGAGAAAAGGTGGCAAGGAGATGGGGTGGAGAAGGACACAGGCGTGGGGACGGCAATGATCTTTTTGATGGGCCTGTTGCAGGGGCTGCTGACTGAGCGGACACGTGAAGGGATTAAAGGAAGCAGCAGGTGAAGAGCTTGGGGGGAGAGTTTCCAGGGAGAGGGCACGGCACACTCGAGAACTCCACAGCAGGAGCTGCTTAAGGGGTAGAGGAGATGTCAGCAGGCGTGGGGAGAAGTGGGGAGAGTGGGAGTGGCAGGACAGGCTGGGGACATCTGGAGAAGGCATTCAAGTGGATTTCACTTTTCAATAGACTGCTGTGGCAGAGGGGGGCGGGAGTGGATGGACCATGGAGTGTGAGGGTGGAAATGGGGAGATGAGGGAGGAGGTGACTGCAACAGTTCAGGGGGGAGGGTGGGGGAGGGGCGACACATGAACTTGGTTTATATTTTAATAGAGTGGTCAGGCTTCGCTGACGGATTGGATGTAAGGGCATGAGAAGGGGGAGTCAAGGCTGACCCAAGTACCCTAAGGTGCCCGAGAGAGTTGGGGGGGAGCCTCTGTTGAGCTGGGGGAGCTTGAAGGAGGAGGGGCGAGGGGTGGCTGGAACAAGTTGCTAGTTCCCTCACTAATTTCACTCTCCAGCTGGGGGTTCTCTCCAGGCGGCAGCGGAAGCCTGTGCCTAGGTGGCCACGATTAAAGAAGAAATTAGGTCATTCTGTATCCAACGGATTTGGATAGTTTGGGAAACTCTCTGTAGCGATGCCTCTGCTTTTTAGGGGCCAAGAGGCTTGTGGATGGGATTTCTAGCCCTGTTGGTTCTGTATTCAGGTGAATTTCTTCCCTGCCCTGGACCTCAGTTTTCTCATCCATAAAATGGCACACAATGAGACACGACTCACCGAGTCCTGGTTCTCAATTAAGCCACTTTTAACATGTGAGCATAAACAGCTGGGATTTGAACCCAGAGCTTCCTGGCCGCCAGAGCTGGTGTGGCCTCCTGTTGTATCCAGTAGCTGGACTGGGCATGAGGATGATCAGATGGGCTTAGATCAGTGTTTTTCAAACTGTGGGTCATGACCCACTGGTGGGACAGGAAATCTGTTTCATGAGTTAGGACCCGCATTGAAACAAAAGCGCCCCAGACAGGGGCTAGATAAGAGCGCATAGTGCATCACAGGTAGCAGGGTAACTGTTGTTTTGTGAAGCTTTTGTTTCAGTTGCCAGTGACTATGACGGTGTGAACTGAACTGTGAAATGAAATTGCATTTCTTGCAAGGGTTGCATTGAAACAAAAGTTTGGAAGCCATTAGGTCGCTGGCGGAGGCTGCCTGGCTCGGACCAGCTGTGCTCCTGCACCTGCCCTGCAGTCTTAACGCTTTGATCTCTGTGCCCAAGGAATCTGGGATGAAGTAGCCTCCCTTTCCTTCTTTGGGGAAAGGAGATTCTAGCTTGGGGTTTGGTGTGGTGGGGATTAAAGGAAAACCAAACAGGAGACAAAAACCCAACCTGTGACTGCTCTGCATCGGGAGTTCTGTTTTAGAGGCTTAAAAAGACCCCTCCCTCCCCCCTTCTCTTTCCAGAAGAACCGAATGCACATAAGGTCGCCAGCCCACCCTCCGGACCCGACGATGTACTGGACTATGGCCTCAAGCCATACAGCCCCCTAGCCAGTCTCTCTGGCGAGCCCCCCGGCCGATTGGGAGAGCCGGATAGGGTAGGGCCCCAGAGCTTTCTGAGCCCGGCCAAGCCAGCGGGGGCCTCGGGCCTGAGCCCGCGCATCGAGATCACTCCATCCCACGAACTGATACAGGCAGGGGGCCCCTTCCGCGTGAGAGACACTGGCCTCCTGGTGGAGCAGCCGCCCCCGCCGGGGGTGGCCGCCAGCCCGAGGTTCACGCTGCCCGTGCCCGGCTTCGAGGGCTACCGCGAGCCGCTTTGCTTGAGCCCCGCTAGCAGCGGCTCCTCTGCCAGCTTCATTTCCGACACCTTCTCCCCCTACACCTCGCCCTGCGTCTCGCCCAATAACGGCGGGCCCGACGACCTGTGTCCCCAGTTTCAAAACATCCCCGCTCATTATTCCCCCAGAACCTCGCCAATAATGTCACCTCGAACCGGCCTCGCTGAGGACAGCTGCCTGGGCCGCCACTCGCCCGTGCCCCGTCCGGCCTCCCGCTCCTCGTCGCCTGGTGCCAAGCGGAGGCATTCGTGCGCCGGGGCCTTGGTTGCCCCGCTGCCGGGAGCCTCACCCCAGCGCTCGCGGAGCCCCTCGCCACAGCCCCGGGACGACGGCGCCCCCGCCGGGTACCCCCCCGCGGCTGGCTCTGCCGTCCTCATGGATGCCCTGAACAGCCTCGCCGCCGACTCGTCCTGTGGGATCCCTCCCAAGATGTGGAAGACCAGCCCTGACCCGTCGCCCGTGTCTGCTGCCCCACCCAAGGCCGGCCTGCCGCGCCACATCTACCCGGCCGTGGAGTTCCTGGGGCCCTGCGAGCAGGAGGAGAGGAGGAACTCGGCCCCGGAGTCCATCCTGCTGGTACCGCCAACTTGGCCCAAGCAGCTGGTGCCTGCCATTCCTATCTGCAGGTGAGTCCGGCTTCGAAATGATTGATTCCATGGTCTAGTTTTAACAGAAGGTTTTCTGGTGATGAGCATGGGATTCAGACTTGTCTAGGCTGGTTTTAAATCCCGGCTCCCCATTTTCTGGCTGTGAGACCTTAAAAGGGAAGTTAAATTCTCTGAAAAGGGGAAAAAAAAAAAAACTCTGAGCTGCAGTTTTCCAATCTGTAAAACGGGTATGTGTCCCCAACTTACAGGGTGGTTGGAGTGAGGCTGCAGTCATGGGACACATGGGATTGCTCATAGGACACCTGGCTCATTCATTTGTTCACTTATTTAATGAGTGTTTATCAAACACCTGCTACGTGCCAGACACTGTTACAGGTGCTGGGGAGACAGTGGTGAACAAAACAGGATCAGAATTCTGCCTTCATGGAGCTGATGTTCTAGTAAAGCACAGAGCAAAAGCCTTAACACGTGGCATCTGTGATCTTATATGAAAGGAATGGATGTTTCTTGGCATCTGCTGTGTGCCTCAGTACTGCAGTCACTGACGTGAAGGCCTTCAGAAAATGTGTGAGTCATAATCCTCAAGGGGCTTAAAATCTTGGCAGGCTGAAGAGATGCATGAATAGCAGCATGTAGGCTTGGGGTCTCTAGGACTGGATCTGAGTCCTGGCTCTGCCACTCACCGGCTGTGTGGTAAGGGGCATGTCTGCTGCTGCCATCCTGCTGTGCCCATAGCAGACATCACTCATCGTGCAGTTGCACTGGAGCTACAACAGCCGGCCTGTGCCACAGCCGCAGCAACACAGGATCTGAGCCGCGTCTGTGACCTATACCACAGCTCACAGTAACGCCAGATCCCCGACCCGCTGAGTGGGGCCAGGGATCAAACCTGCATCCTCATGGATACTAGTTGGATTTGTTTATGCTGCGCCACAACGGGAACTCCTCGTTGGGTCCCTTTTTAAGGCCATGCCAAGGGCAGGCAGTGTGAATCAATCAGGTCCTTTGCTCTCACTGAGCACCTTTCTGGGTCCTGGTTCGTCCCCTGTGAGGTGAGGATGATAATAGTACTACTTCGTGATGTGGTTTTTTTTTTTTTTTTTTCGGGATTAGATGACCTAACACATACCAGACTCTTGGCGCAGAATTTGCGCAAAGTAGAAGCTCACAAAAGAGCCAGCTGTTACTGGTATTGGGGAATCGTATCCTTATAGAGGAAGCACTTTCTTGCTTCCTCATTGATGAGCCATATGCTGGGAGACTGAGCTCCCAGTAGCCATTAGGACACTAATGTCGGGACAGCAACAGTTACCAGCGCTTAAGGATGCTTGTGATGTGCTGGGCACGATTCTAAGTACTCTCCTGGGATTACTTCGTTTAGTTCTCACATGCTCCTGGTTTGGTATTACATTTATCTTCAATTGGCTGATGAGAAAGGAGATTAGGAACAGATATTACCCTATTGTTTTGTTAGATGAAGAATGGGAGCCTTATGCTGGTACCATTTTCCCAGTGTTTTCCCAAAAGTGTCATTTACTTTTAGCAGAATGGAAGCTTCTTTTTTTTTTTTTTTTTCCAAGTGAAATGTCGAATGCCAAAATAGGTCACGTAGAGCCGTTTGGATTGCCGTGGGGTTGAGAGTAGCCCAGAGCCCTGTCCACTGGGCCTGGCTTACTCCCCTCGCCCTCCCCATCCCCTGACCGACTGAAGTGGATCCCCCCGACCATATGGAGCTTCTGGGCTGGCCGTTCCTCCAAAGCAGGTTCTGAGAACACGACTGCCATCGTAGATCCGTCCGTGTCTCTTAAGAAAAGGAGTTTCTGGGTCTAATAGTTTCCTAGATGCCTTTGTGGAGGGCCCACTCCCAGCTGTGGCCAGTATGTCTGGCGATTTCACAGGCCATTGGGCCATGAAGTTCTGAGGCTTAACGTTTCCCGGAGCCGCCTCAGGATCCGTGCCTGGTGCAGGTTGAGAAAGCTGGGCTCACAGAGGTGAAGCGACAGACCCATCATCCCCCAGCTAGTTAATGACCAAGTTGGAAATCAGAATTTGAGATGCCTGACTCCTTGTTCTTTCTGCTACAGATGGATCTCCAAAACGTGACTTATTTAGTGATTGGGAGTGAGGAGGAACATTGTTATAAAGTATGATTGAGAGGCATTTTTCTGAGACTTTATTGTATGTAAAATCGTCCCCCCCCCACTTTAAAAAGTAAACTTTATTGGAATAGAGTTGACTTAGAAAGTTGTGTTAGTTCCCGGTGCACAGCAAAGTGACTCAGTTATACAAATGCATATATCTGTTCCTTTTCAGATTCTTTTCCCATATAGGTTATTATACAGTGACCCTATGCCATGTACTAGGGCCTTGCTACCTCTCTATTTTTTCACAACATAGAATTTTTAAAAATTAAAGTGTAGTTGCAAATCCTTCCTTCTTGATCTGAGAGAGTCTGACAAATTGGAATCCTTTGGTCCCTTCAATCTGTACCAGCCAATGAGAGGTTTGCAAGAATTTTCTAGAAGATTGAGAGGGATGGGCCTTCAAAGAAGTCTCGTGATGATGTTTATCTCAAGGAGTGTGGACAACTTGGCAAGCAGCTGGAATTCAAATGCAGAATTTCGGACTGGCTCCCATGGTCTGAGTCTTAAGATGGAATTTCATTGTCGAAGACCTATTCCAGAGCCAAACTAAATTAGGAGTTGATACTTAGAGATATTCCACTGAATCTTCTACTCACTGAAGTTTTTGATACTTTAAATGTTACTAATACAGGAGTGAAGTGATGTTTTAATGAGCCTTATTTTGCAAACTTAAAAAGTCTTTATTTTGCATGCATGAGAATAAGCGTATTTAAACTTGGCACCTTGGTTTTAGGCAGAAGGTTGAAGGCATCTTGGAATTATTACTAAGGCAGAAATTAAGGCACTTTGGGCACCCTGAGACTTGAGGATTAGAGAGGCTTCAGGAGGCAATGTGGTTGGAAAGAAGGGCTGGAGATCTGCTTGCACAGTGAGGATGTAATTGTAAGTTGCATTGTCTGTTCAAGTTCGGCTCCAGCACTGATGGAGTTTACAGGGGTACCACCCCCTCCATCCTCCCCTTGGTACTGCTGTAATAGATAAGGAATGGAATTGGCTTCATTGCAAATGCTTAATTAAGTCCAGTTGATAGTGTTAGCTTCTAGCAGTTCTGGGCTTAGCAAGAAAAAGATAGCCTTGTTGGATCAATTTTTTCTGCTGCATGTGAAAAATCAGGACTTAGTGACACAGATTCCTGCATTTACAATTTCAAAGCGACTTTGAACATACAGGGGTTCTTTGAAATAAAACTGATCATTCATTCATTCATTCAGTTATCCTTCCATTTATTCCGCCACCTACCCTCTGAATATTTACTGAGGACCCATCAAATGTCAGGCATTGCTCTAAACTCATTCCATAAATGAGATATTTTCTTGGACCTATTTTAAATGAACTTGTAGGAGACAGGGTAGAGGTGTGGAAGGAACACTGACCTGGGAGTCAGGAGACCAAGTTGGAGCTTTGGCTGTATCTTTCTCTGTGATCTTGGGAAAATGCCTTTAGGTTCTCCAGGGCTCTGAGGCAATGGGCTGGATAGATTGTCAAGATCTCAGTCAACTCTTCAGCGACATAATCATAACCTCACATCAAGTACCTGTTGTGTGTGCTGGGTAGGCTTGAGACTGTATGGGAAAAAAACCCCAAAACTTAATGGCATGCCCTCAAAGATCTTAAACTTCAAAGGCAAAGGCATGCTTATTCAATGCCATTAATGCTGTAGTCAGATCATCTACAGGAAGTAACTTTATGTGAAAGATACAATATAGCACAAAAATAGTTATAGCTGATATTTATTGAGCGGTTACTGTGCTTAAGCTCTTTATATGATCTTAGTATCACCATTTCACCGTTGAGGAGACTAGGGAGATGGAGGCATTTGCTCAAAGCCACACAGGTCGTTACAGGTGGGACTTGAACTTGGGTATGTAACTCCAGTCATGTTCTTGACCTTTACTCCTCATTTAATTGAGGCGAGTCTGAGTAGTTTGGCGCATCTATACCAAAACCAGACACTTCTCTGTGGTTAGATGTTCTGCACTTGGCCTGAGAAGTAGTAACTGTGACCGGGATGGCCTCTCCCCAAATTTGCTTTTAGTCAAGATCATCAGACACAGAAATAAGAGCAAAAACAACTCTCAGATGCCATGTCCATTTGTGATGATAGAGACCGGGGATAAGAAAGATGAAATTGCTGATTACCTCAAGTCACATGACGGATGAGTGACATAGTGGGGCCCCTGATTTCTGTTTCAGTGTTCCTTCTCCCACAGTCACTGCCATGAAAAAGAAAACCATCCTGGCTAAGGGTTTTTTTTTTTTTTAAGAGGTGGGAAGTGGTATTCTTCAAAATTCCCAGAGGAAAAGAAGGTACAATGGTTAGACAGACACTAGAACCAATATATCATGAAATTTGCTTCCTAAATTGAGAAGTCAGTCATGCTGTCTTCATCAGGATGGAAGAGCAAAGAAAGAGAATGAAAAAGGTCTCTACCTTACGAAGAGCCCTACTTATTATGTTTGAAAAATGTGTGCCCCCCAATAGCCAGCATTTTATCATATGCCCATTGGATGTGATTTTCAGAAAAGGGGCCATTTATATTTATTATACAGGTCGACTGGTTGTGATTTATTATACGAATGACTTATTCTGCTTCCTCCTTCAGCATCCCAGTGACTGCATCCCTCCCTCCTCTTGAGTGGCCGCTCTCCCACCAGTCAGGCTCCTATGAGCTGCGGATTGAAGTGCAGCCCAAGCCACATCACCGGGCCCACTACGAGACAGAAGGTAGCCGAGGAGCTGTCAAAGCTCCAACTGGTGGCCACCCTGTGGTTCAGGTATGGACTTGAGTTTTTTTTTCCTTTTGTTTCCTTATTTGTCACTGGCTGATTCACTTCTGCTTAAGCTACTGTCGGGTGCTTATTGGGTTGAGATGTGTGTCTCAGCCCCTTATTCTTCTGAGTGATGGGAAATTTGAGATTGAATTAGTATCAGAAGCTAATCCAGCTAGTCAGAAGCCAGAGAAAAAAGTCTTCCTGAGCTGGATAAGGATAGAAATGATATTCATGTTCCGGCTACTTCTTCCTTCTCTTTCTGATTGAGAAATGACTAGATTTTTGCCGAGGTTCCTGTATTGAAGGTTTCTGAAGCCGTCATTTTGTGTTTAAATTTCACATGAGAGTCAATTCAGGAGAATCAATATATTGAGAAGTAGGAAAAAGTTAAAACTACACATAGTCAAACTACCTAAAATAAAATACTCTTATTAATATCTTGATATATTTCCTGTTGCTTTTTTTTTTCCTATTCACAAACATGGCAATGTCTAGCACTGTACATTTATATATTTGATGTTATAGGCGTTTGTTCTTTGATTTTTTTTTCACTTTACATTATACCATGAGCATTTCCTCCTGTTTTTTCCTTAATCATTATCTTTTATGTCTGTGGCTTTTGATTGAACCTCAGATTTTTTTTTTCCCAAAATAAGCAGAAAACTGTTCTTTTTTTCTCCAAAATAATTAGGGTTGAAATATTCTTAATTGTGTAGTCTGGTTAGCCAAGAACTGCTGACTGGTACCCACCAACCAACTCGATTAACTGGACTCTTAGTATATTTAAGTTAATTTAACTCTATTTTTCTTTTTTTGTATTTGCCTTAAAGCGAAAGTATTCTATGATAAGAATCTGATCGTGCATCAAAACCCTTCAGAGGAGCTGTTAAAAATGCAGATTCTTGAGCATCCCCTGAAACTAGTTAGGAGCTACAGGACATGAAGTGCATTCAGACAAAAAACAAACACACAAACCCCAAACCCTAAAGTCTCCACAGGTAGCTTTGACGGTGGACACCTGGTTGAGGACTTCAGTGATAATATTAGGAGCGGATACATCCTGGCAGCTGCTTTCTCTAAATCTAACATCACACCTTTTTGGAGATGTGTTTCTGTTTGTTGCTTTTTTTCATTGACCATGAGTCACGATTTCCTCTGTCTTTGCATCTCTGGTAATTGTTGACCATATTCTGACATTGTGACGTTGGTGGGTACTGGATATCATAGAGACCTGATTTTGTTATCTTCCTCTAAAGGTAATTCAGTTGCTGGCTGATCACTTTGAACTTTTGTAGGCTTGATTTTACCCTTTGTTAGGAGAGACCTGTGGGAAGCCCGGGGTGTTTCCCATGCCCTTCGATTTCATGGAATTAGCCTTCGATTCCTGCTTTTGTGGATCTAGTTGAGCCTTGGTTTTAGACCAGGTCAGGGCAGGTCTAGAATGGCCCTTCCTCTAAGGCATGACCTCGTGCTTAAGGGCTAGCCTTTTGGGATACTAGGTGGGGAGGTGACCCCCTCTCTGGTGGGCTGGAGTTCCGACATGCCAGCCCCACTCGGCCTCTAGTCTCTCTGCTCCTCTTTTTCACCCCATTGCTGCCTCTGTCTGTAAACTCTGCACGTTCTTTCTCTGTGCTCACAACACCGCCCAGCCCTTGGCCAAGGCCTCGGAGAGCTCCCCTAGCACCTTCCTCCTCTCTGACGCTTTGCCCACAGATTCTAGCTGCTTCCACTGCCTGGGACGCTGAACTCTGTCCCTCCCCCCAACCAGTGAACTCCACTCCCTGCACATGGTAGGGAAACTCCCCAGGCAGCGAGTTGGAGTGAACATGGGCTCACCTCCTGTTTCCTTTCTTCGTGGACCACAGTCTTACGTTGCTTGCTGTCTAATGCCTGAAAGCCGTGGACGGATAAACTTTTGTCCTATTTTATAGTTGTTTATGGCGGTGGGACTAGTCTGGCTCTATTTACCACATCATGCTTGAGAACTGATTATTGGGAAAGAAAGTCTTCATATCATTATTGATCTAGGCTTACCTATTCTAGGATGGGAGCCTCCTGGCCTGGGGGCTGGTGTTAGTGTGTGTTGGAGTCAAAGCCTTTGGTTGGAATGGAGAGAGAAACTCACTCAAAGCGGATTAGAAAAAGGGGATTATATGCGAAGGCCACTGGGGTAGCATATAATCAGGCTGGGAGATTCAACTCCAGAAGAGCCTGGACTTAGGAAGTCATGGGCTTTGCTCAGTCAATCCATTCAAAAAGTGGATTCATTCTTCAGGTATTTGTTGAGCACCTACTTTTTGCTCTATACTGTGCGTGATGCTGAGATACAATGAAGAAGAAAAGAGAAGTTATGGTCTTCTTCTCTATGGAGCGCGTGATCTAGGAGCTAAAAAGTTATTGACTACATAATCATGCAAATGATACAAGTACCAACTGTGGCAAGTGGCAGGAAGAAAAAGCGCCTGGGGTTCTAGGCGTGTACACTGGAGAAGCCAGTGTGGATGGGGGAAGATTTCCTTGAAGAAGAGACTGGGGCTGAGAAGGAATAGGCCGAGCAGCTTGTGCAAATGCCTGGAGGCAGAAGGAAGTAGACTAAGTCAGGGGAGCTTGAGGAAGACAGTGTGCTTGGCCGTGCAGGACCAGAGAGAGAGAGGAGGGGCCCAGAGCATTCGGAGCCTGGGTAGCCATGCGGGAGAATCCGGCTTCCCTCCCGGGATGGGAAAAGCAGGGAAGAAACAGTGAGAAGAGTTAGGAGGCTCTGTCCATGGTGTCTGTCCTTTTGGGGCTCAGTGTGCGATGTCTTTGTTCTCTGATGGCTCAACAAATGTTCGTTGAGCACTGCCATGTACCAGGCATGGTTCTAGATTCTGGGATATGGTATGAGCGAAACAGCCAGCAACCCTTCTCTTCAGGAACTTACAGTTTAGCAAGATGACGTGAATAATCGTTAACACTTAGCATTTACTGCATGTCAGACCCCGTTCTAAGCGCCATCTGTGTTAAGGTATTGAATCCTCAAAAAGAGCCCTATGAAGCAGTTACAGGCGGGTCAAGGAGACATCAGGGAACTTGTTCAAGGTCACAGCTTTTGAACGGTGGCCTGGGGTTTGGACTTGGGTGTTTGGCTTTGCCTGCTCTACATGCTCTCTGCCGACCAGCTTTCTCGGCACAGAAAGCCTGGGGAAAAATGCCGCCACTTCCCGCCTATCAATTTTCTATGCTGTCCCAATTCTAGCTCCCTTGCCAGCTCATTGGACCCAATTCTGATCCTCAGAGAGGTTCTAGTTGGCCTCGGTTGGAAAGGGTGCCCCCCACTGGTCCAGTGAGCTTGTCCCTGTGTGGTGCTGGTTACCCGTTCATCAGGGCTGCGGCCACGGAGGGTTCGAGGGAAGGGAATGGGCTGGATGCTCAGATCTGATGCCCACGACCCTGTGCTTGAAGTGCTCGCCCCTCCTTCCAACAGCCTCCGTGGATCCACCCTTCTTCTACCTTATAACTTTGAAAACCCAGGGTAGGACTTAGAAATTTGTAGCCATATCCTCAAAAGACCCAAAGTGTGGTCTTCTTTTTTTTTTTTTTTTGTCTTTTTGCTATTTCTTTGGGCTGCTTCCACGGCATATGGAGGTTCCCAGGCCAGGGGTCGAATTGCAGCTGTAGCCACCGGCCTATGCCAGAGCCACAGCAACGCGGGATCTGAGCCGCGTCTGCAACCTACACCACAGCTCACGGCAATGCCGGATCATTAGCCCACTGAGCGAGGGCAGGGACCGAACCTGCAACCTCATGGTTCCTAGTCGGATTCATTAACCACTGCGCCACGACGGGAACTCCTTTTTTTTTTTTTTTTTTTAAATCATTTGGATAGATTGGGTTCTCTTCAAAATGAAATGTGCTAACTCCTAATGTTTAACATAGGAAGCCAGTTTTTAAAAAACTGCTTTGAAAAAATGAAGAGGGGACTTTAAGAAGACAGGGGCGCTTAACCTTTAAGTAGGTGCAAACACCCCTTTCCCGATCTGGAGGGTTGCCCTTTCATTCCCAGAAGAGCAGCGAAGCCCAGTTTTGTACCTTGTCTAGATGTTTCTGCTGGTTTCTCTCTTGATCTCTGTCTCTCTTTATCTCTACATCTGTTTCTATTTCTGTGCTGCACCGTGGCTGCTTTTTCCCCTCTTGGTGATTGGTCCCGCGCTTCTCTTTTTTATTTGCCACACTATAAAACTGCACTGTTTTTTTTTTTGCATGCCTGGTGGTTTTCTGCTCCTCTTTATGTGAAAATAAAATGAGTACATGGCCATTTCATTCCCTTTCTTTAAATACAAAATGTAAAATCTTAAGCATATGCTGTGTTCAGCTGTTTCTCTTTCTTCTCTCTCTCTTGAATGTCACTTGGTCATGGAAGAAAGTTTGTGCCAAACCTTGAATACTTTTCAGATCTCATGCCTCATTCGTTTGGCGACAGTTTTGGCGAGGACCTGCTGTGTGCCAGGCACTGTGCTAGGTGCTCATGATGTAGTGATGGGTGAAAGGGACACAGTCCCTGCCCTGAGGGAACTCTGGGGGGCACTGGGACATGCCAAGGAGGCCCGGATGAGTTGGTGTGACCATTGCTGAGATGTCAGGGGGTCAAAGAGGCCAGACAAGGGCAGTCTGAGGTCACATCTGGACGTCAAGGTCGGACGTGATGATGATTAGGGATTCATCTGTTGGATTCACAATTTGGGGGTAACTGCTTCAACAAAACAAACTATGCCAAGAAAGTACTCCTTGGGTAACCTGCTTTAGAGGGTGAGTCTCGCTGAGGAGGTGACTTGCCAGCTGAGGCCTGGAGCAGGTGATTGAGGCAGCAATGAGCAGAATGTTGCACTTCTTCTCTCAGTCTCTGTCTCTTTCGGAGGTGGTGGGAGAGTGTTCTGGGCACAAGACACAGCACGTGCAAAGGTCCTGAGGCAGGCAAGAACGTAGTGTGTCTGGGGAGCTGAAGGAGGGCCAGTGTCACTTGAGTTTAGCTTGGAGAGTGGTAGCTGGCAGGACTCATAAGCAGAGATGAGGAACTAGGGTTTGATTGCAGGGGAAGGGGAAGAGTGGTGAGTTCTGCATAAGGAAGGAGTGTGACTTTGATTTAATATTTTTAGGATCACTTGGGCTTCCTTCTAAGGCGTGGGTACCTAAGAGGGAGGAAGCAGGGAGATGAATTTGATAGGCTGTGGCCGCACCAGGTAGAAGATCCAGGTGGCGAGGCCAAGGAGGTGGCAGTGAGGATGGATTCCATGGTGTGATTTCCAGCACATGGTCTGGCCTAGATGCGGGAGGCCGAGGAACCCCTGGGCAGAGGATGGGGTCATATGCCACGTGGTGAGACTTGCAGAGGATAACGAGTTCCGTTTGGGTGCAGGAGTTAGGAAGGGCCTGTGAGGCATCCAGGCAAGGATGGCAAGTAGGCAGCTGGGTATATGAGCCTGGAGCTCAGAAGCAAAGCCCTAGACTGTCTAACTCACAGGCCTGTGGAACAGCCCAGGACCACACACGCCATCACTACAGGGCTTAGCACGTATCCACGTGTAAGAATCTACTTCCCACACCCTCAACAGCAAGCTGCATCTCTCCAGAAGCAGTGGACCAAGGAGAGAACCAAAGCAGAGATTGGAGAAACAGGATTACACACTGACAGCTCATGGGGGCCGGACAGTGAAAGGAAACAACTGCACTGGCCAGACAGGGTGCGATAGGGAATAGTGGGGAGTAGGGCACAGCACAGTATGTACCTTGTCTTAAGGAGACAGCAACTGCTCAGCCCCCCCTTGGTTATGCCATGTGGGAATGTGGGTCCAAAGTTGCCAGGTTTTACAGTTTATTTATTTATTTTTTTAAGGGGAGCTGGGAATCTGAATTCTTATGTGAAATAGAATTGTTTATGTTTTGGCTACTAAAGCAAAGTTTGGGTTAGATTTGGCTTAGGGCAAATATCCTTACGTTCATATCTTCTGGGGGTTAATAAGGACTGTACTGCTTCAAGGTTTATCAAAAGAAAGGGAGATAAGAGAGAGGCTATATTTATATGAATTCTAAGACTCGTCCAGTTAGAGAAGGAGCACTGCTAGCAGCCAGGCCGGGCAGTGTCCCATAAAGCTCCAAGTCCCTGGGACTAGAGCACATTCATGATTCTTTCTGAGGAGCCTGGGAACCTTAATTCTTTGACCTGACTTTGACCTGTGGGGATCAGAGAAAGGGAACTACTCAATTCACCTCGAAAAAGCCACATGCCTTTTGGTGGAACCCCGCCATCATTTCCTCGTTCTATTTCAGGGCAGCAAGCAGTGGTCCTTTGGACAAAAACTTCCATTTAAAGGCAGCTTTGCAAAGTTGGGCTTTAAGCGTTTCCATAGCTCTTCAGCTTATGGGATCTAATTATACTCCGGTTGAGATTTGCCTGTATCATGCCATTGTCATTTAATCCTTCCCCTGCCTGCTTCCAGACCCTTCAACCAGAATCCTGGGTAGAAATTCCCCAGGGAGGACACTTGGTTATTTTCTTCATCCATCTTTGTGCTGAAGCTTTCAATAAATGTTATTTTTACCACTCTCTGGGACATGTTTTCAACTCAAAGAAAGATTGGAAAGCCATCCTTTTAGTTATAAAGTAATCAAAACATGGCTTGTTTAACCGCAGTACACACCTCCAAAGACAATATTCCTGATTCTTTCACACAGATGTTCAGACATATGGAAAAAACATGGGCAGTTCCTTGAGGAGAAATTCCTTGCAGATGCGGAAACCTGAGCTCAGTTTCATCCTGGGTACCAGTCGTGAGCTTCACGGGGACAAGGGGGGTGGGGGTGGCGGCGCACCTGTCCGGGGTACCGCCTGCCCGGCCCGGAGGAGGCCAGTAAAGTCTCCCAGCTTTCATCTCGTAAAACAGATTGTGGGGCAGTGCTGCTCAGCCTGTCGGATCTCAGCGTTTATACTATCTGTGACTCACTTTAAATGATATCTCAGACAGGGGAGAGAGAAGCCAGGTGGGGTTTTCTCCTTACCAGGCGAACCTGAAGCTGTGGCAGGGTGCCGCGCTTCTTTGGCACTTGGCGGAGCGTGCTGGCTTCCACCGATGAGTAAAATTTTGTGCTTGGCGAGGCCGCCTCGGTGAGAGAGGAAGCGGGTCTTGCAGATGCTTATTCGTCTTGATCAGGGCTGCTGCGTTTGCTTCTGCGGGAGGTTCAGCCAGACCTGCAGGAGGACAGGGAAAGAGAAGAGCAACGGTGCTCCTCCAGCCTCGGAGGAGGAGGTGTGCTCTGAGATCACCGGGGTTTATTCTGCTCATTCATCCAGTTTGTTGTAATTGTTTACCACGCGCCTGCTAGGGCCTGGCACTGCTCCAGGCGCTGGGAATACGGCCGTGAACAACACAGACAAAAATTCCTGCCCCTGTGGTGCTGATGTTCTGGCTGCGGCGAGATAAACAATAAATCTGGTAAAGAGGAAAATGTGATAGGATGTTGGGGGGTGATAAGTACGATTGGAAAAACGACCAGGGTGAGGGGAACTGGGCGTGGTCAGAGAGGCCTTCCTGGGAAGGTGGCACTGGAGCCGAGAAGGAGATAAGGGACTCGGAGGCGGGGGTTTCTGGAGACGGGTGCTCCCCGTGGAGGGCCAGCCGGGGCCTGCGTGGGAAGGGCAGGCTGAGTCAGGCAGACGAGTGGGGGCTGGCAGCCCCGGGGAAGGAAGATGGGCCGACTTGGGCCTCGGACAGTGAGTACTGTGACTCGCAGGAAGGTGGGAGCCAGGGAGACTGGGCGTGACTTAGGTGTAAGCAGGATCCTGCTGGAGGCCCGGCTGAGGCGGGCAGGCTGTGGAGGGGCTGCAGGAAGAGGCCGGGAGCTATCCAGGGCCTTCTGCAGTGGTCTGGGCGAGAGAGGAAGTGACTAGACCAGGATTGGGAAGTGGAGGGCATGAGACGCGGTTGGATTCTGGGTATATTTTGAAAATCAGGCTAATTGGATTTTTTGAGAGATGGGTGCGTGTGGTTGTCAGAAGGCAGGAGTCCTCAGGGTTGAACAGCTCTGCCCACCCCACCGAGATTCTCCTGTTTGCAGTAGGAAGACATCCCCCAGGGGTGGCTTGACCCAGCCTTTTCATTGAAGGGCGAGGAGCGGGGCCAGGATGGGGATGCTGAGGCCAAATCGGGAGGAACTGTCCTTACCCCCTGCGGTTGGTCTCTACCAGTGTCTTGGTTACAATACTGGCCATTAATTAAAACATCTTTTAAGAGAGTAGGATCCAAACCGAGTGCAGCCGTGGGCCAGCTGTGGCCCCTGCCTGTAACCCTGGCTGAGGCCGGAGTGGTCGTGCTCGTAGAAGCATGGGGATGGGTGCTGGCCTCCGAGGGGGAGCCGGGTGGGGAGGGAGGGTGTCCGGGGGCGGGGCCTGCACAGGCTCGGGTTGCAGTGGCACA
This sequence comes from Phacochoerus africanus, assembly GCF_016906955.1. Classification (NCBI taxonomy): domain Eukaryota; kingdom Metazoa; phylum Chordata; class Mammalia; order Artiodactyla; family Suidae; genus Phacochoerus; species Phacochoerus africanus. Next base: position 10,284,516 of record NC_062546.1, read on the forward strand.
GGGTTGGCTGGCACCTGTGCTAACATGTCTGCAAGCCAGAAACACACGGAGGTAAACAGGAGGTGCTCTCAGCTCCTGTGAGGATATAAGTGGTCCTGGATGAGCATCAGACGTTACCCCCGCTGCGTAAGCAGAAAAAAGAAAGCTTCTAGAATCTTAGTGACATAACTGTTGGAAAAGGAGACCTTAACCCTGAGGCTTGCAGTGTGTCTGGCAACCAGTGGGAACATAGAGAAGAAAGTTCATTTGTTCTACAAACACAATTTTGAGTCTCTCTTACGGGCTAGGCACGGTGGGGTGACAGTGATAGCTACACTTACTGAGTGCCTACTGTGTACTTGCCTTCAAGTGACCTACTTAATCTTTGCAGTGGTGCCATGGGCTGTAGGTGGTAGACTTACTACTCTCATTTTACAGACAGGGAAATTGGGGCACAGAGAGGTTAAGCAGCTTCGCTGATGTCACCCAGCTGGTGAACAGTGGCTTTGATTTGGACCTAGGAGGCTTAAAGCCAGAGCCCACACTGAACTGTCACTCAGGGCTGCCCTTTGGGAAGCAGAGCAGGCTGTTTGGAGCAAGGCGGTCCTAGCGTTCATTAGCTTTGGCCCTCGGGGTCACTGGCCGAGCTGCAGTTTCTTCAGTGAGAAAGTAACGAGGACCTACATCTTTCAGATTATTTGTTTTGTTTTATTGAGTTGTTAGGATTCTAGGAGTTCCCACTGTGGTGCAGCGGGTCAAGGATGTGGCGTTGCCACAGCTGTGGCGCAGGTCGTATCTGCAACTCGGATTTGATCCCTGGCCCAGGAACGTCCATATGCCACGGGGGTGGCTGATAAAGTGGGGGGGGGGGGGGAAGAGTTGTTAGGATTCTAAACAAGAGCACTCAGCATAATCTTTGCAAGCACCTGTTGGCTCCCACGTGCCCAGAGAGAAAGGGGAGGTGATGGCTTCTCACAGGGGCCCTGTTCCCTCCATGCGAGCAGCAGAGTCATTCTCGGGACCCTGGGAGGCAGCGTGGAAGTCAGAGCTGCTTATTCTGCGCCTCCTGAAAGACTGTGGGCTGACTCTACTCACAATTTATCTGTTTATTGAGCACTTACTATGCGACAAGCATGTCACGTGGAGTGGCTGGGGCAGGCCCGCTGGCTCTGCTCTGTGAAGGAGGCTCGGACACACTGAGTGACTGCCCCAGGGAGCACATGGTCATGAGTAACCCTGACCAGGCTCCCCTGTGTGCCACCTGCAGGAGGTCGGGGTGCTCTGATGAACCCCATTTACAGATGAGGAAGCTGAGGCTCAGGGTCACACCACTCAGCAGAGGGGACGATACGAATGCCTGCGCCCTAGGGTCTCTGCGGAGATGGACGGCTTCAGGGGTAAAGTGCCCAGAACGGGGCCTGGCATGTCCCGAGTGCCCAGTGTGCGTGCATGGCCGCTCTTTCCTGTTGTTGTTTATTTTCCTCCAAACTGTCCTGTTAGGATAGAAAAGGGGGCCTTTGTTCTCTCATGGAAGTTTTGATTTCATGCTGTGACCCCGGAGCCGGAGTGGCCGTGAGCTAGATACTGATGATAGAGAGACGACATGAGTGCCCATCACTTACGGAACACGTGCCCTCTGTGAGGTCAGAGGTCATGCAGCCCGGAGGCAGTGGAGCTGAATTTCAAGGCACATCTCTTGGGCTTCTTGGCCAGACTATCTCCATTGCTGTGTATGGTCCTCAGGCTCACTGCTTAGGCGTGGCTCATTCTGAACCCTCTGACACATGTTGGAAAAGCGTGTGTGGGTGCCTGTGTAAACACACACACACACACATATATATATACACCCTAGACCTGCATAGATTATACATATTTTATTTTATTTTATATAAATATGTAAATATATGTACCTATAAATATACACACGTGTATATACAGACACAATATGTATGTATGTGCATCTGTGCATCAAATACACACATATATACGTAGTTTTTATTCCGTCATTTTTCTTAGTGTGTATTCACTGTTTGAAAAGTATAAAAAAGAAACCAAACAACAGCCTTTGTCACCTGGAGAGAAGCTGATCCCATGGCGTCCTCGTATTTCCCTTCAGTCTTTTCAACATGCTTGCACCCTTAAGCTCGGAGTGCCTGCTCCTGCCTGACTTAGTTGGGTCTATATCAGGTTTTATCATGACATTAGGGGAAAAACAGCATTTACCAAGATCTGAGTCAGGTTGGGAATTGTTTTAAGTATCTCCTATGTATAAACGGATATAAAGTTAGCTTATTTCCAGGCAGTGCTTGGAGGCACAGAGAGGTTGTGTAACTTGCCTAAGGTCACACAGAAAGTATATGAGGCTTGAACTGAACCTAGAGGGTCTAGGTCAAAGCCTGCACACTTAACTGGTAAAGCCACCAAGAAAAGACAAACATCTTTGATCATCCTGAGCTAGTTTTCCAGCTGGTTCCTAGGGGCTTTTTGTTGTTGCTTAGGTATTTTGAAAAAAGCCAGGACATGAATCTAGTCCGGTCGAGCAGCAAGACAGATTTCCCCATGTCAGGGGGTTCGGGCTCATGCCGGCCATCGCTGTCGCCCCCGCCACCTGGCTTCCTTCTCTCTGGGGGTCTGGCCACAGCAGTGCAGGCCCCTCCCAGGTGCCGAACAAGAGCCGGCTTGTGGCGGAGGAGGGGGTTTGTCGTGGACGGGGGGCCCCTGTGGATGGTCCTGAGCATGTCCTGGTGTGAGCGCCAGAGCCCGAGAGCCCAGAGAGGCCGGAGTAGCCTGCACTTGGCCTCTGAGATGTCGGCACGGCTCCCACATGTGATCCATGCTCATCAGACCTGCGTCTAGCTGGTCCCGGGACCTACCTGACCATCCTAGCCCTTCAGCCTGCCTTGGTCTCATCACACTGGTGGTGTGACTGCGAACATGGACAATCCGACCTCTTGGGGCCTCCGTGTCCCCAGTGGCAAATGGGACAGAATGGTACTGCTCTTTTAGGGTTTCTGCAGGAGATGAGAATGTGTGTGAGACAGCGCCAAGTGCAGGCTGCTCTGGTTCTTTATAGCTTATTTTTTTTTTTTTGGGGGGGGGAATGCATTCTCATGATGAAGAATTTGAAAGGTTCAAGAGCTGCGCAGGGCCACACCTGCCTCTCTCCCCTTCCCGGGGTCACCAGCTTCTTAAATTTTCTTTAAGAGGTTCGCGTCTGCCCTCGTGGTTGGACGTATTGCTCTTCTCAGCAGCGTCATCAACATTGCGACTTATGAAGGACTCGACAGAGTGCCCTGCCCGTTTTAAATTCCCAATAAATGATCAAGGCGGATATTACTGTTGAGCTTAAAAAAGCCTTGTATTTTGATTTTCCGAATAGGAAGTGAGGCCGAGTTGATCTTCTTGGCATCGTTTCTTGAAGCCACTCGACCTCTCCCCATGAAACCAGGTTTCTGTTATGTGAATCCCATTTTCCTAATTTGACATTTATTATAAAACTATAAATACTGTTCTAATGAAGAAAGTTCTTGGAACCTGCCTCAAGCAAACATTTGTTAAGCCTTGGCCTTGCCTGACCCCAGGCTTGCTGATGTAACACAATCCATCATATACCCTGGCTGTATCCCGTATCTCTGCCTGTATCCTTTCTCTTCCATGAGAAAATGATACATTGAAGATAAAAGCAATTGAGGCATCAGCAGGGGCAGGACACAATGGTAGAAAAAGTTGCAAGAAAAGTGTTGAGCTGGGCAGTGGTTTTCCACTTAGCTCTTATTTATCAGACAAATATTGAATGAGCTTCCACCACATGCCAGGCCGCATGCTGGGTGCTCCCCACTCAGTTTGGTCCACAGACCAGCGGCCCAGACCTCCCTTGGGGGCTTGTTCAAAACACAGAATCCCAGGCTTCACTGCAGCCCACAGAGTCGGAGTCTGCCTCTTACAAGAACGCCTGGGGGTTGGTGTGCATGTTGGAGCCTGAGGCACATTCTTCCAGAACACAGATCATCAAACTATGCTATCCAAGTCTGGCCTGCCACCTACCTCTTTAAATAAAGTTTTATTGGAACATAGTCGTGCTCATTGGTTTACATACTATCAGTGGCTGCTGTTGTGCTACAGTGGCAGAGTTGAGTCTTTGCGACAGAGGCTGTATGGCCTGCAAAGCCCAATATGGCTACTGTCTTGTCCTTTATGGGAAAAGTTTGCTGAGTGAAGGTGGGGTTAGACTGGTGAACAGAACAGACAAAAGCCGGTGTTCTCACGGAGCCATGGAAGGAAACATACAGCAAACCAATAAGTTGACAGGCTGTCAGGTGATACAAAAGGAATACAAAGAAAGACAAGGCTGCACAGGGGGTGGTGGAAGAGGATTGTGAGGTGGTGAGCATGCTCTTTAGGGAAGAACTTTCTGAAGACATGACATTTAACCAGAATTTTGAGTGCACTGAGAAAGTAAGCTGTGTCACTGCTCTGGGGGAAAGCAGTGTAGGAGAGGGAGCTAGTGCAAAGGCCCTGAGGCAGAAGCCTTCTTGATGTGACTTTGGATACTGGTTCTGAGGTGGGGTCTGATTAGGAGTTAAGTATTGACAGTGATGACGTTTTTGTTGGTTTGTTGGTTTTCTCATGACCTTTGCTGTGGCGTATCAGTGCCTTTTATATGACCGTGGAATGGAGGCAGAGGTCCTCAACTTGTAGCCCAGGGAAGTCTTCTGTGTCATTGGGTATGGTTGCACAGACTGTGCACTGCACAAGGCACTGCATATCATGAGGACACCTTTCATATTTGCATATTTATCAAGACAGGGTTCTGACACATGTCTTCAAAGGGTGCAGAGGAATGGGTGTCTTGTTCTAATTTGTACAAAAATGCCAGGCAACTTAGCAGTGACCATGGTGGTATAATCAGAGTTACAGCTTCCGGCCTCTGCCACAGCCACAGCAATGTGGAATCTGAGCCATGTCTGCAACCTACACCACAGCTCATGGCAGCGCTGGATCTCTGACTCATTGAGCGAGGCCAGGGATAGACCTTGCATCCTCATGGATGCTGGTTGGATTCATTTCTGCTGTGCCACAACGGGACCTCCGTTGGTATAATTCTTTTTTTTTTTTTTTTTTGGTCTTTTTGCCATTTCTTGGGCCGCTCCCGTGACATATGGAGGTTCCCAGGCTAGCGGTCTAATCGGAGCTAGGGGTCTAATCTGGCCAGCCTACGCCAGAGCCACAGCAACGCAGGGTCCGAGCCACGTCTGCGACCCACACCACAGCTCACGGCAACGCCGGATCGTTAACTCACTGAGCAAGGGCAGGGATCGAACCGAAACCTCATGGTTCCTAGTCGGATTCATTAACCACTGCGCCACGATGGGAACTCCGGTATAATTCTTAAAGAGAGAAAAAAAATCTGACTGTGAATATCCTTAGGTTGGTATTCCTCAGTCTTTGCCCTGATTTCTCAGCTCATTTACCTTACCTGGCCCTTTAAAGCATTTGAATTAACTCTTGATAGCAAGAAAGGCAATTCTGCGAGTCTAAAGATAGCTCTACTTCATTACTTTCTTTCTTGCAGATGGGATTTTTATTGCTTTCTCTTTCTTACCCTCCAACCGACCAAATTGGCTCAGACGGCGGGGGGAGCCTCGTCAGCTCCCACCCCTGCCCCTGTCTGGCTGTGCAGCTTCAGCCCACACACTTCTCTTCTCTGAGCTGTGGCTCCAAAGTGAGGGGCCATAAGCTCCCTCTCACTTCTAAACTTACATGATTCTGTGACTTAGATCAGTAGGTATCACCTGAGCAGAGGTGCCTGCCTTTAGTTCTGTTCTCTTTGTGGTGGGAGCTCCAGCTTCTCTTCACCTTGGTCTGCCTTAACTTGCATCGCTTCCTATCGACAGAGTGGACTCATTCATGGACTCGAAGCTGGCTTTTTTAGAGTTTGGAGATGGTTGAGCTAGAAAGAGACTTAGAATCATCTAGCTGAATGACTGGCGTATCAGATTCATGTGCCATTTTACTGAGGGTTTTGGGTACCATCTTACTGAGGGTTTCAGCTACCATTTTATTGAGGGCTTCAGTTACCATTTGACTGAGGGCCAGGCTTTTTGCTAAGTTAATGTCTAATTCAGTCTCCCACTGAGTACTTGAGGTAGCTAACCATCGTCATTAGTTTGTATTTATTAGATGGAGGCTCAGAGAAATGATGTGAACTGTAGATTACACAGTGACTAAATTGGCACCACACAGGCTGTTAAAAGCAAAGGTTAGGAATTTTTTGGTTTGTTTGTTTTTTAGGGCTGCACTCAAGGCATATGGAGGTTATCAGGCTAGGGGTCAAATTGGAGCTGTAGCCACTGGCCTACGCCACAGCCACACCACCACCAGATCTGAGCCGCATGTGCAACCTACACCACAGCCCACTGAGCAAGGCAAAGGACTGAATCTGCATCCTCGTGGTTACTAGTCAGATTCGTTTCTGCTGAGCCACGACAGGAACTCCAGGAATGTATTTTTTTTTTTTTTAATCAAGCACGTGCAACGTGCCAGGCATTAAGTATCAGCTTGCATTCCCCATAGCTACCCTGTGAATTGGTTCCTGCTGTTTTGTAATGAGAAAACAGAGCTCCCAGGACATATGTGACTAACCCAGGGCAAGGCTTATGCAGGTAGCAAGCGGAAGCATTTCAGATTTTGGCTCTTGTTGTCCCTCTCATGCACTTCTCTTTGCTTTGTGAACTTTTACGTGCATCCTGTTTACCTGTTGGCCTCTGTCACAGGTCTGTGGGTCTGTGCCAGGGAGGGTAAGGCTGATACTTTGGTGGCCCCGGCTTCCCATGTCTTACCCCCTTCCCTCTGCTCTCTGCGGCTGAGCCATCATCTTCCCTTGTCTGGGTGACAGCTACAGCCTCCCATCTGGTTTCCCACCTCTGTTTATGCCCTTCGTCCAGTCTGCTCCACACACACACAGCGGCCAGAGGAGCTGTTTGAAATGCGACTGAGTCCACAGTGCCCCTTGTACTGAATTCTCCTATCTCCCTCTCACTCAGGATGCAGAGACTCCACACCATGGACTGTGAGGCCCCTTGTCGTCTGGGCCCTGCCCGCCTCTGTTCTTCCTCGCTTGCCTCCGCTTTCACCCACCAGCCTCTCGCTGTTCATCCAACACTCCAAGTCTGCTCTTGTCTCAGGGCCTTTTCACTTGCCATTCACTTCCCCAATATCTGCACAGCCCTCTTCTCTGCTCCCCTCAAATCTCGCTTGAGTTGTTGCCTCAAAGAAGCTTTCCCTGATTCCTCTATCAAAATAACTACCCCTGGAGTTCCCTGGTGGCTCAGTGGGTTAAGGAGCCAGTGTTGTCACTGTTGTGGCTCAGGTTTGATCCGTGGCCTGGGAACTCCTGTGTGCCGTGGGCACCCCCCCCCACACACCCCCCAAGCTACCCCCTCCTCTGCCATCCACTGCCACTCTCCTTGGGGTGTTTTTTTTTTTTTCTATAGCCTGATAGATTCTTCCCTCCCCTCCCGCTCTATCCCCCTTTCCCAATTATCCACCCATCACCCTCCATCACTGCACCATCTCAGTCCAGAGCACACTTCATCTGTGCATGAACGACAGCTGAGCGAGCGTCACTGATGCCTCAGCCTCTGGGACCAACAGTGCCCGGCGCCTGGGGAGCCTGGGTGATGGATGTGCTGACACGGGCGGCCCCTCCGTGGCTTTCCTGTGCTAAAGGAAATGGAGGAAGGAAGTGACAACAATTAAGAAGGACCAATTCAGAGCCCTGGGACGTGCTCAGGCTTCCACGGCCCCGTGGCTTGGGCTCGCCCAAGGCAAACAGAAGTCGTGCCTTGATGGAACGGGCACAAGTTAGTTTTATAATGATTAAGAAGAAGAGAAAAAAAACCCTATTTTTCACTTTCCTTTTTTAATCAAGAAGTATGCCGTGGGTGTTTCCTTGTGGTTTTGAGTCAAAGAGAGGATTGTTGTTGAGCCCGAGTTCCCCCGGGGGCTGCAGCTTTGCGTGTGCTGGACTTTGAACGCGTGCTTTTAGGGCGGCGCTGGGATTGGGGTCTTGGGGTCCATCCCTGAACAAGGCGACAGGCTTGTTTATTGTGTCCCAAGTGCCCCCTCCACACAGGCCACCTCTTGCCTCCTACCTCATCTTCTTCCTGCTCCCACTAACCCTCCACGGCCCCTCCTGCCTGGGCAGGGGTTGGGGGGATGGAGCGGGTGGAAGAGGTGGCAGGACCCGCGTGGGGTGGCTGCCCGTTGGGGGGCCGTCCGAGTGTGGGCTCGGGTGCAGGTGTTAAAGGCGGATTAATCTCTACGGAGGGCTGGTTGTACAGAAGTGGGATCACGTCAAGTTCACACCGTGTCCCCAACACAGCCTCGAGTGTGTGTCTAGAGAGCTGTGCTCTTGCACTTTCTTTCACACCCGTGGCCCCTGCTCCCACGCATTTTTTCTTTTTGTGTCTATTTTTTGGGGGTAGATTTGGTCTTTTTCTTGCCAGGGGAGCAGCAGAATGGGTTCCTTGATGTTGACCCCTTGGTGGGCGAGGAGGGTAGGGAGGCATGTTGCTGCCCCCACCTAGGGCAGAGGCACAGCCTTGGAAAGTGCATCGCCAGGTGGCAGGTGGACTTCAGGAGGCTGTGACTTGCTGGGGACCTGGGTGCAAGCCCTGCCTTGTGGTCAGAGCTATGTCCCCTCTCAGGGCTGGGATGGGAGTGGTGTTTTTCGTCATTTCTCGTGCCCATCTGCCAACCCCCCAGCCGAGCAGCTGAGAATGAAGGACCCTGGAATGGCACCCTAACACCCGCCCCCGGAACCTTCCAGCATATCTCGGAGGCTGGGCTGGGCAGCAGCCTTCATTCAGTCAGCAGCTATTTACTGAGCGTCAGCCGTGCGTCCAGGATGGAGCGAGAAATGTGCTCAGTGCCCGCCCTCCGGGAGTGCTCGGTCTGCTGGGAGAACTGGGTATGAGGGAGGCGGTTTAACAAAGAGGTTAATAGCAGCGGGGGATGGAGCCAGGGGGCCTGGGTTTGAATCCTGACTCTGCCACTTACTGGCTGTGTGATGCTGGGCAAGTTACTTAACCTCTCTGTGGCTACAGAGTGGGATGATGATGGTGCTCAAAAAGATGCGACTGTGAGGCATCACGCGGAGGGCCTGGGAGGGTGAGTCCCATAAATGCTGGTTATTATTATTATTATTATTATTATTATTATTGCTTCCCGAGGTGAAGGCTGAGTACATCAGGGATGTGATGGGGTAGGGGCGGCGTGGCTCCCTCTGCCTCTGGGAATCTGGGCCAGCTTCTGGGAGGAGGTGACATTTGAGGGGGTGTGTTGAGAGATGTAAAGGAAGAATGTTCCAGCTTCAGGACCAGCCCGGTCAGCGTGCCGAGGTGACAGCATGCTGAGAGCCTGAGGCCAGAGTCTGTGCACAGATGGTCAGGATTTCAAACTAGTGACACTAGTTACCCTCACTTATGAATTAGGAGATTTCTCATAAGGAGCCGGATTTCTGGCTACTGTTAATAATCAGAAGATCTGGCCAACTGGGCCCATTTCCTGCATGTCGTAGTGGTCAGAAATTAGGGGCTGCCCTGGGCTCCTAGGGCCCCCCCCCCCCAAGTTCTAACCAGGCCCGATTTGCTTGTTCACGTCCCTTACCTCATTCCCCTGGGCACCCCGTGGGTGACCCTGGATGGGGATTTGTTCCCTCTTCCCCGAAAGGCTTGAAAAAATAAACCCAGATCCCGCTGACTTTAACGCCCAAGCATTTAGTGCAATCTTTTTTTGTTTGTTTTGAATGTAGAAGTGAGACTTTGAATTATAAAGCTGGCCTTTCCCCCTCTCAGCACTGTCCTCTGTTTGGGGGGGGGGGGGGTCTATCCTGACCCACAGATTTTCCACAGGAAAAAGGAGGGATAATCGAGGCCTGACTTGCCTTCCTCTCCAGATGACCTCCTGGGGTGTCTAACTGGCCGGCACAGTTGGCGTGAGCTCCTACACCTGGGAGTGGGGACAGGTGCGTTTATTGTCGGCCTCGAGGTCAGAAAGCAATGGAGTTGAATTGCACAGCTTTACAGCAGGGAGCCAGCTTGCCTCCCTTGGTCCCTCCAGATGCCACTCTTGCTAAAACCGGGTGCTGCAGAATGGATTTGCATTCTGCCAGCCAGCAAAGGAGACCCCAGCTCAGAGCTGGACGAGGCCGGACCCCGCCCGGGCGACGTCCACCGTACAGCCCTGACACAGCGCCCAGCTTCACCTCGGGCATTCAAGATGGCATTTGCGTCCCCTCTCTCTCTGCATCTGAAAGGACGGAGAGCCACATTCTATTTGAGCTGAATTATCAGGGTCACGCTCGAACCCCTGTAAGAAAGGAGGCTGGGGGCTCGCTGGGATTCCGGCCCCGCAGGGTTTAAGTGGGGTCTTTCTTGGCCTGTCTGGAGGTCACCTCTACGACCCAGGGCCTGGGTGTCCATTAGGGCCTCACCGCCAAGTGTGCCCGACTGGCCGGCGGCGGGCACACCCGTGTGCCGTCACGTTTGGTACAGTAAGTGGCTGTCCTCTCGCTACCATCTGTCTGTGAACAGAGGACCTCAGGGGTTGGGCGGCCACCCAGGCCTCGCTAATCTTTACGGAGTGACTGTGCCTTCCTACAACGAACCATTTCCCTTTCTCCCAAAGTCCTTCTTGGCAAGCTGTGGCTTCTCAGCCTCTCACCTCCCTGCCGCGGGAGGTGACAAGCTCTCCCTCGCTGTGAGAGGCCTGCTGAGGCCCCACTGCCAGCAGCCAAGTTCCAGCCCCTCGCCCCTCGCAGGCCCCGCATCTCCGGACGCGGATGGAGCCCTGCTCAGCTCTTGGTGGGGTAGGTCGCTGATGGAACGAATAAAGATCGGAAAATAGTAGCAGAGGAAAGAGCTCTGGAGCCTGAAGTAACAAACCTCTGAAGAGTGACGTGTGAGAGTCACTGATGTGTGCTGCCTGCGTTTCCACTTGAAAGTAAAAGGAGATTTTTAAACAGAGAGGAAATCAGAGGAGCAGGTGTAGCAGAAAAGCAAGGGGCCAGGGAAGCCTCTGGATGTGCTTGCGGTTCCCAGTTGTAGCCCTTGGGAGCTGGGCCCCTTAGGCAGCTTACTCAGCCTCTCTGAGCTAAGATCGAGAGGCGCAGTGCCTGGTTCAGGGCTTGGCATGGTTGGCAGCGGGGGCCCCACCCTTCCTCTCTGTTCTGAGGAGGACCAGTGAACCAAAGAAATGAATGATGACGCCGAGCTGCTGTAGAGAAAGGTTTGAAATTGCCGGCAGTGGTGCTGGTGGCGACGGTAAGGCTGCCATTTATTGAGCACTTACTGTGTGCCAGGGGCCGTTCTCAGCCCCTTACGCGTATGATGTTACTCAGTCCTCATGGCACAGAGGACACCCCGTGGGTATCGGCCATTTTCTCCCTTGGCCAGATGGGGACCCGTGTTCTGTGGCCCTGACAAGTCTTAGATCTAAGACACAGGGGGCCTGAGAAAGCTGCTGGTCAGAGCCACCGTGTCCCAGGCCAGGCTCTTGGCTCTGTGTTTCTGCCTGTCCCAGCGGGAAAGTGTCCTGCCTGGGGACCTGGTGCTGACTTAGGCGCAGAGGAGGTAGCTGTGCGTGGACTGGGCTGGACTCTGTCCTGCCTGCGTGCACCCTGGCCTCGCGGGGCTGGCCGCTGCCTTCCTCGGGCGCTGGGCCAGGGTCCTGTTCCTGAAGAGCAGCCTCAGGTGGAGGAGTGCGCCTGCGTCCAGGACCAGGCAACTGAGAATCCCGTACCCAGAGGGCCCCTTCCCCGAGGGGATGGTAGAGTCACTCGTCCATCTGAGGCCTTTGCCCCATGAGTGGCAAGGTCAGCAGAACGGCCTGTAAGAGAAAAATGAGTTCTTAGTATCTCATTGATTTCATATCATGCAGATGCAATGCGATGCCTGCAAACCTTGTTCTGTGTCCACAACCCCTTGAATGGACAGTAGAGAGGATGGATCCTGTTTAGTGGACACTGACGACGTGCTGGCCCTGTTTTAAGAGCTGCACGTGGAACAACTCCTTTCCTCCTCCAGGTTCTATGAAATAGGTGCTGTTTCCACTTGACACACATGGAAGCATTTTCCAAGGGCCTGGCTCGACATGCCCAAGGTCACCAGCCAGTGAGTTTAGCTACCGGGACTTGATCTCGGTCGGCCAGCTCCCAAGCCCCTGTCTACACGGCTGGGTTCCACTGCTTCGACACCTCTTCTTCTGGTGGCCTGATGACAAAACCAGGGCCCAGAAGGTCTGGGTGACTTTGCAAAGGCCACACGGTCAACCAGAGGTCCAGGCTCGCAGGCTCAGTATCCAGTCCCCTCGGAGGTGCTGGCCCCAAGCTGAGGACACCAGCGCTGATGCTCCAGTTCGGTGTGCACGCAGACACGGCGGTGACCGGGTGACACAGGGCGACATGAAAGGAACACGCTTGGCCTTGACAGGGGCCCAGCCCTGGCGCTCACTGGAGGCAGTTAAAAGGAAAGCTCCAGATAAGGAGATGCTTTATCACGCTTCGTGACAGGCTGTGCTTCCTCCCTTCTGCTGCGTGAGCCTTAAACCTCTTCCAAGTCCCTGGCGTGGGGCCTCGGCCGCCTCCCGCTCCCAGCGCGGGCTCTGGAGGGGGGAGGCCATTCGCAGGGGGACTGGGCCTGGGCGTGGGTGGTTGCCAACCCTTTGAAACCATCCGGGGGGTGGGGGGCGGGGGACGCACGCTGCCCTTATCTTGGCCTGTTGGTGTTTCTGGGCCGGAAAAGGGAAGCACAAAGAGGAAGGCCTTTCTCCTGTGGCTTTTGTATTTGGTACACAGTAAATGAGGCTGGGCCAGGTTTTTGTTGTTTGTTTTCCCACTTTTCAGCGCGAGGATGATGGATGAACCTTGGTGTTGCCGGCGCCTGGTTCTCGGGGGGTGGCACGCCACACGCCAGGTCACACTCACGCATGCTCGCTCCCAGCGGCGGTGCAGCGTCTCCTCTGCGTCTCTGGGACAATCCCGGGGCCGTGCCAGGTCTGAGCAGGGACCTCAGGCCCCCAGGTTTGCCGCGTGGAGCTCAGCCGAGAGCACGGCGGTGCCAGGGCGTGGAGGGCTGTGAATTCATTCACTCAGGGGCCCTGGCAGCCAGTGGCCTCGTCTAGACAGGAAGATGTGTGTGATTGGATTGAAAGACCAGGCTTAGCTCTTGCTGGAGTGAGAAGGAGCCTGGAGCATCAGGGCCACGGGAGCGCAGGCTGGTGAAGGCAGGGCGTTTGTGGCGCTGCTGGGGGCGCAGGAGGCAGGAGCGGCAGGGAGATGAGGGTGGGCAGAGCAGAGAGGGGGCCAGACCACGGCCAGCTCCGTAGACCTTTCACAGAGAGTGGGGCCAGGGGCACGTGTGTGTGTGTGCATGCCCTCCGTCGGTGGGAGAAGAGAGGGAGAAGTGGACAGTTGGCTACGTGAGCAGATGGGCACATCAACAGATATGCGTGGAGACCCATGTGAGCTCAGGGACGGGCCCCTGCCAGTGTGTCCTGGTTCACGGGAGCTGACTGTTAATTTTTCAGGAATTCTACTATGTTTTCCCACAGTCTGCACCCCTGGAGTCATTTACACGCATTGGCTCCGAGCAGTGGCAATGGTCAGTAATGGTCTGCCGTTGGACACCTCTTCCCAGCTCGGGTGACATCGTATGGGTCGGTTGAAATCAGCCAAGCTAGGAGTGTTTACACCACAGAAATGGGCAAATGTGACAAATTGTGGAGAACCGGTTGTTAAACACTCAGCCCACCCCTGGAGACCCTGCAGGTGCACACGCAGCACGAGGAAGGCAGGCAGGCAGGCAGCAGGTGGCTGCCTGAAGGATTGCCGCTTTTGATTTCAGGAAAAGTACATCATTTTTGTATACATGGGTCAGTTGTCTTCTTCCACGGCTTCTCTGCACATAGGACCTGTCTCCTAGCACTGGGCAGGGCCAGGGTATGTTTTTTTTTCTCGGCACCTTGAGCAAAATGTTTGCTGAGCCTCTCCTGCGTCTGCGTGCCAACCTGGGTAGTTTCTTAACCAGTCCCCTGATGATTGCCTGGTTTCCCACCCCTGGTTGTGCTGTTCGCTGGGACCACCTGTGATACACTTTATGTGTCAGTCCGTGTTCTGCAGACTGGGGTTCCCTGGGGTTTACTGGTTGATGAATTCTGTAGTACTTAATAAGTATGTAAAAAAAAAAGTATAATTACTTCCTTGGCACCTTAATTTTGTTGTGTATTTATGTGCACCTTCAATTGCCAATTGCTCCTGGCTTCCTATTTGTAGTAGTGACATAAAGTTTATCTTATTTATTTATTTATTGCTATTCTTTAAAAAATTTAGGAGTTCTGTTGTGGCTCAGTGGTAATGAACCCGACTCGTATCCATGAGGACGCAGGTTCAATCCCTGGCCTCGCTCAGTGGATCAAGGATCCGGCGTTGCCGTAAGCTGTGATGTAGGTTGCAGACGCAGCTAGGATCTGGTGTTGCTGTGGCTGTGTGTAGGCCAGCAGCTGTAGCTCAAATTCAGCCCCTAACTTGGCAACTTCATATGCTGTGGGTGTGGCCCTAATAAAAAAAATAATAAGAAAATTAAAAATTCAGTTATGGAAAATTTCAAACATACGTAAACTTAGAATGGCACAATGAACCCCCTATGCCCATCACTCAACAACTTTCTGCATTTTGCCAGCATTGTCTATTGATGGCTTTTGAAGAGGGTTATTATGGATCCAAATATTTTTAGTAGCTTTAACTCAAGAGTTTGTTGATTCTTTTTTTATTATTGTTGATTTACAGCATTGTGTCAATTTCTGCTGTACAGCAAAGTGATCCAGTTATACGATATATACCTTCTTTTTCTCACATTATCCTCCATCATGTTCCATCACAAGTGACTAGATACAGTTCCCTGTGCAGTACAGAAGGATCTCATTGCTTATCTATTCCAAATGCAGTAGTTTGCATCTACTAACCCCAGACTCCCAGTCCATCCCACTCCCTCCCCCTCCCCTTTGGCAGCCACAAGTCTGTTCTCCATGTCCATGGGTTTGTTTCTTTTCTGTAGATAGGTTCATTTGTGCCATATTAGATTCCAGATATAAGTGATATCATATGGTATTTGTCTTTCTCTTTCTGACTTAACCTCACTTAGTACAAGAATCTCTAGTTCTATCCATGTTACTGCAAACAGCATTATTTCATTCTTTTTAATGGCAGAGTAGTATTCCATTGTGTATATATACCACATCTTCTTTTTTGTGTGTGTTTTTTTGCCATTTTCTTGGGCCGCTCCCACAGCATATGGAGGTTCCCAGGCTAGGGGTCTAATCAGAGCTGTAGCCACTGGCCTACACCAGAGCCACAGCAACGTGGGATCCTAGCCACATCTGCAACCTACACCACAGCTCATGGCAATGCCGGATCCTTAACCCACTGAGCAAGGCCAGGGACCAAACCCGAAACCTCATGGTTCCTAGTCGGATTCGTTAACCACTGAGCCACGACAGGAACTCCCCTGTACCACATCTTCTTAATCCATTCATCTGTCGATGGACATTTGGGTTGTTTCCGCGTCTGGGCTATTGTGAATAGTGCTGCAGTGAACATACGGGGGCATGTATCATTTTCAGTGAAAGTTTTGTCTGGTTTTATGCCCAGGAGTGGGATTGCTGGATCATATGATAGTTCTATATTTAGTTTTCCAAGGAACCTCCATTCTATTTTCCATCGTGGTTGTACCAATTTACATTCCCCACCAACAGTGCAGGAGGGCTCAGAGTTCACCAATTCTTTTGAAGTTGGAGATTTAGTTGAGGTACAGTATTATATGTTACAAGTATACAACATAAGGAGTCACTTTTTAAGGTTATATCCTATTTTTAGTTATTATGAAATATTGGCTATGTTCCCTGTGTTGTACAATATATCCTTATGGCTTATTTGTTATGTAGAGTGGTCGTATAACTGTTTATGGTATGCATATAATATACATTGTATAAATATTTGTTAGCTATATATTATGTAAGAAATAGAACATTTATTTAAAAATAAGTTTCTATAAGTAAAAACACAAGTCATAGCCAAAAGAGAAAGATTCAGTAACTAATGGTCCAGGAAAAGCTCGGGAATGTGGCCAGAGAACGACTGAGATGTGGGGACACTCTGGGGCCACTTGCGGGTGTGGCGTCTCCCCCATACTGAGGCAATAGGAGCAGAATATCATATCGGGGTTAGGAGAATGGGCCTTGGGGCCAGACCTCCCTGCTTGGAAACCTGGCTTCTCCTTTCCTGGCTGTGTGACTTTGAAGAAATTACCTAACCTCTCTGTGTCTCAGTTCCCTCTTATCTAAAGTAATAGTATCTGCCTCACAGAGTTATCCTTGAATGAGTCAAAAGATATTGGCATCTAGAACTATGCCCGATATTTAGCAAGTCCTCACTAAGTGATTAGTGGCTTTTGTTGTCCTTTTTGTTATTATGATGATGAATTATAGCATCTTCCCTTTATATGAGTTTGCCCCTGCATGGCTTTTTTTTTTTTTTTTGTGAATAGACAGTGCTCAACAAATATTTGTTGACTTGAATTTTAAATTTTTAGAAAGCTGCCAGGCCTGGCACCTTTCAACCAGGAAAAAGCAATTCGGAAACCAGACAGAAAGTAAGCAGCACTTTTATTTCTAATGAGCACCTTCGTCACCCCGTGTGTGTCAGACAGCCTTTCCAGACACCCATTCCAGTTGTGCAAAAGAGGGCTCACGGCCTCGCAGACTGACTGGGGTTTCGTTACCCAAAATGTTTCTGAGCAGTTGGATCATTCGACCCTTTGTATATGGCAGTTTCTTTCAGATTTGCTTTCAGTCCTGGCTTTTTAGAGAAATCATTTTTTTGAAGCCTTTTCTAAAGTAGATTTGTGCAGCAATACTACCTACTTTTTTTTTAGGGCCACGTCTGCTTGGCATATGGAAGTTCCCAGGGTAGGGGTCAAATCAGAGCTACAGCTGCCGGCCTACGCCACTGCCACAGCAACGCCAGATCCGAGCTGCATCTACAACCTACACCGCAGCTCTCAACAATGCCAGATTCTTAACCCACTGAACAGGGCCAGGGATCGAACCCACATCCTCGTGGATACTAGTCGGGTTCATTACCACTGAGCCACAGTGGGATCTCCACCTACTCTTTGAATCTTGAGTTTCTTTCCTTTTCCTTTTTTTTTTTTTTTTTCTTTAGCTGAGGCTAACTTAAGCATGATCATCTTATTTCCACTGAGATGCAGCCGAGGGACACGCAGGTGTGGAGGAAATGATGTTACGGTGGTGGGATGATGGATCTTTCAATTAGGCTTTGGTTTAGTTGCTTCTATCAGAAATCCCCCTGAAACAGTTGCTTTAAACACTCCAAACCTTATTCTCTTATGGTGGAAGTCTAGAGCTGAGTTGTCCAAAGTGCTACGAAGTCATCAGGAATCCAGGCTCCTCCTCTGTCCTGTTCTACTCAAGGTCACCTCATGGTCCAAAATGATTGCTGGAGCCTCTGTATCACATCCATATTCCAAGGAGGAAAGAAGACAGGGCAAAGGGGCCTGCTCCGCAGCGGGGTTAGCTCCCTCCCAGGAACCTTTCTGCAAGTCCCCTCCATGCTTTCGCCTACATCTCACTGACTTCAGCCTAGTGATGTGGCCACGTTCATCTGCAAGGGGTGCTGGGAGGTGTGGACTCTCAGCTGGGACCCTTGCCACCCAATTGGGATCCTGTTACGAAGGAAGGGAAGATGGAGACCCGATAGGGAGCAGGTGGTTTCTGCCACAGCAGATGGCCTTGGAAAAAGATAGGGTAACACTGTTTTTAGAAAACAGTGTTGAAGTTTTGAGAGACGTGGTCCTCCATGTATCATCTGATTTGCCATAGCCCGTGGTCTAGGGCGGTGGATGTTAAACCTGCAGATGTACCAGGGCTTTGGGAGATGTGCACCGAGGTTGTCCCAACCCCCAGCCTCCTTGCCGCTAATCCCGTCTCTTTCAGCGCTGAGTTTTCCAGCACTTAGGACTCGGCGTGGCACATCCTAGGCACTTTATCTATAGTTAGTAAAAGGATAAATGAGTCTGGACCTTGGTTTCTTTATCTGTAAAACCCAGGTGAGCCTTCTGCTCCTTCTGGACTTCAGAGGTGGTGCATGTTCTAGGAGCCACGGAGGTGGCAAGGGCCAGGGGCCTTGAAAGCCAGTGCTCACAAGTGAGGCTAGCGTTACTTTCTACAAGTTGTTTTTCTTGTAACAGAGGTAACTTGTGCTCGTTGTACGATGTTTGGCATATACGGATTACTCACTCATTGATTATTTATAAGGCACCTTTTGTGTGCCCGACTCTACGTCCCAGTAAAGGAGAAAAATGAGGTGTTCATTCCAATGAGGAAATGGACATTGAAGAGATTAAACCGTAAATAGGGCCATGTCGGATTGTGGTGACGTGTTTTCAGGGGAAAAAGTCGGTGATGGGAGAGCATGCCTGGGGAGAGGGTTTACTTTCTGGTGGGGCTGTCAGGGGCTTCCTCCTCAGGTGCGGGTTCATTGAAGTTTGAATGACTCTTAACGGCTATTTGAATGACAGTAAGGAACCAGGCAGGTGAGAACCAGGGAAGGAGCCTTTTCAGTAGAAGGCACAGCACGTGCAAAGGCCCTGAGGCAGGAGAGCTTGGGTGTTTGAGGACCGACAAGGAGGCCTGTATGGCTGCCTGCAATGGATGAGGGAAGGAGCAGTGGGGATTAAAGCTGGAGGGAGAAGAGGAATTGGATGGTGCAGGACCTTGCAGGCTGTGGAAGTTGAACTTGATTCTTCACGCACCAGGAAGCCCATGGGTGCGTTTTAGGTAGAGGAGTGATGTGAGATGATTGGCTTTAAAAAGATCCCTCTGGCTGCTTGTAGAGAATGTACCTCGGATGGTGAGGCAGAGGCAGGGCAAGAGGAAACTGGGGAGGTGGGTGCAGCGGGCAGGGCAAGAGATGATGCTGGTGGGACCCAGGGAAGGTGGAAGAAAAGGTGAGAAACTGAAGGATCAGAGGGGTCCATTGAAGATCCTGCCCAGCGTCCCTTCTGATGGACAGGGGATCCCATTCCAGTACAGACTTTCTGCAGAAAAACACCCTTCCCCGCAGATGTCAATGCAATTGAAGCCTGGTTCTCAATGGAGTGAGTTTATCCCTTAGGGGACATTTGACAAACATCCAGAGACATTTTTGGCCCTCACAGCTGGGTTGGGCAATGGGAGCAGGTTACTGGCACCTAGTGGGCGGAAGCCAGAGATGCCACTAAACATCCCAGCATGCACAGCGGTCCCCACCACAGAGAAAGATCTGGCCCCCAAGTCAGCCTTGGTCACTAGTACTGAGGCTGAAAAATCCTGATTCACTAGCTTTTTTTGGTTTGTTTTTAACCCACATCTTAAATTGTGGGATGAGGATAATCGCAGAGGTTGCCATCCATCCAGAGAGGTACCCGATTCTCCACCAAAGGGATGTATAGTAAATGTTCTGGAAGCAGCTTTCAGCTGAGGAGCCCTTCCCGGGAGGCCTCTGCTGAATGAATGAATAGACGAACGAGGGACTGAATGCAGAGCTGCCTCCAGAAAGAGGTGAGTCAGCTCGGATCGGCCCACATGCTTCCATCATGTTATGAAAGCCGGCCCCGTGCGGCTGCACACAAGAACGGGCTCCTTGTTCCTGGATGATGCGATTTGTTGATCTGCCAAAGGGGCCCCGCCTCTCCCCAGGTCACCGACAGAGGCCCGTCTCCGCGCCGTCTCGCCGTGTGCACGGTACAGGAGTTATGCAGGGCCCTCCAAAAACCCACCCTTTGAAACGAAAGAAATTGGATCTTAAAATCCCAAAATAGAGTGCGGAAAGGTACACATCACGTCTGCCTTCTCCTTTTTTCCCCTTTGTGGCAAAAGTGACTCAGAATTCTTGGTCTGGATCCAGAGAGACCTGCGTGGCCTTTGCAGTGGGGGCAGGAGGGTGCTCATTTGATGGGAAGAACTCACCTTTTTAATGCCTGGACTGGCTCAGCTGACTCTCTTGCATTTCACAAGGTCTGGCTTTTCCCACCCCACCAACCCCAGGGTTCTTTTTCAGCTTTTGGCCCAAGCGAAAGAGGAGGAGCCGAAGTTTATGCCTCACCCAGATGGCCCTGTCTTTGGTGGAGCGTTTCTGTGAGGCTCAGCTGCAGTTTCTTTGGGATGTTTTATCAAGGTGTTCAGAGGGGCTGCGGTCAGAGCTGGCTACAGAGTTCTCATCCCAGCATCTGGGTACCACTGGTCAGGGTCAGATACAGGCACAAGGTTTTCTTGAGCTGCCTTCAGTCCTCAGTTGCCCCCGCCCCAGGGTGGCTCAATTGTTCCCCCTTCTCTGCTCCCAGAGCCCGGGTCCCCTGCAGACATCAGACACTTCGATCTTCAATGTCACTCGATGCTCTGAGTCAGAGATTCCCGGGGAAATGTTTCTGAAGCATGTTCTCCCTTGTCTGGTCTTTGGGAGAACACACAGGCAGCAGAGGGCCTTGCCTGTGCCCCCCAGTTTTCCTCATCATCTCCAAGAGGCTGCCACGTCACTGCACTTTCACCTCAGTCTCCCCCTGGGTTGACCCCTCCGTGCTGCCTGGAGAAGGGATGGTACACTTCATTTTTCCAGCCCGAGCTTGTCTCCTCTTTGACTTCAGTGGAATTGGCCTGCTGTACCATGTCTCTTTCATGGTGAGACACATTCCTGCAGACTGGCTCAAGCGGTAGTGAGTTTAGGCAGACTCCAAACATGGGGATTCTCTTCGAGACATGAATAAGCCTCCTTTCTCAGGGTCGCTGGAGGATGAATCACTTGGCAGTATGTTGGGCCACATAGGAACCCGAGAATTAATCTGTTCATTTATTTACTCAGCAAATATTTATTGAACATCTGCTATATGCCAGGTCCTGTTCGAGGTGCTGGGACACGGGGATGAATAAGCCTTCATTCAAGTCAGGGGACGGACAATGACCAATGAGCAAAGGCACAAGATAATGCTTATCAAAGGAAATCAACAGGAATGGGGGAGTGACAGTGGGGAGGCTTGACTTCAGCTGGGCTGCTCAAAGCAGGCGCTGAATTTAGGCTGAGAGCCAAGGAGTCTAGAGGGTACCAGTCATGGGAAGACCTGGGGAAAGAATGTTCTGGGCTGAGGGAGCACAAGTGCAAAGGCCCGAGGTAGGAGCAGACTCAGCCCATTGAAGGAGCAGCAGGAGGCCCACGTGGCTGGACCAGAGTGGGGAGGATGACGTCGGGGACACGGGCAACGGCCACACTGTGCAGGGTTTGGTGCACTGTGATGAGGCATTTGCATGTTATCCTAAATGTATCCTCGGGTCATTGTGCTTTAGGGCTGAACGATAACCTTCAGGATGATTTCTTCCAAGAACTTAGACTAGGAGGGGGACTTTAATTGCTCAAAGTCACCCAGCCGTGGGTGAAAAATTATTTTTAAAAAGTTGACATCTCCTGCATGCTTGTGACGCGCTTTGTGTGTAACTCACTTGAGCCTCCCAGCAACCCAGTGAGATGTGTGTGGTCCTCAGTCCCATTTACAGATGGAGAAACTGAGGCCCGAGAGGTAAACCAGCTTCCCCACCATGACAGTCAGTGCCTGTGCGGGGCTGTGACCCCGGATGGTCTGGCTTCTCCGGCGTTCACACTGGTGATGGCGCTGGTTCTGCCCACGGAGGAGTACAGAGAGAAGATGTGAAAAGGACTTGTTTAGCGTCTGACAACAACAAAAAAACAAAACTCCTTCCAAAGGTCGACTCTGAAAAGGCTTGCGTATTTCAGTCCAGGACTTCCAGACTCATCTCCTCTATGACTCAGTCGCTCCTTGGCGTGGAGAGCTTGTTGGTCAGGCTGGGGGTGCTGGTGGGGAGCCACGCTGAGCGGATGTTTCTGTCGAGTGGACCAGAAGCCGGGGGGCTGAGAGGGGAGAGGGATGGGAGGGACCAGAGATGGCAAAGAAGGGTGTGTATGGGAGGGAGGGGGGCAAAGTGATCCCGTTTCTTTGTTCAGAGACCCCTGGGGCGGGGAGCTGTGGGGAGGGGGGTGGGGTGCAGCCTTGGACTCAGAATCCCATTAGGCTAATGTGCCTTGCCTCTGATCTCCCCACACTGTTTTCTATGGCTTCCTCGGGGTTTCAAATGTGGACATGGTAATTGGAAACAAATTTAGCATGTTTCAGGCCATCAAGCCTCCCTCTGCAGTCAGCGGGCTCACTGTGTGGTAGATATGTCTGTTTTTAATTTCCAGTGATGTGAGAAATATAGAATGACTTGATTCTTAATTTAGAATAACCGGGAGAGACAGACTGCTTTTGCTTTTGAGCCTGTGCAAAGTGTCTCAGTCTCTTTTAAGGGCTCACCGTGTGATTTTAAAATGTGGCCTTATCAACGCGGGGTGGGGCAGGATGGGGAGAGGATTAAGAGGGACAAACGGCTGCGCTCAAATATTGTACCGCACGGGGGATGGAGCCAATATTTTATACGACGTCCCAATGGAATGTAACCTTTACAAATTGTGAGTCACTATTTTGTGCTCTTGAAAGTTATATAATACTGTACCTCAACTAGACACCAATTCAAATGAAAACTAAAATAGCACGTGGCTCTGTCACAGAGGCATCTGGTCGCAGAGGTCTCCAGCCAGGCTGGACCGGACATACCTGGCCAGCAGGATCCCCACCTGGGTGAGAAAACCAACATGGGGCTCCTTTCCACCACACCCTGGAGATGCTGCCACCTCTTTTGGGCACAGGGTAGTCCAGGTACGAGTGGTCCAACCGGCCGAGTCCTGCCCAGGCTGAGCAGGACGCAATGGTCGCTGTGGGCCAGGGAGGTAACCGCCGGGGCTGGAGAGAAGCCAGCGCGGGCAGCAGAACCGCCCTTTGTCATGGGGAAGGGGAGGGTGGGGAGGGCTGGTAGCCCCTCAGACCCCTCCCGGGTCACTCACTGCCCTCCCAGGATTGCTCACGTGTCGAGCCCTCCTGTGTGGCACCCTAGGCACCGCAGATGCCTTGGCGAACCAGACAGATGAGTGGCTGATGCTCCGGTCGGGGAGGCAGAAAACAATCCAATAAACATGTCACGGAAGATCAGACGATGATACACGGTTATTGCAACATAAAGCGGGCTGGGTGGATGAGTGAGATGGGAGTGGGTGACCCATTGGGGCGAGTGGTAGGGGGAAGGCCTCTCTGCTAAGGGGTCATGTGGGGAGAGGTTTGAGTGAAGAGGGGGACTGGGCCCTGGGGAGATGGCAGAAGAGCCCTCTAAGCAGAGGAGACCCTGTGTGTTGAGACCACGAGACTGGGGTCTGCGGGGTGGGTGCCTGGCTTGTGTGAAGACAAGGCCAGTGTGGCTGCAGTGGCGGGAGAGGGGAGGCTGGGAAGGAGACGGAGAAGAGGCGTCAGATCATATAGGGTCTTTGGAGTCCTGTTAAAGGCATTGGCTTTTTGATCCAAATAAGATGTTTGCTTTTGGGGGATTTGAGCAGAGGAGCGGCTAGGTCTAGGGTACAGTTTTAAAGATCATTCTAGCAATTGTGTGGAGAAGACTCTGTGACAGGGGAGGGGAAAGGGTGGGCAAAGATGGAAGCAGGGAGACCAGGAAGGAGGTTACTGCAACAGTCTGGGTAGGAGACGGGCCAGGGAGGAGCTCAGAGAAGAGATGATGGGAGCTCAGACCCTAGCGGTGGTGATAGAGCTTGTGCGAAGCTGTTTAATTCTCCCTAGATTGGAACATTGAGCCACCTACACCCTGCTCCACTGGATGTGGGGTGTGGTTTGCTTCTCTCTTGGTGTGGGCCCCCAACCCTGACCTGGAAGGGAGCCTCCTGGCACCTCTGCCTGCTTCTTCCTTTGCTGAAGCCCTCCACCTTGGACTGTTGCTCTTGAGGTTTCCATGGGTGGGTCCTGGGTCTTTTCCTACAGGATGGGATGGGACATTGCACATGCATCTATACCTGGGTTGCGTTAGTTTTTCTTCCTTGTGGCCTTTAAGAGCAATGTCAAGGCTCACAAAGAGGAAAGCAGAGGGGTCACTTTCTTTGAATGAATGTTTTGGCTTTATTTTTTATGTTACATTCATTTGTGTTAAATTGTAACCAAGGTTTTGGGTTCAGGAGAGCTGCAACCATGGGTCCTGGGACTATAGAACTCCTTTTTTTGGGAATGATCAAAATTCAGTGGCTATTTCAATTAAGGCCTGATTTCTGCTTTTATTTTTGATACACACACACACACACACACACACACACACACACACACTCTCCCATCCCCCCACTTTAAAAACACAAATGGATATGATTGTTTTCATGGTTATAGTATTTTTTTTTATTAGAGTATAGTTGATTTACAATGTTATACCAATATAACGAATCTGACTAGGAACCATGAGGTTGTGGGTTCAACCCCTGGCCTCGCTCAGTGGGTTAAGGATCCGGCGTTGCTGTGGCTCTGGTGTAGGCCGGTGGCTACAGCTCTGGGAACCTCCACATGCTGCAGGTGCGGCCCTGAAAAAGACACACACACAAATATATTGTTTTTAATCATGGTCTGTCCCAGGAATTGGGTATTGTTCCCTGTGCTCTACAGCAGGACCTTACTGACCATCCCTTATAAATGTAGTAGTTTGCGTCTATTAACCCCAAACTCCCCATCCATCCCACTCCGTCCCCCCTCCTCTTGGCAACCACAAGTCTGTTCTTTATGTCTATGAGTCTGTTTCTGTTTTGTAGGTTGGTTTGTTGGTGCCATACTTTAGATTCCATGTATAAGTGATACCATATGGTATTTGTCTTTCTCTTTCTGACTTCCTACACTTAGTGTGAGAATCTCTAGTTGTATCCATGTTGCTGTGAATGGCATTATTTCGTTCTTTTTTATGCCTGACTAGTATTCCATTGTAGATATGTATCACGTCTTCCTAATCCAATCATCTGTCCATGGTCATCTAGGTTGTTTCCATGTCTTGGCTATTGTGAATAGTGCTGCTGTAAATATGTATCTTTTTGAATTGTAGTTTTGTCCGGATATATTCCCAGGAATGGGATTGCTGGACCGTATGGTACTTACATATTTAGTTTTCTGGGGAATCTTTGGACTGTTTTCTCAGTCATTATACCAATTTACATTCCCACCAACAGTGTAGGAGGGTTCTCTTTTGTCCACAGCTTCTCTAGCATTGGTTATTTGTAGACATATTAATGATGCCACTCTGACTGGTGTGAGGTGGTACCGTATTGTGGTTTTGATTTGCATTTCTCCAATAATTAGTGATGTTAAGCATCTTTCCATGTGCCTACTGGCCATCCGTGTGTCTTCTTTGGAGAAATGTCTACTTACGCCCATGTTTTTGATTGGATTGTTTGGTTTTTTTTGGTTGAGTTGTGTGAGTTGTTTGTATATTTTGAAGATTAAGCCCTTGTCCATTGCAGCACTTGCAACTCTTTTCTCCCAGTCTGTAGGTTGTCTTTTCATTTTGTTAATGGTTTCCTTTGCTGTGCAAAAGCTTGTAAATTTGATTAGGTCCCATTTATTTGTTTTTGTTTTTATTTTTATTGCCTTGGGAGACTGACCTAAGACAACATTTGTACAGTTTATGTCAGAGAATGTTTTGCCTGTGCGCTCTTCTAGGAGTTTTATGGTGTCATGTCTTATGTTTAAGTCTTTAAGCCGTTTTCAGTTTATTTTTGTGCGTGGTGTGAGGGCGTGTTTAGTTAGTTTCATTAATTTACATGCAGCTGTCCAATTTCCCCAGTACCACTTGCTGAAGGGACTGTGTCTTTCTCATTTTATATTCTTGCCTCCTTTGCTGAAGATTAATTGACCATAGGTATCTGGGTCCTCTCTGTTCCACTGGTCTGTATGTCTGTTTTTGTATCAGTACCACACTGTCTTGATTACTGTAGCTTTGTAATAGTGTCTGAAGTCTGGAGAGGTATGCCTCCTGTTTTATTTTTTTTCCTCAGAATAGCTTTTGCAATTCTGGGTCTTTAATGGCACCATA
The DNA here is from genome assembly GCF_016906955.1 of Phacochoerus africanus. Taxonomy (NCBI): domain Eukaryota; kingdom Metazoa; phylum Chordata; class Mammalia; order Artiodactyla; family Suidae; genus Phacochoerus; species Phacochoerus africanus. Next base: position 10,310,610 of record NC_062546.1, read on the forward strand.
TAAATTTTTGGATTATTTGTTCTAATTCTGTAAAAAATGTCACAGGTAATTTGATCACATTAAATCTGTGGATTGTTTTGGGTAGTCTGGCCATTTTCATAATATTAATTCTTCCAATCCAGGAACATGTGATATCTTTCCATTTCTTCAAACCCTCCTTAATTTCCTTAGTAATGTTTTATGGTTCTCAGCACATAAGTCACCTCCTTGGTCAGGTTTATTCCCAAGTATTATTATTATTTTTTTTTGGTGGATTTTAAAGGGTGTGATTTTTTTATATATTCCTTTTCTATTATTTTATTATTTTTTATATATTCCTTTTTCTATTATTTAGTATACAGAAATGCAACTAATTTCTGAATGTTAATCTTGTATCCTCCTACTTTGATGAATTCATTTATCACCTCAAGTAGTTTTTGTGTGGCCTCCTTAGGGTTTTCTATATATAGTATCATGTCATCTGCATGTAGTGACAATTTTCCCTCTACCAATTTGGATTGTCTGTCTGTCTGTCTGTCTGTCTGTCTGTCTCTCTCTCTCTCTCTCTTTCTTTCTTTCTTTCTTTCTTTCTTTCTTTCTTTCTTTCTTTCTCTCTCTCTCTCTCTCTCTCTCTCTCTCTTTCTCTCTTCCTCCCTCCCTCCCTTCCTTCCTTCCTTCCTTCCTTCTTGCTGTGGCTAGGACTTACAGTACTGTGTTGAATAAAAGTGACGAGAGTGGGCATCCTTGTCTTGTTTCAGATTTTAGTGGGAAGGCTTTATGCTTTTCTCTGTTGAGTATTATATTAATGATGGGTTTGTCATAAATGGCTTTATTATGTTGAGATATGTTCCTTCTATAGTTATGGTATATTTTGGAGATTATTCTATATCAGTATATGACCAGCTTCCTTGAGGTGCCCCATATGGTTGCCCAGATTGTGCACTGCACAACTCCAGGGGTTGCCATTCATGTTAACTGTCATGCTGGTCCCCACATACTCATTCTTTTGAAAATAACAGTGTTATAGTCCATAATGTACCACTCCTGATTTAACCACTACTCTTTTGATGGACCTTTAGGTTGTTTCCAATCTGTTGCTATTTTAAAAGTGCTGCATTGAATAACTTTGTCAGTTGTTTTTTTCCTGCATACCTGCCAGGACATCCATAGGATAACCCACTCACTAGTATCAAAATTACTACATCCAAGGGAGGGTACATTGTAATTTTGAAAGATAACTGCGAAATTGTCTACCACAGATCTGGGCACACCCTATTTCTGCAGACTCTGCTCCCAGGTTTACGTATTTCAACCAGAAGGTTTTGCCTGGAAGACACCCTTGTTCTGCCTTTTGTATCAGTCACACATCAGGCAGAGGAAGGAAATATCCCTCCTGCCATCAGACCTGGGCTCAAACTCCTACACTGCCGCTTGCTTGGTTGGGGACCTCATGTCTCTGAGTCCCAGTTTCCTCATCTATAAAATGGCAGTTGAATAGTTCATGGAGCTTTAGGAGGATGAAAAGGGGACAGAAACGCAACAAATAATTTGGGCAACTAATTATTTCTTGCCAATTATGAGAAAAACAACAGAGAAGACTATTACTGGGAGGCCCCACCTTGTCCAGGGAACAAGGAAAGACTTTTTTAGGAAGTAATATTTGCGCCACACTCTGCAGTATGACTAGGAATTAACTAGGGTGGAGGTGGGGTGAGGGTGGCAGGGTGTAGGAGGTGGGTTGTTCCTGAAAGATCAGACACAGGGAGCCCATGGTAAGGGGTGGAGCATGATGTGGGGCGGGGCCAGATCAGCGTGGCCTTGGAGCCAGTGCAAGTGACTAATGGCCAACTGAAATTTACAAAAGGTCCTTCTGGTCACCAGGTGGAAAACAGTGGGGGGGGGGGGACTAGAGGGAATGCTGGGGAACTCGTTAGGAAGGAAACAGGGGTGGTTTGGACCAGGGTGGAAGTGATGGATGCGGAAAGGACGGTAGGCGTGAGTGCACTTTAGGAACTCAAATGGATGGGACTTTCAGATGGATCCCATATGGAGGTGAGGCAGAGGAAGGTATCATGAATTTGGATTTTTAATGATTTTATTAATATGTGTTCATTAGGTGGATACAGAATGCTTGTTGGGATCCCTGGGGTGAGAGTAAAATCATGGGCTACTGTGTGTGTGTGTGTGATGGACATGGGGTTGAGGTAGCAGCTATGTTCTGCAATTTTTGCACCCAAAAATAAAGGCAGAATTTGAGATCCGTGTGTATTTGTGAAATCCTTCTCCCCATGCTCTGTGTGGCAATTGGGAATTACAATAAAACGTCCCCGTGGGCTTTCCCTTCTTTCAGAATGTAATCTTTGAGGATGATACCAATTTCCTCATATTCCCAATTCAACAACAGGAAAAAAAATGCTACTTAACATTGTTAAAGTTTGATTTTAGTCAAATTCAAAACAGTGTCCTTGGCCAGTTGCCATTTTGAAAATCAATCCCACATTTCCGATGAGATGGCAGCCTCGTCCATCTGAGAGTATTTAGAAAGCTCAGAGCAGAGTTGATAGAAAAATCATTTTCAAGAAAGTGTCATCTGTGAGTTCTTATTGCATCATTATATAATGGGGACTGTTTGAACAACCTAAACGCCCAACTGTAGGGGTTAAAACTGTGGGTCCAAAAGAGGATGGAAATGGGGGGGAGGGGGCAGAATTTAAGGCAGCACTTGCTCTCAGGGACCCAGTTTGCATCTGCTCGGCCCTGAGAGCCAGGGCTTCCTCAAATTGTGTGCCCAGGCTTCTCCCTTGCCTTCTGTCCATCTAAGCCCAGGGGGAGAGTATGCAGTCGTTTGAGATGGTCTCATGGTCTCATCAAACGGCATTTAATGGCAAAGAAAAATGGTCACATTATATTTAGTGGCAACAATATCTAAAATAGAACCCCAGGTATGTTTCTCTCTGTGCCTAGAAGAAGAGTCGAGAAGGAGAGACTAAGGAAGCTAAAATGCTTGCTTACTCTGAGGGAGTATTTTCTTTATGTATTTTGATATCATCTCTTGTTTGTACAGTGATTGGTGAACGTTTATTACTTTTATAATAAGACGAAGGGAAAGTAAGTATCAGCCCCACCAGTACCCTTCGATCTGTGCATCAGGACAGTTACCTTGCTGCTGAGAATGGGCAGAGCTTGAACTGGGGGCTAGGGGTGTGCCTGCGGAGTTTCTCTGGGAACCTGGCGGGGGGCAGTCTCTGAGATGCGGAGACCGTGTTTACTTCTAGATTCCTCTGGCAGAGCTGGCGGGATGGACCTGCCTGTCTTAATATACCCAGTCCAGGATCTGGGGGAGTCAGGAGTCAGCTGGGACACAGAGGAAGACCGTGTGGCCACGTCCCCAGGATTCTACCTGGTGCTTATGAACTATAGGGTCCTGAGCAAGTTGCTTAACCCTGCTGAGCCTCAGCTCTCTCATCCAAGAAAGGGACCACCCTGTGTCCCCCTCTGTGCGTTGCTAGGCAGATGAAAGCAGCTCTGATACCCCCGCCCTGGGCATCAGGCCCCTGCGATGTGCCTCAGAAGCCCCCCTTCTTCCTGGAACCTTGTAGACTGTCTGGGAAATGGCAAGAAGCAGAAAACTTTCGCTCTCACCTCGGCTGCAGGAAGTGGAACCACTTCTCCTTTGGAGGCTGGCTGACCTTGAGCTTCTAGATTGCAGTGGGCTGGCGTCTGCTGTGCCTGGGAGGTGACCCTGCTTGCCACGTTCCTGAGGTGGCCCTACCTTTGGAGAAGCCTGGAGAGAGGCCTCGAGACCCAGGTCTCCCTAAAACGAGGACAGCAGGGTGTTTGGGACCTCGGGAGCAGGGCACGCCATCCCACGACATTAAGTTCTGTTTGCAGGACCCAAATCACTCAGTTTTTAGACACAGGTAAATAGCCCTGTGCTCTTAGCAAACCTCCAGAGGGCTGGCAAGGCTCCTCCAGGATGAACATGCTCTGGGCACCTTCTCCCACCTTCTGGGGAAGGGGAGGGTGGAGATGGGGGTGGGGGAAGTGTGCTTTCCATGCAAAGAGGCTTCTCCCTGCCCCCACCCTGGGCCCCCATGTCAGGGGCTGTTTAACTGCCCACAGAGGAGTCAGAGTGAGTGTCGGGCTTCCACCGTGCACGAGGTCGTTTCGGGTTGTTTTTCCTATCGTGAGTCTTTCCCACTCGTTCTTTGCTTCTCCATTCAATTCTGTCACATCACCTCCATGGTGTGGCTTGTGTCATCCTCCAATGACAGGGACACTTCTCATTTCGTGGGCACCTCCCGTGCGCTTGCTTTGGGGCCCTACCAGGTCATCTTTTCTAGCCTTTGAAAGAGCCCCGGGTGGTGGATGCTGATGTCCTTGTTTTATGTGAGTAAATGGAAACTGAGAGAGGTGGGGTCACTGCTCTGGGGTCACACAGCTGCTAGTAAGAAGCAGAGCCTGGACCGACAGCCGGGTATGTGTGACCCAGAGTGAAATCCTTTCTCCTTTCTGCTGTCCCCGGGACGGGGGCCCGCACGAGGTGAGGGGGTTCCATCTGCTCAGATGGCGTCAGCTAGTTCAGCTCAGGCAGGGGCTGCTCTGGGACTCAGAGAGGTTCTGCCGAGAGATGCAGGTTCCTCTCTCAAGGGGCAGCATTATTTGTTTTGGATGCTGTTGCCTGTTTCTCTTCCCCCCTCCCCCGCCCCCTCCCTCCTCTCTCTCCCCCTCCCCTCTCTCCTCCTCCTCCTCCTTCCCTTTCTCTCTTGTTCAGCAGGAAGAATGCTCTTGATCTTATAATTTAGCACTTGCTTGTGTTTCCTTTGGGGACCTGATCTGCATTCTGTGACCTGTGGCTGTGGATCAGAGAGCCGCTGTGGACCAGATGCCAAGGGCACAGACAGTGTGCTGGGAGTGGACTTAGAGGTGGAAGGCTCAGAGTTCACATCTGGCTCTGCCCTGTGCTCACAGGGGCTGTTAGGGCAAGTTGCCAGGCCTCTGCCAGCCTCCGTTTCCTCGTCTATAAAACAGGCCCATCCTCCCTCCCGAGAATCGTGGGGATGCTTGTAAAATGTGGGGCGCGTGTGCTTGGCCGGTGGGCAGTGTACGCTTAGCTCTTTCGCCCTCCTGTCACTGGTGACCGTGGATCCCATGTGCTCACTGATCACGTTGAACCAAAAACACACACACTTCCTGCTGCCATGGACTTCCTGCTCAGGTGAGAAAGAGAGCTGCTCAGCGAATAAACAACCAACAAGACAATTTCAGATGGTAATGAACAACTCTTCTAGGGGTGTGCCAGCGAATGTGTAAGAGCCAGTCCTCTGGAAATCAAGAGCCCCAATGTGTAGCATTGGCCAGTTTTTGTGGTGCAGAAATTCTCACCGTGGCTGATTTCAGGCTCCCAAAGTGACATCTCATAGCTCTTAAAATTCCTGAAATTGTAACCCACTGGCTCTTGCAAGGCTGAAAGAGCTGCTCTGGCACTGGGTGTTTGTAAATAATGTGCTTTGGGAAAGACCTGAAGATCCGAGAGCTCAGTGTGCCCGTGGAAGAGTGTGCCAGGCAGCAGGATGGCTGTGCAAAGGCCCTGAGGTTGAAGAGCACGTGGTGTGCTCAGGGAACGGAAGGACAGCTGGTGTTGCGAGGAGCCTAGTGCCGTGGCAGGCCGGGGAGGCACAGGCTGGCCTGTGGAAGCCTCATAGACCGTGCACCAAGACTGGACTTTATTCTCTGGCCCCAGGAAGTCTTTGGAGGGTTGTTAGCAGAGGAACATCTGGGTCTGATTTGCATTTGTTAAAGATGAGTGGACTGTTCCGTTAAAGACCAGCAAGAGGTCAGTGAGGGAGCGGGGCCGGTCACTCCAGGGAGAGGCAGTGGTGGCTTGGGCTGGCGTGCCATCAGGCGAGGGGACAGAGGTGGCCGGATGCAGGTGGAGCCTGGGGGACGTGACAGATTTTATCTCCAGGTGTTCTCTGGCTGTTTCCTCTGAGTCCACACAGCCTGCAATTTCTGCTCTCCGGTCCCAGTGAGGCGGGAGGAACTGCGCGCCCTTCGGCTCACTGTCTCTTCTCTACTCTCCTCCTTGCTGCTGTGTGATAACTGTGTTTACCGGCTCCTGATGGATCCAGGAGGGGACTCGAGGAGAGGTAGTGATCTTGGGTCCAAATGCAGAGCCAGAACAACAAAGACAAAATCTCTTTTCAGTGCTGCGCTTCTTCTTTGATTTTTGGTCACGAACAGCGCCCTACTCTTCAATTTGCATGGGGGGAGGGTAAGAGACCGACTTCATTGCCACCTCTGCCCGAGGGTGCCTCTCGGGTGTGTATCAGACACGTATGTAAATTTTGTGGGTGGCAGCCTGGCGGGTGATGAAGAAGGCTGCCATCTGGCTCTGCCCCACCCTTAGCTTGCCTGCCTCTCAGCGTAGCATTTGGGAGGGCTCGCGAGGATGCCATCTCTCTGGACCGGCGCTGTCCTGGAGAACTCTTCTCGAGGATGGCCATGTCCAGAACTGTGCCATCCATCCATTCCAGTAGCCACCAGCCAGTGGTGGCTACCAAGCATTTGAAATGTGTGGCGTGCGTGACGGAGAAACTAAACTGTCAGTTTAATTGTGGTATTTACTGTGTTGGACGGTGCAATTCTAGACCCTGTGAAGTTGTCTATCATCCTGGGGTCTTGGGGTTTTGGCAGTTGACTAGATCCTGCTGAAATTTTGTAGAACTCTGTGGACGGATGCGATCTCACCGAGTTGTCACTTGTCATGCCCACCCGCCACCACCACCACCACCAAGGAGCAGGGGCGCGCAGAGGGATTACATGCTTTGCCAAGCATTTCTCAGCTGGGAGTGGCAAGGCAGAAACCCATCTTTCAGCTCAACACCCTTTTTTTTCTTTTCTTATGTATAGTTTTCAAAACCAGTGTTAAATTTCACAAGTTGCCACGAAGCTCTTCTGCTTCTAGTTTTTTTTTACATCAAAAATACTCTTAATGATCTGACATCTTGGTTAGACCGTTCTTTAAGTTTTTTCATTTTTAATGTTTTATTGAGATACCGTTGATTTACAAGATTGTGTTTTTTTAATACTTCAATAAAACTTAATTTTTTAATTACTCAATGAATTTATTACATTTCTAGTTGTACAATGATCATCACAATCCAATTTTATAGGATTTCCATCCCACACCCCCAGCGCATCCCCCCACCCCGCAAACTGTCTCCTCCTTTGCAGAACAGATACTGACTCACAGACTTTGAAAAACTTAGGGTTTTTACAAGGTTGTGTTAAGTTCTGCTGTCAACAGAGTGATTCAGTTATGCATATACACACATCCATTCTCTTGCAAATTCTTTCCCCACATAGCTGCTGCTTCTAACTTTGTGAGTTCAAGTCCTGGTTGACCACCTTCTCAACTTGATCTCCTCCTCCATCCCTAGAAATGAGGGCAGTGTGGTCTGTCTGGAGTGCATCCTTCCACACCTTTTTGTCTTGTATTCCCGTGAGTGTAAATGAATGGATTACAAACATTTAGCATTAAAAAAAAAAAAAAAAAAGAAGCTGTATTCTGCCATCCATATTGTCCTACAAATTGCTTTACTTTCTCAGCACTGTGTTTAGATCTTCCCGGGTGAATTCATGGGTCTTCCCCACACTGTTCTTTTCCTGTTGTAGTCTTTCCTGATCTGGACATGTCATCTCATCACTCATAAGCACAATCAGGGAAAACTCTTCTTTCATTATTCCGTTTGTTTCAGCAAACATTTTGGTGCATATTTCCTGCATACACTACATTTCATCCAGGGTACATACCAACAAGTGGATGTATTAGTTCATAGGGAATATGTACTTTTTTTTTTCAAGGCCACACCCATGGCATATGGAGGTTCCCAGGCTAGGGGTCCAATTGGAGCTGGAGCCAACTGACCTACGCCACAGCCACAGCCAGATCTGAACAGCATCTGTGACGTACACCACAGCTCACAGCAACACCAGATCCTTAACCCTCTGAGCGAGGCCAGGGATCCAACCTGTGTCCTCGTGAATGCTAGTCAGATTCGTTTTCCATTGAGCCACAACGGGAACTCTGGAATATGTACTTTTAATAGCTGCTACTTCAATATGATTTAAAATAATTATACCAATTTATGTTTCTTTTGGCTGCGGGAGAGTGGCTATAAGTGTCCTTATAGCTTCCCAAACACTTGACAGTTTTAAATATCTACATGGGTGTCCACCTAATGGGAGAAAAATGGTATCCCTTGGTTATTTAATTTGTATTTTTCTGCTCACAAGTCAGATTGAACATCTCTTCTGTGCTAATCATCATTCGTCTTTCTGTTAATTGCCTGTTCCAATCGCTTATCCTCACTCTCATCCCTGCCACGCCACCCCCAACAACCATAGTTTCTGGGTGTTTCTCCAGAAGTGCAGTTCTGTCTACTGTAGAGCTCATGGCTCATGGCTGCTTAATATCCTATTTTAGAGAGGATCCCTGTATTTATCCGAGCAGTCCCCTCTGGCTGGGCATCACAGTTGCTCCCAGTTGTCCATGCCTCTAGACAATGCAGCAGTCAGTCCTGTGGTTGTTTCTGCTACCCCTGAGCATCTCTGATATTTTGTGTGTGTCGGACAGTAGCCGCCATACCCTTCAATAATTCTGTTTTCTCTTCCCCCCCCCCCAGCTCCATGGCTACATGGAAAACAAGCCCCTGGGGCTTCAGATCTTCATCGGGACGGCTGACGAGCGGATCCTTAAGCCCCACGCCTTCTATCAAGTGCACCGAATCACGGGGAAAACTGTCACCACCACCAGCTATGAGAAGATCGTGGGCAACACCAAAGTCCTGGAGATTCCGCTGGAGCCAAAAAACAACATGAGGGCCACGTAAGGGCTGGGGGCCGAGGGCCGTGGGTCTTCGTGGGGAAGTGAGGGGGGCCACGTGGCAGGGCTTTGGGAGAGGGGACGCTGTGACACGGATGGAAGCAGCTGTGGATGATAGTTCCCAATCTGTGATGGACCCATAGAGAGTTCTGGCTTTTAAAGCTTCTGTTTTGAAAGTCCTAGACCTAGCTTTTTTTTTCAAGTGCCTTGAGAAAAAGAATGCTTAGGAAACTTCGGATTACGTTGCTTGGGATGAGGCCAAATTTATTTACATTTAAAATTTTGACTCAATGAAAATTATTAGGTAATGATGATTAGGTTAGATAGATCTAACCTCCCAGAGCTAATATGGCTATGGCTAAAGTGTGGGAAACCTTGCACCCCCGTATTGGCGTTTAAAAAACATGATTAGAGAATGATCGCGAACGTGAGAACTGCGAGAAACATGCCAAGGGCTCCTGTTGTACTGTCTGCTCAGATTGACCAATTGCTACCAAATTTCACATTTGCTCTGTTACTCTGCATCCTTCTCTCTCCATTTGTCCCTGAACTGTTTGAGAGTTAATGGCAAACATCATACCTTTTTACTGCCACACTCTTGAGCGTGCACTTCCTGAGAACAAGCATGCTCTCACGTGACCATGGCACACTGATCCGGTGGAAGGTACTTTGTGTCCATACACCACTCTTACTATTGAATAGTCCGTAATCAAATTTTCACCAGTTGTGTATTTGAGGTTTTCAGATACCCCCCCCCCCTTTTTTTAATGGCCACACCTGGAGCATATGGAAGTTCCCAGGCCAGGGATTGAATCTCAGCTGCTGCTGTGACCTGTGCTGCAGCTGTGGTAACGCTAGATCCTTAACCCAACTGCACTGGGCCAGGAATTGAACTTGCGCCTCTGTAGTGACCCAAGCCGCTGCAGTCACAGCAGGAATGCCTCAGATATTTTTGAGAGTAGAACAGTTGGCAGGCAGAATCTCCCTAGGGAAGTACTTGACACTGGGGACTTTTGCTAATTACTTGGTAAGTGTTTCCCCCCCATCTTAGTCTAAATTCCTGGCTGAAATATTTGTCTCAGGGAATTGCAGTCCCCCCACCCCCACCCCAGCGCGGGGCTGGCGGTGGAATTATTTCGGTCCTCTGACTGGGCCGGTCCTGTGGCTGACCTTTCCCGTTCCCCGAGATGGTGGGTTGTAAATGGGTCCCCCGCTTTCTGGCAGCATCGACTGCGCGGGGATCCTGAAGCTGAGGAACGCGGACATCGAGCTGCGGAAAGGCGAGACCGACATTGGGAGAAAGAACACGCGCGTGAGGCTGGTTTTCCGGGTGCACATTCCAGAGGCCAGCGGAAGGATCATCTCCCTGCAGACGGCCTCTAACCCCATTGAGTGCTGTAAGTTGGCTTCTGGGCGCCGTCCGTCTTGGCAGGTGCACCCAACGTGACCTTCTAGCCTGGGCGAGGTAGCCTGGGCAAAGCACCCAGCAAGAATGGGCAGGACCCCCAGGGATCAATAGTGAGCCCAAGCTGACCAGAGAGGCCAGGGCCAGAGCACATTTAAGGGTTTCACTCTGCTTCATTTTACCTGTGGAGGGTTTAATGTAAAAAATAATGTGGCTAATAAGTAGCCTACAGCTTAGCTGAGGAGGTTTGAAATGTGTGAATGCTGTGTTGGTCTCCAACAGGGTAGATGGAGTTGCGTTGAGCTCACGGTATTTAAGGTCCTTCTTTTATTTTCTCCTCTCTTCTTTCAATAGAATAATCATACTGTCGTGGTGGCCCTTGCTTACAGAACTGTGACTCCACCAGTCACTGGGCTAAGTGCTCATTAACCATTCAGCAGTCCTTGGCAATCGCTGGTGTCATGATGCCCCTTTTACAGAAGAGGCAGGAGAGAGATGAAGGGTTGGGTAATTTGTCCCAGCAGGGCTGGGATTTGAACAGGAGCTTTGGCATGCAGGACCCACGCGTCCCCATCATCCCCAGCCCATCCCCGGGGGTTTATTGAGAATCCGCTCAGTGTCGGGTGCGGGGCTGCGGGTCTGCAGGTGAGCAGGATGTTTCCTCTGTCCTCACCAAGATGATATCTGGTGGAGATAAAGATACCCAAACAAAGATGCCGAAGATTTTCAGAGTCTCGTATGGAGAGGCATTTGGAAGGGCTCTGAGCAGAGACCTTGCTCGGCTCTCCCAGGCTTCAAAAGAAGCTGCTTTGCTCACTCTTAGGGAGTTTGGGCAAGTTTGTTGTGGGATCTTGCAGTGCGACATGACAAAGCTGATGGTCTGTTCAGCTTTTGAGAGTTCAGAAGTCAGTTTTAAAGGCATAAAGAAGGAAAGAAGTAAGCATTGCTTCAGAAACAAAAGCTGTTAATATTATTTTGAGTCTCTTTCCTCTAAGAATTTTTTTTCATGTTGTTAAGATCATATTTCATATGCAGTTTCATTTCAGGTCCCCCCCCCTTTATACTGGACATGTAGGGAGGTCGTGGATATGAGTGAAGCGGGTGGGCAGGCAGCAGCAGGAGGTGGTGGAGACGAGACCGGGAGGCAGTTACTCAAATGCAGCCAGTGTTTCTGTGTGGCAGTGTAGACCCAGTGTGGCCAAACCTTCTTTCCTTTCCTTTCCTTTCCTTTTTTTTTTTTTTGGCTTTTTGCTATTTCTTGGGCCGCTCCCTCGGCATATGGAGGTTCCCAGGCTAGGGGTCGAATCGGAGCTGCAGCCACCGGCCTACACCAGAGCCACAGCAACGCGGGATCCGAGCCGCGTCTGCAACCTATACCACAGCTCATGGCAACGCCGGATTGTTAACCCACTGAGCAAGGGCAGGGACAGAACCCGCAACCTCATGGTTCCTAGTCGGATTCGTTAACCACTGCGCCACGACGGGAACTCCTCCTTTCCTTTCCTTTTCTTTCCTTTCCTCTTCTTTCTTTCTCTCTCTCTCTCTTTCTTTCCTTCCTTCTTCCCTCTCCTTCCTTCCTTCCTTCTTTCTCTTTTTAGGGCTGCACTCACGGCATATGGAAGTTCCCAGGCTAGGAGTCTAATCAGAGCTGCAGCTGCCGGCCTACACCACAGCCACAGCAACACAGGATCCGAGTCATGTCTGCAACCTACACCACAGCTCCCAGCAACCCCAGATCCTTAATCCACTGAGCGAGGCCAGGGATCAAACCCGCATCCTCATGGATTCTAGTCAGATTTGTTTCCGCTGCGCCATGAAGGGAATTCCAAATCTTCTGATTTTTCAAGATGAACCAATCATCTCCTGATTTTTAAAAAGTGGGAACAAATTCAAAAATACTCTGTGGATCAGCTGGGAACTGCACGTGGCTCGGATTCATCAGAGGTACCTTCATCAGACACTAATGAGGAGAGGGAAAGGGTGAGTATTTTAGGCAGAGAGGGTTCAGGAAGGCTGGCGCTCAGGCAGCAGGGGGAGAGGGCGGACCCTTGTGGGGAGAGAAGTCAGATCTTGGTCTCAATTGGTCTTTGGAAAAGGATGAAGGAAGCCTGTGATGTCTTCCAGCTGGTGAGTCAGGATGCGGATCAGGCCGGTGTGGTGGTGAGGTTGTGCTCTGATGGTGGAGGCAGAGGACCCAGTGGCAGACAGCGAGGACACCCAAGGGTTTGAGAAAACATCAGCTCAGAAACACTGGAATTCCCCTCCTCTACCCGGCAGACCCCACCCCGGCCCCCAAGCGCTAGTCGTGGTGGCTGCCCCGCCCTGGCCTTGGTTTTGAGCATCTCAAGATGTTTGGGGAAGGAACCTCGGGCTCTTCCTCCGTGATTTGGGGGATTTTGAGAAGATACGGTCTCTTCTTTCTGGCAAATGACTCAGTCTCCAGGATGGGGCTGCGGTTTGGAGTCAGGTGGGGTGCAGGAGGCCTCCGGGGGGGACCATCCGCACTTCCTCCCCATCTTTGGGTCCCTCCCCATCTTTAGCTCGCGTCAGTCTGAGACTAGGGAGCATCACCGAACTGCGTGCCTCGCCAGCAAGATCCTCGGGGCGTTATAAAGTTGTTGGCACATTGAACAGACAGAGTGGGTTTTTTCATTTTTTTGTTTTTTGGATTCTTTTAAAAAAGTGTTTGGCTGATTCAACTGCTGTGCTCTGACAGATAAGGAAACCGAGACGTTCTCGGTAAAGTGATTCACTCATTTTTACTTGGTAGGCAGCACGGACAGGGTCTGCAGCCTTCCAGTTCCGTGAAACACCTTCTTTTGGTTTCTATGCCACCAGCCCTTCTTGCAGTACCAAGCCGAGCTGCCAAAGGGCCACTTTCCCTCTCACAGAGGGAAGACAGATGCTTCTGTCATTTTAATCTCCTTCTTTGTTCTCTTTTCCTGGATCAGTGCCTGGCTGTTCTGTAAATATTTATGGACTGATGGACTTACTGTTTGTGTGGTCCTTAGGGAAATAGTCCAGAAACAAATTAGTCTCTAATATGCATTGACACGGTGTGCGTATGACAAATAGTTGTTGGACTAAGTGACTTAGGGTATACCCGTGGGGGAAGGTGAGTGGGTGAGAAAAACACTCGTTGGGCTGGTACTTATTTCCAAGGCTAACTTATTTACCTTGGAAGCATCTTTCATCCGATGCCTCAGAGATCAAGGGAGAATTCTTAGAATCTAGTAGAAAAATCTTGCACGAGCCGCTGGAGCTCCCTCTTGGAAAAGGAGTTACTTGCTGGAATGCAGATTCCTTATGTTTATTTACAGGCCGGTGTGCCAGGGGTCAAGACTCCTGGGCTTCTGTTTCCACTATTTCTTCAGTGTTGCCACGGAGCTACTCTGAGTTCCCTCCCTTAATCTCGGCAGAGATTATTTCGAATCTTCTGCAGTAGTCCCAGCTCTAGAGGCCGCTACACCTGCCCTGCTCCAGGCAGATCACCTGCCTCCCACTTGTCCGAGCACATGGGAGAGGCCGGAAGGCAGCGCCCTCATCTTGCCCAACAAGAAACGTCCACACAGTGGCAGTTTCAGGCGGCCCCCTTGAAACGGGACAGTTCTCCTTTCCCCAGAGTGCTCAGCGTCCACTCCAAGTTCAACGCCAAGTTCCCTGTGGTGGTGGAGCCCTGGCGTCCTTGCGCGAGTTTTCCAGGGCTGGCATAACCAGCCCCCACCTGGGAGCCTTACAGCAATGGCAACGGGTTCTCTCTGATCTGGAGGCAGGTGTCGGCTTAGTTCGCTCTGGAGGCTCTGTTGCAGCCTCTCTCCTGGCCTCTGGGGGTGGCCGTTGATCCCCAGTGTTCCTTGGCTTGGAGATGCAACGCTGCACTCTCTGTCCCCATCGCCCCGGGGCTTCCTCTGTGTGCCCTGTGGGTCTCTTCTCAGGACACTCCCCCTGCCTGTAGGGTGCATTCTCATCCAGGGTGACTATCTGCATCCTTATTTATGTCGCCGAAGACCCCGATGGTGAGTGAGGTCACCTGAGGTTCTGGGTGGACGAGAAGTCTTGGTGGGGGTGCTCTTCTACCCACTGCCCTGCTCCCCGTGGCTGCACTTCTCGACTGCACTCCCCTCTCTGGCCCTCAGTTCCCCGGTCCGATCTGCCTCTGATTCCTAGGCTTTGCCTCTGCTGTCACCTCCACCCAGAGCACTGGTTCCTGGTCTTAGCTACATGTGCCTCTCCCTGTGCCCTGACCGCCCACCTTGCTTGTCAGCCTGTCTCAGGGAAGGTTAGGGACCAGCGGGTGTTAGTCAGGGCCTGGCACATAGCAACTGTCTCTAGAACTTCTGCTGAAAAAAATGACAGCGTGAAAACCAGCCTCCGCAGGCTGTGCAGCGGGAGAGGAGGGCAGCGATGAGCTGGAACGGACGTATCCAGCGAGAACCTCCTGTGGGTTTTCTCCCTGCCCTGCGAGGGGCCCCTCTGCTCATCACATTTCAGGAACCATCTCGAGCAATTTACCACCGAGCCAGGCCTGCTCGGGGCACGGAGTGTAAATTCACTTTGCTCGTTTTGCTGGAAGTGGGGGCGCGGGTATGAGGTGTGGACTCAACCATGGAATTTCTCACGTGCTCTTGTCAGTCTCACCCACTTCGTGACATAAATGTGTTTTACTGAAGTGTGATGCAGGCACAGTAAATTAGACGGCAAGTCTTCCGTTCTGCTGCTTGGACAGTTGCCTGCGCCCTCGTGAGCAGCAGAAGACGATTCGGGGTGTTTTGGGTGTTTTCCTTGAGTCCTGAGAGTCCGTGTGGCCCTCGAGTGGTGCCCCCGCCCCAGCCCCCCCACAGGCAAGCCCTGGGCTGCTTTCTGTCACCAGAGATGAGCTTGCTTTCCCTGTTCTAGAACTTCATGGTGGGGAATAGCACAGCACGGACTCGTTTGTGTCTGGTTTGTTTTCCTCAGTAGGACATTTCCGAGAGCCATCACTGTTAGGGCATGATCGGTGCTTCATTCTTTTTTTTCTTTTTTCATTGCTGAGCAGTATTCAATTGTTTCTTTCCCATGGATAGACATTCGGGTTGTTTCCGAGGTTTGGAGATCCTGAATAAGGCTGCTCTGAACATTCTCCTTCAAGGCGTTTGGTGGACAGATGCTCTGATGTCTTTTGAGTAAATACCTGGGGACGGAATCGCTGGGGAAAATACACGTTCCGATTTGTGTATTTTCTGAATCATTTTACACTCTGTGAAGAGCGGATAAGGAGTTCCTGTTATTGCTCAGGGGGTTAAGAACCCAACTAGTATCCATGAAGATCCGGGTTCGATCCCTGGCCTTGCTCGGTGGGTTAAGGAGCCCGTGTTGCCATGAGCTGTGGTGTAGGTCACAGATGCAGCTCAGATCTGGCATTGCTCTGGCTGTGGTGTAGACCAGTGGCTACAGCTCTTATTCGACCCTGAGCCTGGGAACCTCCGTACGAGGCAGGGAAGCCCTAAAAAGAAAAAAAAAAGTGAATGAGAATCCTACTCACTCCATATGCTCATCAGTATTTGGCTTTGTCAGTGATTTTATTATTTTTTTAGTTTAATTAATTTATTTGGTTGCACCCATGGCTTGTACAAGTTCCTGGGCCACCACAGCAGTGACCCAAGCTGTAGTGATGACACCAGATCCTTAACCCACTGCATCACAAGGGAACTCGTTTGTCAGTCTTTTTAATTGTAGCCATTCTGGTGGGTGTAAAATTGTATCTCATTGTGTGTAACCCATAATTTGCATTT
Organism: Phacochoerus africanus; assembly: GCF_016906955.1. Lineage (NCBI taxonomy): Eukaryota > Metazoa > Chordata > Mammalia > Artiodactyla > Suidae > Phacochoerus > Phacochoerus africanus. Next base: position 10,326,652 of record NC_062546.1, read on the forward strand.
CCCTGCAGACTAATGATGCTGAGCCCTAACCTCTATGCTTATTGGCTGACATATGTCTTCTCAGGTGAAGTGTTCAAAGATATTGCCTGTTTTCTATTGTTACTTGTATTTCTGTGCAGTGGTTCTTTTTTTTTATATATATATAATTTTTTTTATTTTCCCACTGTATAGCAAGGGGGTCAGGTTATCCTTACATGTATACATTACAATTACATTTCTTCCCCCACCCTTTTTTCTGTTGCAACATGAGTATCTAGACAAAGTTCTCAATGCTATTCAGCAGGATCTCCTTGTAAATCTATTCTAAGTTGTGTCTGATAAGCCCAAGCTCCCGATCCCTCCCACTCCCTCCCTCTCCCCCTCCCCCTCCCATCAGGCAGCCACAAGTCTCTTCTCCAAGTCCATGATTTTCTTTTCTGAGGAGATGTTCATTTGTGCTGGATATTAGACTCCAGTTATAAGTGATATCATATGGTATTTGTCTTTGTCTTTCTGGCTCATTTCACTCAGTATGAGATTCTCTATTTCCATCCATGTTGCTGCAAATGGCATTATGTCATTCTTTTTTATGGCTGAGTAGTATTCCATTGTGTATATATACCACATCTTCCGAATCCAATCCTCTGTCGATGGGCATTTGGGTTGTTTCCATGTCTTGGCTATTGTGAATAGTGCTGCAATGAACATGCGGGTGCACGTGTCTCTTTTAAGTAGAGTTCTGTCCGGATTGTGCAGTGGTTCCTTATGCCTGTGGATACAAATCCATTGTCAGATTTATGTATCATGACTATTTTCTGCCAGTCTGTGTCTTGCCTGGTTATGTTCCCAATTTTTTATTATGAGCATCAGTATTTTATTTGGATGAAGTTTATTCTTTTCTTTTCCTTTGGGGCTATTTCTCTTTACATTCCCACAAGAATTTGCCACCTATCTGAAGGTAGCAGAGATCTTCTCTTCTCTTTCAGAAACTTTTTTTTTATTGGTCTTTTTTGGGCCGCACCCACGGCATATGGAAGTTCCCAGGCTCCTTCGCGTTCATTCTTTCAATTGCAAATCTATTTGGCGTGCATTTTGGAGGTGAGGAACTGGGGATTCAGCGATGAACCAAAGTCTTGGCCATCATGGAGGTCACGTTCCAGTGAGGAAAACCCACAGTCACCAAGCAGGCAAAGACCTCGTTTCAAACAGAGCCAGGTGTCGTGATGAAAGTCACAAGGACCATGTGTTGGTGGCTGGGGGCTGGGGGAGCAGCAGCCTTGGTCCTGCTGCTCAGGGAAGAGCTCCCTGAAGAGATGGCATGTTAACCTGGACCTGAGTGACGGGGGAGGGTGGCCCAGCCGGAGGGTAGGGCACGTGCAAAGGCCCTGAGGCAGGGATAAGCTTGCTGTCTTCAGGCAGCGGAAAGGCAGCCAAGGAGGCTGTGCAGAGTGACGGGGCGGGGAGAGGTGTCGGGGATGAGGTCTGAGAGGAAGCTGGAGACTTTGGCTTTTATTCTAAGGGAAGTAGGAAGCCTTCAGTTCTAGGTAAGGGCCTGGCATGTTGTGATTTATATTTTGAAATTCATTTGGCACAGTGTCTGGCACAGAGTGATGCTAATAAATGCTTGAAGACCAAAGGAAGGAAGCAAGGAGATGAGGGGGACAGGCTGGGACGAGGTGAGGGAAAAGGAGCAATTATCTGTCACTTTCTCTGTGGCTGCTGAGTCATCGTAAGGACACCATGGACTCAGCATCTGTTCCCATTTTATAGATGGGCAAACTGAAGCATAGAGACATTCAACTAATTGCCTGTGGTCACACAGCGAAGAAAGGGTCACGCCAGCTGTGACATCCCCCGCCTGCCAGACACCAAGGTTGAGCCCCCTCACCAGTGACAGGTTCATTTGAACCAGAACCCCAACGGGTGACATCATCTCCTATAAACTGCAGAGAGACCAGCTCAGGGACCCTTAGAGGCTGAGGCGCCCTCCCACCGCTCAGCCGTGGATTGTTTTTCTCGAGATGCTGTAGGGCTAAATCTTGGGTGAAATTTGGGCACCTGGCAGAGGGCAAGTAAGCCAGCCTTTGTCAGCCCTTGCTCTCCAAGGTGGCTTTTAGGCAGGAAGCAAGGGACTGCACTTGAGAAATGTCAGAAACTGACATGATGGAAAGCAGCAGGTTCGAGTGACGGTTAGGACTGGGGGCCTGGGTTCACCTTCCTGCCTCTGCCACTTATGAGCTCTTTAGTCCCAGGGACGTGACTGAGCGTGCTGGGCCTCAGTTTTCTCCTCTATAAAATGGGGAAGGTCATGGTACCCACGTCGGTGCAGTAGAATAGCCTCAGTACCTCTCTTGTGGTGTGTCTCATCCTTTCCCACCCATGGGCCTCCTTGTAGCCTTGCAAAGCAGATGTCACATACCTCTGGCTGCCACTCTGTCACAGCCGAGAGCTCCCAGCCCAGGCAGCAGGAGGTCTGTGTGGGAGTTTTACAAACACTGATTGTTTCAGGTCAGCTGGCAGCAAGCAGCGTGCCCTGCTGCTAAGAAAGAACTTAGATGATTATCTGACCAGTGCTGTGGGTTGGCAGTTACAGGAAAGCTGGATTTGGGGGAGCCCAGGATTGGGGTGGCTTCTCCTCTGATGGATATGGTCCCAGCCATGTGATCATGGCCTGTGACTGAGCTGGTTCTGCAGCAGTGGTGAAGGCCAAATGCCCTTTATCGAAGAGCTACTGGGTGCTGCCCGCTGTCATGTCACTCGCTTTTATCCTCCTCATAACCTCAAGACATATCCTAAAGACTCTGGGCTTCTGTCTAGCAGGTTGAACTTCAGAAGGACTGAATGCTTTGCTAGTCACCTTGCTGACAAGGGAAGGGCCAGAGCTGGGCATTAAACCCACGTCCTCTTCTCTGTCCAGGCTGCCTGGCCCCCCAGTGACCTGGGAGCTCATTAGTTAGAGGAGATCCCTGGAGGGGCCTTGTTTGCTGGAGGCTTTCGAGGGGCTAGTCCATTGGAGAGGTACCCTAATTATCCTCCTGCGGCTCCAGACTGCGCGGATTGGACAGGAGGGGCTTGCAGTCTTGCAGGGCTGCTGTCACTGCTCCATTTTCCGTGGGGTCCAGAGAGAGAAGGTGGCCTCAAGCACCGTGGACCCTGGTTCCGCACACACCCCACCCCGTGCCTGTGCTGCGAATGTGGACAGGTCCCTTACAGATAGGAAGCCCGTTCTCAGGGAGAATTGGGTTCTTCTGTCCCACCCTCCCTCTTCCCCAGGAAGACCCAGCTGTGGCCAGGGTGGGGGGCTGAGGGGGCCTCAGGGGCCAGTCTGCTGGCCCTGCTCACATCCCCCGCCGCCCCCCCGGGGCAAGGCCTGAGTCAGCACCACACTCTGGGCCAAGCCAGGCTCAGGCCGGCCAGGTTCACAGCCAAGGACAGGGGCCCGGTGTGCAGACAAGAAGGGTTACAGCAGCTGGGGCGCGGCGGCCAGGGGTGGTCGGTGCATGGGCCAGAACGAGACAGACAGGAGGGCCCCTCCTTCCCCAGGCTGGCTGGAGGCTTTCCCTGGGTCCTTCCCTGTGTTACTCAAAAGGGGCCCCTCTGGGTAGGGGAATCCCACAGTCTGGGTTCAAGTTCAGCCTGTCCGCCTTACGTGGCTGTGAGCACGTGACTTCTCCTCTGGGAAACTCCGCACCCTCCACTTCAAAATGGAAATAACTCCTGCCTTGTGGTCTCATGAGGTTTAGCAATAAAAATAAACACAACCCACCTGCCCGGAGCCCTGCTGAGGTGCCGCACACTTCCTGGTGCATTAGCTCAGTTACTCTGCAGCCAGCCTTCCGAGTTTGAGCACCACGACTAAGTCCCATTCTCTAGGTGAGAAAACAGAGGCGCAAAGAGAGCAAGTGATTTGCCCAAGGCCCCAGAGCTAGGTCTCACTGAGCTGGGCTTCAAACGCAGCCAGTCATGTGGCAGCATCCTTTGACCCGTGACCATCAATTGCCTCTCACATGTGAGTTCTGTCATGTCAGCACAAGTGTGCACTGGCAGTGCTGGAGTCCAAGGCGCTCTCTGTGGCCGCTCTAACGATCCGCTCTTATTAGCGAAACCCACCCACTCTGCACAGCCCAGTTCGCCCAACCGGCCCCTCCCGCCTCCGTCCTGAGGTTCTTGGGGAGATCGTGGTTCTCGGCCAGGCGCCCCATGACAGGCATGTGGCAGACAGGTGGGCGGTAATGTCCCCTCTCCAGGCTGACCTGGAGGACCCCCTCGAGGTGTGAATTTCCCTTTGCCACCGGGCTCTGCTCGCCATCAGCCACCGTCGCTAGTGAAAATAAACACCGGCGCAGGCTAAACCAACAGCGCCCCGGTGATTCAGAGCTCATAAAACCTAGGAGCCCCGAGCCACTTTATGAAGTGCCGGATTCCGGGGGCAGGAGGGAAGCCTGGAGGAGTCGCCTGGCTTTGAGGGCCACCTCCATGCTTATGTGGGGGCAGGGGGAGTAGATCCCACCCCAGGTGAGAGCAGGCCGAGGATGGCCTCGGGATGGTGGCCCGGCTTTGGTTAGAGTGCTGCAGGGTGTGGGGTTTGTAGGGCCTGGACCCTCGGAGGGTTAAAGAGCTGAGTGGGATGCAGTGGGGGCTGCAGGCCTGGGAGGCCCAGTGGGTTGGTGGGGCATCCTCCCCTAGGTGCTGGCCGTGTCACCCCAATTGGTGGCCATGGGTGTTGGAGGTTGCATCAGAGAGCGAGAGGGAAGTGGACCCCAGGAGGGTAATTTTGGTTGCTGTTTGCCTCTCTTCAGTTCCTCTTTCAGAGGCTAATTGGATCCATTTGCTTTGCCTCTGGGCTCTCTGAGGAGGCTGGGCACCCCCCTGGAGGAGGTCCCCTTGGCCTCAGGTGGCCTCTGAGTGTGGGACTTGGCTCACAAACAGACTGCGTGTAACAAATCACCTGGAAAGATTGTCAAAATGCAAATATCCAGCCTCCTCCTCTAGGAGCTTCTGGGGCTGTGGGTTGGGGTGTGGCCTGGGCAGCTGCATTTTCATTAAGCTCCCCCCTGCCCCGCTAGGTGATTTGGCCGCAGGTGACCTGGAAACCTCCCTTTGAAAAATACTGGGAGTCGGGACCAGGAAACCTGGGTTACGGTTCGGGATCCATCAAGAACAGCAGGGACAAGATCAGTAATGTGTGTAAACACGTGGATGTGGGCCACACGGACTTGGTGAAATATCGAAGACGGGACAGCAGTGGTACTGAGCATGGGGCAGCTGCTCCAGGAACGCCAGCTCTTGCTGTCACCATACTGGCCAATATCTATCAAGCCTAACGCGCTGTCTCCCACGTAGTCCTCACAGCAGCCTGTGCAGTGGGTCTGTGAACAGCCCCATTTTTCTGATGGGAAAAGTGAGGTTTAGAGCTGGGGAGCCCTGGGCAAGGGTCACCCTGGGGGGACTTGAGCTGGGGCCGAGGACTGTCCAGCACGGCGGCCTCCCACAGGCCAGAGCTGCCCCTCCACGAAGCCAGGTTCCAAACACCTGTCGTTCTGTCTGCAAAACGGCACCAGCAGTGTCTTCCTTGATTACCTGGGAGGGCTCTGGTGTCAGCCAGATAACAGATGAAAAGGACACTTTGAAAATGACCCAGCGAGAAGGCAAGAGCAGCATTTTGCAAATTAACAATGGGAAAGACGAGTTGCTGGCATGGTTACCATGTGTCAGGCACCTGCTAGCTGTTTTTTTGTCTTATATGAGATAGATTTTTAAAAATTGTGGTACGAGGCACACGATTGACCATTTTAAAGCACACAACTCAGTGGCATCAAGTGCACTTACAATGTTGTGCACTCAGCACCACTGTCTAGTTTCAGAACTTTTTCGCCCCCTCCAAAAGAAACCCGTGAGCCGGGTCCCTCCCCAGCCCCCAGCAACCCCCAGCCTGCTTTCTGCCTCTGTATTAGCCAGTCCTGGACACGTCGTATCAATGGGATCAGACAATATGTGCCCTTTTCTGTCGGGCTTCTTTCACTTAGCATCATGTTTTTGAGCTTCGTCCATGTGGAGCGTGTGGCAGTGTGACTAATATTTCTGTATAGATAGACCACGTTTTGTTCATCCATCCGTCGATGGACCTTCGGGTGCTTGATAACATATTTCACCACGTGTTTTCCACCCACGTGCACACGTTTACACGCAGCATCTCTTGTGCTGCTTACCTGCCAGGGCAGGTCGTCTTAGGATTTTACAGAGGAGGCACGGGTGACTCAGAGAGGTGAAGGGCCTTGCCCAGGGTCACACAGCAAGGAATTGGCAGAGGCAGGACTTGAAACCATGACTTTCTGACCCCAGGGCTCGAGCGGCAGTAAAGAGGGGACACTGTGGTCCCCTGGTCCTGCATTATCCTAGCATGATGGCGCCTTGGGTCAAACGTGGTTTGGCCACTGGAATCAGCAAGGATTGTTGGGAAAAAAAACTATGCTGGGGTCCACCCTGCAGACCACTGAAGTCAGAATCTCTAGAACGGTGATTCTCAGCCTTGGACGATTGTGGCCATTTTTTCCCCAGGGGACATCCAGCTCTGTCTAGAGGCAGTTTGGGTTGTCACGTGGGGGAGGTGCCACTGGCACGTGGTGGGTGGAGGCCAGGGATACTGTTCAACATCCTCCGAGCACAGGACCCCCCCCCCTCCCCACCCCCGCAAGGAGTTACCCTGCCCAGATGTCAAGAGTGCCCGGTCTAAGAAACACTGTGCTAGGATCAGGGCCAGAGGATTCGACTGTAAACCAGCACTAAGAAGTGCGTCTCGGGCTGGATGGTGCACACGGATCACCTGGATTCCTGCTTAAGCTGCAGAGTTGAGTTCAGTGGGTCTGGGGTGGGGCTCTCGGGTCTGCAGTTAATCCCTGGCCCCCTCTGCCCAGTGATCCAGTGATGCTGAAGTCCCCGCACTGGACTGGACAAGACTGGAGTCCAGGTAAAAGCTGACTGGAAGCCAGACTGGACTCTTTCGTCCTCTCTCTTTAAATGTTCATTAGAAAAGATGGTTTTCTTTCAGGGAAAGAGAAAGGGCGGGAAATGCCGATTTGGCAAAGGGAGAGTCCGTGGGGTGCTTGAGTCTGTGAGGCTTTGGAGGGAGAAGCAACGAGGTTGCTACAGGAAATAGCCGAGTCGTGTTCACAGCCATGCACAGTGATTCACAGAGCAGCTTCAGGCCAGCCTCCCGCCCAGCGCTGAGAGCTCACGGCCACGTCCAGTCCCCGGCCTGGCTGGCTGGGAGCCATTGGCCAGTTTGCCCAGGCGCGATGACTCAGGCTTTCCACCTGCAAAATGGGAGGGATGGCTCTTGCTGCCTCCCCACCCATCCCCGGGACCGAAAGCCCCCACGTGCCCCCCAAACTCATCAAAGGCAGATCTTAAAAGCCTGGACCTGTTCTTCTGGGTGGTGTGGCTGCTGTTTTCACTGCTAATAAATCTCCATTTGTGGCAGCTCAATTAGGAAGCCACACAAAACTCCCCTATTGAAAGAAAGGATTAATAGCCCAGCCCATGTGGGAGAAATTAGCAGCTTCTGCAGAGAGGTCCTTTTAATATGTGCTCTTAACTGGCAGCGCTTTAGAACCACACTGGCTGGCGGGGCCCTGGAGACAGAGGGCCTGGGCTGAGCCTGGGCTGGGGAAAGACCATCCTGGGGCTGGGTCATTGCAAGTTGTGGGGCTGCATGGTCGACATAAAGTGTCTCGGTGTGACTGGTCCACAGCGGGCTCCGTAAATGTTGGCAAGTTCATGGTTGCTCTTCAAGGGACAGGTTTCATTGTGACTCCAGGGCAGATGGGACAGGGTGCTGGACCTGGAGGCCCGGGCCGGCCAGGAGGGCAGGGTTAGGTTTGAGCCTTGGGCCTCTTGTGGCTGCAGCCCTGGCTCCCGGATGGGGAGGTCTGCGGCCCTGGCACGGAGAGCGTTGGCCCCCTGCCCAGTTCTCGGGCTCTGGGAGGAACGCCAGGAGCTCAGGCTGACTCACCCAGGAGGAGGGCCGGCCTCTTCAGCCCACGCTGCCAAGGCGAGGCCGAGGAGATGGTCCCTGGTGCTGGCTGGGACCTATTTCTCACCCTGCCCCGGAAAGGCATCTGGAGAGGGTCTTGATTCTTTCCTGCAACCCTTCCTGAAGAATCCGGGGAGGCGGGGGTGGGCTGCAGGGGCTGAGAGATGAGGCTCTGGAGCCGGTCAGACCAGGTCTCGAGGCTTCAGATCTACATCAGCACATGCCCTTGACCTGACTTTGTTCTAGGCATTCGTTTCCCTGCCCGAGGATGAATAATTCTAGTACTTCTTCCCTCAGAAGGTTGCTGTGAGCATTCGAGTATATCATTGTGGTTAAACCCTCAGCCTGTCCCATTTCTCACTGTAGATGCAGAAGAGGATGTAGATATGGACCTGCAGAGCCAGCAAGAGATGTGTGTGTGTCAAGATGCATTGAGATACATCTGTATCCATATCTTCTCCCTCCCTCCCTCCCATCCATCCATCCATCCATCCACCCACCCATCCCAAGCACCTCTGGCTGAGTCCTGTCTTCTGTCCCCTGCCCTGGGCTTACAGCATGCACCAAGGAGTGCTCCTCCCTCCTGGGCTTCCATTCTTGTGGGGAAGAGATGAGAGACAGAGGAACCGATAGAGCTACATGCAGTGTATCTGAAAGTAGGAAGTTCTTTGGAGATGAGCTAAGCAGGATAGAGCAAAATAAAGGGGAACGAGAAGGAGAGACCTGGCCAGCCAGCCAGATGGACGCAGAGTGGGTACTGCTGTTTTAGCTGTGAGGGGTAAAGAAGCCTCTCTGAGGACAGGTGGCATCTGCCTAGAAAGCTGCAAGAAGTGAGAAAGGCAGCCAGGCAGGTGATTGGGGAAGAACCTTCCAGAGACAGCAAGTTGAAAGTGCAAACATTTCAAGGCAGGGGTGTGTTGTGTACATCCGAGAGACGGTGAAAACATGCTGCAGGTGTGACTGGAGCGGAGTGAGCAAGGGGGTCGTTCTAGGAAGTGTGGTCAGAGAAGTGACGGGGGCAGATCATGTTCAGGACTGCGAATGAATTCCAAAGCGAAGATGGAATCAGGAGTCAGGAATCCCTCAGGAATCAGGTCCTCAAGTTTACGTGCGTGAGCCCTTCCTTCGCGTGTTGGCTGACGTCAAATGCAGGAGAAGAAAGGACACTCTCGCAAAGGAACTCTCAAGTGAAAAAGTTGATCTGTCCATCCATTTATTAAAAAAATCAAATTCTTACTCTCCTTTCCTTTTAAAAAGAGGAAAGACATCCATCCCTTGATTCATGGAAGTGAAACATCCTTAGGAAAAACAAGCCCAAGTAGCTCAGGGCACTTTGATGAGAACATAACGTTGGCAGGGTCACTGGTGGGCAGGGATGAGGGCTCCACTTTGCAGTGACAGTAAGTGGGCCAGGGTGGGCAGAGCGTGTCGTGTCCCGTTCCCGTGGAATGGGAACGCCTCTTCGGAGTGGGCGGCCCCGTCACCACGGTGTCTCCTTCTTCTCTCGCCCTCAGCCCAGCGGTCCGCCCACGAGCTGCCCATGGTGGAAAGACAAGACATCGACAGCTGCCTGGTCTACGGGGGCCAGCAGATGATCCTCACGGGGCAGAACTTCACGGCCGAGTCCAAAGTCGTGTTCACCGAGAAGACCACAGGTCAGGGGGCCCTTTGCACGTTGTACAGAAGTGACCACCTGTTTCTTCCCGGGGGCATTGATTTGGGGGGTGGATCCTTTTGTGTGGACTTTTCTGCCCTGCTCTCCTTACCGTGAGAAGTTCCCTGTGACGGCAGTGATCTGCCGTCCCCATGGGTCACTGCTGTGTGAATGTCTCTTAATGTATTTTAACTGGTCCTGGGCTGGTTTGTTAGATGATAAGGTTTTTCCCACCCCAAGTCTTTTTTTTTTAATTATTATTTTTTTCACATAAAGAGACACAGTTTTTCCCACTTTTTATTATTATCAACGGGAAAGGGATTTCCCACTGTGGCTCAGTGGTAATGAACCTGACTAGTATCCATGAGGACGCAGGTTCGATCCCTGGCCTCGCTCAGCGGGTTAAGGATCTTCTGTTGCCGTGAGCTGTGGTGTAGGCCGCAGACCCGGCTCAGATCCTGCATTGCTGTGGCTCTGGTGTAGGCCAGTAGCTGCAGCTCCGATTCAACCCCTAGCCTGGGAACCTCCATATGCCGTGGGTGTGGCCCTAAAAAGACAAAAAAGAGGGGGGCATTGATCGCAGTGATTCATCACACATGCTCTGGGCCTGGATATCCTGGGTTCAGATCTTGCTTTTGCTACCTTTTTGGGCCTCCATTGCTTTAGGTATTTAATGATAATAACAAGAGTTCTTACTCCATAGGGGTTTCATAGACGTTAAATGAGATGATACATGTCAGGTCATTATAACAGGACCAGATACACTGTAAATCAATAAACATCTGGCTGCTTATATTTTTTATTATAAATAGTGATGCAGTTAATCTTGGTATATTTGTAGGATTAATTAATCTTCGTTTACATGAATCTCCATGTGTATCTTTCTTGTTTATTTAGAGTTTATTCCTAGAGTGGAATTTTGGATAGGTATTATGAGAGCTTTAAATACATACTGCTTCCAGAATTCAGATTACCCTTCCAGAAATAAACAAATGGAAAACTTCCTTTAATACCTCAGCAGTGATGGGTTCACCCTATCCCAGAAGTGCCATGTTTTTTAATTTAAAAAAATCGGCTGAATTGGTACTGTTTTGACGTGGCACTCCTTGCTATGAGAGATTTAGTATTCCTGTTTACGGGACGTGTATCTGCTTTCTGGCTAGGGGCTGTTAGTGTGTTTACCGACGCAGACGTGGTAAAAAGACAATGACCTGGAGGAGCGAAACTGGCAGGTTATACAGTTCGTTACGGACGCTGGGCCTTGCCTGTTCCCCCCCCACCCCCCCCCCATGGACATGATTTCAGTAGGTTAATTCTAGGGGGTGTTGATGTTTGTTAGCTCATTGCCCTTGGATGCTCCGGAGTGTAAGAGGCAGCTTGTCTGCCTGTGGGGTTTGCCCTGCGTGGGAGTAACCCAGGGGCTGCCATTCAAACTGCTCACATCATCCAGCCCTGCTGCTAAGACAGCTTCTGACGGGAGGAGGCAGAGCGTCTTGGGAAAGGGCTGCTTCTTCCCAACGCACGCAAAACCTCCTCTCGGGGTGGGCCGGCCCGGTGACCAGGGTGTGAGAATTGCCTCCTGACACTTTGAAAGCACAAGAGATGGAAGGTGATCTTAAAGAGGATTTTTTTCTTTTTCTTTTTTTTCTTTTTCGGGCCACACCCGCGGCACATGGAGGTTCCCAGCTAGGGGCTGAATCGGAGCTGCAGCTGCTGGCCTGAGCTACAGCCACAGCACCGCCAGATCCGAGCCATGTCTGTGACCTCCACCACAGCTCACGGCAATGCTGGATCATTGACTCTCTGAGCAAGGCCAGGGATCGAACCCACATCTTTATGGATGCTAGTTGGGCTCGTTTTTGCTGCGCCACAACAGGAACACCTTAAAGAGGTTTAATGAAGCCACTGAGGAAAAAAAACTCATCCAGACTGTGGCAGAGGGGAGATGGATGGATGGGCTTGCGGGTGGTTTAGGAGGCACGTGGGCAGTGTCTGCAGCCATGAGGAGCCGTGATGGTGTCGTGAGGGGAGAGGAGGAATGACGTGTAAGTGGACGCAGCGCGTTCTCTCGCCTGCTTGTTGGGCACCTGATTTAACCATTCCCCTTTTGTTGGGCATTAGGCCGCTTCCAGCTTTGTGCTGTCGTCGGCAACTCAGGCATGTGTGTAACTGCCTCTGCCTTCCTTTTGTCGGCCAGGTAAGGACTCATGCTCTCCAGCCAGTCTGCTTGTGTTCAAAGACCAGTTCTGCTACGTTCTAGCTGTGGGGCCTCGGACAAGTTACTTAACCTCTCTGGGCAATGGTTTCCTCGTCTGTATAATGCATGAGGATGGTGACAGTCCTACCTCCCAGGATGGTCATGAGATCAAGGGTTCAGAAGCTTTGGTGCAGCTGTTGGTCCCTCAGTGTCTGCAAGGCTTGGTTCCAGGACCCCAGTGGGTACCACAGTCTGAGGATGCTCAAATCCTTTGCATACAGTGGTGTGGTACTTGGGAGAACCCAGGCACATCCTCCCATATAGTTTAGATCACCCTAGAGTACTTAGGAGGGTGTAATTGACATGGACAATGACTTAGGAGGGTGTAGTTGACATGGACTTAGCTCATGTCACTGCTATGTAAATAGTTGCCAACGAGTGGCAAATTCAAAGTTTTGCTTTTTGGATATTTCTGGGTGTTCTTTTGAATATTTTAATCTGTAGTTGGTTGTCTCTGTGAGTATGGAACCTGTGAATATATATAGTAAATGCTTGTTTTATATTAGCTAATATTCCTTTTGATTTCCTAGGGTTAAGGCCTGCATGTGGTAGTCGATTCAAGGAGCATGCATGTTTTTAAGCATCTTGATTCATTTTGGGGGAGCCTTATTTCTCAGGTGGTGGAACAGTATAAAATACTCTGTGGCAAGAATTTGCGAGGCTCTTGTGAGATTGAGAGCAAAGCTGTGGGGCTGCAGTAGAACTGGTTCATACCAGGAACTGTTTTGATGAGCCCAGAACCCAAGAGGTCTCCCAGTGCCAGGTAGAGACATGGCCTTGGTTTAGTCTGCACATGAGTAAGGTAATAGGGAGTCATGGTAGGTTCCTGAGCAGGAGAGAGTGGTTCTTACTTGGCATGACCAAGTAAGCGTGAGCTTCCCCAGCTTTGGTGGCCCTCCAGGACCAGGACAGCTGGCCCACCAGGACAGCATCCTCTGGCCTTCCTCTGACTTCCACAAGCAGTGGATTCGAATCTATGATCTGCATGTAGTAGCTCTGTCATCCTGGGTGAGTCCCGGCAGCTCTCTGAGCCAGCATTTTTTCTTTTGTAAAATACAGGTGATTTACTTCTCTTGAGATGAGGAGATTAAATAAGATGAACCAGATGAGGCTCTTCACGTAGAGCTCGGCATGTTGTAGATTCTCATGAAATGCTAGCTGCTATGATTATTATCATATTTAGCCTGTAGAAAGACAAAGACGGGTAAGAGTTTATCTCATGGATGCAAGAGACATTGAAAAACAGTTATAAGTAATAATTATAAACCATGCGCCTGGCTTTTTTCTAGGCACTTTGTATATATTAACCTGATCACTCGTGACATTCCTACAAGCTAGCTACTCTTCTCCCATTTTTCTGATGAGAAACTGAGGACAGAGAAGTTAAAGAACTTAGCCATCGCAGCAGCTGGTAAAGGGCAGTGCTGGGTTGGATCCCAGGCAGCCTGGCTCTGGGGTCTGTACCCTTGGTCATCAGTTGCTCTACTCTGAAAAAGCCCCAAACCAGGTTACTTTGCCTGAAGATCCTTCAGCAGCTTGGAGCCACCGACTTAAGCGCTTTTGTGGTGAGACAGGCTCTTGAATTCTGCCGTGGTCACTGAGGGCAGCAGGGCCTGTTTCAGATCATTCTGTGAAAAGAATCCTGGGTGAATGCCGTTCCTGGATCGATGCCAGCAGACAAGCCAGGGTATCCGAGGTGCCCCCAGCCCCCAGACAGGCAGTGGGCTTCCCTCGTGGGATGTCTGGCTCCCGGTGGCTCTGACAGATAAGGGGGAATTGCCTCGTATTTGCAGAGAGCTGGTCCTGCTCTTTTGACCCCAAGAACTTGCCTCTCAGCCCAGGACCGCCTTCTGCAGGGGGAATCCCTGTTGCTCAACTTCTTTTTTCCAAAACGCATCCCCGTTCCCATCTCCATGGACAGTTTGGCCGGCAGGGCTGCTGCGGGGTGGGGCGGAGTGGAACAGTTGAGGTTTTCCAAGGCAGGGGAACCCCAGCTGGTTCTCACATTAAGAAAAGGTGACAGCCTCCTGGGCTAATCTTAGCCCCCGTGTTGGGTCATCGGCACCACCAGCTCCAAAGTTCTTTTTATAGCTGTGGACTGAAATGGAATTGGCAGTTTCCACTCCAGCGGGATGACAAATTGGAGAACGGTGGAAAAACAGTAGGAGAGGGGTAGCGTGGTGTTTCTTAAGTTAGAAAAAGCTTGGTGTTTTGGAAAATGGCATCTTATTTATAGCAGCAGTAATAATAATGCTTATTATATTATTTTTATTACTATTTTTGATTATTTGCACGACTCCCAAGAGCCTGTAGGATCTGGCCCTTGCCCACCTCTCGGATGGCGGCTCTTTTCACCGGCCCCCTTGCTCCTTGGGCTGTAGCTGTACCATCTTCACTTTGTCCTCAAACACCCCACATGCCTTTCTGTCCCAGGACCTTTGCTTTTGCTATTTCCTCCTGGGTTGCATCCTTCTGTTCCTACAAGTCTCAGCTCTGAGGTGACTTTCTTTACTTTTTCTTTCTTTTTTATTTTTAGATTAAAAAAATTTTTTTCGAGTACAGTTGACTTACAGTGTGGGGCAACTTCCTCTGTACAGCAAAAGGGATCTAGGCATACATACATATACTTTCCTTTTCTCATTTTATCTTCCGCCGTGGTCTATCCCAGGAGACTGGATGGAGTTCTAGCTCCCTGTGCTATACAGCAGGACCTCCTTGCTCATCCGTTTTAAATGTCATCGCTTGCATCTACTAACCTCAAACTCCCCGGCCATTCCACTCCCTCCCCCCTCCCCCTTGGCAACCACAAGTCTGTTCTCCGCGTCTGTGAGTCTGTTTCTGCTTTGTAGTTAGGTTCATCTGTGCCATAGTTTAGATTCCACATATAAGTGATATCATATGGTATTTATCTTTCTCTTTTGGTCTTGCTTCACTTAGCATGAGCATCTCTGGTTGCATCCAAGTTGCTGCATATGGCATTGTTTCGTTCTTTTTTATAGCTGGGTAATATTCCCTTGTATATATAATCCATTCATCTGTCTGTGGGCATTTGGGTTGCTTCCATGTCTTGGCTATTGTGAATAGTGCTGCTGTGAACATGTGGGTGCATGTGTCTTTTTGAATTATAGTTTTGTCCAGCTATATGCCCAGGAGTGGCATTGCTGGGTCACATGGTAGTTCTTTATTTAGTTTTCTGAGGAACGGTCATACTGTTTGCCATAGTTGTGGTACCAACTGACATTCCCACCAACAGTGCAGGAGGGTTCCCTTTTCTCTACACCCAGGGGATTTTCTTGACAGGCTCCTCCTTGACCATCACCTCTCACACTCTGTCCCCTTCCGTCCCATTGTCCTGCCCTCTTTTCTTGGTAGCCCTTAGCTCTATTGGATTTGCCTTGTCTATTTGTTCACTCATTTGTTTTCTTGTCCCCCCCCCCCCCCGGTTAGGGTTCCTTGAGGAAGAAGACTTGGTGTTTGCTCTGGTATCTGCAGAATCTAGAACAGTCCCTGGCACTTCATAGGTGCTTATACATATTGTTGAATGAACATGTCATCTCCTTTAATAATCACATGGGCCCTGAGAGGCTGGCAGCCTTAGCCCCATTTTATAGATAAGGTAACGGAGGCTCACAGAGGTCAAGCCATGGACCCCAGGTCAGCTCACTGCTAGTGACAGAGCTGGAATCCCAAGCAGCATTTATTATTGTCACCCCCCCCCCCCCGAAATCTCTCCAGTCACATTCAAGAGGACGAAGAGGAACCAAACAGATCAGGACCTTTCCTATTTACTGTTTTCAGCAATTGCTGAAAAGCCGTTCTATAGTCTCTGCAACTGAAAAAATGTGTAACCTTCCAGGCGAAGTTCACGCCGGGAAGTCCAGGCTGTTCCTGACTTCAGCTGGGAACCCTGGCCCCCGGCCACCCAGGCCTCAGGCGGAGTCGGGGGTCCCAGCAAAACATTGCAAAACAGGAAAAAATCTAAGGACACAAAAATAAAAGTGATGTGGCAGCGGAAACGGGGTTGCCATGGCTCTGAGCGACTCGCCGCGCCTGGGTGGGATCCAGTGTTTTGGAAGGTTCCTCCACATGACACAGGGTTTTGGAATTTTTCAGCTGGTAAATCTTTCTTAATTCAGGGCCCCCGGCCCCCGCCAAGGAGCTCCCTGGCTCTCTGTGTCCCGCGGGGGCGTAGGTTGGAAACGTGCCTGTGTTGGATTACTCAGCTTTGAAACTTAAATTGTTTGAAGAGGACTTGTTTTGTTTTGTTGGACGATTTTCTTGGAACAGTCTGATGGCAGAGGCTTCTATCACCTGTTGAGAGGGCAAACTGACTTTTTCGAAAGGAGGCGTGGGTGGTGGAATTCCCTCTTTCCCACTGAGTCATCATCCGAATATGAGTCATTTTATGACTTGGAGGTTCCCAAAGGTTGTATTTTGAGCTTTGTTTAATAAATATAAATGCATAGGCTTAAAATAAAAATTTTTTGCTAAATTAAGTAGTTTTCCATGAATTAGTACCCTGGAAACGCTGGAACAGACTTCGAGAAAACACCTTCTCTTCCCACCTGTTTTTCTCCACGGCTTTGCTTCCACGCGGTCTGGTGTTTGCTGAAACAATAGACCTCGTCTGGGAGCCTCTCTGCCTTGGACTCCCCTCTGGGAAAGGTCAGACTCCAAGCTGGGCTTGACCATGACTAAGGCTCTGGAGACCTTTGCCCTTGGTGACTCATGTCCACAGTGTCATCGGTCCCCTGGGCTGGAGCCCACCACTTAGATACAGCTGGCTGGGATGTGAAGCTTCGCTCCAAAGGCAGAGGCCAGCTCGCTGCTCTGAAGCCCCACTGGAGACAGAGAAAATGGCCTTATTTTCAGAGGCCTGAACTGTTGCCCAAATTTCAGTCCTTTTGCATGAGAGAACAGACTTTGGAGTGAAAGAATCCTGCTGTTTAAATGCCTTCAAAAGAGGACACGGAGAAATGAGGTTTCTAATTAACTGGGGTTGTAGTGTTTCCCCATCAGAAATTGCTCTTGGCACCAACAGATGTTCTGTGATTTGCAATTAGCAGGTGGGCATTTCCACCCTGGTCAAGAAAATCATAGTATCTTTTATTAATGAACGGTCTGACACCCTGTTGTCCTATTTTTTCCTTTATGTTTGGTCGAACGCCTTTTTTTGTTGTTGTTGTTAAAGTAAAAATTGCAGATATCTAAGCCGTAAGCAGGCTGGATTGTGGATCATGCAGACTGGGCTTGAAGCCTGGATAGGCCTCATATTTTGTGCTTTGGGATTCAGTTTCCCCATCTTTAAGAGGGAGTCGGTAGTTATTTTAGCACTAAAAGGAGATCAAAGATCTGAAAGGGTCGGACCATGGAAGGTGCCCAGAAAAGTCAGCTGACCTTGCACGTGTCCCCTGGAAGCAGGGAAGGCAGGCCTGTGTTGGTTTCTTGTCCGGGAGAAGAACCTTTCCTGGCACGAGTTTCTCCCCTCCTCTCACCCCGGAGCCATCAGGCTCCTGCTGTCACGCCTCAGTGACAGCCCACCCCCTGCCCCCAACTAACAGATGGGGAGGCCACTTGCTCGCTCGCAGAATGAGGTTGGCTGACTTGCTTGAGGCGATGGAGCACATCAGAGGAAGACTGGGTCCCACACCCCCCACTTCCTCGTTCCCAGAGGGACCGGCTCTGTGAGCTGGGGTGGGGCATCGCTGAGAAGAGGCGCCTCTAGGATGGGATGCAAGAGGAGCTGAAGTCCAGCCTCCACATTAAATGACCTGTCCATGCTCTTTTGGCCTCGCTCTGCTCACTCAGCCCCCAGGACTTCCATAGGTGCTCCCTAGACATTCATTGAATACCTACTGTGTGCACGTGCTGTGCCAAGCACTGGCGGGGCAGGGGGAGGCATGTGACAGATGAGGTTCCTGCCCTCGGGCTGGACAGTCTCAAACTTGTTTGTAAGCAGGCCACCTTGAGATGGGGAGAGTGCAGGGAAACCATAAGTAGGAGCAAGAACGAAGGATCTGGTGGTCAGGAGAAAAATAGAAAATGTGGAGTTAAATTAAAATCTCAGACAACTAACTTCTTTAGTATGGATGTGTCCCATGCAGTGGCAGAGTTTGGGACATACGGATAGGTTAAAAGATATTCATTGTTTTCTGAAATTCAGATTCAACTGGATGGTCTATGCTTTAGTTCATTAAATCTGGCAACCATGGACTGAGCAATCAGGGAGGACTTCCCTGAGGAGGTGGCTTTGAGCAGAACCCTTAAGGTGGGAAGTAGGGAGCCACGTGGATGGTGGGAAGAATGTCCCAGGCAGAAGGAACTGCCCCGTGCCAGGGTCCCTGCGTGGGGAAGAGCTAGGGGTGTTTGGGGAACTGAAAGTGGATGCAGGCAGCTGGTGCAGGGTGAGAGCCAGGGCAGAGTGTGATACCCGTCAAGCCTGGAGAAGTCATGGAGGGAGGGGGCTGGGCCATATAGGCATGGGGAGGAGTTCGGATTTCATTCCAAAAGCAAGTAGCCGTGCGAAGCTTTCAAACAGGGGAGTGCCACGATCCCATTTACATTTTGAAGATTGCTCTGGCAATCTGGGTGGAGAATGGATGGTGGGGGGTGGGGGAGGGGAGGCGGGGACAAGTGGAAGCTGGGGGGGTGACTGAGCAGCCGCTGCAGTTGTGTATGTGGGGATAGGGTGGGTGAGCCCTCCAAGGAAGGGGTGGGCAGGTGAGAGGGGGAGGGATTGGGGAATGGAGGTGTTTTCCCCCCAGCTTTCAGTAAAGACCAACGTTGTACCCTGTGGCGGGGCAGGGGGGGTGTTGAAATTCTAACTAAGGGGCGCCTCCCGATCCCCCATCTGCTCCACTCGTTAAGTCCACGGAGGATGCGTTTCTCGGCTAGTTAACCATCGTAAAGCGCAGCTGGCCTTGACTTCAGCCGTCTTCATTTAGCTAATTTGTAAAAGCAGAGCCAAGCCTGGGAAGCATCACACCCAGTTTCCTAATCCAAACGCACACTTGGCTTTCCTGCCCGCTTGCCCCGAGCCCCGCGGCGCACTCATGCCCGGCGAGGATGGCTTTGCTGCCCTCCTTGTCCGAGCGCCCTCCCTTCTGCTCTGAGCGCTGACTCGAGCCCGCCGCTGACACGACACGAGACGGACCCCGTGCCAGCCCTGCCGCTTCCTGATGCTTTGCTCCGTCATCAGGTCCCAGAGCTGCCCGCAAAGAGAAACCACTCAACCAACCCAAGCATGAGGGCTGTCGTCTGCACACATGCTGGCTCCTGAGGCGGGTTCTCCCGGCTCCGCGGCCAAGTTAACACCAAGGCTGTAATGAAGCTTGAGCCGTGCATCGCTCCCCACCCCCCATTTCTTTCTTCTCTTGCAGAGTCTTGCTAAGTCTTCTCTAGACCCAACCTCTCTGCCCAAAGAAGTTGGCTCTTTTCTCTTCCCCTCTGAGTAAAGAACTGGAAGAGCCGATTGCATGCTGGCTGCCAGCCCCTCTCAATTTAGGACGGGGGAAGTTTGCCCGAACATCTGCTCCGAGAGTCCGAAGTCCTTTATTTCATCTCAGCCCAGAGCAGTAGAAGCAAACGTGGTCTTCTTGGGCCTCTTGTGTTTTGGGCAGCTTCTCCCAGAGCCCCAGGCGTGGGGTGGGGAGTGGCAGGTGGATTATATGGAACTCAGGCTGAGTGGGTCCAGTTGAGTCTGATTGCTTGTCTGCCCCTGTATCCAGGCTCCTGCCTTCTCAGGCGTTTCCCCAAAAGGACTCTTCATCAAGGGTAGGTGATTCCTCTTCTGGCTGGAGAGGCCAGGGGTCAGGCATTTCCTGAGCCCTGGCTGTGGGCCAAGCACTGGCAAATCCTGAGGTCTGTCTGTTCGTTTATTCCGCCAGCGTTTACTGAGCAACTATTGAGCGCCAGAGAGGTAGTGCCAGGGAGAAAACAGAGAACAAGACAGCTGTGCGGCCCACTCTCTGGGTGCCCGGAGGCTCGCAGGGGGCGAGCTGGAAAACCAGTGGGCAGATCGAATGATGTCAGAGAGTGGAAGGTGGGCGTGGAAAATGACAGAGGATGGGGAACTCCCAGAGCTGGTCCTGAAGGATGGGGAGGAACTGGTCCAGGTGAAGGTGGAGAAAGGCAGGCGTGGCTGTTGGAGGGAAAGGGAAGGTGGTGTGTCCCAGGGCTGAGCCAGGAGGGAAGCTGACGAAGGAAGCAGCGTCCTGTCCCAGGCGAGGGGAGGGATCTTGAGTCCATTTCTCTCCTGAACCCTGGTGGGACTCAGGGCCCTGCTTCCTTGTCGGGGGGGGGGGGGGGGGCCCAGAGAGCAGGGAGACAGCTGTGGCTCCTATGAAGGCCCCAGCAGCCTGCAGAGGCCCTGCTGTGCGGTACGAGATTGGTCAGTGCTGGGAGTCCACTCCCGGCCTCCCGCTAAGATCGCGGCCCCAGAAGGTCCCTGGGAGCCAGCTGGTCAACAGGCAGTTGTAACATACCTTCTTCTTCAGAGAAAACTTTATTTTCAAAATGCACAAAAAAGGCACAGCAATTAAAATCGTCCGTAATTCTAGCATGTTTCTTGAGCCACGTGAAGGAAGTCGTGAAGGTCTCGCTGCATCCTCTGGTCCCAGGAGGGGGAGCGGGATGGCCATCGGGCCGCTCGGGGCGCAGGCTCCCCAGGCACAAGCAGAGATGCTTAGAGACTCATGAAGTGATGTCGTGACGCACACACGCTCCTGCCACTCTTGAAACAGTAATATAGCAGGTCAGAAAACGTTTCCAGGTCAGAAAACATGATCGTCCTTTTTTGAAGCTATTTCTATACCTTCTATACCTGGTGTCACATACCAAGTATGGGTGGCCCATGATGAACTCAACCAGTCTCCATCAGTGGATATTTCTCATGCCATTATATTAATGTGCAATGAGAAGTGTAATGCAGAGAAATGAAACAAGAGGCTGTGGTACCCGCCAGAATACTTGGGTCAGCCAAGTCTTTCTCCCTGAAGTTGCACCTGAGACACCAAATTCTCAAAGAACAATAGCAATAACAGCTTTTGCTATGGGCTGGGTGTTTTGCTAAGGATTTGACCTATACTTGTTTCTATTTGAGTTTTGGCCATAGCTCTTTGAAGTCAATCAATTAACTCTTATAGTTGGCCTATGAGGAAAGCGAGGCACAGAGAGGTTAAGCTACCACTCAGAGGCCACACAGCGAGTAAATGGCAGTGACAGGACCTGAAGGCAGACAGAGTGATGCTAGACTGGAGAGTCCTGCCAGCATTCACTGCCTCCCGGAAGCTCCGTTCAGAGGATGGGATTACTATGTTTTCTTGGTGAAACCCCAGGACCTGTGAGCTGAGGTTCTCTGCGAGGTGTGGAAATGGAGAAGAGCCCAGGAAAATGGGCTGGACGTATTTTGCACACCACACGGTTCCCTTAGA
Source organism: Phacochoerus africanus (assembly GCF_016906955.1). NCBI lineage: Eukaryota > Metazoa > Chordata > Mammalia > Artiodactyla > Suidae > Phacochoerus > Phacochoerus africanus. Next base: position 10,348,005 of record NC_062546.1, read on the forward strand.
GCCCAGCCCCCTTGGGGTGTCCCCAGCACGTGCTGGAGCACTGAGGAGGGCCACAGCAGGGTTCCCTTCCCGTCGGGGACTTACTGGCTCAGCAAGGAGTCCAGGCACCATAGGAGGGGTACAGCCAGGCTAGATGCCTGAAGCTACCCATGGGGCTTTTAAAAAGTTGAGATAATGGTGAAAAGACCCATTTTTGAAGGGAAAGACACCCAGGCACCCTGCTCCCTGTCTCCCATCCACAGACACACAGACATCATGCCTTTGTTAATTCCCTCCGCTCGCGCCTACAGGCAGAGGTGTTTATGAACACAATCAGAGAATGTGTATTATTTTCTTTTTCCTCTTCCTTCCTTCCTTTCTTTCTGAGGGCTGTGTTTATAACATATGGAGGTTCCCAGACTAGGGGTTGAATCGGAGCTGTAGCTGCCGGCCTATACCACAGCCACAGCAACATAGGATCTGAGCCTCATCTTTGACCTAGGCCACAGCTCCTGGCAACACCAGATCCTTAACCCACTGAGTGAGGCCAGGGATTGAACCTGCGTCCTCCTGCATCTTCGTTGGGTTCGTTACCGCTGAGAATGGTAACGGGAACTTCAAGAATGTATATTATTTTCTGATTGAAAAATGCTTGTGTTTTCTTTTCCCCAATATTAACACATTATGGAACACATGCAAAAAAATGATAAAGGAGGTGATATTTAAATAATCTGTCCCCACCAGCCCTGATAACAGCGCTTGTCAAAGTCTGTCTAACACCTACACTCTGCCTGGTCCCTTCTCCCGGGATGAGCCTGTGGTGTGCACGTGTTATGATAATCCATGATGATCGTATTTTGGATGAGAGGCACAGAGAGGTCAAGTATCTCATCCAGGCTCACACAGCTAATTGGGGGCAACACAGGAACTCAAAGCTGGGTCTCTCTGCTCCCGAGTTTGGGGTACATAGGAATGAAATGGGAAGTGTTCTGGTGACACACAGAGGAGAGGTCCATTCTGGCTCTGGGACACGCTGAGAAGGCTTGGGGTTGCCGTAAATGTGACACAGGACACGGGGGTGAGCCGGCATTTCCTTCTAAGTCTCACAGGCTTCTTAGCGGAGCTGACGTGGGAGCTCAGGGGGCTGGGATACCTGGTGGCCGAGGGCCTCCTGGGCACGTGCTCCTGATTCTGAAGCAGAGAGAAGGTCAAGTCCTTGGAGTCAAGGGCCTGCGGTCCAGCAGGAAGGGTTGTTCTGTCCTGACAGGAGGGGCCGGGCTCCTCGCTTTGGGGACAAGTGTGCAGCGGCACAGGGGGGATGCTGCCCGCAATAGTATTGGGGGGTGGCTTTTTCCAGCTGAGTTGCCGTACCATCGTGAGAACACATCAGGCGCGTCCTAGCTGAGGGCCATTCTGCAGAAACCCAGCCGGGTCCCCTCCTTCCGTTCTGGGGGCGGCACCTGCCTCTTTCCCTCAAAGACCCCCACCCCCCCACCCCCCGCAAGACGGGGCCTGGAAAGAAGATGGGAGATGCGGGGCCGGGGTGGGGCTGTGGGAAGGCGCGGTGCACAGCGCTCTCAGAAAAGGCCACCATGGTCAAGTTCCCACGTGGGAGCCCCACGTGGTTCGGTCATCTGATTGGTTTCTTTCTTTTCAGAAGAACAAGATCTGTATTTTTAGGTGAAATCTCATTTCCAGGTACTTCTCTCTCTTTCCTCCCAGTTGGGAAGCGTCTGAAAACGGTCCTTTCTTTTCCAAGTGAGGGAGGCTCCCACGTGGTCATGAACCAAGCCCCTGGAGCCCTGGGGCCCTGGCGCCACTGATGGCAGAGCTGTTCAGCCAGTGAGAGGCTAAAAAGGAGGGCGACACACCAGCACAATGTTCATCTCTGCAGTTTAATTTCTTCATCTTCTGCAGGTGGTGAATAAGTGTGTTTTTTATGAGGATCCGCGTCTAGCGCGTACTGCCATCTGGGCGGGGGGAGTGTCTCTCGGATGACCTTTGACCTGCCTTTAATAAAGACATGGGGATTTTCTGTCTTCTGTCCAGGGCTTTGCACACGGCAAGCACCCTGTCTTGATGTCTTAACTTTCAATTCCTTGATGTCTGTCCATCTGTGCTTTTGCGCAGTGGCTGATGTCAGCTGCTGGGTTTTTCCCGGCCCCAGTGGCAGCCTCTGGAGCTGCTGACCCTGCGTACGCTTGGGCAGGAGAGGTTCACTAGGCACCGGCACTGGGCTGGGTGTTGGGGAGACGGTGATGATTATAACGTGGTCCCTCCCCCAGGGCTCTTCCACTCTAGCGAGCGTGGGTGGCATGGCCCTTTTCTTCTCCCGCTTGGACAGCAACCCGTGTCTTCCTCAGTCACTTCAGGAATCGCACCTAAGGCCGAGATGTGCAGCCTTGGCTCGTTGGAGGGCGCTCCTCCGGCTCCGTGCTTCTTTCTTCCGGTCATCTAGATGGCATCATCTTTGGTAGCAATTACGAGACGTTTTATTGATTATTATTTGGGGAAATAGGTTTTATACGAGGTAGTAGAAACTTCAAATAATGATAAAAACCAGATGTCTTCAGGTCTTTGAACCTTAAGAGCTAAGACCACATGGGTTCAAATCTAACCTACTGCAGAAGCTGCTCATAGTCGTGCTTACAAAGAGAGGGGGTTCTTTGGCCGGATGATACATGGCACATGCTCTAGTCCACCTTGGAGGGTTACGCTATACCTGAGCAGATTAAAGGCTCTGAGAAGTCCTGCAGTAAAGCAACCCAACTGGACTTTGACTCAGCACTTTCCGGCTGCTTATTAGCTTGCCGAACTCGCTTCCCTTTCTCGTAAACCCATCTAATATTCTTCAGAGCCAGTGTTCCACCAAACACCCTGGAAACACTTGTGGAAACGATTTGTTTCAGCTGAAAACTGCCCACTGGCCAACGTAGGTGGTCAGCAAAAGAATTCTATTATTTTCAAATGCAGGGTTTTGTTTGGCCCAACTTCTTGGCCCCAAACTGGGGAACGAGCGCTCCACTCCAAGGAAGGGGCGTTTACTCTTGCGCGAAAGCTCTCGGCACTTGTTGAAATGAGTCCTGGGAGATCCAGGCTCTCTGTTGACTGAAAGGTGGAGGGTTGGATGCCTGTGTTTCCACCCTCTCCAGGGCCTCAGAGCCAGGACGTCATTTAAGCCTCTTAGGACAGAATATGTAAGCCACCTGTGTTCTCAGACAACGAAGAAGCCGTGTCTGGGACAGCCAGGGATCTGTCATGGGGCCCCTGTGATAGTCTTGGCATATGTAGAACATTTTGGAAATGGTCTTTGGTCGAACAAAGCATGTTATAAAGTAAAAGTGTATAACAACACTTTTTTTTTTTTTAATAAAAAAAGAAAGATACATAGACATTCAGATATAGAGAAAAAAGATAATGGTGTAGGGATGATGGGTAATTTCTATTTTTCCTTATTTTGGTGTCATTGCCTGGTTTGCCGTCATCAACGTGCATTCCCTTTGCAAAAAGGAATATTCATCTATAGAAACAAAAATACATATATGCACAGGTTTACACATGTAGCACAAAGGCACCGATATCCTTTACTGAAATGATCTAATATGGAAGCCAAGACCCATAGGAGTTGGTGAGTTTTTGTCTCACATCTTTGGTTGCCGAGAGTTCCTTCAAAGTCGGTCATTTTTCCATTTTTCCAGATGGGCAGCAGATTTGGGAGATGGAGGCCACGGTGGATAAAGACAAGAGCCAGCCCGTAAGCATCCGGACGCGCCGCCCGCCCGGCCCTGTTTCACCCCTCCCCCGCCTCCCCTGTGCTGTCTTTGCTCCTCTTTTTTTCCTGCCTTCATCACGGTGCCAGGGCTTTGGACCTAACAGGTGCTCAGTAGGTACTGAGTTGATGAGTGGATTAAGTGTTTATCAGGCCCTCTGCTCTGTGACAGGGCCAGGGGCATCTTAATTTGCTTTGAGAGGGTAAGTGGTTACGTTGTCTTCTCTGCAGCTGCAAGGCCAAGCTCCCTCCACTAGCATTTTGCCTGGAAACACAGGGGTCGTGCCCCGGGTCCTTTGGGGTGGGCCGGCTCGCCGAGCCTGGGGCCTGGGACAGGAGTGGAGATGTGGTTGTAGTGACCTTGTGGACAACGCCTCTCCTCCAGAACATGCTTTTTGTGGAGATCCCCGAGTATCGGAACAAGCACATTCGGGCATCGGTGAAGGTGAACTTCTACGTCATCAACGGGAAAAGAAAACGAAGTCAGCCTCAGCACTTTACCTACCACCCAGGTAAGGAGTGCTCTCTGAAGGCCCCTTGGGTGTGGAGAGGCGGCTCCGGCATGTGGGTGAGGACCCGTGATCTGCGGGGCAACCTCGGGCCGGTGACTCAACCTCTCTGAGCGCCAGTTTCCTCATCTGTCATACGGCGCCTTCCTATTCTAAGAGTTACAGAAATCACATGCACGTAAAGTGCCTGGCACAGGGCACGTCAACAATGTGAGCTGCTGTTGTTATTAACATCTTCCTTCGCGAGGTCAGAATCGGAAAGGGGCACCTATAGACTTGTTCACCAGAAGGTGGCAAAGCAAACGACTTCTTGTCCCTGATTGAGATGAGATTTGGTCACGACAGGAGTAGAAGCTGATTGTGCTCTAAAGCTGTGGAATCTTAGGGACCCCACGGTGGGGGGTCAGCTGGTGGCCAAATGGAGTTACTGGTGGATAACAGGCCCAGAGGCCTCATCCCCACCCAAGCTCGCCGGTGCCAAGAAGGGGCCGAGCGCCACTTCTCATTCATTCATTTGTCTGGAAAGTGTCTGCGCGCCGGGCGCTGTGCTCGACTTGAAGGTGCAGCAGGGAGCAGATACCAGTCCCGTCCTGGTGGGGCTGATGGTCTAACCGAAGGGATTCAGATGAAAGATAATAGCGAGTTGACGGGCTTCAGGTAACACTGAGATCACTGGTGTGTTGGCGTGTGGTTAGAGCTGCAGAAAGAGGCTGCAAATGTCCTAAAGCCGAGATGGGCCTGCAGCCCCCTTCCCAGGAAACTTAGAATCTGAGAATGTTCGCCAGGGTCTAACTTTCACCCCGTGACAGTTTCACATGGCGCCTCCAGGTGGCCAGAAGCACAGAGGCCAGGGGCTGGCTTTGTCCACAGGTGCGTGTGGCCCCTGTGAGCATTCCCGGGACTGGTGTGATGCACCATGGGTGGCAGAGGCCTGATGGGACCCGGATCTGGGGAATCTCCCGCTCAGCCTTCCTTTGTAATGGAGAGGTTTTCACTTAGGTGTCATGTGCTCTCACCTCTCCAGTGTGGTGACGAGCCCCCGCCCTGAGCCCGCGGCGCTGACACTTGGTTGTCTGAACTTGGCTCGAGAGAGGACGCAGGGCCCAGGTGCCTGGGGACAGTCTTTGAGTGGCTTCCTGAGAAGGGGTTTCTGTGGTTGGTGTCAAAGCTGCCTTTTGGCTGTAGAGGCTGAACCTCCTTTGCCTCCTCCGCCCCCAACACTCGGGAGTCCCCCGGCTTGATGACAGTCCTGTCACTGACTGATTTACTCCAGTGAAAGGAAACTAATGCCCAGCTCATGAGGCAGCTGCTGCTTCAGTAAAGGATGTTGGCGAAGTACGAATCCTGGTGGACGTCCTGGGTAGGGAGAGGTGAGCAGTGACCTCACCAACACTAAGCATAGTAGTATAGAAAAAAGAGCAATGACAGCAAGCAGGGAGCACTTACTGTATACAGTCGCTGTGCATACAGTTCACACCATCTCATTTCATATTTTTTTTTGTCTTTTTTGTCTTTTTAGGGCTACACCCATGGCACATGGAGGTTCCCAGGCTAGGGGTCCAATTGGAGCTACAGCCGCCAGCCTACACCACAGCCACAGCAATGCCAGATCCAAGCTCGTCTGTGACCTACACCACAGCTCACGGCAATGCCAGATCCTTAACACACTGAGCGAGGCCAGGGATCGAACCTGCAACCTCATGGTTCCTAGTTGGATTTGTTTCTGCTGCACCATGACGGGAACTCCTCATCTTTTTTTTTTTTTTTTTTAGAGTATTTGATTTACAGTGTTGTGTCAATTGCTGCTGTGCAGCATAGTGACCAGTCATACAGAGAGGTACATTCTTTTTCCCATACTCTCTTTCATCACATTCTACCCCAAGAGATGGGATATAGTTCATTTAATCTTGCCAACAGCTCCACTGGGTAGATGTGATTTTTCCTGCCAGCTGATGGGGAAGCTGAGGCCCAAGCCACAAGCCTCACTGCTCCAAAGTATACAGAACTAACGAGGAAGGCTGACCCTCGCAGTTTGGCCATCCCTTTGTCCCAAAAACATCGAGCACCGGTTAAGTACCAGATAGTATTTTACCTGCTGGGGACCCAGCATTGAACAAAGAAGACAAAAAAAAAATCCTCCCTTTGAGGAGCTGACGTTCCAGTGGGGGAGCTGACATCCGAGTACATTGCACGTGCTCACTGGTGTTTCAGATGCTGAGTGTTAGGAGGGACCACGAGCAGGGAAGAGGAATGGCAGCTGCAAGGGCAGAGGAGGGAGGCGGAGGCATCATTTTACATTGGTCAAGCGCTCTTTCCTGAGCTCTCCCCCTAGGCAGAAAGGCTGCCCACCTCCCAGGGCTGACTCAGACCCCACCAGCCACTTCCCACTGTCAGAAAGGCCTGTAGTTCAGGATTATCACCCAGGGTAAAATTTCTAACCTAAGACAGTTGCCCTGCGAGCCTCTTGCCCAAGGCTGATAGATGACAGAGTCCAATTCTTTGGTCCCACCTGGGCTCCCAAGGCCATGCGCCCAGCCACTGTCTGCTAACCCTCTGTGTACTCCTGCAGCCCTAAGAGTGATGCACGCGTGTGCTTTTCTCCTCTCACAGTCCCAGCCATCAAGACAGAGCCCACTGACGAGTATGACCCCACTTTGATCTGCAGCCCCGCCCACGGGGGCCTGGGGAGCCAGCCTTACTACCCACAGCACCCAATGGTGGCTGAGTCCCCTTCCTGCCTCGTGGCCACCATGGCTCCCTGCCAGCAATTCCGCTCAGGGCTCTCGTCCCCCGACGCCCGCTACCAGCAGCAGAACCCAGCGGCCGTCCTCTACCAGCGGAGCAAGAGCCTGAGCCCCAGCCTGCTGGGCTACCAGCAGCCGGCCCTCATGGCCACCCCACTGGCCCTCGCGGATGCCCACCGCTCCGTGCTGGTGCACACCGGCTCCCAGGGCCAGAGCTCGGCCCTGCTCCACTCCGGTCCGGCCAACCAGCAGGCCTCACCCGTGATCCACTACTCACCCACCAACCAGCAGCTGCGCTGTGGGAGCCACCAGGAGTTCCAGCACATCATGTACTGCGAGAACTTCGCACCCGGCACCACCAGGCCCGGCCCACCCCCTGTCAGTCAAGGTCAGAGGCTGAGCCCCGGGTCCTACCCCACGGTCATTCAGCAGCAGAATGCCACAAACCAAAGAGCCGCCAAAAATGGACCCCCAGTCAGTGACCAAAAGGAAGTATTACCCTCGGGCGTGACGATCAAACAGGAGCAGAACTTGGACCAGACCTACTTGGATGATGGTAAGATGTTTATTTTTCTCATTGCCCATGAGTTCGGTGCCCTGAAGCATCGCCCCCGCCCCCGCAAGTTCACCCTGCAGCCTGGGTGTCTTCATTCACCTATTTGGGCCCCAGCGTCCCCCTGTTTCATTTAAAAGGGTTAAAGAAGAAAGCCTTTAAAACCTCACCCAGCTCCGGTGCCTGAATCATTTCCCAGCAGGGGTTTGGGGTGGGTGGTGAGTTTTAGTTACCTCGCCCTCCCCCCCACAACCACTGCAACACAAAGAGCAAATGAGGGCAGTTCTGGCCCCAGGAGTGTCCCCTGGGTCACGAACTGGGTCAGTTTAACCACTTCCACTCTCTTTCCGTTTGCCAAGTTTAGACCAAGGATAGGGAAACAGAAAGGAAGGAAAGCCAACCTTTTATTCCTGGAGAGAGAGAGAAAAAAAGTCTATAGCCCTCTTTTGTGTATCTAGGGGAGGCCGGGGTGGAGGGAGAAATTTCGTTGAAAAGTGTCTCTATCAGAAGGGTGCATGAATCGGGGGCTTGCAGGCAGGCTGCGGGCATATCTGCCCCGTGCCAGCGGAACAGAGCAGCTCATTGATGGGAGGGGAGCGGCGGGCTTCCGTTGGGGTGAGCCCGGCCGATGGTGTGCCTGGGCCAAGGAACAGATGCAGAGGCAGCTTTGTGTGTCCGTAGGTGCCTGAGTTTGCGGGCGGGGGCCCAGCTGGAGGGTAGCCTTGTTGGAGTGGCTCTGCATGTGACATTGGTCTGTGACGGCAGGGAGGAGGGCCCCGTGGTGTTGGCAGCACTCACCTGGGGTCAGCCAGGTGCTGGTGAAGGACGGAGAGGGCGGGGCAGACAGAGCAGCCTTCCCCGAAAAGGCTCAGAAACAGGAAAACGGAGGTTTGAATTTCTTAACGGGAGAAGGAGAGCCTTCTCCGCTGGCTGCCACCCGCAGCTCCAGCCTCGCGTGTTGCAGGCAGTAGCATCTAATGTACCCTTAAACCTCAATTGTTCAGGAACACTTACTCTCAGGAACCCAGCCAAGGGGTAGGAAATAAGGCAGAAAGCTTGGAAAGAGCCACAGTAGTTAAGCAAAGACCAGGGGTTGGATCCCAGACCTGTCAGGGGCAGGTCTCCTTGGGTGCTCACTCAGATATTGTTGACTTTGACTTTAGAGAATTTTGATGATGCGGGTTAGTTATCTGTGGCTTCTGCGACTTGTACTCTCCATGTCGTCTCTCTAGTAAAATTAACTTTGAAAAACTTCCTCCAAGTACATCCGACAAAGATCCTTAGAACCACTTAGCATAGGGCCAGACAGCCCCACGTGCTTTACAGGGCCGACCTCAGCGTTTTGCTGAGTTAATAATTGATCTGTCTTATCCTGAATAATCAAATACAGGTTGAATTAGGGTCACTGTGTTCAGTTTTCAAAGACAGACCCCAGTGCCGTCCATTCTGAAACAATTCACACCTGAAATGGTGAAGATAGAATTTGGGTGCTTATCCGAAAGGGGGGTATATCGTGTGGAAAATTCAGCGAGTGCAGAATGCCTTACCCGAGCGAGCGGATAAATGAGACGCGGCTGTAATCGGACCTCTCTCCACATGTGCACTTGGGGGCTGCGTCAGGGCAGAGGTGCTTCATCAATAAATGAGGCCCGAGCAGAGCCTGGAACTTTCCCCTGCTGACTCCCTGTTGGGGGTTGGTTGAGTCGCTAGAGCGAGAGGTGTGCCAGCCCCTCCCACCCTGCCTGTCACCCCAGGCCACAGACCAATGGCGAGCATCTCAGGCTGAGGGGGGGGGGGTCAGTCCCTGGTTATCCACGATGTGTCGCTATCCAGGTGGCCTGCGGTGGTCTGGGGTAACCTCTGAGTGTCCACTGTAGCCCCAGACCCACGGGGCACCTCCTGCTTTCACAGAAGCTTGAGTTATGGAGACAGCAGCCGAGAGTGGAGACCCTCTTGGGCCTCCTAAGTGTCTTTCTGAACACAGGGAGGTTCACGGTCACGGTGAGGGTGATCTCCGAGCAGGTCCGTAACCTGAGCTGACTCTAAGGCTGTCTCGGAGAACCTGGTACAGTGAAATTGCTTCTTCTGATAGAACCTTTTCTTAGATACATTCTGCACAAGCCCAGTTTCCTGGGCTTTTGGGAGGGTTCCATGGCTGCAAAAGGGAAAAATACTTGATAAAACCAGTTTTTAAAAAACTTGTTTCCTGCAGGACTTCTCAGAGCCTTTACTGAGCTAGGGGACATTATAAATCTCTAAAGTGAGGGGGATGCGGCACTTAGCAAAATTACTCCATCCGGAGTTCCCATCGTGGCTCTGTGGTTAATGAACCTGACTAGGAACCATGAGGTTGCAGGTTTGATCCCTGGCCTCACCTAGTGGATTAAGGATCTGGAGTTGCTATGAGCTGTGGTGTAGGTTACAGACATGGCTCAGATCCTGTGTGGCTGTGGCTGTGGCGTAGGCCGGCACCTACAGCTCCGACTCGACCCCTAGCCTGGGAACCTCCGCATGCCGCAGGAGCAGCCCTAAAAAGACAAAAGACAAAAGACAAAAAAACAAAACAAAAAACCACTACTCCATCACAGGCGAGAGACCACACAGCTCCAGGGGTGCACTGTTCACATTGTGTGTGAATGAAGCCCTTGGAGTTGTACAGTGTGGCAGGCCTGGGACCCTCTCCCCGACATTTGGGAAGAATGAGGTGAAGGAGTCTCAGAGTTCAGAGCCAGCACCCCATCTCACATGCCGGATTCAGGCTTCACGTTCCTAGAGCCCAAGCCCCGAGTGGGCAGGAGAATCATTTCTACCCATGTGGTCCCCAAAAGGCAGCAAAGTGGCTGCTGGTTAGATGCTCCGTGCTTGACTGGCATTGTCCCCAAGGCTCTGCCCAGCCTGGGTCCCTCGGATGGGGAGGTGCCTGGTGGCCTGTGGTGCCCAGTGATGAGCTCTAAGCTGCACCATTGATGGAGGTGCCAAGAAGAGGTGGGTGCAGCTTTGGCCCCTGGTTTGCTGGGTTTCGGGTCTAACAGATGCCTTCTGGCCTCTGCGCTCACAGAGCCGTCTCAGGTTCCACCGTGGGCCTTATAAAGACGGGATCCAGCTCTTCGGCATTTCTTTCTCGACAGATAAACTGGAACCCCCTGGGTCATTTCTCTAGTCTGTTTGGGAGGCATCCTCGGTCCTCTTCTGTCCCTTTCACCTAGTCCCCAAAAGAGGTCTCTCCTACAGATCTGGCTGCACAAACTCCAGCAAAGCACGCCTCCAAGGTGGGGGCTGGTTCTCCTGTGCCATTCACTTGCCTGGAGATTTTGGCAAAGCTGACTTTCCTTGGAAAGTTTGTGAGAGCTGAGCTTGAGTGTTTTGAGGGTCAAAGGAAGGTTCCGCCAACTGGAAAAGAAAGGGGTCACCAGAGGACTCGGGTCCAGATGCAAGCAGATCACTTAGAAGCTGACTGCGTGGCTCGACTGTGGTCTCGGGAAGTCCCAGCGCTGGGTTATCTTCCCCCGACCTTTGCTGATGATCCAGAACGTCTTGTCTGGCGCTCCCACCTGGTCCCTCTCTCTTCTTCCAAACTGCATTCCTGCACACAGACACTGTCTGTCTTGGCCCCGTTGTTTTTTTTTTTGTTTTTTCTTGGAACTCCAAAATGCAGCTTCTACTTTCTCCACTCCAAGGACTCGGAGACATTTTCCAAGAGTCTTTTTTGAGCTAATAGCAAAATAAGCGATATTCCAGTGTGACCGTACCCTCCCTCCTTGTGTTTCTCTGCCCGCCCCAGCGCAGACACTCTTTCACAGTCCTTCGGAAAGGCATGCTTTGCACACACACTCACTGTGGTTTTTTTTCTTTGTTCCCTTCTCCCCTTTTGTAACTAGTTTCTTGTCCTAAAGTCCCAGGTTATACCTGGGAAAGACCAGCAGCCCCTAACAGTGGCCGGATCCCATCCACTGGGAACAAATTTTTCCCTCTCTCCCCCTGCCTGCCCTCCTCTCTCCTCCGAACCTTCCCCCCACCACCTCGCCTGACCCTCCTTTGCTCCCTCTCAAGCCCCCTTCCTGTCACCCACTGGGATTAACAGGCTGCCTTCTCTGTGCCAGGCACCGTCCTGGGGCTCAGAGATGCACTGGAGCAAGTCAAAAGTCCTTGCTCTCTTGGGCTATCTTTTTTCTTTTTTCTTTTTTTTTGGTAAAGGAGGCAGACTCCGGAGTGTCAGGTGATAAAGAAGCGTATTTCAGATGGTGATAAAAAGCCATGAGGAGAGCATGCAGGCTAGGAGCCTGAGTGAGGCTGGATGGGGGGCGTTGGCCCCTCAGACCAAGTGCACAGCAAGGCCGGCCCTGAGGAGGTGGGCTTTGGGGAAGATGTGAGGGAAGGGTCTTTCAGGGAGAGGGAACAGCAGGTGGCATAGGCCATGAGGTCAGGGGCCTGGGCTGCTATTGGTGGGTTTTTGGCAGCAGGGCTCTGTGATCTGCTTTACCTTTTGAAAAAAGCACTGGCTGCATATGGAAAATGGACAGTAGGGGAGTTCCCTTCATGGCTCAGTGGTTAATGAACCTGACTAGGATCCATGAGGATGCGAGTTCAATCCCTGGCCTCGCTCATTGGGTTAAGGATCCAGCATTGCTGTAAGCTGTGGTGTAGGTGGCAGATGCAGCTCGGATCCCACGTTGCTGTGGCTGTGGTGCAGGCCAGAGGCCACAGCTCCATTTCGACCCCTAGCTCGGGAATCTCCATATGCCTTGGGTGCAGCCCTAAAAAACAAAAAACAGAGAAAGAAAATGGACAGTAGGGAGGCAAGAGCTGGCACACAGGGGGTTTATTTCATTTTAGATAAACCCAGATAGGAAGACTGTGACTCCCATGGCAGGAGTCTTATGGGGGTGGGGTAGGGGACACATTTTACAAGAGGCTGCCCTATGCATCCTCTCACTAGTGCGGTTATTTGGAATTATCAGTGGAACTGCCAAATGTGATGAGTTTCCAGGGCGTTCTGACCACCGTCATTGCCCAGAGCAGAAGGGCGGCTGCACCCTCTCCTGCCCAGGGCGCCTTCGCTGAGCAGGCAGGGAGTGTTTGCGCTGTGCAGGGGGTGGGCAGGACCCCGGCCCACAGGAGAGGCACTGGGGACCTGGGACTCAGAGGGGACTCCTGCAGGGTGGTGCAGGTAGCAGGTTCTCTAAAGAGCTGGGACTCTGCAGGTCATCAGGCCACCTGAGCACAGGCTCTGGGGGGATGGGCCCACCCTGGCATCTCGAGAATCAGCCACAGGCAAGAGGAACCAGGGGACGGGGCGAGGCCTGGGACTCATAGGAGGTCTTCCATCCCCTTCCGTGAAGGTCTTAGGGGAAGGATGAGGTTCCAGTGAGGGCCAGAGCCTGCAAGGGCGGCAGATGGTGTGTGTGTGTGTGTGTGTGTGTGTGTGTGTGTACCTGTAGGAAGAGCACAAAGCTGTCTTACAGTCTGCTTTTCTCTTCTTCATGCGAACTACTGAAAAGCCACTCATTGAAACCCACTGACTACATTTGAGTGTCTCTGTATGTGGAAGTATAGGCACACTCAGACATTGCTGGTGGGTTCTGCCTTTCACCAGGACCGCCTGTGTGATTACCACCTGGACCATGCCTGACACTGAATCTTAGCACCCCAGGAGCCCCCATGTCATCTTTGGCCTTCTGCAGAAAGGTGGCCGTTATCCTGCCGTCTGACCCCCGAGGTTCACTTTGCCTTCTTGCAGAAATAGAACCACATGGCCGTACTCTCTCACGACTGGCTTCTTTCCATCAGCCACTAGCTTGATGTGAGATCCGGCAATGTTGTTGGGTGTAGTTGAGGTCCATTCATTCTGTTGTCACGGATTATTCCCTTGGGGGGATATTCTGTGACCTCTGTGTCTGTGTTCCTGTTGGTGGACGTTTGGGCTGTTGCCAGTCTAATGAATAAACCTTCTGTGAAGACTCTTGAACTCTTCCCTTGCTGCCCACACAGAAGGTTGGCACTGGAGCCCTTGCCAGATGGGTTTTGGAAGTGGTGGTACCAGTGTGTACGCTCACAGCAGTGCCAGGGGATCCTACGAAGTGGTTTTAAAAGTACTTCACTTTGTATCTTCCAGCTTTGGGACCTGCCCTCACTTCTAATGAAGGTGCCTAGTTATGGGGGTTCCAGGCTGTAGACCCAGGGGCTTCAAGCTGTTTGGGTGTTGGCTGCTCTGACCTTTGCCTGAACCAGCTACTTAAACTCTCTGGGGCTCTGTTTTCTCACCCATGAAAACCGTATCTCCTGCTCAGATACTCCACCTGCCAAACAGGCATTAAGATCTGAACTTGAAGTTGTCAGCAAAGGAAGCAAAACACCTTCAGCGATTAATATTTGCACCATTAATAGTGATGGTGGAGTTCTCACTGTGGTGCAATGAGATCAGCAGCATCTCTGCAGCACCAGGAAGCAGGTTCCATCCCTGGCCTGGCACCCTGGGTTAAAGGATCCAGCTTTGCCACAGCTGCGAGACAGGTCACAGCTGCGGCTCAGGTCTGATCCTTGGCCTGGGAATGCCATGTACTGCGGGGCAGCCGGAAAAGAAAAAAAAAAAAAAAAACCATAATAATCATGTTTCCCCTCAAGTTTCTGGTGGTATCTTTTCCAGCCTCTCCTTTCTCTTGGCTGCTTGAATACCTGGGCCTCTGTTGTTTGGTGAGAATACTCCACGTGGAAAAAGGGTAGGGAAAGGCCCCAGAGAGAGAACCGGCCTGCGGCCCACAGGGTCCGCCTTACAGGCCACAGAGAAGCCGAGTGTAGATGTGCGGTCCACCCAGCCGAGCCCCAGCTTCACCTGCTGCCGCCAGCTGTCCTCCCGCCCCTGAGAGACCATGGCTGGTTAGCGTGAACCCTGAACCCCCACCCATGAAGTGTGGGCAGCCGCCAGGAGCCTGCCCTTGACTCTGGGAAGCTGCTCGGCCACTGGGAGGAGCTGGCCACACCTTGTGCGCTCTCAGGAGGCGGTTGCCCCGGGGCTGGCAGGCAGCGTGGGGCTGAAAGTTCAGCTCCGGCGCTTAAGACAAGGTGGGCTCAGGGGCCGCCTCCGCGCATGCTCCTTACTGCTTTCGGTCTTTGTGGGCGGTGCAGCTGCTGCGCACGCGCCTTCCTGCCTCTGGTCTTGTTTGTAGGACTCCTCCTGCCCTGTTTCCAGTTTTCCAATTCACTCACCCTGTCTCCCTGAGACGCCTTGAAGGGAGCTTTGAATATCAGCATTGTACTTACTTGGGGTCTTGGGCAGCTGACCAGCCTCGAGGTGCCTCGATGTCCCGTCCAGGGGATGGGGACGATCCCAGCACCATCTTCACGGGGCTGCGGTGACAGTGTATTGACTTCATGCACATCCCAGCTTTAGAACAGGGCTCGGCCCAGGGGTACTCCTTGATAAACGTGAGCTGCTGTTTTTGTTTATGAATTCAGGAGACTTCTTGGAGGACCTGGTTCGAATTTTTGAGACTATATTTGCGTCGGAGAATTAAAACATTGGCTATTCTGGTCTTTGGTAATAGGGTCCGCTGACCCTGAGGCCCTTCTCTTCCGTGTGGGCAGAAGCAGGGGACCGGGTCCCAGGGCACAGGCTTAGGGCTTCCTTTCCAGGCTTCTTTCAGGGACCCTGGGATGTCTACCTGCACAAGGAGGTGATGCCTTGGCCCCAGGGACTGCTGGAAGGTCCAGTTAGCTCGTTTCCTGCTGTGTGGCCCTGGTGGAGCGGGAACCATGGGCCCATGTTTTGCTAGTTGTGCCATGAGCGGAGGGTCCCAGGGTGTCCTTTTGAAGACTCTTTACCCAGAGGCTGGACGTGCCAGCACGTGAGAACCGGGTCAGGGGGAGAATGGACAGAGGGACACACCCTGCCACGTGCAGGAGGTAGGAGAGGAGCCAAGGGTGGGAAAGCCTTCTGGGACGGGCTTTGTTCAGCAGCTCAGGGAGCTTTCACTGGGGCTGCTTGGTGCCCACGGCAAGCCTGTGACAAGCAGCTCCTGTTTGGAGAGGCGTGCAAAAAGCCCACAGACAGCCAGACTGCTGCCAAGCATGGCCGAGTGCCCGGCTGCCATGGTGGCCCCGTGTGGGCTGGGCCTCCCGGCTGCTCCCTGGGGGCGGTGGCGCTGGTGGAGAGTAAAATCCAGGGGACTCTTACTCTGATGACAACCAAGCAAAATGGTCACCTGGCCTCTGGCGCCACAGAGAGCCTGATTCCGGTGTCAGGATGTGGGGCTGGGCCGGGCACCCGAAACCTCCAATGCCAAGTTTAATTCACACAGCTGTCTCTAGTGGGCACAGACAAGAGTCAAGGCCCCTGCCGAGGGCTTTGGTCAGCATTCTTGTAAAAGTTCATCTAAAAAGATCCGTATTTTATGTACGTGATACATTCACACGCTCAACAAAACAAAACAATATTAAAAACATCCAGTAAGGACTTACTCCATCGCAGCCCTGCTCCCCAATACTAGTTTTCCCTAACTTTCTAGAGCAGTATTTCTCCACCTTTTTATCACTGTTGCCACCTTTTCCACTCAGGCTCCTTTTTAAGGCAGTTTTTCCTAACTCCCACCCTCCTGAACTGCTAGGCCTGTAGCTGGACGAGATACCTCTTTTTGGACCGGGAGCCTTTGCAGGGCCACAGACCATTGTCGTGTGTAAGACTTTTCATTTACCACCCTCTTGGGCGTGGTGTCTTCCCCACTGGGAAGCATGTAGCAGTTTCTGTATGGAATCGTGAGCACATGTCAATATACTGTCTTACGCCCCCCCTTTATTCTACGAAAGGTAGCAGAGTGTACCCACAGGTCCCCCGTGGATGGCCAAGTCCTCTCACCAGCAGCTCAGACCCAACGTGTCACTCAGTGGATGGACGGGCATGTCAGGGGCCACTTCCCAGGAATGCAATGTCTGGTCCGAGGGTCCAGCCTGCATTCGGGGCCTTTGGGTGTAGCGTTTCTGGAGTTGTCCTGCCTGGCTTTTAGTCCGGCCTCCCCACTTCACTCTTTTGGGGCCTCAGGCAAGTCACTTATGATAATGGCTTCCAACTGTGAGGGTTTTTGCGTGGAAATGGGAGCCTCCCTGCAAGGAAAGCGCTTTGACCTGTACCTGGTGAGAATGGTGAGTGCTCAGTAGTTGCTCCTATACTCTTCTGCCATCGGCCACCAGCAGTATCATTGTCGTCAATTTGGGGCCATTGCTAGAGTCTCAGTGTCTGTGTTTCTTGCAATTTATGTGTTGAAGCCTAACCCCCTGACTGTGCTGGTATTAGGAAGTGGGGCCTTTTGGGGGAGTGCTTGGGTCCTCAGGGTGAAGCGACTTGAAGGGGATTAGCGCCCTTAGAAAAGAGACCGCACAGAGCTCCCTTTCACCATGCGGGGTTCTCATGCGAAGGCAGCCGTCTGAGGAAGCAGCCCCTGGCTGCTGGCACTTTGATCTTGGACGTCTCTGCTCCCAGACCCGTGAGAAATGAATGTTTGTTGTTGATAAGCCACCCAGTGGCTTTTTTTTTGTTACAGCAGCCTGACTAGACTAAGACAGCCTACAGGTAGTAGGGGCAGAGCTGGTCTTTGGAGATGAGTCCTGAGGCTGCCCCTTAGTCTGGGTCCTTGTCCCCCTGCTGGGCTCCTACTTGTTAATTCAGCCAAGGATGTTTAGATGTCTCACAGGAAGATGCCAAAGCCCAGAAAACGGCTTGCCTAGACACAAGCCCACAAGAGTTGCGAGAGCTCCTGGTTGAAGACTTCACCGAGCCAGTGGTAGGTCTGGGTGCCTCCTCCTGGGGAGAAAACCTCAGGAAGGTCTCTGTCCCTAAGGGCATCTTTGTTTTGCCCCTCCTGATGGTTCCCTACCTTCTCGGAACCCCAGATTTCTAGCTGGGCATCCGCTTTGATGTCCTTTCATTCCCAATCACGTGTGCTCAGCATTGCTGGCCTACATCAGTACAAAGAGCCACCTTCCAGCTGACTCCACACCCAGAGAGGCTCAGCCATCTTTTCGAAATTCTGCAAAGCAGATGTTTCCGAAGGAATGTGCTCTTGCATTTCGAGGTCAGAAGCTACCAAACCACAAGAAAGTCGGTTCTCAGACTTGCTGTCCACTCAGCCTGCATTCCAGAGCCGCAGCTGACCCACAAAGAGCAGACAGGGCCCAAGAAAGAGGACAAAGGAGACATCCTTTGGTGTCATCTGATGGCCCCACTGTCAGAGCCCGTGCTTTTAACTATTCTGAGTCATCGGGGTTGTGTCTAATCTCCACTTCCAGAATGAGGCTCTTCTCTGGTGGAAACAAGTGACTGTCCTTGGGAAGGAAGCAAAATGTACAAGAAGGCCAGCATCCAGGCCGTTTTCCCCCCAAGGCCCTTCTAGACTTTGACTCTTACTGGCACAGCCTGCAGAAGTGCCAGGCGTCCTTCCTGCCTTAGCGGATGAGCTGGACACGCCTGAGAGGTGGCCTGTTTCAGAATGATGCAGTGACTCAGTGACTATTTTGAACTTCATGCCATGCAGGTCTGTCCTTGTGATGGGCCTGTGATTTTGTGTGTTAAAAAATACATAACTTCCCAACGCCAGCTTGAGCTGTAATGTGGTTCCTTCTAGAACAGTTAGAACTTGAAAAGCAATTGAGTTAGTTGAAGCTGTGACTTAGATGGGGGGTGGGGAGATGGGCAGTTCATCAAATCTTAATACCAGATTTTTTTTCTCTGTACTCCCTACCTTCTCCTGCATCAGTAAGCCCATTTCACATCAATAGTAAAGTTAATTTTTCTCATTAGAAAACCACCTTTCTGTAACGAAATAGCTCGGGTTTATTCCATTCTGCAGAGTTGAAATTTGGGTGCATTTGGTCTTTTGTTGCCCTCGAGTATGGTTCGGGACTCTTTTCTGGTCCTGGACCTATTTAACTTTATTTTAGCACCATTTTCTCTTTCTTTCCATCCTTTCAAAAAAAAAAAAAAAAAAAGGGTTGGGGGGGGAGCTTTGTTCTTGGGAAATGATGAAACCATTTCTCTGGCTCGTCTCCACTGCATTCCTGACACCTCTTTAATTTGTTATTGACCCTGGGATCGGTTAGCTGAGCCCGTGACTGTAAAGGCAGGGCAGGGGCCTGTTTTGCCCATCCAGGAGGTCAAGGTGAAGTCAAAGGCACACCGGGGGTTGAGTGTGAAGAGGGAGTCTGTTCAGGTCCCTGGCAGCCAGTCCTGCCACTTTCAGTCACCTCATCCCTTTCACCTGCCATGGAATCAGATCTCTGGCCGGGCAAGTGGAGCAGAGTGCTCCTTGGTCATTTCATAATGAGCGCTGAGCACCCCAGCTCGATTTTATGATGGGATGGCCTGTTGCAAGTGGTTTGGACCCAAGTCCCAGGCATCCAGCAAACCAGCAAATGGGTTTCATCTGAAGCCTGTTAGTTCCACCATCCCGGGCAAGCTGAAAGGCCACTCCCTGGTTGTCAGTTTCCAAAACGCTGGACAGAGTGGAGGTTCTGTTGTAGGAGCCGACGACGTGGGGAACGCCTTTGAAATGTTCCACAGCCGTCGCTTATAGATTTCTGGAAGATGATGGTGTCTTTTGAATTCTCAGATTTATTGGAAGCCTAAAAAAAGAAGGGACCTAGAGTTGATTAATGCACCCTTCCCACTTCTTACAGATGGATTGAGTTGTGGTCTGCTCTGGGACTGGGAACCGGGGCGGCCAACTGGTGTTCCGTGGGCTGCATTTCGCCTGCAGATATTTTGTTTGGCCCACACAGTATTTAAAAAAATATTTGGATTAGATGCCAACACTTAAAAACCAGGAGATTGCACGTAAAAATGCAGATTTCCGGCTTTCCTTGGAAAATCCGAGGATTTGGCCACCCTGGGCCCCACATTCTGCGCGGCGGCTACCTGGAGTCAAAGTCAAAGCGGGCCGGGAGCAGAGATCGCCTCCTTTAGACAGAGCATGTCCTTGCCTGGAGCCCCCCGCACTCCCTCTTGTGTCCTGAAGATGGAAGCCGTGTCCGTCAGTAATTCACCAGCACTCCGGTGTCACTGCTCCTCTTCCACTTGGCTGGCCTCAGGCAATTTCTATCCACCCCTCTTTGGCCCCTGCAATTGTTATCACTCTTCTGAAAGTGACATCACTCACATCTGTGGCCGCCTAGCCCAGCCCTTGGTGCACAGTGGGGATTTGGAAGGTGTTAGCTCCCTTCCACTCCTTGTGGCTGGGGGCAAGATTTAAAAACATCTTTTTTTTTTTTTTGATGAAATGTTGTAAATATACATAAACTAACACAAGGTACCCCCTTAGCCACCATTCAGCTTCAGTTGCGGTCAATTCCCAGCCAATTTGGTTTCTTCTGTGCCTTTGTCTTCAACCACGTCCATTTCACAAAATAGTCTGAAGCAAATCCTGCACATCCCAAACCCTAGATACCAAAACCATATAATTTTGTGTGTAAATGTTCATTCAGTATATATCTCTAAAAGGAAAGGATTCTGAAAATACTTGTAATGCCATTAACAGCATGAAACTTAATGAAAATTCCTTAAAGTCATGAAATTTCAGAGTTCCCATTTGTGGTTTAGCAGTAACGAACCCAGCTAGTATCCATGAGGACATGGGTTCGATCCCTGGCCTCGCTCAGTGGGTTAAGGATCTGCATTGCCGTGAGCTGTGGTGTAGGTCACAGAGGAGGCTCAGAGCCCCTGTGGCTGTGGCTGTGGTGTAGGCCGGCAGCTGCAGCTCCCATTCATTCCCTAGCCTGGGAACCTCTGTAAGCGACAAGTGAGGCCCTAAAAAGCCAAAAAACAAAAACCAAAACCAATGAAATATCTGGTGTTGAAATTTCCAGTTGTCTCATATAGATCACAAGGTTTTTTCTTCTTTGTTATTATTATTATTATTTTTTATCATTTTATAGTTTGAGTCAGGATTCAGACCAGACCCACACAACGCTTTTGGATGCCTGGTTTCTAAGACTGCTGTCATCTAGAGGTTTCCCTCTCAATTAAATAAGAGAGCCCCTTTTTGGTTTTATTATTATTATTATTTTGCAATTTTTTTGGTTGAAAAAGACCAGGTTGTTCACCCTGTAAAACCTCTCACAGTCTGGCTTTTACCAGTTACGTCCTCATGGTGAGCTTTAGCCTGTTCCTCTGTCATCCCTATTTCCAGTTAATGCCCAGTTGTTTCTAGTGATCGCATTGATTCAGGTTTCATTGGGGTGCAGCTGCTTCTCAGGTGCTGGTGCATCTTTCTGTCAGGAAGCACATGCCCTCAGGTTGCCCTCCTCCTGGTGACATTAGCAGCTGCTGATAGTCGATGCCAAACTCCATGAATTCAGTGGTGTGTGAATTGCAAAATGGTGCTATTCTGTTCCAAGTCCGTCTTCCCTTCCTCTTCTGTTCACTGGAAAACTTCTGTAAAGAGAAACTTGCCTTCATCAACAATGGTAGAATTCATATAGGAAAAGCGGGATGAATGCTCGATTCTTTCCCTGTATTTACCAGTTTTTAAAATAATGGGTTGGTTCATTAACATCCTCCAATGCTGATCAATTAAGGATTGTTGCTGTTGTGTTTTTTTGGTATCATCATGAGCTCATAAATTTAAGCATAATTGATGTTTTAAGATTTTAATGGGCTTTTTTGCTTGTCCCTTTGTCCTTACCATTTGGTGGATCTCAATAATATGACTTCCTCCCCTCTCCCCCCTCTGGCTTAGCAACGTGCTCAGATATTCTGAGGCGTCAGGAAGGGAAGAATCTTGTGTACACTAAGGGTTCTCTTCCTTACATGTGTCGAGGGGAAATCATAAAGTAACTCGAGTGCCAGCTGGCTCAGAAATTTCTTGCAGCATTAAGGGGTCTTTAAGTGTGGTTTTAAAATATTTTTTTAATATTGTTTTTTTGGCCACACCCATGGCATGTGGAAGTTCCCTGGCCAGCGATCAAACCCATGCCACAGCAGCAACCCAACCTGCTGCAGTGACGGTGCTGGATGCTTAACCTCCTGCACCACCGCAGGCACTCCAAAATGTGGTTTAAGGGTAGTTTGCATGGCAGGAGGAAGTTAGATATCAATGAGAATGTAAAAGGCTTCTATAACTGAAACCCAAAGTACAGTAGCTTAAACCGAATAGATGATCTTTTTTCTCATGTAACAGCACAGGTATAAGCATGGGCTTATACCAGGACTGGTATCCTGGTTCCATGGTGCCAAGACTAGGCTCTTTCTCTCTTATCACTCATTCAGCCATCCTTAGGGTGGTACCCTCATCTGCACCATCCAAGTTGGCTCCTGGATGGGAAGAAAGGATAGAGGAAAGGAGGAAGAAATGTATGCCCCTTCCCTTTAAGTACGTGACCTGCAAGTTTCCTCTAGCCCTGCACCTGATACCTCATTGGCCAGAGCCTTATCATGTGACTGCAGTGAGCTGCAAAGGAGGCTGGACAATGTAGTTTTTATATTTACCTAACCTTGTGCAGTGCTCAATAAAGCCTGTTCCTGTGGAAGACAGGGAGAATGGATTTGGAGTCTCTGCACAGGAAACATGATCGTAATGGGAAAATAGTGCCAAAAGGAGGTGGGATATTTTGTATTGTTTAATATCCTTAGGCGTTTCTTCATCTATTTTCACAAATGTCTGTTGAAGGCTCCTGATATGCCAAGTGCAGTTTTTAGGTCATAATGACACAGCGGTACATGAAACAAGTCCCTGGTTTTATGAAGCTTCCCTCCTCGTTAGGAAAGCAAACAAACAGCTAAATAAATATATCGTCATCTCTCTCTACCTGCAAGGGATTGGTTCCAGGGCCTCTGCGGATACCAGAGTCCAGAGGGCATGGTATTTGAATATAGTGGACACATAGCCTCACGTATACTTTAAATCATGTCTCGATTAACTGTAGTACCTGATACCAGGTAAATGCTGTGTAAATAGTTGCCAAGCATCTGGGAATGTCTGGAGTTTTTTTTCCTTGAATATTTTCAGCCCGCAGTTGTGGAATCTGTGGGTTTGGAAGGGTGGACAGGGAGGGCTGACTGTATGTTATAATGTCGGATGGTTATAGTGTATGAAGACAATCTAAAACAAAAGAGGCCGTAAGGGTCCAGTTATTGCTGATTCTCCCCATATTCAGGGAGCCCTTCTCCTCAGGCTCAGTCCAGGAGCCCCCCAAATATTTTATTAGCTTTTTTCCTCAAGTGCGTTTTTCACTCTCAGCGCTCTTGACATCTGGGCTGGGTCCTTTGCTGTGGGACCATCCTGTGTGCTGTAGGATATTTAGCAGGATCCCTGGGCTCTGCTCACCAGGTGCCAGTAGCACCCCAGCCCCAACACACCCCAGTTGTGACCACCAAAAACGCCTCCAAAGATTGCCAAATATGCCCGGCAGGCGGAAGTGCCCCCCAGTCAGGAGCCGCCAGTCTGAAGGGTTTAGTGTCTGATTCTGGTGGAAACAGCAGCGTTACAATGCTGGGGGGGTTTTTTGGAGGTGGGGAGGGGGTCCAGTCCAGAAAAGGCCTGTATCACACACTGCAGAATTCTTAGCTCTCTGGGTTGGGAAGCCGCTGGGAACGTCTCTGTTGCTGAGCTCAGTGTAATCCCTGGTGAGTGAGTTCCCCAGGACAGCAGTTTCAGGGTCAGAAGATGCTGATGAATAGTCGCTGTCAAAGGAAGCCTGCCCTGGAGCCCCGCTTTGCCTCTTCCTTGCTTGTGGCCTTGGGTGAGGCATGTGTGAAAAGCAGTTTAGAGATGGCGAGGCTGCCCACAGATACCGGGAAGAGCCTCCTTTAGCGCAAGGGTGGGGCAGGCTGGCCGCCTCGGGAACCTGCCAGGAGCCATGTCGTCTGGGCACTTGCCGTCTCGGTTTGTCAACAGGTGCCCCTTCGTGCCTCCCTTCTTTGAAAGACGCTTCACTGGGCACCAGCTGCTTCTGGGCTTTGTGCCAGGTGCAGGGACACAGCCGTGAATCCAGGGGACCGAGCAAGCCTCCAGAGATGACGTTAAAAGCCAACCACTATGTCAGGAGAACTGCAGCGGTGCTCAATGCTCCGAATAAAGCAAGCCAGGTGATGGAGGGAGGGTGCAGCTTCGGCCGAGGCAGTCATGGGACAGGCTCCTTGAGGAGGCGCCCTGAGCTGAGAGCTGAGAGCTGCAGGAGGACCCGGGGGAAGGGCATTCCGGGCAGAGGGAACAGCGTGTCAACGGACCAGTGCTAGGAAGAAGCCTGGTTTGTGTGGAGGGTTGCAGAAAGGGCTGGGCAGCTGAGATTCTTGACCAGGAGATGCGTGCAAGGGCGATTCTGAGGGCAGGCTGGACGGCAGACGGCCTCAGCGGCCGCAGCGGGAACTTTGGGTTTGACTCCGGGAGGGAAAGGAAGCTGCTGGCAGGTGGAAGGTTGCAGGTTGAGGGTGTGTTTGCCAGGCGGGCAAGTACCGGAAATAATTATAACCTAACAACAGTCCCCCCCCAACTTAATGAGCACCTCGGGAAGGCAGAGACTAATCTTCATCTCCGAATCACACCTGTGAGACCAGCGAGGGAGGTGCAAGGCCGAGGTTTGTCTCAGGTCACAAAGCTCGAGGCCCAGGGGTGTGAGCTGTTGGAGGCACTTGTGTGAGAGAACGATCGGGATTCAATTCATACACAGAATGGAGCATTCACCTTGGGCCCTTCACTGGCCGTATCGGCCGAGACTCCAGAAAAGTAGCTCGCCCTCCAGACTCACCAAGCTGCCTGCCTGCCCAGACACATCTGCGTGGATACCCTGCAAGAATTCCAGGTTCAACCAGAGCTAAAGGGAGCTCACACCCAACCCTGCTCTTTCTGTCCCTTCCCCCAAGGTGTGGCCTTAGGCAAGTGATGTAGTGTCTGCGACCTCAGTGTCCCATCTGTATTAAGATGGGGATAACAGCAGTGCTTCAGGCTTAGGTGAAATGACCTAGGAAAGCGCCTGTAGCAGGGTCTGCCCACGGTGGGTAGAGGGCCTGTCGGCTTGTCGTCTTCCTCGCCATCGTCATCCTCCGTCCAGGGTCATAGAAAGGACCTAGTCTCTGCCTTTGGGACCTGCCAACCCTTCTTTAATATCTTCCCTCCAGTTCCAGGTTGAGGCCGTCTGCTCAGGCAGGACAGTGAGCCTTGATGTCAGGGATCCTGGCCCCGGCCCTCTGGGCCCCTGCTGCGTGTGGGCTGCAGGACGTTGCTTGCAGTCTTGTTCATACCAGCAGACAATCAGAAGCAACCTAAGTATCTGTGAATAAGAGTCGGCAGCAGTTCCCGTTGTGGCTCGGTGGTTAACGAATCCGACTAGGAACCATGAGGTTGAGGGTTTGATCCCTGGCCTCGCTCAGTGGGTTAAGGATTCGGTGTTGCCGTGAGCTGTGGTGTAGGTCGCAGACACAGCTTGGATCCCGCATTGCTGTGGCTGTGGTGTAGGCTGGTGGCAACAGCTCCAATTAGACCCTTAGCCTGGGAACCTCCATATGCTGCAGGAGTGGCCCTAAAAAAAAAAGACAAAAAGACAAAAAAAAAAAAGAGTCAGCAGGGGGTACCAAGCAGCTGGGGACAGGAGCAAAAGGGGGGACCTTCTGATGTTTGCGTTCTCATGCTTCCGGATGCTTTTCCGTCTTTGTCATATGCTCATATTTACTTTTAAGGAAAATTACAAGGAAGGGACACATTTCAGGTTCTAGAAATGACCCTAGAAGCTAATGTTTTTAAAAAGGAATTTAGAAGTAGACAGTTTTCATTCCACTCAGGGGCACATCTCCCACGGTTTGGATGCAGAATCATCCGTCCTTCTCGCCCACCCCTCCCGGCTTTGAGTGGAGGACACGGGACTGTGCTGCGATCTTCTTGCCCCTGAGCCTATGCCTGCACCGTAACCTCCGCCTGGACGCCCTCCCCTCCCTCTGGTGCCTCTTGAAATCGGACTGGCATTTTGAGGCTCTTCTCTGTGCGGCCATGGGCTTCTCCTCTTCCTCGGAGCCTGGAGACACACCTGGTCCCTGGAGTTGCTATTGATTACACACACCTGTCAGGTGTTTCTGTGTATTTTTTCCCTCCCCCGCTCAAGTCCACGTGCTAAGGACTGCCTGCCCCTGGGCTGACTCTGCACATGCTAGGGGACCCTCAACTGCATTTTCCAATGTCCCCTTTGAGCAGAGTCTAGCGCACTTCCCTACATGTGAGACGCTCACCACACATCCGTGGAGTTGAACGAGTACCCCAGAGTGAAACCGAGATCACGTGCTGCCTGAGGTTTCCCTGATTTAAAACTAGTCACCATGCAACTGCCGCAATAATACTTCTTTTTAATGATGATGATAGCACCTAATACTTATTAGGCACTCTTCTAAGACATCATTGTATTAACTCATTTAATACTCATAAGAGCCCCATGAGGCAAGGACTGTTCCCGCTTTATAAATGAGGAAACTGGTCCAGAGAGGTTAAGTAATTGACCCAAGGTGGCACAGCCAGCAAGTAATTACGTAGATGTACCTTGTCTAGGTTTTCTGGGGGGAAAGATGCCATGTATTCCTTCAGGAGTACAAATAAACAACTCTGAAGCACCTGCTGGCAGGGTGGGACAGCGTACACAACCTGGGGAGACGGTTTGTGTCCTGGTCCTAAAATCAGGCCTCATCCGGACAGCTTTGGAAGCAAGGGCTGTGAGCTTTTCAAAAGGCCTGAGAAAAAGTCCGAGAAATGCAGGGGTAGGGGTGGAGGAATAGACTAATCCAAAAGGAGAATCGCAGAAGTGAAGTGATAAATGTTTAATAATAGGCTTTAAATGTAACATGTTAGCCAGTCACCTTCAACCTCTCTGGCAACGTTTAAATTCTGTTCATTGTAACAATCGGGGCATCTTACGATGCGTGGGGCATGATCTGGCCGGCCTGGCATTTTCAAAAGTGAAGGTGCTGGTCCTTTGTGGGGTGGCAGTGAGGGCAGCACGCCTCCGTGGGCACAGCCTGGAAGGCTCCAGTGGGTCCATGCCCCCTCCCTCGCCCCTCCTGTCATGCTCCCCAGGCCTCAGACAGCCCCCCGACGGACTTGACAGAGGCAGTCTGAGGACCAGGTAGGGCAGGCCTTCAAAAATGTGCTGGCTGCGGGGCCTGCTAGAAAAGCCATTTCTCACCTCCAGCCTCTGCGCTGCCCAGCGCCGGGCCATCCTGAGGTTGTTGTGACAGCAAAACCAAGTGCCATGGAAACGGTTGTGCAACCCAGGAGCAGGCTCCCTGAAGAGCGGGGCAGCTGCTCTCGCTGGGTCGGTGCAGCCTCGTGCTGCCCTCCCGGTCCCCTGTTTCCTTGTTTGCTTGGCCTCGGCTCCCTTTGGACTCAGAAGCGCTTTTTTTTTTTTTTTTGCAGGGAGACCCATATCGCTCTCCCGCTTTGCATGCCAGGAAGCCGGCCACGGGCTCTTGTGTCCCCATTGCTCTGGCTACCTGCCGCCTTCCAGCCCCCTAACCCTCATGAAGGCAGCATCCCCGTGGGCCCAGCTGGTGGGAGCCTGAGGCGGTGGCCTGGGATGTGCTGGACTGGGCATCAGAGCTGGCCCGGGGCTTCCCTCCCCCTGTTAACAGTGTGGTGTTTGCACCCCGGGCCTGGCCTGGGCTCTCCCAGCCAGCGGGGCCTCCCTCCCCCTGTGGTTCCAGGTGTTTCTGTGGGCAGAAACCAGAAACCAGCCTTGTGTTTTCCAGACTTCTGAGAAATTCACACCTCCGCCCAGGAACTCCCTTCTCCCTCTCACCCCCGTCCAGAGCTGAGGGGACCGGCCCCAGGCTGGCTTCCTGTCGCTTCTGGGGAGGGGGCGAGGTCTTTGGCCCCATTTGCAGTCGCCACCCCTTTGGTCGCTGGCCCCCCCCAGCCCATCCCCGCTGCTCTTTGATGTCGGAGTGTGCAGGTCTTGGGCGCTCACCCCACTGTGGGCTCCGGGCACCGACCGTGGTCAGGACCCCCCTGGGAAGAGTTTCCCGAATGCAAACTCTGGATCACAGCCCTGGGGCACCTGCTGCTCCGAGGGAGCTGCTAACCTTTAGCAGTTCCCTCTGCATGGCTGGTGTTGGCTGCAGGGCAGGAGGGAGAGCAATCTGTTGAAAGTAATTCCTGCTAAAATAGGAGTGACTGATAAGGTTAGGGCCCCCTCCTGTGGGAGCTTCGAGTTTCCACGAGGGCTCATGCATGCCAGGGGGCTTGTAGCGAGAATAGGCGGGGGTGTTTGCCCACGGAGGCTGCCACCTCTAGTTTCTATGTTGGAAGGTTTGGCACCCTGGCCCAAATTTCCTGCAGTTTAGTCAGTTTCACTCACCGCTTTTGCTGGGTACCTACCTGTTAAGTGCCAGGCAGAAAGCAAGTCGAAGAGTGTTGACTTGGTAACTTACATGAATGGTTTGTTAATATGGCTACATGTAGTTGTGTGCATGTGTGAGTGTGTGTGTGTGTGTGGTGTGCAGGCTCGCGAGTGCAGCTGAAAATGTGCATGCAAAGGAACAGCCCAGGACCTAGAATGGGCTAGCGGAAGGGAAAAACTGGCCCAATCAATCAGGTCCTCAGTGGTTGACGCTGGTCATTTTAGGCTTGAACAAAAGGCTTCTGTCTTTTTTGCATTAAGCCAACATTTTTTTGGCGAGGCAGGAAGGCAGGGTAGAGTGGTCTCAAGTTGGCGCCCTGGAATCCCCACCTGCGTTTAAATCCTGGCCCGGACACCTGCTGCTGTGTCCCTGCGAGTCTTGGTTTACTGAACTGCAAAATGGGAATAAAGGATAATAGGGCCAACTCGCCAGGGCTTGTGAATCCGGCGTGGCTAATGCATGTAGCTTTCTTAGGCCAGGACCCAGCACAGAGCGAGTGCTTGGAACATGCCAGCCCCCAGCCACTCGACGGGCATGGCCAGCTGAGTCAACTGACAGGTGCTGGGTCACTGAGGGGCGGTCCCTGCTCTGTGAATCTTACAGTGTAATGGGAGGATCACAAATACAACAGAGACATGTATCTGATGGAGAGGCATGCCGTGAAGGAGAGAAATAGGTGCTACGAGAGATTTGGGACAGGGTCTATCAGGGAGGGCTTCTCAGAGGAGGCGACCTTCTCCTGCCCCAAGTGTACCAGGAGGCCCCCTCCCCGACTCCCCACGGGGCACGCTGTGGTTGTTCCCCAGGCCAGTTCTTGCACGGTAGGCACGAGGTGGTCTGTCTTGTCTTCCTTCTTGCTTCTTGCCGTTTCCTTCCCCACCTCCTCCCTCCCTCTTCTCTTCCTTCTTCCTTCCTTGAAATAGCAGATTGTCTTCATTAAATATAAGTGAGAAATAAAAAATAACAACACAGGAAAATACCATGTACCTACCCCGAGCTTAAGGAAAAAGAACACCAGCGTTGCTTTTGCGCTTGTCTGCTTTTGAAAACATTTTATTTGCAAACCTTCCAGCTGTGTTTCTCTACAAGAGGATTCATTAAAAAACTTTTCTTTGATTTTCATTCTCATACCTAAAATAATTCTTTTTTTGCCTAATTGGTTTTTGTATTTAAAACTTTTTTTTTGAGAAATTGAAATATAATGGATTTACCATATCTTCGTTTAAGGTGGTCAACAGAGTGATTCAGTCATACGAATATTCTTCATCAGATTCTTTTCTCGGTTATTATGAGATCCTGATATAGTTCCCTGTGCTGTAGAGTAGGTCCTTGTTGTTTACCTATTTTAGGTACAGTTGTGTGTTAAAACAATTCCTTAATAGCAAACTCGGCGCTCAAATTCTCAACTGCCTCATACATACCCGAAGTTTTCTTTCCCCGTTTGTCAGACTCTGGATCCAGGGCAGGCTCGCCCACGGGGGTTGTTTGAAATGGGTTTTCTGTTTCTCTTATCCGTCCGGGTCCCCCTCGTCCTTCCCCTCTCGCCGTCTTGGCGTCGAAGGAGCCCGGTGGTTTGCACGCAGGCTGGGTTTGGCTGATGGCAGCCCTGACGTGCCGTCGATGGGTGTTGCCTTGTCCTCGGCACTTCCTGTCCCTCAGGAGGGAGACCAGCAGCTGGATCAGACTGAGTTGGAGGTTTGGGGCGAGGCTCCCTCGTGTGTTCCTCCCGTGGAGGCACCGGATGTAACCTGCCGTTTGGAATGTGGTTTCTTCCCTCCCACCTTAGACTCACTGCTCGCTCTCTTGCGCCTTTGTGATTTTCCCTTTTCCAAATGGTTTTACCACTTGATGTTGCATGCTTGTGAGCTTCACATAAATGCAGCCGTTCTGCAGTCTTCTGGCCGCTTGCTTTCCTGGGATGTTCTTGGTATTCGTATGTTGTCGTTTTTGTAGTTCTTTCCTCTTCTCCATTGCGTCGTCGTTCATGGGAGAGCTCATTTTCCCATTCTGCCGATGGTGGACAGTTGGCTGTTTCCAGATTTTTCCCCCCCATGCTGGTACAGACCGTGCTTTCCAGAATGTTCTTTCTCTGTCTCCCAGGGCACCCACACAGAGGAGTTGCTACCTGTGAAACTGCTTGGTCACTGGGCTGCACATCTGCTGCGTGGTTAGACAATGCTCATTGTCTTCCAAAGCGGTTGTACCAGTTCATACTCCCATCAGCCACAGTGAGCTAATTTCCTGGCTCTGCATCCTCCCAGTGTTTGATTCTGTAAGGTCTTTAAAGTGTTTGCAGGAGTTCCTGTCATGGCTCAGCGGTAGCGAACCCGCCTAGGATCCATGAGGCCACAGGTTCAATCCCTGGCCTTGCTCAGTGGGTTAAGGAGCCGGCGTTGCCATGAACTGTGGTGTAGGTCACAGACTTGGCTTGTGTCCTGCTTTGCTATGGCTGTGGCACAGGCTGGCAGCTGTAGCTCTGATTTGACCCCTAGCCTGGGAACTTTCATATGCAGGTACAGCCATAAAAAGACAAGAAAAAATAACAAAGTGTTTGCAAAGCTCTGGGTGTAACGTGGGTATCTTTCCCCAAACAGACTCTTAATGTAGTTGAGTTTGGGCAAGGTTTGCGCTTTTTTGAGTGTCTTTTGGGACCGTGCTACTGGAAAAGTCCTACTGAACTGGCAGCATCTGCGTCACTTGGGCACTTGTTAGAAATGCAAATTCTCGGGCCTCACCCATAGACCCACTGCATCTGCAATGCCAGGGTTGGGCCCAGGAAGCTGCGCTTGTGTGAGGCCTGCAGTGAATCTGATGCCCCTCAAGACTGGACGGGCAGGGCTTAGGAAGTCCTTTCTCACCCTGACCTTATAAAGAGAGCTTCTCCTGCATTGTCTTCCAGATACGTTCCAGTCTTATCTTTCGCACTTAAGTTTGTAATCCACCTAGACTTGGGTTTGTGTTTTGTTTTTCCTTTTGCTTTTTAGGGCTGCACCTGTGGCATATGGAGGTTCCCAGGCTAGGGGTCAAATCAGAGCGGTAGCTGCCGGCCTACACCATAGCCACAGCAATGCTGGATCGAAGCCACGTCTGCAACCTACACCACAGCTCACGGTAATGCTGGATCCTTAACCCACTGAGTGAGGCCAGGGATGGAACCCACAACCTCACGGATCCTAGTTGGATTTGTTTCTGCTGTGCCACGATGGGAACTCCCTGAACTTGAGTTTTGTAGCCAGTATAGCCTATGGTTCTAAGTTCATTGTTTTCCTTGGGGATAAGCAGTGGCCCCAGACCATCTACTGCGAAGTCATCCCTTCCCCACAGGCCTGCAATCCATCCATGCTGTAAATACAGCTTCCACATAAGCGCAGGCCTCGTCCCTGCGTTGCCGGTCCCTTGGCTTTATTCCCGGATGAGTTGGTCCCCTGCGACCATTCTTGATTACGGCCGCTTTGTAGATGGTCTTGATTTTCTGGTAGGTTTGGTCTCCAGCTCGTTGCTCCCCAGAAAGCATCCTTGTGCTTTTCTGCAGACACGGAGAGTCAGCCTGTCAAGCTGCACAGAATGGCCTCAAATCCTCAGCCTCAGTGGGGGGAAATGGACCTTGTGCAGTGCTGACGTTCTGTGGGGTTCTTCTAAAATCTGCTCAAGGTCACCTTTTGTAACAGAGGTCAAGCTGGAGCCACCTCTCACTGTCGTTCTGGCCTCTGACTCTGCTGCGCGGGCCGGGGTACCCTTCCCAGGTCACCAGGCTGCTCCCTAAACCTGTCCCCTGCCCCCGAAAGCCCAGCAGGCGTGCGTGCACTCAGGGCCAGGATGGCAGGGGCTGTGGCTGCAAAGGCCCACCCTCCGACTCTGAGACTTTCCGGTTTCCTGAGGACGCGCTGCTCTTAAAACCGGCCTCCCGCTGCAGTCTTTTC
The DNA here is from genome assembly GCF_016906955.1 of Phacochoerus africanus. NCBI lineage: Eukaryota > Metazoa > Chordata > Mammalia > Artiodactyla > Suidae > Phacochoerus > Phacochoerus africanus. The sequence continues at coordinate 10,379,832 of NC_062546.1, forward strand.
ATGGGCAATTTCCAGCCACATCCCAGCTGGCATGTGAAATGGGCTCAGGATAGAGTTGTTCGCAAGTGGAGAGACACTTTCTCCTTGAAGTCGGACTGAGTGGAAAACAAAGCTTGAGGTTGGGGGCCCAGCCCCACAGCCGTGTCGTCAGCCCATTCATGGCCCAGTTCGCTCTGCCGGCTGAGCGCCTCGCGGGGCGCCAGGTGCTCTGTGGGTGTGCAGGTTCTGAGCGGGGATTTCACTAGTCAGGAGCCAGGCGGGGACCCGCGACCGAGCACTTAGAGGCCCTGGCTTCTCCCTTATGACAGCGGAGCATGATTTGTCGCTGTTTGTCTCGGAATCTGCTCTGCAGAGACAGAGGTTAGAGCCCCCGTGTTTGGCCTCGATGACGTTCATGCTGGGCTGCCAATCCTCCGAAACCATAGCTTATCCATTCATTTGTTCCGTCTTTCCTTAATCATTTGTTCACCCACCAGCTATTTATTGTGCCCTGCTGGGGACCGCAGGCAACAACAAGGCTCCGAGTCCTTGCCCTCTTCGGTCTAAACATAAACAATAACACCAGACAGAGCAAGCGCTATGAAAAAAGGCAAAGCAGGGTAGAGGGGAACAGAGTGGTGGGTGGCATGGGTGCTATTCCATAAGGGGAGCCTCCGAGAGGAGGTGACATTTGAGCAGAGATCTGGCTGATAGAGCCTTGCAAATATCTAAGGAAAGAGCAGCCTTGGTAGAGAGAACAGCAAGTGCAAAGGCCCTGGGGCGAGCTTGGTGCATTTAGAGTGTAGAAGGAAGGCTGGAGGGACTAGAGGAGAGTAAGGAAGAAAATAATCCTCCGTCTTAAAGGAGTGGCCTTGTTCCAAGCCAAGTGGGATCCCCTGGGTCCCAGCAGTGGGTTGGGTGGGATGGAAAAATCCATCCAAGGGGAATTCTAACTAGAAGGCCAGTAGTATCCAGCTGTGGGTAGCTGCAGTCTGGTGGCCACTCACCTCTGTCGCCCTCTGGGATAACCTGGGTTTCCCCATCAGATAGGTCCCTGACCGGAGGCTGAGATGGTTATTCTTTTCTTTGGAGAGAGGATGCCTTTTATGCTATCAGAGCCCAACGCCAGAATCAGAGTACCACCACCTTGAGTCCAGAAATACAGGTTGCCGGTGGTTTTGTGGGGAGTGAGCTTCAATTTTCCTCTTTTGCTGGAGAATACTGCCAACAGAAGCAAGCTGGGAGCCTCCAGTTACATCTGGGAAGCTGCCTTTTTTCTCTGAATCTCAGGACTTGGTTCTACTTTAAGGCTGATGATACTCTAGCACCATCTCACCCCTTAGATATGTGCCTCAGGCTTGGCATCACGGTCCGAAAGGGGCCAGGCCACTCTTTGCTGCTTACAGTTCATCCCCCCAGATGCATGCTATCTCACCTCTATTTTTCCTTGAAATACTATATGGGTGACTTCTACTGTGTAACCCCGATGAAAGTTGAGGTCTCCCAAGGACCAGCCTTTGTTCTGAGTTGCATGAGAAGAAGTAGGTTCTGGTGGCCAGATGATAATTGCAAAAGAATTCCCATCTTCAATAGCTTGAGCCAGACTGGGTAGGTTTGAATCCTGGCTCGGCTACCTCATAGTTATAGAAGCTGGGTATATTCCTTAATCTCTCTGTGCCTCAGATTCTTCATCTCTAAAATAGGGACAGTTAACCTACTCTCTGGGATTACTGTGAGGATTACAGTAATATTTTGTGACGTGCTTTGTAGAAAAGTGCCATATAAATAATAAAATAATGGTAATTTTTATTCTACTACATGTATGAGGAGGTTTCGTGTACAACTAATAGAACAGCTGGCCAGCAACTTCCTTCCTGGAGTTTCAGACCAGTTCCCTGGAAACCGTTGAAAACCAGACCTAACTGGGCAAATTCTGATTATATCCTAGTCGGTTAGGAGTTTGTGTTTCGTTCATTCATTCAACCATTTTGCCATGAGATTTTTATTGAGCACCTACTATGTGCTGGGCTCTGTCCCTGGTGCTGGGGCTATGGCAGCAAAGGCGAGATGAAGTCCCAGTGAGGCATTGGCGTTGCCTTGTCTTGGGCTTCAAGATTCAGGGTCCTTAAAGCCTGAGCCATGCTAACCCTCCCCCCGAACCAGGATCCATCACCATGGTAATCACGTGCCACAGAAGGGCTGTGCCAATGCCTGCACCTGTGGGGTTCGCCCTGATCCAGCTAATGCGAAGCTTCCGTGAACACTGGCACGTGCTTACAGAACTGTCAGCAGCTGTAAATGAGGTGATACCTGCGAGAGAGTGGGCCCTGCATACAAGCATAGAAGGCGCCCACTGTGCACATGCGGTCCTTTAGAAACTGTGGAGGAGATGGACTTGACCTCCTGCCCCTGTCTTTCCAAGCAGCCAAGCTCCCAGGCTTGGGGAGCAGCTCAGGCACTGCCTTCTCGGACTCGATGGAGTGGCGCTGCATGTGGATTTGGAATGCTGCATCCTGAAGTCTGACTCGGTGAAGGGTAGGCCTGGGGGAGGTTGCTGGGACTGAGGCCCTGGGGAATGGAGATGAGAGACGTGGACTCGACCAGAGCAGGATGAGTGTGCCTCCCCGGAGGCTGGCTCAGGCAGAGGGCCTCCTCCACCCACCAGGCGGCACCCCATCTGCCCTCCTGCCAGTTAGCACCTCAGCTTCTTACTCGAAACAGGAGCCTCAGAACTGCCATGTTTACTCATCCCGAGAGCTGAGGACAGGTTGGGACGAGGTGTGGCATTTTTCTCGTAAGCCCCATGGTCTTGCTGGGAAGATGTGGGGGCTGCTGGGGACCAAGCAGGCCTGCTGCCAGGGCTGGCTTCCGGGGACCTCTGGTTGTGCAGAATACTGGTGACTCAGAGGCTGTTCTGTGTGTCGCTGGCCCAGGCAGGCAGTGCACGGGGTAGGGTGGCCTGGGAGTGCCCCCCCCCCCCCCCCCGCTCGGCAGGATGTGACATCTGTGGCAGCTGAGCTGACCTCAGACCCACCCGTTCTGAAAACTCAGCAATGGCTTCCATGGTGAAAGTGCTTTGGTGAAAGAAGGTGGTCTGGCCACCAGGCAATCCAGTCTGTCAACCACGTGTTCTCTGTGGGGTGGACGGATGTGTGTACTGATGATGTTAATATTAATAGCTATTAACACTTTTTTTTTTAAACTTGGCATCGTGTCAACTGTACGCAGTGCCCAGCATCTCTGGGATGCACGTTGTTAATTCCCATTTTACAGATGAGGAAACTGAGGCCCAAGACGTTAAACAATTGGCTCACATGCCAGATGCTGTTCACAGCATCATGGGTCAACTCATTGATTCCCTCTAAAGTTGTTAAAATTCCCTCTAAAATTAAGAACCATCATTGCCCACTTTCTGTAGGCAGGTGGAGATGGGGCCAGGGGATCAAGTCCACGGCAGGCTGGATTCGACCCCAGCCTGTCCCAGGTGTGAGCTCCTCTCGGCTGCGCTTCAGCCCCTCATCTGCGTCATTTCTGGCCACCACCTGCAGAGCCATGCAGCCTTATCAGGCACAGAAGGGCTGCCTCTGTGAGATCAGCAGAGGGCAGGCACAGGAGAAGGGGCTGGTGGCCAGGGGAACCCAGGCAGCCCTTGAGGCTGGATGTAGGCAGAGGAGTAGGATTCTAGGATTCAGACACATAACGGGAAGAGGCAGCGTTCCCGGCACAGTGCCAGGTGGCCAGAAGGGCTGGGGGTGGGGCCGCACCCGCACCTGCTCCCAGTTCCAACCCTGCCCCTGAGTGTGACCTTGGGCAAGTCTCTTAAGCTCAGCGGCTTCGCTGGCAGCCTGCCCTGTGAGCCACGGGGATCTTAGAAATGCTCTCGGGCAGAATGGGGCTTGCAGGAGTGTCGTAGCTCAGGCCGCCATGACCGCGTCCACAGACTGAGCGGCGTCAACAGCAGAAATGAGTCTTCTCGCAGCTCTGGAGGCTGGGCATCTGCGATCAGGCTCCAGCGTGATGGGGTTCTGGTGACTGGTTGCCTTCCGGCTGAGCCCAGGGCCCGAGCGCACAAGCTCTCTGGTGTCTCCACTGATGCCATCAGGAGGGCCCACCCTCACGGTCTCATCTAACCCTCATTGCCTCTCAGAGGCCCACCTCCAGACACTGTCACTGGGAGGGCCAGGGCCTCAGCATGGCAAGCTGGGCGCACAGTTCAGTCCAGAGCAAGGACTGTATCGCCGAAAGGTTTCATCGGGGGTGAGGCAGGAGTTGGGGCTCTGTCTGCCTGTTGTGACCTGGGAGGGTTAAGGTACCTGCGGGAGAGCTGGCGTAGTAGTGTCACAGACACACACAGTCTGTGCTGGTCACTCCAGGCAGCCTTTGCATTGAGAGCCATCAGTGTCAGGCCCGGGCCTCTGACTCTCTTTCAGAGAGATGTAGGAGCAGGTCTGGTTCCTGCTTGAACCTGGTGAAGTTTCTTTCCAGGCAGCTAGTGACTTCTTGGGCCTGGGCGGGGTCGGCTGGGGAGCCCAGGGGTCCCAGGTTTATCTGCTGTCCCTCGGGTGCTTGGCCTGGCACCCTCCTCCCCCTCCTCAGGCTGGTGGGGGGTGTTGGTGCCAGTCGGCGGGCCCCAGGGTGAGGGCTTGCCAGGTGCTTGTTGGGGACAGTCTGCAGGTCCATCAATTCTCACACCAAACTGGGCGGAGGGACCTGAGAGGGAAGCAGATGTGACTCAAATCATTTGGGGGAAGGTTTCAGGACAAAATGCCTAAGGCTTATGTGACCATGAAGAAGGGACTGCCTCCTCTCGGGATGCGGGCTTCTGTGGGGCTTTGGAACAGGTGGGTGTCTGGAGGGGTAACCTTCTTGGCTGGGGTTGGGGGGCCCTGTGCTGTCAGCAGGTTGTGACATGTACGGAAGGACATCGAATGATCTGGAGGGTGAATTTATGGCAGGGTGAGGCAGAGACGAGGCTGGAAGGGTCGGTAAATAGCCAGCGAGTCCTTTCTAAGCAGCAGGGGTGGTGCTGGTTTTCGAAGGAGAGGTCTCCAGAGGCAGGCCTGGGGATTGGGGCCCCTTCTGAGAGTTCACGAGGAACTTCTGTGGCACTGTGTGACAAGAGAGGTGACCTCCTGCTCTGGGCTTCCAGCCCCTCATCCACCTGGAGCGCCCGACCCGCCTGCTTCACTGCCCCCTCTCCTGCATCAGCAAGGCCAAGGACACGCACATGTCTTATCGTAAATGCTTGCTGAATTCCCTCCCACCCCCAGAGAGGACAACGGCTTCCCAAATGTTTCGGGATCAATCTTAGCATCTCATTTGCGACTGCAGGCTGAGCTATGGGTTTGGAGCACTGTTTCTTTCCCGAATCTCGACTGGATATAGTAACAAGTGCTTTTCTTGTGCTTCTGTTTTTTTTTTTTTTACCATTATTCTTTTTGTTTTTAAAAAAGGCAACAACGGCTCCTTTTACAGGGCTGGCTTGGTGGCTGCTGCCTCTCAGCAGAGGTTTGGGGCCAGGGCAGTGATAAAACGGCAGAGGACGCGGAAGCCAGTGTGGTTTGTTTAGAATGCTTTCCTGCCTGTGGTCGCTGCCTTAGAAGCTGTGTGGTTGCTCGAGAGGAGAGGTGCCTCTTTGCTGCATGTCATCGGAAGAAATTCTGCTGAATTGGAGGAAAGGGCCGGCAGATGAGCTCAGCTCAGATCTGCATTCATGCAGTTGCTTAGTCTTCCCAGGCAGGGCAGCTGAGCCTAGAGAAGGTCTGAGTTGTTTGTAAGTTGATGTCATCACGGAAAAAGTGGAGAATGGAGAAGATGCATGTTCCACACTGGTCGGGACACTGGTATTTTCATTATAGAACCATTAAACTCAGTGGACCTTGGACCCGTTCTAATTCCTGTGACACAGGTGTACAACAGGCCTTCTGCTCTAACGCCATCCCGCTCAAAGACATGTGTCTATGCTCTCAGGTGGCTGGAAGCTAGTTGTGTGCTTGGTCAAGGTGACAGATTGTGTATTTCTGTATCTTAGCTGTTGATACCTTGTGCTTTCGTGTTTATCTGTGTTGATTCATTGGTGAACCGTTTCCAATCCGTACCCTAACTTACCCTCTAATCCGTGAGACTAGAGAAATAGAATTGTGCTCTGCCTGGCCTGGCCTGTCTCCTTCCCTGCCTTTTCACTCGCATTCTTCTGTTCTCCTTCTTTACCGGTCCATAAACACCTGCCCAGGACTAATAAGCCAGCACCGTCATCTCATCAAGTCCTCGCAGCCGTCTCTCCAGGGAGGTTCACTGATCCCATTTGGCGGGGAAACTGAGGCTCAGGGAGAGGTCGTGAGACTTACGGGGTGGATTGACACAGTGCTTTTGTGTCAAGCCCTTCGGATGCAAAACGGCATTTTCCCCCAGGCTTGATGACCTTCCAAACGCAGGTAGAAGCCCTGACCCGGGCCTGGCACCCGTAGAGCCAGGGTCATTCCTGGGCAAGTCACTCCATCTTTCTGTGCCTCAGACACTTGACCTGAGAAATGAGCCTCCCCCCAACCCCCCGCCTCCCCAGAGAGAGCTGGGAGGATTAAATACAGCACGTGATCAGCCCCCTCCCAAGCGGGGTGGTTGCAGGGAGGTGAGTGGTGGAGATCAGGGCCTTAGTTGAATTAAAACAGACCCTTCCTTCGGCTCTTGGTGCCAGCCTTCCCCCAGGAAGCAGAGAATTCAAGAATGAAACTTCATGACTAAACATGAAGCTGCACCTCAAAAGGCTGCAGACAAACTGATCAGGATGATGCTTTAGAAACGCTCAGAACACTTGATGGGGGGTGGGGTGGGGTGGAGACAGAGCGGGCCTGGGCTTCCTGGGGACCGGCAGATGGCACGAAGAGCCTGGTCCCCAGGGTTCCACTTTGATTGAAACTGCTGCTCCAAGGGTGTGACCTAGGACACCTGCAGGGCACTTGCTAACTGAAGGGTCCACATGGGTCAAGTGCAAACGTCTTGGCCATTTTAGCACCTTGGAGCTGGTTTTTTTCTCCCCTCAAGTGAGCCATGTGCTCTACTTTAAATTCCAACTGTACCGCCTGCTGTTGGGTGGCAACCAGAGAGCCCAGCACAGAGGCGGGGAGACAGTTGAGGGAGCCAGACAGAAGGAGGTAGAGGCTCTTGGTTTCCGGCTCTATTTTGAGGGTAAATCCAGAAGCATTTGCATCTGGAGGGGATGTGGGCTGTGACCGAGATTGACCTGAACAACCGGAAGCGGGGGGCGTTCCTGTTTCCTATGATGGAACAAGTGGCACAGGATTACTGGGGGGCGGTAAGAGTGACAGTCAGCAGAGTGGTTCTGACCCTGTTGAGTTGGAGATGCCCAGGGGGCAGTTAGAGCTCCAAGGTTGAAATTCAGGAGTGAGGGCTGGGCTGGAAACATTAATTTGGCCCTTGATGGGACAGAGGTGTTATTTTAAGGCTCTGAGTGGTCAGAGAAGGCCTCTGCTCTCAGACTGGGAACTGGCCGGCATGTAGGACAGACAGGCAAGCACGGCACGGGAGCTGCCGTCCCGCCACAAGCACCTGGGACTGGCCAGGGGCCTTTTTGCTTCAGGAGATGGCCCGAAATGCCTGGTCCAAACTGCGTTCCCACCCACTAAGGAGGAGCAGCAGGAAGCTGGTTATTTTGTCCTAATGATGCAGATAAAGCTGCGTCTCGTAAAACGCTGGACCCCTCCCTGCAAGAAATTAATCCCAGAAAGTCTTTCTAAAGCAAGTATTCAAAACAGACTCTGGCCTTCTAATTTGGCCATTTAAAAGGAATGGGGGAGTTCCCGTCATGTGCTGCGGAAATGAATCCAACTAGGAACCGTGAGATTGTGGATTTGATCCCTGGCCTCGCTCAGTGGGTTAAGGATCTGGCATTGCCATGCACTGTAGTGCAGGTCGCAGATGCGGCTCGGATCTGGCGTTGCTGTGGCTGTGGTTGGCAGCTACAGCTCCGATTGGACCCCTAGCCTGGGAGCCTCCATATGCCGTGGGTGTGGCCCTAAAAAGCAAAAAAAAAAAAAAAAAAAAAAAAAAAAAAAAAAAAAAAAAGAATGGGAAAAGCCAGTGTTTTAAAAGCTGTAGACCAGGGTTATTTAAAAGGGAATAGAGAATCTGATATAATTGAACGCCTGTCAACTACACTTCTGAAGGGTGCTGTCGACCAAAGAAAAACAGGAAGAAAGCGTACAGTCTTAGGAATTTGCATGTGCACTGAGGTTGTATCACTCATAAGGAAGCAGGGGTCAAATGTAGCCTATATCAAAGCCTGAAGGAGGAGGATTACATTTGAGTAGATCCATCAAGAAATTCTGATTTTCTTTGCAACTGATGCCAGTGTTATTCTATCCCTTTAGTTGGCCATGATTTGAAACCCTATGATAGACCAGCAACTGAGCCATTTTTGTCTGGCTTAAAAAAAAAAAAAAACAACAAAAAACAACAACAACAACAACAAAAAACACCTCAAGCCACCATCTTCTTGCCACTGAATTTTGTGCAAAGAACTAGGGATCTCTGTCTGAACTCAAAGTCCCTCATCTCGGTGATGATTAGCCTGGTTCGGGGGTTAATTCTGGCACAATTGTTAAAATGAGACAGACGCGGGGCTTAAACTAGAGCCAGAGGGTTGAGTTCGATCCTGGGTTTTGAGTGGCCCTGGGTTAAGAGCTGCTCCGGAAATGGATACTATTAGCGTGAGTTGGGAGCATAATAGAGGTCGAAGGTGATTTTTTTTCTTCTCAAAAATGGTTTTGCAAATCTTTTTCAGAGCTGATAGACACACACCTTAGCTGGATACAAAACATATTATGAAACAGAATGACTGTGATCTTTGATCCGAGAAATCAAAGTTAAAGGTAATTGATATCTTCTGCCTTTCCTTGTGTTTTCCAGCTGTGTGTTTCCTTAACTTGAATTTTTTTTTTTTTTTAGTAAAACAAAACTTTACCATCTGAAGGCCCTCTCTCATCTTCCAGCATTTCCTAGAGGGTTCGACCCCACTCCTCTGTAAGGGGACAGCCCTGGGGGGCAAACCTGAGGTTCTCCAGGGCTGGGGTGGGGAGTCGGGGGTGGCGAGGAGGCTCTGGGAACTTGCATGCTCTCCCAGGGGCCCCTCCCCCTATGCCGACAGCAGTGCCGGGTTGGGTTCCAGTCTGTGGAAGTTCCGCTCCTGCCCTGTCCAGCTCCTTTTTGGTTTTGTACACTTTGCTTGGTGTTCCCAGTTAAGGAATGCTCTCCATCCGTGGTGGGACAGTCTGCACTGGGGGAACGAGAAGGGGCAGGTAGCCCAGAAGCCTCCTATTCCCCGGGGCCTTAGGTAATTTCTAGTCGTGGGCTCATCAGCTCTCAGCCCCACCTCCCCGGGGGCTCTCTTGTGCCCTTTGGAAGGTGTTCGTTCACCGCTTAGGTTCTGGATGTGAAACCGGCCTCAGGAACTGGGCTAGAGCCGAGTGTGGTTTTCTTAGCCGAGCCCCTCGCCTTAGCTACAAGCAGGGGAGCCCCTCCATCCACTCCGGATTCTGGGCCCTCACAGAAGAGCCTGGGCGCTACCATAGACTTTATAGCACAGGGAGCAGGAGGCTCTGAGGGGGGAAGAGTCCACCTGGGACAGGGAGGGTGTCACTACCTTTCTTTGCCTTGGCTGTTTGGCTGCTACTGCTGTTCCTCAGCTTCGGTGCCCACTGCGCCTAGCACGTGGCGAGCACTCGCTGGCCGGAAGTCAGCCAGCATCAGTGTTGCTGGGTTACGGGCCTCCTGCTGTCCTGCTGGGCAGTGACTTTCAAATTGTCCATCTGTCCGTGAAAAGGGGTTCACGGCCTCCCAAGCCAGACCCCGCAGCATCACACTGATGTCCCATTGTGAAAACCCTGGAAAAATAACCATCAGCTGCCGCGTGCATTAGTGCACAGGGCGGCGGCAGCGGGGCTGACATCCCCGAAGCCTTTCCCAGAGGGTGGGGGCCAGGGAGATGTGAGCCAGCTCCCCCACCCTCCGACCTTCATGGGGGGAGGGTCCCTGGCACATTCTCCCCTGGTGACTCTCCAACCCCATTAGCAGCCAAAAGGCAGCAGGAACCCAGCGCACATTGGCTGGATACCCACCAGGTGCCCGAGTACCTCCCGAGGGTTTCATACCCAGGGCATCAGGGTGATAGAAAGGCAGCCGCAGTATCAGTGCTGAGTGTCAGCCCCTCAGTCAAAGGGCCTTTTTCACGCGCTTCTTCCTTCCCGCTGTCAGAAGTTGGCAGTGCTCCTGACCTTGGGGGGCCCGGGAACCGGGGCGAGCTGGCTCTGATCTGCACAGCCTCAGAGGGAATTTTGACCATCACGTAACTCTGCGGACCCCACCCACAGCTTTGGGCCACAGGCCTATCAAGGGTTTTTTGTCCTTTCCACTGAGCCTCTAAAGTCTGGCCTGGCTGGGCCCTTCTGGAAAGATCTTCTCCCAAGTTCCCAAATCCCCCTGGAGCATGGGGGAGGGCCGGGAGGGGAGGGAAGGTTGGGCTTCACTTAGCGAGTGGAAAGCATTTTGATACCCAAGTCACAGGGGTGACTTTCCTCCTTAGCCTCTTGTGGGGGAAACAGGCCTGGCGCTCAGGGCAGAGTTTGGGCCCCAGAGTTTGCCCTTGGCCTTCAGAGTCGCGTTGCTGTAATAGCGGTTAGGACAGGGGCGGACCATCCAGAGAACACTGCGTGGGCATTCTGGTTCACCCCCCTCCCGCCCTGGCAGGGGCCCCGAGGGTCTATGAAGCAAGGCGTTCACTCTCAGATGCTCCCATTTGGTCCCCAGAGCTCAGCCTCTGCCTCCCTGATCAGGAGTGACTCCCCGGCCGGCCCCCCACAGCCCTCGAGGGCCCCCACATGGTGTAACCAGACTTTAGAAAACATGCTTGAGGTTTGGGAGAGAAACAGGATGAGGCCTGGCCTCTCCTTCCTGTTGCTGCTTTCTCAGGGGACAAAGTTCCAACGGCAGCAGTTCAAGGCGAGAAGGCTTAGAAGAGTCAAAATTCCCTGGAAAGTCTCTTAAATGGTCCCTGAAGCCTGTCTGTGTGGGTTTCTGTGGGTAACCCCGAGAGCCATTCTTCTGCCAGGTGAAGTTTCAGAACCTCTGAGCTCGGCTAAAAGTCAGCACATGGGCGGCCGGGCCTGCAAGTGAACCCGAAAATTCCGGGGGATGCTCGCGGACATCGCTTTTAAGAGGTTTAACACGAGTCAACCGAGAGTCGTTGGAGGAACGATGTTGGTAAAAGCATTGGCTTCCCCACAGTGCCAACCCCCCAAACTAGGGATGTGAGCATGCGCTGCTTTCCTTTCTTCTGTGCCACTGGTGTACACACTAGAGGCTGGCAACTACGTCTCAGGCTAAAGGCAGCCCCCGGCCTGTTTTGTTAAGTAAAGTTTTATTAGCACACAGCCATGGCAGAGGCGTTGAGTGAGGGTCTAAGGGACTACATAGCCCACCAAGCTGAAAATACTCTTATCTGACTCTTTACAGAAATAGTTTGTTGACCCCTGGTGTGTGTGTGTGTATGTGTGTGTATGTATTTGCCCATAGCCATTTTTTAAAGAATAGCTCTTGATTTGTCACACCTCTTTATATATGTACAACCTTTGTCATATATACTGAAACTATTAGATTTCTTTTTTGAACTTTCAAAGAGAAATGCATAATAATTTTGATGTACTTCGAGCTGTCTGCCTTTTCTTTCTGGCTTCGGCCTTGGGCAGCAGGCTTAACAGTGCCCCTGAGGTTGTAGCCGTGTGCCGCAGCCGTGTTTTCATCATCGTGTCTCTCGCTAAGGGTAACAAAAGGTCAGGGTGCTTGGGGCAGACCGAACACTGCTGGCCTCAATTCTCTTCTGAGAAAGTGATGCTCAGTGACCACCTTAACCACTCAGCACATGGCCTCCTCTGCTTTGTTAACTTAGAGGCTGCCCTTGGGCTTTTCCTGAGTCACATACAAGAGGCCGAGGCTCCCGGGGCCCAGAAGAAAGGTGATGGCTAGCAAATTTCGTAGCACAGCCCTTTTGCCTAGATGGTTGAGCCATATAGCGTACAGGTTAATAAAAGGGGCCGTAGGTTCAAATCCTGACCCCTCCCCTTCACCTGCCATGGCAAGTGCCTGCCTGTCTCTACTTCTCCATCTATAAAAGGAGGGTGACTAAATTCCTGGGTTTGGTCTGAGAAGTAACTCAGGGCTTAATGAGCATAGTGCCTGCCATATCGTTAGCCCTCAAAAAATGTGAACGGCTTAAATTCTTTTGTGGAGGAAAAGGCTCCAGACAGGCAAACAGACCACCCATGTGTACGTTGGGTCACAGGAAAATCCGCCTCCCTAAACCAAATGACCAAGGCTCATGGTGTGGGGGCCTTGCAGTGGGCTAAGATGCATGCATTGGGCACCTGCTCTGTGCGTGCTGCTATGCATGGTACAGTGGGGTTACAGGTGACTCCAGTAACGTGGTGTAGGAGGGGCAAGCAAAGCATTAGGACATTTTGGTATTTGCTGCTGGAGGTGGGACCCCCATGAGAGGAATGTGGGGGAAGGTGGTGCTGGAATGGGGCAGGAGGGAAGTTAGGGTTCGGACAAGGAGAGATGCTATTTGGAGAACTGCCCGGGGCCCCATTTGGGAAGAGGTGAGAAGAAAGGTCCAGAGCTGGGCACAGGCTAGATGCTCAAAGAAACGAAGTGCTGATGACTGTGATCAAGAATAGCGGGTTTCAACACTCAGACCTCAGAGTCGGACCTGGGGCCAAATCCCAGGTTTCTCCTTCCTGAGTACAAATTGCTGAGCCCTTGCTAATGTACGGAGGCCTTCTTCAGGAGCTAGGGACATAGCGGGGGAGCCAGAAACTAAAGCTCTAGATGATTAACTGATCAATGCAGGAGATAGGGGGACCAAGCACGGCAGGCAAGGGTGAGGGCGCTGGGGATGGCCCCCCAGGCAGACCTCCCCCAAGACGGAGCAGAGCCTTGAATGAAGTGGGGAAGAAGAGCATTGCGGGGGGAGGGGGGAGACCCGGAGGGGGTGGGGGAGACCAACAAGTACAGAGGCTCTGAGGCAGGAGCTGGGCGTGGGGAGCACATTGAACGGAAGCTGGTGCGGTCTGCTGCAGCAGGGGTGGGGAGGGCAGCAGGAGGCGAGGTCAGAGCAGGAACCAGATCAGGGGAAGACCGCCCAGGGCAGGGGGTGGGGGGGGGGTGGATAAAGGAGACTTAAGCACGCAGGGGCGCAGAGTGAGGAAGTGAGACGCAAGGCGGCAGGGCTGAGTGGGGAGCATCCTTTCCCTACGAGGGAGGGATTCCACGGTGACAATCATGAAATTGACACAAAGAAAGGGCAGCTTGAGACCCCTCTTCTCCCTTCCAGTGTGACTTCTTGAGGTTGCAGAAGCTTCTGCTCTAGAACTTTCTCCTTGTCCACAGCGAGCTCTGAGGTTTCAAAAAGGGAAGGTTCCTCTGCCCAGAGAGGTTTCAGGGGGGCCGGGGTGCACAGCCACTGCCCCATGCCCGGCCACATGAAGGTCCTGACACAGCATGTTTCTAGATTCGACTGTTAGTCCCTACCTGAAAGTAGCTTTCAGAAAGCCAGGATGGTTTCCATCCATGGAGAGGGGACAGCCTGCCAGACTCCCACCTCCCAGCCCTGAACCCGGCCCCGAGCTTAGAAGGGAACCGACCCTTTGGCAAGTGCTCTGGTGCCAGCATCTCTGCCCACCAGCTATTTTTAGAAAGCTGAGCCTGTGGAAAGTTTCCATTGAGGATTGACTCCTCTCGTTTCCTAGGTTGAGAAAACAGGAAACCCTTCAGAATCCGGGCTTTGAAAAGCATCGCCTGAAGCCACACTGACACCCCCCCCCCCGTCTCCCGCCCCCCCATCTCCCCGCACTCTGCTTTCACTCCTGCCTCACTGTCCTCCCCGAAGACCCTGGCTGCCCTACCCCACATGGGGCCCTTCTTGATCCAGATCCTGGTTCAGGGGCCCTGGGAGCTGCCTGGAAGCTGGTACACAGTCAGTGCACAATTAACGACGGTTAGCTGAATACAGGAGTTCAGCCCTCTGAGTTCCTCGTAGTAGATCCAGGTCCACACGTCAGAAATGGCCGTTATTCTCACACATCCTCATACGTTCACACCCAAAGATCCGCATAATGTGTCGGAACAGAGGCTGTGTCCACAGCGCTCTAAGAACCAGCGCCTGCTCTCCAGCGGGCACTGTGAGTATTTCCTTCCTTGGATTATCTCATTTAAGCGCCTCCACAACCACGGAAGGAAGGCCAGAGTTTTATACACAGTTTACAGATGGGGAAACTGAGACCCAAAGCCGTTACATCACCCAGGCAAGGTTCACCAGGCGAGGAAGCGGCAGAGGTGGGGTTCTAGCCCTGGCCCCCTGGCTCTAGAACCTGCACATGCTTTCAGCACAGACCTGAAGAACCGTGAGAGATGCCTGGCTGGCCTCTGCCACAAAACAGCCCATGGGTACAGAGTCCCACATAAAGCCCGGGGGCGTTCCTACCCACCAGAGCCAACAGCTACTCAACACTCGTTTCCTGGCTTCATGCTAGGAGCAGGTATAGACACCAATGCTCAACATCCTCACAACAGTCCTGACTCATGCTGATGATTCCCACTTTACAGCTGAGAAAACTGAGGCAGAGAGGTAAAGCCACACAGCCTGATCGTGAGGGAGCCGAGAGCCAAACCTGGCTAATCCAGTTCCAGAGCTGTTCGTATTTGCTTTCTCCTGCTGCTGGGGGTTGCAGACTCATCCAGGCAGGGGTTTTCCAGGGAAGAGCACCCTGGACGTAGGAGAGCCCAGCTTGACCTTGGAGAGACTCCGAACACATCTGGGCAGTTAACTCTCACGGCTCGTCTTCCCCCCGTAATGTCAGGATAAGGCCGAGATGAGAAAACAAAGTGGGAAGAGCCCGTGGGAAGAATTGAGTGTTGGAAGGAGGGCAGGGGAGAGTCATGCGCCTTTGCTGGGGCTTGTCTCCTTTTCTGCTCCTGGGACCAGTCAGCACAATCCAGCTGCAAAACCGAAGGTGCACACACACAGCTTAAGGCATGGGCACAGCCTTGCCTGGTTCCTGGGCTGCTCTTGGTGGAGACTTTTCCCCCAAGAACACTGAGGAAACCTTTTTGCAACAGCCCCTGTTCTCAGATCTTACTGCCTTGCTGCTAAGAACCGGGGGTCGGGTGGGCGGCCAGGATGGAAGAGGAGAGCTGGCTCCTTGACGCCAGTGGCTGGCCTGGCATTCTTGATTCCCTGCTAAATGCCATGCATCTTTCTGGGGTAGGGGGTGACTGAACTTCCCAGAGCCCCTGGCAGACTCTTGGTACTTGAGAAGGCTCATGGCTGACTGTCCACCAGTGGAGGGGGAGGAATTCCTGGTTGTGCCAAAAGGGAGAGAGATCAGGTTTGTGTGGATGGCTAGTCTTTGGGGTGGCTAGTCTTTGCCCACCCACTCTTTTTAAAGGTCTTTCTCTTGAGAGCCGTAGGTTTTGTGGGTCGCGGAAGTGCCTTGTAGTCATACGGCAGCAGGTGTTTTCCGGGCATCGTAATAACAGGAGAGCATTCAATACTAAGAAGGAGAATGTTCCTGATGCCATCACGCCCCGTGGCCCAACCCCATTTCTGCCACTGCAGTTTTTAAGTTACCGTTTGGGCAATTTTCACTCATACACTTGTACCGCAAAAGGTCATCATGGGGTGGGGGTGGGGAAGTCACAAGGTAGGAAGGCATTTCTTACGTCGAAGAGTGTCACATGCATTATTGCAAGGAACCCAAATGTCTTTTTCAGAGATAGCCGGGTCGTTTTAGGTTCGAGAAGGCTAACCTGATCTGTGTGTTTGGTGTCCTCTCACTCGCCTCTCCCTCTCTCTCTCTCTCTCCTTTTGTAGTCAATGAAATTATCAGGAAGGAGTTTTCAGGACCTCCCGCCCGGACTCAGACGTAGAAGCAGCCATCAGCAAGACACCGTCCACAGCCGCCCCCCGAGCCTTCTCCCCATCCCCCCGCCCTCCCTGGGGTCCACCTCCTGGCCCGGAGGCCACGCGGGACCACGCACGTACTGACCACGAGCCACCTCCCCGTGCAGGAGCACCACCTCTCTCTGCAGACGCCAGAGAGCCCCCTGCATGCTGAGTTCTGTTCTGAATCCCCAAGAGCATCCTGGTTGACTTCACGGGTGTCCCATCTGATCCTCAAGTGCCTGCTGACCCCAAATGCACTCTGCACAAGACTGCTGCCGCCGGCACGTGCCTGAGAGTAGACAGCCTGTGGGGGGCGGGGGGGCGGGGAGGGGGCGCTGCGATTGCCCCCCAGCCCCTCGGCTTCATCTCTTCAGGCCCCGCTGTCCTCGTACGCTTTGAAGGAAAGGAGTTCTCCGACGGAGCCACCCAAGGAACGTGACCCAGCTTCCCGGCTGATGAAAACCAGAGAAGCCGGCCGGTCCTCCATCGGGATCGCCTGGTCCACAGCCTGATTTAAAAGGGTCTGATTCAGACGCAAAAACTGACCGACTCCGACAAGATCACCTGTTACAATTTCTCAGCCTTAAGTTATGACATGTGTATGCTTTTTTTTTTTCTTCTCTGCTTCCAAGAGCTGGCCCGGGGTGGGGGCGCTGGATGCCCTCCCCCCGCCCCGGCCCCGCACCCCTGCAGCGCCTGGTCTCGGCCTGGAGGTCACAGGCTCCCGTCACTGGGCGAACCCCAGTCTGCTGCCGCCCAACAGGCTCCCTGGCTTTTTGATGCTCCCGCTTTCTAACAGCCAGAACGCTTCTCCAGAAGCAGTGAAGTATCTCAAGCTTGTGCATTGACTTTTGAGAAGAAATGGCAGAAGGACTAAAGCCACCGAAATAAGTAGAACAATAAGTGCAGGTACTTTTGCTAAGTGAAATAGTTAAGCAGTGTGGCAGTTGGCGGGCCCAAGTGTTTCCGTGGGTAGGTTCCCGCCCCCCGCCAGGGAAGAGGGCGGAAGTCCCTTTCGGGCCTAGACTCAAAGCGGTCAAGCTCAGGATCTGACCCCAAAGGTGACGGGTTATTTTCACCAGAACCCATGTAACGCCCCCCCCACCACCACCTCCTCGGCCTCAACGACACATCTGCATTCGCTGCTTCAAACAACACAAAAAGGGACCCCAAGAGAAGCAGACCCACTCACGCCCAGCCCTCAGTGGGAAGCGCTCCGCTCAGACCGCTTGTCTGGGACGCGTGATTTTTCTCCCAGCGCTTCACTCTGTGGAGCGCACCTGTGACCCACGAGCGTCTTCCTCCTTTGGTGCAATTTTTACAGATAGATAAAAGCCTCTCAGTTCCTGGCAGGTGAGTTTTTATCACACAGATGTGTTTACATTTCTTGTGGACACCCCAGGAGCAGCCGGGGACTCCTTTTTAGCTATTTAATTGCTTCCCTAGTAATCAGCACAGAGTGTAAATAGCCCTAGCCTCTCCAAAAGGCTGTACTTAGGCCTCCTCTTCCTGCTAAGAAGAGAATCGCGGCAGCTAAGGGCCCACTGTGGATTTTCTATGCCCTGGCTTTCTCATCACCCAGAGGTACAACCTTCCCGAGACCTGGGCTGGGAACTTGGGCCCTGGGGACCCCAGCTCCCGGGAGAGGGCCGAATGTCCAGGCTGCGGCCTTGGCAGCCATGTGTATGTAACCTTTTGGTCATTTCTTTTCCCCCAACACCAGGGGACTTTTCTGCCCACCCCAAGCCGAGTTTAGCACAATTCTTTTAAATGAGCAGAATGCCAGTAAGAAGCTGACCGCCACACAAAGCTTCTTAGAATCCTTGCTCCTTAATCAAAAGTCCTTTATACAAGCAGCTTTACCTAAAGAACTTTCTCTCCAGCCATACTGACTTCGCGGGGGAAGGGTTAAAGTGTTTGGTGAGCGATCTGTTCTCACTTGACCTGGCTAGGAGCCATTTTTTGCACATGAGGGAATTTGGCCTTTCCTCAGTTATCTGAATGTTTTACCCAAGCGCCTTCCTGCTATTGTAGCAAAGTTGCTCAGCTTCATTGTGCATGGGGTGAAAACGGACTAACGCATTTTCCATCACTCTTCTAACCGTGTTAGTGCAAAGGGCCTCCTAGTAGTTCAAATTCCTGTACGTATATATGTACGTGTGTGTGTGCGTGTGTGTATAATACACTCACGAGCTCTTGTTCTAAGACATCCAGCTGGATATTATAGGAAGCACTTTTATAAACAACTATACCAAATAGCAAAGGAAAGAGAAAAGCATTAGTTTGGAGACAAACAGGCCAAAGAACGTGTGTGAAGACTCGGACAGCAATCGAGAAAGTTTTGTCAGTTACCCATGCCAGGAGGAGGTTTTGCCAAGAGTAAACTGCTCATGAAATATTTTCAGGATGAGAAGAGGCAATAGGTCCTCAGAGAGAAAGACAATAAGGATGTGTGAACTATTGATGGGTGTGTTGCACGTGGGTTAGAAGGATCTATTAGGTGGAGGTTTGCACTTGCTAGGGCCAAGGTCATGTAAATATGTAGCACTTCTGACAGACACCTAGCCTGTTGCTGAATGTAGTATATTTCCAAAGTTTGCAAGTCTTCCTGTATTGTACAAAAATACTGCTGCTTGATAATATATAATAGCGACCCAAATTCATTCGTATGTTATTAAATTTTATTTTCTTATCTGTATTTTTATGCTTTTTCATCTGTCTCAAAATACCGCATCCTTATTGGAATTAGAAGATATTTATAAGTGGTCAGAAATCTTTGTCAAGTGCCTCTTTTTACATATTGGTGGATGATTTTTTCCCTAAGAGAAAAGGATGTATTCTTAGAAATTTGTTAATCATTCCAGAAAAAAACCAAAAAACCAAAATCCCACCTCAGAGCCTGTTGCCCACCTGTCTCCCAAAAGAATGCATCTCCAGAGAAACGATGGGGGCGGGGAGACGGGGCGGGGGGGGGGCTCTGCAGAGCAAGAAAGCACCTGTTTGTGATTTGAGGGTGCTGCCGACCTCAGCTTCGCGTCTCCATCATGTCACTGAGGAGAAGTGGAAAGTGTTTAGATGCCCCCAATAAGTGACCTAGTCGGTGACTTTGAGCTAACAAACCCGCCTTGCTGTGGTGGGGGATTTAACACAGTTCATGTTCACGGAACAGGTGTGCACCTCGGCATTTACGGAACTGACCGAGTCCTGGCGGGTACACCGCCATATGCATTACCCAAAGGACATCCAGAGTTTTCCAGCAAAGACCCAGCCTAGAGGAGTCAAGTCCATTCCCTCTCAGAACTGGGAGGCACTGGTGTGGCCTCTCTTGATGACATCCAGTGGCCAAGCCAGCCCTCTCAGGAAGCCAGCCTTGGCCTGTGCCGGAGCTGTCAGGTACAGACAGATGGGAAGCGGACGTGTTCTCATTTGTTGCTCCGGACTAGAGGGAGGCTGAGTCTGTTTGTTTTCATGTCAGACCCTTTCCAAGTGCTTTCTTTGTTCGGAATCAAAAGAGTGTCAGGGGTCTGGTGAACGACTTTGTTCGCTTTACGTTTACAAGAGGCGCGGGGGTTGTGACATTGACAAGCTGGGGTAAACCTCCCTGAACTCCCTTTTGGAGGGCCAGCTCCTCAGCCGGCACCCAAAGCATCGTAACCCTGAATCTTCCAAGCTTGGGGCTTGTGCATTAAATCTCCTGGAGCCAAACAAGCCAGTCCAAGTGGTTTCCCTGTTTTCCAACTAAACGTTTGAGAAAAATCCACATCACTCGAAACTGATCACACGCATCAGTTTCTCTCAGCTTTCAAGAGTGCATTGAGTTATAGCCAACATCACAGTCTTGACTCAGTTTAAAAACCAACTTTTTTGGTGATTGGGGAGCTAGTGGTGTTCCCTAAGCCGGCCCCTCTGAAAATGAGCTGGGGCGTTGGGTGCTGGAAGAAAGGTTTAACAGCCTGCCCTTACGCAGTTGGCTAACTAAAATAAACTCTGCCTGCCTGGTTCAGGCTTTGGGTACAAATGTTGCTGTTCCTATTAGCAGGTGTTTTCAGCACTCTGACTGGCCTGAGCAGATGGGGGCTGTCGCAGGGACAAGCTAAGCATCCTGACACACGCCTTGTCAAAAACCTCACTTACCCCTGTCGCCTCTACAGCCCCCCGAGGGGAGAAAAGGTTGAGAGGGTCCTTGCTCGTTCTCCAGCAAACAAGTCTCTCCCATGCGGTGGCGCTGGAAGGCTTAGGTTTTGAAAATCTTGACTGTTAAAAACGGAGTTTGAATACATCACATTCCTATGCAAAACGTTTTAAATCTCCAGTTTAATGTAGTTTATTTTTGCTATATGTAAAGTATTTTTATACGGCTTGTATCATGATAGTTTAGCAATAAAACAGTTGAAAGCAGTGGCTGCTTTGGTGTGCCTTTTCTTCTCTAGAGATGCTCCACTCTCTCACATTTTGAGGTCATACAGCATGGGACATTTTGTGGGGGGTACATGCACCCGTATGTGGGTTTAGTGCCCGTCTCTGCCCTGTGGGGTCGGTCCTGTCCATTCTCCGTCTAACCTCCGACGTTTCCATTTTATACCAGAAGCCCAAGGTGACAGAGCAAGGAGGTCAGCCTGGGTTTGTCCCCTTCTCCCCCTGCTTCTTCCACGGCAGCGCCACTGGATGTAATCTCTCTCTTGACTGCGTTAGAAGTAGCACCCAGGGAAATAGACATATCATGTCCACCTTGGGCTGACTCACAGAGCATTTACAGAGAACAGGGCCAAACTAGTCACTTGGAAGGCAGAAACAGTCTGCTGCGTGAACGTCTTACAAAATCCCAAAGTTAAAAAAAAAAAAAAAAAGTAGTCTTTTTTAATCTTTAAATTCGCATACAGAATTAGATACCGAAAAAAAAAAAAGAATTAGATATCGTAAATACTAGAGTTTCCATCTGCATTCTTTTTTTTTTTCCTATGAGGGCTGCACCCACACAGCATGTGGAAGTTCCCAGGCTAGGAGTCGAATTGGAGCTGCAGCTGCCAGCCACAGCCACGCAGAATCCAACCCACATCTGCGACCTACACCACAGCTCCTGGGAACCCCAGATCCCTAACCCACTGAGCGGGGCTGGGGATCGAACTGGCATCCTCATGGATACTGGTCGGGTTCATTTCCACTACGTCCCAATGGGATCTCCCTCTTCCTTCTTAACAACACCTTTTTTCCCCCTATGGCTGGAGCACCTAAGGGGTTAGGAAATCATTGCTATTTAAGTCTTAACATAATATTGTTCAAACTCCACCCCACCTCTTCAGCATTACCCTCGAACTCTAGGGAAGTGGGGCCCCTGCCTCAGGCCCTAGCCTTTGGGGACAAGTCCGCCCACCGTAACTCTGCACTTGGGGTCCACCTTCTTGGGGATTTTTCCAAGCGCCCTTCTAGTGCCTGGAACCAGAGGTACCACGTGGGTAAGGTGTTCCAAGCATATACAGGAGCTCTGGCTTCAAACACCCCTGGGCCCCCTCCAGTGGCTGGGAGCCGCCTAGTTCCTATTTCTTTCCTTCAGAGCACAAGGTCAACCAGATGCCCCCAAAAGTTCCAGCACCCACACCTCTAGGGTTCAAGCCAGTTTCCAGGAGAACTTCCTGGTTGAGCAGACTTCTCCTGATAAAAGGCACAGTATATTTTGTTTTCGTGGGATTGTGCAAGACTGGGCCACCAGAACGGTGCTGAAATGGTGATTCGAGGAGGACTCAAATTGCTTATAACAGAAGCCCCACGGAAAATGTTTCCCCAGCCCCATCCACCCACCCTAGGGGGCAACTCTGCCCCCTTATGATTTTTGCTGTAGTTGTCTACAACTGGCTGTTAGCTCACTTTCTGAAAACCTTATGCCGCTTTTTCGGAATAGAACCATCTTGGACCAGAACCAGAATAGAACCAGAACCATCTCAAGCAGAAAACAAAGATATAATGATACAGCCATATAAAAAATAAGTCTGTGTTTGGAGTTCCTGTCATAGCGCAGTGGTTAACGAATCCGACTAGGAACCATGAGGTTGTGGGTTCGATTCCTGGCCTTGCTCAGTGGGTTAAGGATCCAGTGTTGTCGTGAGCTGTGGTGTAGATCGCAGATGTGGCTCTGATCCTGCATTGCTGTGGCTCTGGCATAGGCTGGCGGCTACAGCTCTGATTAGACCCCTAGCCCGGGAATCTCCATATGCCACAGGAGCGGCCCTAGAAAAGGCAAAAAAAAAAAATAATAATAATAAATAAGTCTGTGTTCTCCATTTACATGAGCCACACCATCAAATTCCACCTGTGGCTCGGTCTCTCCGGATGTAAGATGAAGGTAAGTGTCCCCACCTCAGAGACCGGGCATGCTTAATAAATGTTAGCTATGGATACACTCTCCCATCAGTTAGCTAATGGATTTGATTCACCCAAGGCTCATTTCCCCAATATCTAGAAGGAAACATTCGGAGCTTTGACAGTAAGTCTTGAGTTTCGCTCACTCAATAGCTACTCGAGACTCTAGTCAAGTCGTTAAAGCCCCAGACTTGAGCTTATCCAATCTTCAAATCCTGAAATGAAAGGGAAACACACTTGGGGGTATCCAATCTCTACTCCCTGGGGAGACTTTGAAATCTGTGAGCATCCTTTGCTCCACCCAGCAGCATAGTGTTCTTCTGTCCTAAGGAGTAGGAATAGAGCACTGGCTTAGGAACAAATGGGAATTTAAGAAGTAACAGGCCTCCCCAGAGAAAACACAATGCTGACTCCTACACAGCCTTTTCAGGTTCCTGAAGGGGGAGGAAACTAGTTTCTTGCAGGACCAGCTTGAGTAAGAGTTAAAACCGTGAAAGAGGCATAGCCCCAAAGGACGATTCACAAATGAAAGCAGAGTCATTTCTTTTGTGTGAGGAGCCCTGGGTGCCAGGATGAGCTGGGTGAGTCAAGGGTGCTGTAAGCTGCACTCCATGTTAAGATAAGCCTGGACCAAGCTTTTCGCAAAAGAGTTTTCTACTCTAAAATCTTTGCCTTCATCCTCCTGGTACAATTCAGAAGTAAAGCTTGGTAAACGGTCCAATGTGGAGTTACCACCAAAGAGATGGAACCCCCTGCCCCATCCCAGGGTTTCCAGGAATTCTTGGTTTACTAGAAATCTTAAATTCTGCACTGAACTCCAGACACAAAGAACAATGACAATCTGATTGTAGCTTTTTGTTTTCCCCTTTCTTTTAGCGAGGTGGGAGCAGCTCAGGGCTTTCTATCAGCTATGAGCTACCGATGGGACTTCCTAAGAAATATACCTCCAGATCACAGGGCTGCTGGTTTCCACCAGACCTCAAAGCATTAAGGTTGCTATGGAGATGTGATCAAGAGCCCTTTGCAGTTAATACCATCAGGACGGCTCTTGAGGAAAAGCATTCATAGGACAGTCCCGGCAGCAGATTTTACTTACACCCTCACCTACACACTCTCGACTCATGTAACTCTCTTGTCTCCACTTTGATAACCCCCATCTTCCTACTCCCCAATCTCCTCTCCCCACCCTGACCCTCTAGCACACCTGCTGTTCCCCAGCCGTTTATGGCAACGGCATCTAAGCAGTTGCATAGTCAAAAACCTGGGAGTAGTCCTAGACCCCTCACTGCCCCCAAGCCCCCACACATCAGCAAGTTTTGGTGGATCTACCAACTCTGAAATCACACCTCTTTGCTTCACGCTCCCTGGACCACCTTTATCTACAGCCTGGACGACAGAGCAGCCACTTCACTGCCCTGGTTCCCTCCATCCCTCCCTGCTTGCACAGAGGCCACGACATAGCACACTCATGCTCACACTCGTACGTAAAGCCTTCCACCTGTTCCTTGGCATTTATTTTTTCCCCAACGTTACTGCGGTATGATCGACAAAGTATATATACTGAAGATACATAACATAGTATCTTGATATATTAAAAATTATAAAATGATCATCAAAATCACTTTAACACACACATCACCTCACCCAGACACCTTCTTTTGGTGGTAAGAACACTTGAGATCTACTCTCTTAGCAAGTTGCAAATACGCATTTTTGTTAACTCCTGTCACCATGATGCACATTAGGTTTCCAGCTTATTGGTCTCGGAAATTGAAGTTTGTCCCCTTCGACCGAATGTCCCTGTTTCCCCAAACCCCAGCCACAGTAACCACTATTCTACTCATCTGCCATCATGAATCTGACTTTATTTTTTAATTAAAGTGTAACTGATTTACGATGTTGTACCAATTTCTGGTGTATAGCAATGTGACCCATCCATATATATATATATATATATATATACATGCTTCTAAAAAATATTTTCCAACGTGGCCTATCCCAGAAGATTGCATAAAGTTCCCTGTGCTACACGGTAGGGCCTTGTTGTTCATCCATTTTAAATTAATAGTTTGCATCTACTAACCCCAAGAGTTTGACTTTCTTTAGATTCCACATATAAGTGGGATCATACAGCATCTGTGTCTCTCTGATTTATTTCCCATAGCGTAACTTCGTCCATGTTGTTGCAAGTAGCAGGATGTCCTTCTTATGGCTGAGTAATATTCCATTCTGTATGTGTATGTATGTACACACACACACCTGCCACATTTTCCTCTGTCTATTCATCCACAGACAGACACTTAGGTCGTTTCCATACCTTGGCTCTTGTGAATAACGCTGCAATGATCGTGGGCGTACAGCTCTCTCTTCAAGATCCTATTTTCATTTCCTTCAAACATCTACCCAAAAGTGGGATTGCTGGGTCATGTGGTCGTTTAATTTTTTTTGAGGACCTTCCACACTATAGTGACTGTGTGACTCTACACTCCTGCCGACAGTATGTAAGGGGTTCGCTTGTCTCCACATCCTCATCAACACTTAACTGTCTTTGACTTTTGGAGAATGGCTGTCCTAACAGGTGTGAGAGGATATCCTAATGTGTTTTTCACTTTCATTTCTCTGGTGATTAGTGATGTTGAGCATTCTTTCATACACCTGTTGGCCATTTGTATGTCTTAAGAAAAAATATTCAGATCCCTTGCCTATTTTTAAATTGAACTTCTGTTTTGTTTTGTTTTGCTTTTGAGTGGTATGAGTTCCTTATACACTATGAGTATTAAACCCTTCAGGATATGGGGACTTTCAAATACTTTCTACCATTCAGTAGGTTGCCTTTTCGTTTTGATAATGGTTTCCTTTGCTGTGTAGAAATTTTGTGGTGTGATGTAGTCCCACTTGCTGATTTTTGCTTTTTTGTTCTTGTGCACTGGTGCCAAATCCAAAAAATCATTGTGAAGACAAATGTCATTAAGTTTTCCCCTATTTTTTTCTAGGAATCTTAATAGTTTCAGGTCTTACATTCAAGTCTTTAAGCCATTTTGGGTTGATTTTGGTATGAAATGAGTCCTTTTTTGTTCTTTTGCACGTGGCTATCCAGGTTTCGCAATGCCACCATTTATTGTAGAGACTTCTTTTCCCCATTATCTATTCTTAGTGCATTTATTGAAGATTAATTGACTATTTATGCACAGGTTTATTATGGGCTCACCATTCTGTTCCATTAGTCTGTGTGTCTCTTTTTACGCCAATACCACACTGCTTTATTACTATAGCTTTATAATATAATTTGAAATCAGGAAGTGTGATGCCTCTAGCTTTGTTCTTCTTGCTCAAACTATCTGGGGTCTTTTATAGTGAAAACAAAGGCTATTTCTCTAAAGAATGCTATTGGAATTTTGATAGGGTTTACACTGAATATGCCATTCATCTTATGTAGTATAAACATTTAAACAAGATTAATTTTTCAAATTCTTGAGCATGGGATATCTCTCCATTTATCTGTGCCTTCAGTTCCTCAGTGTCTCATAATTTTCAGTGACTAGACCTTTATACTCTTTGATTAAATTTATCCCTAAGTATATTTTTCTTTTTAATGCTCTTGTAAATTTGGGATAGTTCATTGTTAGTATATAGAAACAAAATATTTTTGCTAATTTTGTATCCTGCAACTTTGCTGAATTCATTTACTCTAACAGATTTATTGGTAGAATCACAGAGCTTTCTCTATATAAGATCATGTCATCTGTAAACAGACAATTTCATTTCCTTTCTGATTCAGATGCCTTTTATTTTTCTTGTCTAATTGCTCTGACTAGGAACTCTAGTACTTTGTTGAATAGAAGTGGTGAGAGTGAAATCATCTTGTTCCTAACTTAAGAGGAAAATCTTTAATTGTTGAATATAATGTTAGCTATAGGCTTCTCTCATGTGGTCTTGGACATATTGAGGTACATTCCATTTATACGTAATTTGTTGAGAGTTTTTAATCATGAAAGTATCTCAGATCTTGTCAAATGCTTTTTGTGTGTCTACCGAGATAATGATATATTTTTTATCCTTAATTTTGTTAAAGTGATATATCACAATGTTCATCAGGAATTTTGGCCTCAAATTTCCTTATAGTGTCCTTATCTGACTTTGTTATCAGGGTAATGTTGGCCTCATAAAATGAGTTTAGAAATGTTCCCTGCTCCACAGTTTTTTGGAAGAGCTTGAGAAGAATCAGCATTAACTCTTCTTTTTTTCTTTCTATGGCTGCACCCATGGCATATGGAAATTAGCAGGCTAGGGGTTGAATTGGAGCTGCAGCTGCAGGCCTATGCCACAGCCACACCAGATCTGAGCCACATGTTACTTCTGCCGCAACTTACAGCAATGTTGGATCCTTAACCCACTGAGCGAGGCCAGGGATTGAAACCACATCCTCACAGACACTATATCAGATTCTTAACCCACTGAGCCACAACAGGAACTCATATTCTTCTCTAAATGTTTTACAGAAGTCACCAGTGAAGCCATTTTGATTACCGATTGAATGAGTCATCAGTTTTTTCAGACTTTTCTTCCTTCATGATTGTCTTGTTATGTTGGGTGTTTATAGGAATTTCTTCTAGTTATCCAATATGTTAGTGTATAACTGTTCATAATAGTCATAACATGATATTATATAGAGAAAACCCTAAAAGATTCCACCAAAAACCTATTATAACAAATTCAGTAAAGTTGCAGGATAAAAAAAAAAAATCAATATACAAAAATAAGTTGTATCTCTATACACTAACAAACTATCTGAAAGATTAAAACTAATCTCATTTATAACATATCAAGAGAAATAAATTTACCCAAGGGAGTGAAAAATCTATATACTTAAAACTGTAAGATATTGATGAAAGAAATTGAAGGTGACACAAAGAAATGGAAAGCTATCCTGTGTCCATTCCACCCAAAGCAATCTACAAGTTCAATGCAAACCCTATTGAAATTACAATGATATTTTTCACAGCACTAGAAAATCCTACAATTTGTACAGAATGACAAAAGACCCCAGATAGCCAAAGCAATCTTGAGCAAAAGGAACAAAGCCAGAGGCACCATACTTCCTGATTTCAAATTACATTTAAAGCCATAGTAATCAAAACAAAATTGTACTAGCATAAAAACGGACACATGGATTAATGGAATAGAATACAGTGATGATCAACATCAATGGTCACCAGTGAAATGCAAGTCAAGATCAATGGGACATCACCTCATACCTGTTAGGATGGCCATTATCAAAAAGTCAAAGGTAGCATGGGATTGGGACAAGATGGTGGAGTATAAGCACTTAAGCTCACCTTTCCTCATGAAAACCCCAAAATTACAACTAACCACTGAACGACCATCAATAAAATAGGCTGAAAACTACCAAAAAAGATACCCTGCACCCAAAGACAAAGAAGAAGCCACATCGAGATGGTAGGAGGGGTGCTTTTATGATATAAGCAATACCATACTCACTGGGTGGGCACCTCACAAACTAGAAAATAACTATATCACAGAGGGTCTCCCACAGGAGAGTTCCAAAACCCACATCAGGTTCCCCAGGGGTCTGGCATTGGGAGGAAGAGCCCCCCAGAGCATTTGGCATTGAAGACCATTGGGGCATGTGCACAAGAGCCTCACAGGACTGGAGGAAACAAAGACTCTACTCTTGGAGGATGTACACAGGATTCTATGTGCACTGGGCCCCAGAGCAAATCAGGGACTCCCTAAGAATCTGGGTCAGACCTATCTGCAGGCCTTGGAGTGTATCCTGGGAAAGCAAGGGGCAGCTGTGGTTTGTTTTGGGCACAAGACATTGGAGGCAGAAGTGCTGGGAATATTCATTGGTGTGCACTCTCTTGGAGGTAGCCATTTTGGAAAAATCTGGCACCACCCATCAGGGCTGAGAAGCCCCAGGCCAAACAACACAAGGTGGGAACACAGCTCCACCCATCAGCAAACAGACTGCCTAAAGTCCTCCTAGGCACTCAGGTGCCTCTAATCAATGCCCAGAGACAAAGCCCTACCCACCAGAGGGATAAGACTCAGCTCCACCCACCAGTGGGAAGGCACCAGTCCCTTCCATCAGGAAGCCTGTAACAAGCCCCTGTGTTAAATTCTCCCACAAGGAGGCAGACACCAGAAGCAAAAGAGGATACAACCCCCTAGCTTGCAAAAAGGAGACCAGACAAAAAGCTATGTGAAATGAAAAAGCGGAGAAATACAAGCCAGTTGAGGGAACTAGACAAAACCCCAGAAAAAAACAGCTAAGTGAACTGGAGATTAGCAGCCTCCATGAAAAAGACTTTAGAATAATGATAGTAGGAGTTCCTGTCATGGCACAGTGGTTAACGAATCCAACTAGGAACCATGGGGTTGTGGGTTCGGTCCCTGCCCTTGCTCAGTGGGTTGATGATCCGGCGTTGCCATGAGCTATGGTGCGGGTTGCAGACTCGGCTCGGATCCTGCATTGCTGTGGCTCTGGCATAGGCTGGTGGCTACAGCTCCGATTAGACCCCTGGCCTTGGAATCTCCATGTGCCGTGGGAGCGGGCCAAGAAATAGCAAAAAGACAAAAAAAAAAAAAAGAATAATGATAGTAAAGATAATCCAAGATCTTGGGGGGGGGGAACTGGAGGCCAGGATTGATAAATTAGAAAGAAATAGAAGATTAAAGATTAAACAAATAGAGCTCCAAAATACAATAACCAAAAAAAAAAATCACTAGAATGAACTAATAACAGATTAGAGGAGGCAGAGAAAGAATAAGTGAGGTGGAAGACAGACTGGTATAAATCACTGATGTGGAAAAGAATAAAGAAAAAAGAATGAAAAGAAATGAGGAGAGTCTACAAACTCTGGGACAACCTTAAACACACCAACATTCACATTAAAGGGGTATCAGAAGGAGAAGATAAAAAGAGTCAGAGAAAATATTTGACTAGATAATATATGAAAACTTCCCTAACACCGGAAAGGAATCACTCACTCAAATTCAGGAAGCATAATGAATACCATATAAAATAAACCCAAGGAGGGACACCCCTGAGGCACATCATAATCAAACTTGCCAAAATTAAAGACAGAGAAAATATTGAAAGCAGCTAGGG